>NC_092505.1:60994125-61656625 GCF_047511675.1 Marmota flaviventris
ATGTCCTGAATATAGGTCTTTAAAAAATTATTCTAGGCATAATGATACATGCCTGTAATCCCAGTGGCTTGGGAGGCTGAGGCAGGAGGATAGAAAATTCAAAGACATACTCAGCAACTTAGTGAGATCCTGTCTCAAAATAAAAAAGGGCTGAGGATGTAGTTCAGTGTTTAAGTACCTCTGGGTTCAATCCCCAGTTAATTTATATATATATATATATATATATATATATATATATATATATAATATGTTATATATATATATAACATGATGACTATTGATGTTGATAACATTGCTAATGGAATTATATATTCATTTAATCCTCCTGTAGGGAAATTTGGAAATACACAACCAAAACAGTTAGATTTTTATAACCTTTAAATTACAAATTATCTGAGGGGCTTCATCTAAGGACTGAATCAAGAAAATATCTTATGACACACAAACAAAAACAAAAAGATAATAATTTGGTCAAACAAATTATAGCACTACCATGACGAAATAATATACAGCCATTGAAAATGATGTGGTGGCCATTTAGTTATTGATATAAAAATTATAAAGCAGATAAAAGGAATATAGAAGTATAGGAGTATAGAAATTATAAACCAGATAAAAGGAGTAGAGAAGAAGGTTATATACTTCAGTTTTATAAAATGAAGTTTATGTGTATGTAAACATGCAAATACATGGGGAAAAAGTGTGAAGAAATATCCAGGAATATTTCAGTGGTTTCTCAGGTTGACAATTTTAGGAATGACATTTTCTTCTTATGCTTATCTATTTTCTAATTTTTTATAATATGTGTTTTGTGATTAAAATGTTTTCCTAAAAATATAAGATTGAGATGACTGTCATTTCAAGTGAAATTTTTGTGGGTTATTTGGAAGATAAAATTTACCATAATGTGATATAGTGCCTAAGGAAAATGGGTATAACTGAGGTTGTTTAAATGTTAGGATTTTAATAGGAGTGGGTGAAGGACAGATGTCACAGAGTTATAAACCTACATGGTTGTTTGGTGTTCCGTTAAAGAAACTAATTTAAATAATTGTAAAAATATGCATAATTCAGAGGATGCATGTCAAAAAAGAAAACGTTGTAGTAACCCAAGATGTTTATCCCACAGAATTAACAACTTGGGAATCCAAGGAGGATGAGCCAGGCTAACTATGTTCCACTATTTGAAGTATAACATAATGAAAGAAATTCTAATTACCTCTGTAAAACTTAAACAAATGGGCAGAAGATTCAGAGAATATATTTATAAAGATGCCTTAACATTTAGAAAACTACATGGCAGGTTATAATAGAATCAAAGCATTTACCATCCTAAGTCTTCCATTTTGGATCCTCTTCTGAGACAAAGAGATCGAAAATCCTGCTCAACTAGAATGAATTGGACATCACTTTCCAATGTTCATATTTGAATACAAGACCAGTGTAACCCCACATCATGTACAACCACAATAATGGGAAATTATTATACTCTATGTATGTATCATATGTCAAAGTACACTCTATTGTCATGTATATCTAAAAAGAGAAAAAACAAAATTTTTCAAAAAAAAAAAAGAGAAAAGAAGAAAATCCTGCTCAAATATATTTTGCTCAGATGTTGAATTTATGGGCTGAGAAGTGGTTGCCTAAGTGCACAGTTCTGATGAAGTCCAAGGATTAGTTCCCCTTCTGTCTTTTGTCTCATTCTAGGAGGAGCTTAGCCTCTTGAGTACAAAATGGCTACAGCATTTTGAATCTCTGTCCTCTATTGCACATTCAAGGGAAGGACCTGTCTCACTGACAGTAGAATGAAAATCCCAGACCTGAGTCCTTAACCCATAATTTTACTCCTTTCCTACTACTGCATCAACTACTGTGGCCACAGGGTATGGAATAGTTTCTTCCTTTCTTAAACCAGTTGGATCCAACCTCCCTGCAACTGAAGAGGGGTCAGGCTCAACCAACTTGCCTGAAGGATTGGTTTCAGAAAGGAAATTGAGGCTAATCATTAATCAGGAAAAAGGGTGACTGAAAATAGACTGCAAAAATGACAGCTATCCATTAAAACTAGGCGGACAAATCTAACTGGATGATTTCTTAAGTTCTTTCTCTTGCCAAGATTCTATGAGACCATAATTCATGTTGGCACTAAGAGTTGTGGGGAGAGATCTACAAAAGGATATTTAAACAGTTATTGATGAACTCCAGAAAGATATTATCATTCTACCAAAAAATACAGGAAAGCAATGCTGTGGGGAAGTTTTGAAGGGAGGAAACAATTTAAAACATAGATACCCCACCATAGTTGTGAGATTTTGAATTTTGAAATATATATATATATATATATATATATATATATATATATATATATATAGAGAGAGAGAGAGAGAGAGAGAGAGAGAGAGAGAGAGATATTTCATCAGTTAACTTATATTTATCCCTCAAAGCATTCTGCCTTTACTTAATCAAGAATGAATTTTGTGCAGCTGCAATGCCGGATCTGCACATTCCTCTTCTTCTATACTTCCCAAACATGCACCCCTCCACTCACAAATACACACACATACTCACACATCTTTCTCGAACTGTGCAAAAATAAGAAACAATAAGCATCCATCTCTTCAAACCAGAAATCTCTACATTCTTGCACTTGCATGTTACAGTGTTTCCCAAAATGTTGTCAATCACAGATGATTTAGGTTTGACCCATGTCTTTCAAAATTCATATGATCACTAGAAGAGTTAAGCTTCCTTCATACTTCCCAGTAAATTGCTTTAATGAGATAATCAGATTACCAGTTCCTTAGGGCTGCCAGCTCAGCAAAATTTGTTCTACAGATTCACTTTTCTTTTGAGAATGAGAGCAGGTAGAAGAGCAAGATTTTGGAACTAGGTCTTTATTTGGGGTATACTTTGGGCAGTTAATAGACCACTTTAAAAACGTGTGGGAAAGAAATGCATTTAGGAAGTGTTATGGATGCTAACAAAGACCATTTACTTAGATGCCTGAGGACTGTTGTATGGCTCAGCAGGAATTAATGAAGAGGCCTGCTTCCCTAAATCTGTGTCCTTTCCTGGAAGCCCACCCCTTTTCCTCTAAGGTGCAAGGAGGGATGAAAGAATAAACAAGCTACACAGAAGAGGGGGAAGAGTTCTCTCTCATGTGCCTAGCTCCTCTCCCTTTTTATTTTCCATACTGTTTCAAGTTGTAAACCCTAGGACTTGCCTTTTTTAGGATAACTACGTCACATCCCCCAGGAATTCCAAGGGCAATGCCTTTGTACAGAACCTTAGATCATTTGCCTTCTATGTGGTTCTGGTTGATGAACCTTAAAAGTGAGGAAATGGAGCTAGGAAAGGTCTGAGGAAGGGCAGATGAAATGATCAGAGAGATTAAAAAAAAAAAGTGTGCTGTGCCAGAGAGATTAAAAAGAGTCCTTTCTGCATGCTGACCTCTTCAGAAGTACCAAGAGCCGAGATGAGATATACACAGGCCTAACAATGCCATGACTATGGGACAGCCCCAGGAGCTAGGACTGGAGGAGGGATGAGCAGAAGATAATAACTGTTCCATAGCAGGGCTTACAGGTATGCAGTTTGGTAAATTAACCCTAACTAAATTTAACCCATTTTTGTAAGGTTGTTGTGAAAAACACCAACAATAAGTCATCAAAGTAAGCCAGAAGATGTTCAGAAATGCTTATGAATTTTTGAGGTGGATAATTTACAATAGTGATCTTCTAGTTCAATCGATCATCAGATTCACCAGGGAGTACTTTTTAAATACAGATAGAATCTCATGTCTACAATTTGGTCAGAAAGTAAAATAGTCTAGGAATAAGGACCCAAAATTTATATTTGACAAATATTCTCCACCTGACTCTGCTACTCATAGAAATTAGGATTACTATTCCAGGGCTAACTCTATTGCCCCCGAGGTTAGAACCATACAATAGGGAATTAGTGTGGCCTATATGATCAGATAAATGTGCATTTAAATTCTGCTTTTGCTAATTATGAGGATGTGGCTCCAAGTTACCTCACCTCCCCAAGCCTGAATCTATATTATAGGGTCAATGTATAGCGTTTCTGATGCATAGTGGCACTGAATAAATATTAATCTATGCATCCCACCCCAATCCCCGGCCAGGTCCTCTGGATTATCAAGTACAAAATCCTGGGATAGTGAGATTATGAATTTAAACATTACAGGTCATTCTTATTACATTCAAGCGTTTGTCTCTGAGAAGGAGAGAAGGCAATTTGATAAAAGAATGTAACATTGACACACTGACTTCTCTCTGCTCTAGTCTCTGTTCTTCCAGTTAGAAGTAGAAGAAACATATGTTTCAGAACTATCAGGTTTTACTTACTTGGTTCACAGTGTTTTTAGCTCATTTGTCAATATTTTGGGTTTTGGGCTCCTGTTGAGGCTTGTACCTTTTAAGATTAGTTTATTGATACTTCTTTGGAGTTTCAACTGAAGGGAAAAACAAATCAGTGGGGATCTCAAAATGTGCGTGAACACCTATTGGGTTTGGGTATACATTCAAGCAGCTGGTGAGGAAACAGAAGGTTCCCCACTAAGTTGCAGCTTAGATCTAGAGAGAAGAACAGAGAGTGTAACACTTAAGGAATGGGAGGCAATGGGCCTAAAAGGGCTTCCTTCAAGAGGCAGGTGCAAGTGAGGCACATGCAGGTGCCAGGCTTATGCTGAACTGGCTCAAGAGAAGACATGGAGATCTGAGATGGAAGAGGAAGCCAAGTTCTAACCTGCCCCAGGGCTGTGTGTGTCCCAGTGATGCTGCTGGGTCATGGGCTGCAGAGCTGTTTTCAAACCCTATTTTCTTGAATGGAAATATGGACTTGCAGGAAGAGCTTTCCTTTGTGAGGTGTGGAGGCAGTGAACCTGTGATGTGGAATATTTCCAAATCTCATTCCAGAGAACAGTGTGCCCATTTTCCATCTCTCTGTGCTCCAGACGTCATCTCATTTGGAGCCTCTATGGGATACTAGTCAGCAGTCTCCATGTGTCCCCATTTCTGTCCCAGACCCATAGGTGGTAACTGGGGGTGATTCATGTATAACAGAATGGAGAAAGAAAAACTTTTTCTATTTTATTGGAATTGTGATCAGTACCCAAAACTAAGGGGAAAAAATGCAAAGTATGTGTATTCCAGATTCTGAAAACCACTAGCAACTATGGACTAGACACATCCTCTGGACACCTAGTGGGAGAATGCTCTCTGAGAGGAGACAGAAGCAATTCCAACTGCCCTGCAAACACACAAATACATATTACAGTAAGACTGGGGACTCACAAAGGAGAAGGTGATAGCATTTTAGAGAGCATAGATTTGATTATACAGTTTGTTGTCATTTGGCCAGCCATCTTTCTGAAGGGTACTTGGCTGGTAAGGTAACAGTGAAGTAGCCTCAGAGTTTCTGTCCCCTTACCCCAAATGCAGATGTTGAAATTCCAACCCTCTAACTGATGGTATTAGAAGGTAGGGCCTTTGGTACTTGCTTAGCACATGATGGCTTCATCCTCATAGGATTAGCGCCTTATAAACTAGACCCCAGAGAGTTCCTTTGCTCCTTTTGCCATAATGCAGTGAGAAGAGAGCCATCTATAAGCCAGGAAGTGGGGCCTCCCTAGACTGAATCTACCAGAACCTTGATCTTGGGCTTACCAGCCTCTAGAACTGTGAGAGGTAAATTCTTAAGGTGCTGCGTGTTTGGTATTGTTGTTATAGCAGCCCAAATAGATTAATTCAGTGTAATGATCACATGTGGATTTCTCATGTATCTTAGGGACACTGTGAAGAAATTGGGCTTCGAGTGCTGGACTCTACCTGAAGTCCTGTTGAGAAGCCCAATATCCAAAGGCCATATTCAGGCTCTTGTGGTAGGAACTAAAGATGATAGAGGAATATGAATCAGAACTGAATTTCCCATCTCAGAAAACTGGATAATGAGAAGACACCACAGGATTGTCCCCAGAATATCTGTAATGGCCAATTTGAAAGGTCAATTTGATTGGATTAAGATGATTATGGGGGTGTCAGTGAGGGTGTGTCTAGGAATAATTAGCATGTGAGATAGCCATCTGAAATGCAGACCCTCCTTAAGTATGGGCAGCACCCACCAATAGAATGATGGCTTGGATGGAATAATAGTTGGAAGAACAAAGAAGGAACAGCATATGCAAGCTCCATTCTTCTTGAATGGGTTCTTTTTTCTTTTTAATTTTTTATTGTTGGCTGTTCAAAACATTACATAGTTCTTGATATATCATATTTCACACTTTGATTCAAGTGGGTTATCAGCTCCCATTTTTACCCCATATACAGATTGCAGAATCACATCAGTTACACATCCATTGGTTTACATATTGCCATACTAGTGTCTGTTGTGTTCTGCTGCCTTTCCTATCCTCTACTATCCCCCCTCCCCTCCCCTCCCCTCTTCTCTCTCTGCCCCCTCTACTGACATTCATTTGTCCCCCTTGTATTATTTTTCCCTTTCCCCTCACTTCCTCTTGTATGTACTTTTGTATAACTCTGAGGGTCTCCTTCCATTTCCATGCAATTTCCCTTCTCTCTCCCTTTCCCTCCCACCTCTCATCCCTGTTTAATGTTAATCTTCTTCTCATGCTCTTCGACCCTACTCTGTTCTTAGTTACTCTCCTTATATCAAAGAAGACATTTGGCATTTGTTTTTTAGGGATTGGCTAGCTTCACTTAGCATAATCTGCTCTAATGCCATCCATTTCCCTGTAAATTCTATGATTTTGTCATTTTTTAATGCAGAGTAATACTCCATTGTGTATAAATGCCACATTTTTTTTATCCATTCATCTATTGAAGGGCATCTAGGTTGGTTCCACAGTCTTGCTATTGTGAATTGTGCTGCTATGAACATTGATGTAGCAGTGTCCCTGTAGCATGCTCTTTTTAGGTCTTTAGGGAATAGACCGAGAAGGGGAATAGCTGGGTCAAATGGTGGCTCCATTCCCAGCTTTCCAAGAAATCTCCATACTGCTTTCCAAATTGGCTGCACCAATTTGCAGTCCCACCAGCAATGTACAAGTGTACCCTTTTCCCCACATCCTCGCCAGCACTTGTTGTTGTTTGACTTCATAATGCCTGCCAATCTAACTGGAGTGAGATGGTATCTTAGGGTGGTTTTGATTTGCATTTCTCTGACTGCTAGAGATGGTGAGCATTTTTTCATGTATTGTTGATTGATTGTATGTCCTCCTCTGAGAAGTGTCTGTTCAGGTCCTTGGCCCATTTGTTGATTGGGTTGTTTGTTCTCTTATTGTCTAATTTTTTGAGTTCTTTGTATACTCTGGATATTAGGGCTCTATCTGAAGTGTGAGGAGTACAGATTTGTTCCCAGGATGTAGGCTCTCTATTTACCTCTCTTATTGTTTCTTTTGCTGAGAAAAAACTTTTTAGTTTGAGTAAGTCCCATTTGTTGATTCTAGTTATTAACTTTTGTGCTATGGGTGTCCTATTGAGGAATTTGGAGCCCGACCCCACTGTATGTAGATCGTAGCCAACTTTTTCTTCTATCAGACGGCGTGTCTCTGATTTGATATCAAGCTCCTTGATCCATTTTGAATTAACTTTTGTGCATGGCGAGAGAAAGGGATTCAGGGGAAAACTGGAAATCGGAAATCCATATGCAACAAAATTGAATGGGTTCTTGATTGCTGCTGCAATCATTGGATTCTTGCTTCTTCACTCTTCCAATATAGTTTCTGACAGTGATTCTCCAGAAGGCTTAGGTCTCAGACTAGGGTAACACCACTTGTCTGGAGATTCAGCCTCTTAGACCTTTGTACCTGGAGCTAGAGTCTCTCTTGTTCTTGATCACCATGATGTGAGTTGTTTCTCTCTGCCACCTTTGCCAGCCAAGAAGTTCAGCCTCACTTCGAACCCCAAGGAATACAGAGGCCTTCTCTGGACTAAGGTGTCTGAAACCATGAGCCCTCAAATAAACTTTTCCTCCCCTACAGTTGTGTTGGTCAGATCCTTTAATCACAGCAGCAAAAATGATGACTGAAACATTATCCCAAAAGTATATGAAAGTGATCCATGAGAATGTCAGCTTTTGGTCACTTGCTATACAGTAGGATCTTGACAACCAGTACCTTTTGCTAAAAAATTAGTAATAACTAACTTTTTGACATAGTTTGACACCCTCAATCCAAAGAGGTAAATATCCCTCCAGATACCTCTGTAGGAAAGAGAAAGGAGTGGAGAAACAGGTGTGCAAGGATTGTGTGATGTATCCTCCCTTTCCTATTTATACATATTTATTTTTTATCTAGTATATATACCTGTGTGTATATGTGTATGTTTATAAACCCACATATTTATATACATAGCAGAGTATAGCAGAAGTATGAAGGTGTGTGTTTTTTTTTTTCTAATGTGGCTTCTTAGTATCACTCAACTTCTGTTTTTATGCCCAATAATTATAAATATTATTTTTTAAATATGCATTTTATGATAGACCAGAAAAGGTAAGATGTGTTGTTAGTAGCCTAGATTGTGGAGCCAGGATACCAACTCCATTGCCTGTTTGACCTTTAACAAATTATTTCTACTCTCCATTCTTCATCTGTAAAATTGGGATACAATAGGTTTGTGTCCTATTTGTGCATACTCGTATGTTTGTTGTGATAATTAAATGAGTTAACACATCTAAACCACTTAGGATAGTGTCTGATATATTATAAAAGCTATAAAATTGCTACAAATTGATCAGGTTCATTCTTTAACTGCTACAGTGAATTCTAACATGAATATGCCACATTTTATTTAGCAATTTTCTTATTGATTAACATATAGGCTCCTCTCTAATTTTGTGTTATTGCGAACAATTCTGAAATAAATATTTCATTGATTTATAGCACATTTTTGGAACATGTGTAACAATTGGTAAGGCAAATGCTACTATTGTAATAAATGCTTTTGAAATCACTCTGATGCTAAGAATTTAATGTAATTTCTTTCTGATTTACACACTTGAGATCATTTTTCCAATCTCTGAAATGACTTGAGAGAAGCTGTATCCCAAAGATTTAATGAGGTTATGTCCCTTTTAACTGTCAAGAGCTCCCCATTCTCTGCACTGATATTCTTTTGAATTGTTGATAATTAATCAGGAACATTAGTGGTGAAATGTCACATAGATATCACTCCAGCCCTTCGATCTGCAGCTTTAAAAGCAGATTTTTCTCCCTGTCTGCTGGCCTTGTCATTGCCAAGCTTCCCTCTTATTAACCTTGAAGTCACACGGAACAGACTCTCCTGTGATTTCATCATATCTCCCATCTGAAGAGATGCTATCACACTCCAAAAAAATAAATTAAAAGGACCACATCACCCCCACACAGAGGCAGGTCATAGGTTTTATTTTTTTTTCCTTCAATGGGACTTTATTCACCCCCATCAAAGTCAAGCCATCACAGACTTTGCTTTGGGCTTTATATCACAAAATTTTAATATTGAAATTATTAATTTAAAATTAAAATTATTCACAAAGTTTCCTTCCCTATGATGAAGCCAATTTTCTCTGAGATGTTTGGAAAAGGAGCTATCTGCTTCCTTAAACTTTGTCTTCAGTTTCCCAGTGGCACTCTTGTATAATAAACAATGGTAAACAAAATTTTCATAAAAGCTTTCCAATATCTCTATAAACTGCACAAAATGGAAAAGCCTGCTTGTGAGCTGTGTAGTAAAAGATATCTTGTGCACAATTTTTCTTGAGCTTAGGAAAGTTGCCAGCATATGGGGCTGACCCATGGAAAATGGTAAAGGCTGTAGAGTTTGACCTCACATTCTGGGCTTTCTCTTCAATATTAAAAACTCCTTGGCTGTTTCGGATTACAGATGTTCTTGTTTTCTCTTAATCACTTTAGCCAAATGCTTGTGGTCTTTGTACAACAGAAAGATCAGAATACTAAGGCAGTAGAAGAATTTTCAGAAAAGGGCAAATTTAGCAAGAAAGGGGAGGGGCAGACACAAATGCTACAGGGTGACTTTGACTTGGGATGAAGGAGAGTTTACTTGGATTGATAAAGTGGCACTATTTCAGCAAGAGACCTTCAAGTAAATGTAAGGTTCTGTTTTATTTCCAGCTGGGTTTGCATAAAGCTGAAGGTCAAAGCAGACTAAGGGACAGCTTTCAGGGTAGATTTGTTGATACTGCAAATTAGAACCTTCCTAGCTGGGGCTGGAATTCAATATGGGTTCACAAAACCAGGACCAACCAGGTGTCAAGTCTGCAAAGAGACAAACAATTGAACCCTTGAGGTCAGGTCTGAAGAGCAGGCAAATTGATGGTAATGTGGCAAGGTGCAATGACGTAGTAGTTTTTGTTTTTATTATTCAACAAGGAAGGGATTCCTTTAAGATTAATCATATTTCTAAGTCTATATTTCTGAAGAATTAGAAATAAGCTCTTTATCCCTTTACACAATTTATCCCTTATAGTCACAGCCATTACTACCTTAGCCCCTTCTGCAATGCTTTGTTATTGAAAAGCTCTAACCCTTCCTGTATGCTGAATCCTGGAGACTTGGATACACCTCAGAGGAGTCCTTTACTATGGTATACATAGCTGTTACCCATTCTCCCCTAATGACTACAATTGATTTAGTCTTTGGGTTTCTAGGCAGAAAGTCATAAAAGACAGTATATAGACACAGACCCACTACTGGTTTAGACCTATGAATTCCTGAGATGCTTTTCTTTCCCCAATAGCTAATTCTAGTACCTGTGGCTTTTCTTGCCTTATGATTTTTCTCTAAAGGGCCCTCTGCTGTGTTTTAGTATTCCCTTTACTTCTCCTATCCCCCCTCAACTTACAGAAAAATGTTGATCTCCCAGATTTCTCCCACCACAAATAGCTATATACATTGCATTTTCTGGCAAATTTTAATATAACTTTAGATATACTTATGAATTTTTAAAAAAATGATCTGCCATTTATAACATCCTAGAATATATATATATATATATATATATATATATATATATATATATAATTTCTCCCTTTATTTATGAAGCTCCTGACAAAAGAAAAATTAGAATTCATTTTCCACATTAATGAGGCTGCCTAAACCAACTTTGATCAAATTAAAATGAAAAAGCTGGTTTATCCGAAAATTGAAAAAGGTAAATTGTGAGGACACCGGAGGCAAATTTTAAGAGTTGGGTGCACATAAGAAAACATCTGTAGAATAGATATTGACTCAAGAATTTACAATGGAATCATCATCCTTGTTAATTTTGACATTGGTAGAAGTTGGATTACACATTGTGAAATATTATAGTATGTCTTATGTTTCTGCTTAGATTCTTTTCTAAAACAATGGCTATTTAAGCTATTTTTTCACTTTTAAAAGTCAGTGCCAAGGGAGTTAGATGAGTCATAATGCTACAGAATGTTCTTTTAGGTAAACTGAACAGATTCGTGACACCATGTTGAACTGATATAGAAACATAGCAGGCACTGCTAACTGAAGGAACTGAACTCTGAATTTCTGTTCTAGTAGTGAGTTTGTATGTTATTTGGTAAGTCCATTTCTCTATCTTTACAATTGTGTTGGTAATAATACCATATAGGGCTTCTGAGCAGAAGAAATGTGTTAATTCCAAGAAATTACATCATACAGTATTTAGCACATAATAGGATCTCGTCAAATAGTAGCTATATTGACTTGTGTTGCATGCTTTCTAACTTCTACAGTGTGGGTACGAGTTGGGTGCAGAGCTACATGCACATACACACACAAACATACCCAGAGAGAAGAGAGATAGGACATGGAAAGAGATGTGGAAACGTTTGAAGGGACTCTTGCTTTTCAACACTCTTTGGCCTCAAAGGTTGTATATATATTTTTTTTAACCAAGAAACAAATATTAGGTCATTAGTTTAGGTACATAAAGAATAGAAAGTTGTATAATTCTAATTAGAAAAAGAGAAAAAGCTGGGGTTTGCTGTGAACTTTCTCTATTTAATGCATACTTCTGTCTTTCACTTCACACTCCCAGCAAATAAGAAATTCCTTCCATTGCATCTTTCTTTGGAAGGAGTCCTGCAACTGCACGTGTTCCAACAAAGGCTTCACATGCTTTAATATACAGATTACTTAAATGAAAGAGTGAATGGAAAACCATTCTCACACATTCCTAAGGATAAACCATGGGGACAATCTAGGAAAGTGTAATATTTTTCTTACAAACTATTTGAAAATCTCTGTTTGCATCAATATGCCACAATTTTATTTGATCTTTAAGGTATATAAATGTTGAAAACAGTGATATAGAGTTAACAGAAGTGGTATAGAATTGTCCTTCTAATGACCCGCCATGACACCTTCTAATGAATACTTGTATTTTGTTTCACTTCATCAACTTTAAATAGCAATTTTTAAAAAATGTAGAATTTGGAGAATGTGAGAAAGATGGTTATAAACTGAAATGTTCCTTGACACTGGCTTGAAGAGATCTTTTTGAAACAATGTAGGAACTCTTCTAAAGTTAGCCCTTGTCATCATAAAAGAGGGCTGGCAGAGGATGAGCATCTATCTATTCTCCATCATTTTAAAATGGATCTCTTTCCATCTGTTTTCCATTAAATACTCTTAGAACCTTTTATAAAAAACAGCGGACATGTTCATGTGGTTTTCAGCTGGTAAGAGTGCAGTCAATTTAATTGTTTTTCATTTCTTCCTGCTCAAATAGTCTGAAAGGTAAATACTATATTATACAACCTAGAAATTGTGTTTCTAGTTATTTATTTAACTGATCTAAAAAATTTATGTCTACACAAAAGCCTTCATGTGAATGTTTATAACAGCTTTATTCTTAATCTCTAAGAACTGGAATCAACCAAGATGTCCTTCAGTAAGTGAATGAATAAACAACTTTGGTACATTCATATGATGCAATATTATTAAATGATAAAAAGAAATGAGCTATCAAGTCATGAAAAGACAGAGAAATCACGAGTGCATGTTTCTAGGTAAAAGAAGTAAGTATGACCAAAATATGTATCCTATGATTCTATTTATGCAACATGCCAATAGAGGCTCTACCACTGAGATGGTAAAGAGATTAGAGGTAGAGAAAGTTAGAGGGAGAATGTTGAATAGGTGAAGATCAGAACTTTTTGTGAACTGGGTAAACTATTCTGTATGATATTGTGATATTGGACCACGACGCAATGCATTTACCAAACTCAGAATTTTACTACCCAGAGTGAATCCTAATGTGTGTACATGAAAAATAACCATGAAGTCAAAAGATCCAAGGCTATAACACAGAGTGTGAAAAAGAATTGGACTATACTTCTAGAATGTATGAAAAACTTAACTGATGTAGGGGTGGCAAAAGTTGCTGACCTAAGTTACTTTAGAGATTAGTGAAGAATATAAGATTGACCACTAAAGACACTTTGAATCAGCAAGTAGCCTAGTTGGTAAAGTTTTTTCCCATGGTGACACAGGCTAACAATTCTGAAATCACAGTGTATGAATATGGGTATTGGAAACTAAATAAATGGATGTCTTATGGCAGAATCTATGTTTTGTAAATTTAGCTGGCATAAATAAACATGGTGTAACATTAGAAACTTCAGTATGAACTCAGATTTAGTTTAATAGAAATGTGTATAGATATGATCAGTTAGTATATACTTATATATTTTGTTCCTCTGTGAGCTGAATGGGCCTTCAAGCAATGCTGTCCCAGTACCAGTAAAATACCCTATTTTGAAATCTAATTCCATTCTCCAACAATAGAAATGAAGATTTCTTGAAGAAATGGCTCTTTCTAAGAATGGTATACAAAGTGGGTCTGGAACATTTGTAGGCCAAGAAAGGATGGATTAACAAAGGCAAACAAACAAATCATATGGACAGAAAATCAAAAGCAGCCAGGTATGGTGGCATATACCTATAATTCCAGCTGCTCAGAAGGCTGAGGCAGGAGGGCCACATATTCAAAGTCAATCTGTGCAAGTTAGTGAGACCTCATCTTTCAATAAAAATGAAAAAAAAATGTCTGTAGGTATATGATGTAGCTAAGTGGTAGAGCTCCACTGAGTTCAACCCCAAGTACCACACCAATAAAAGAAAAAAAAAAAGTCTGATCCATAATGATGGAGATATGTCACCATAAGATCCAACTAAAAGTGTTCCTAATGATCAAAGATGAAACACTTTGAGCAACAAAATAGAGTTGGATTATAATCCAAAGAATAAAACAAAAACCCACGAATTCATTTTGGATTCCACTCTGGTCTTCTGACCCCAAACTAAAAATGTTGCCCAAATAGCCTGTACCTAACAATGAGAGAATACATCAGAGAAAACCAAAGTGAAAATATCATTAAAATACCTGCTTGTCCTCCTGAAGCTCTCAAGGTTATCAGAGACAAGGGAAGTCTGAGAAACTGATAACAGCAAGAAGAGAATGAGGAGATAGAACTAAATATAATATAGCATCCATGATAGAATTTAAGAAGAAAAAATGAACATCAGGCAAAAAAAACAAGGAAAGCTCAATGAAATAGGGATTTCAGTTATTAAAATTTATTCATTTTGGTTCAGTCATTGTGCCAAATATACCATTTTTTAATATCAGTTGTTAACTCATTTTGTCCTATCATCGTAGATGTGGAACTCTTATAGAAACTAAAATTGAGCAACACATATACCATTTATGGCAATTTTGAAATAATTTTTATGTTCATAGACTTAAAAACTTGGGATTTAATTGATTAAACAAGGGGAGAATTTGGGTACAAGGTGCATGTAAAATGCTGTCTTTGCAACTTATAAATATAAAACTATTTAAAATAAAAGTTCATTTTTAAAAATTTGAAATAAAGATTAAGCATAGCATATTTTACATTTAGTTGGCTTATATGAGTTTTATGTAGCTTTTTTGTTCTAGTGAAATTTCAAAATGGAAATGAATGTCTCCTCCTCATTAGTGAATATAATTTTTATAAAGGGAAAAATAAAGGCAAGACAATATCTATAGAACCCACAACAGCTTACAAAGATGAGACCTCAGATCTTGTAATTCAAGGTAGAGAAAAGCTCCCTGATCTTCTGAGTTATGATAGCCAGTTACTTCTCTCAATTCCACTAGCCAAAGATAGCTTTCCCTCATTTCTGATGCTGCTCAGGCTGTCCTCTTTGTTATTCTCATTTAATCAATTCAGATTATTCCAGTGAGGAGGCTAAATTTAATGTCCTAGCCTGGTGCCTCCTTTACCCACAAGACAGGTAGTGTTGTAAGGACCTGATCCACACATCCTTCCCCTGGTTGTTTCAGCCTTGACCCAAAGAGGCTGAGCTATTAATGAGAAAGAGGTTGAGTCTTCCTTGCTCACTCAGCCCTGTCCTCTCTCCTGAGACTGCCAACAAGAGAAGCAATTAGGGCCAGTTGTGATGGTGGTTGGCTGCCTTTCAAAAATAGAGACCATTGCAAAATCCGGGGAAGAGCTTGCCTGCCTCTCTCTTTCCTTACAGAGTGCAGACACATTCTGTGACAATGCTGAGAACTATCCAGATTATCCATGGGATCCTGAAATACTCCAATTACCAACACTTGTTTTCAGTCTCATTGTGAACTTTCTCTGAAGTCCAGAAAGGATATTCTGTAACAGGGGTGGAGGTGGTAGTGGAGAGCAGGGAGGAAAGAGAAAACTGAGAATGAAATTATTTTCATCTGTGACTCAAGGCGCCAAAAGATTCAGTGTCTATCAGAGCCTCTGATATGCTTTAATAACCTTTACCTTTGTGGAGAAATGGCTTTTCTACAGACTCTGGGATCTCACACCAAGCTGTGCCCATAATAGGTTTGCTATATTGACTTGAAGAAAAGTGTATTTGTTTGTTTTAAAAGAACCCTCTGTGCCCTCCCACCAGGAGTTACACAATACCAAAACATTTAGTAGGGCTCTCTTTTTAAAAAACTGAAAACTAATATGTGTTTCTGTCACATATTTTATATACTTTGAACATTATTTCCTTGCTTTGCATTTGGGGGAATGATGACCTGATTGTGAATTAACTACAATGTGAGGAAGCCCTTGTTAACCTGTTACAGGCTATTGTAAAAGCTTCATCCTTCAAGGAAAGAAAGGAAACCAAAAATCTATTTTTCCTTTGAGCACATTTTGCCTTGTCAATTCAAAAAAAGGATTATGTGGATATCTACTAAATGCTTAATTTCCATAATAAAGTTATAAGTGATGCTTTTCTTTTCCATCTTTTTAAGTAGAGCTATTAATATGCTGTTATTTGTAGTCTATGATCTTCTTACTTACCTCTAGCTGTGTGATAATAAATCAAGAGTTATCATCTGGGAGACAGCAGATGATGACTCTACTCAGGATTCTTCTGAGCACTGGGTCCTATGTATCAATTTCAATAGTGATAAAGGTACCATGTGAAGGGACCTTCCTGTTATTTTCTTCTGCTACACCCTTGTTTACATTCAAACTTCACCACTCTTAAAATTTTCTAAATATTTCTTTCTTATAGTCAGTATCTTTTAAATTACAATACTAACATATATGCAGACCGTCATTGCTATATTTCTGGAGTTCTGGAAATTGTGCAATTATGTGCATAAACCATTTGCTCATCTTTTTAAGAGCATCTGTGTTTCTCCATGACTGCTCATTTCTGTAGTTTATAATTTTCATTTTGAAGCATTCTGTATCCTGGACCATTCTACACTGGGCAATAGCAGCTGTCTCACCTCTGATAGGATTATTCTTTAACATCCTGGGTTTTGTCAACATGAATCTTGGAAGGAAGGCATAGGTGTGTGTGTGCATGTGTGTTTAATAGGGGTGTTTATGTGTTAATCAAGACTGTGCTAATCAACTCATATCTCTTTGATTGTTCCCAGTAGGCCTCTTGCAGTTTATCAGCTCTCTGCTGGCTCAGCATCCCTTTGGTTGCTCTGTTACTGCCCTTTAGAGTAGGAACAGAGATGCTGGGGGAATTGGATATGATTGCATTCAAATGCATTTGTTGTTCAGGTGGAAATAGATCTTACTGTCTAAGTGTCAACTCTCATGTTACAGATTCAGAAGGAACAGGTTTCACAGAGTTTATGATTTTAAATAATGGGCAACCAAAGATATCAAAGTCTAATCCCTGGAACTTGTGAATGTTGCCTTAAATGGAAAATAATTCTTGGCAGGTGTAATTAAAGTATAGATTTTGAAATGAGGAGATTAGTTTGGATTAATCCATTGGGTCATAACTGTATCACAAGCTACAGTAGCTCCTTATAAGGGAGAAGCAAAGGGTGATAATCCAGACTGGGAAGGAGAAGACAATATGGAGACAGGCAGTGACTGAGTGCTATAGCCAGACACCTAGGAACACCAGGGAAGTTGCAATTGAAAGAGACAAGGAATGCATGCTCCCTGACAGTCCCTAGAGAAGGGACAGCTGGATTTGGACTTATAACTTACAAACCTGTAAAAGAATAATTTTTGTCTTGTTCTAAGCCAGGGAGTCTGCAGTTATTAGTTACAAGGGCCTCAGGAAATGAAAACAAACAAACCAAACAAACCCAACAGCAACAACAACAAAAAAAAAAAACACAGGTTATTGTATTTCATAAATCCTATTCCTCATAGACTTATTCAATGATCAGAATTCTTCAGGATTTCCATCATCATGACTCTTGGGCACTACCACCCTCTCATTTTCTACAGCTGCAGTGATCAGTACTATAGCCACTGGCCTCATGTGGCTATTGAATAATTGAAATGCAGTTACTGGGACTCAGGAATTGAATTTTTAATTTTATTCAATTTTAATTAACTTAAATTTTTAAAACATTTGATTCAGTCATTGGAAAATTTTTTAAGTATGCTTGGAACAGTTTAGGTACCTGTATATGAATTTTTTTCAGATGTACGTTTTATGAAATATATTTCAGAAATTTCCAATTTGAAATGTGCTCTAAGAGTAAACCATATGCCATATTTCAAAAATTCATTATGAAAAAATAAATGTAAAATTTTTATTTTGATTACACATTCAGATGGTTTTATTTTATATAAATTTCCTTAAATAAAATACACTATTGAAGTTAATTACATTTCTTTCTACTTTTTTTTAAGTGAAACTACTATAAAGCTGAAATACCATGTGGGTCTCACATGATATTTCCTTTAAACAGTGCTATCCTACCATGTTCCTTATGAGACTTAGCAAACTGGTCCTAGCAAAGGTCTGGTCCCTTACACCTTTTATACCTTTTGGTCTGGTATATTCACCCAAGTTTCCATTGTCTAGGGAAAGATTATGGTCACATCTTTGCTCTCAGAGAAAGTCAATTTATTTGTCATTTTGAATAAAAGCAATTAGTTTTTAACCAAATTTAAAAACAAATAATGACTACTACTTTCATTCATCATAGCATGTACAAGGTTTATGAGTCTGCCTACAGAAGACAGTGTTCTTCATGGATGCTCCTTGAGGTTGTTTGCAGTTTGGGAAAATTATATAACTTCTCTTGAAGCACTGAATTTCCAGAGGCTTGGCAAACAGTCCAGTCTCAATTCTCATATTGGTAATTCTGTATGTAGCAGCAATATTTTATTCTTGCTTTGTTTAATTTGCCTTAAAATCTCTCTTCAAAAATAAAAATTAACATGGTTAGAAACTTGTGTAAATAAATAACTGTTTTAATTAAAATAATTGAAGGTATCCTTTCACTTGAGGATGTAATGATTCTAATCTCTCTGCTATTACACTGAATTTATAGTCTGTGATTTAAAATATTACTGATTTTAGATAGTTACCATATTAAAAACTAACTCAGTTAAACCAAGAATCAACATCAGAAAGATTATTATCTACTGGTCCATGCTAACTGATTGTGGATCCGAAAGCTATAAGCAATACTCAGCATCTGAGCATGGAAAACCCCTCTTGGAATTTGGGATCCTTCAATTTTGTTTTCTTTCTTTCCCTCTTGACTCTTCAATTAACTCATACCCTACTTTGGGTCCCTCCCACATTGCTGCTACAATCCCACAGCTACCCCAATCCTGTTTGTTTTAAGGGTAACCTAAAAAGAAAACTAACAAGTGTATCACTTAAATTATATAAGGTATGGGAGCTGGAAAGAACTTAATGATCCCCTCATTTAATAGATGAAGAATAGTTAGAGTCAAAGCCAGAACTAGATCAAAGGGTCTTTAGATATCAAATCTAATTTTCTTTCTGCTAAATCACACTTTTCCAGTAAAAATGATGTGAACTACCCCGAATATTATACTCCTACATAATTTTCCAACTTCCAAAAGAATATGATCAAAAATGAAAGGCCAGCTCTTGTGAAAATTAGAAATGGCAGGTGGTTATTCTGATGCTGCTATAGCTATGTGTCTCCTGAATTCAAAAGGTGCTCTTTGTTCATTCACCCCTCATGCCTGAATGTTTGCTACTAAAATAGGGTGATACTTGTAAGGCAGACACCCTAGACATGGATAGTTTCTAAAAGTGAGGAAACTTTTGCTAATGGTATTTATAGAATCTTATGTAAAGTTTCTAAGAGGAAAAACTAATTTATATCAATAAATTTTTTAACTAAGAGATCAGTCCATATATTTTAAGATTTTAAGATAATGTGTTATTTAAAGACATTCTAACTTTCAAAACTCCATAGTAGTTATTTTGTCTAATGAATTCTGACATCATAGCAAAATTTAAAAAAATCAAAACATCAAAAGAAAATAGGTTCAATTTGTTGAAAAAATGAATAACTTAGTTGATATTGGTACATGTTAAATACTTATAGAGTACTATTTAATAATTAAGTTTGCTTTTCAATATTCATGCTCAAAAACATCCAACCTATATACTGTCCTTCTCAAAATGTTTAAGTACTTCTAGTTCGTATATGATGTTCTGCTTCTGTGACTAGATTGTTGGTCCACATTCAAGGTCTTCCCCCAATGGCATAGAAGCTGGAGTTGGGTAGTATGTGTAGCCATGATGACTGAGTCAGGAGAAAGCACAAACATAGTTAAGAGCTGCATGTCATGGCTCCTGGTGCTGATGGGTGACCTGTCCCATCTACATTTTTGGGCTCTGGGTTTTATATTACTAGTCTGGAAAGCTAGGATTCTCCAGGTACTGTCCACTTCATGGAATTTTGAGGATATTACGCAATAGTATATTCATGAATATTATGAAGCACAAATAAGGTTAATTAGGCACTCTACAGTAATAGGGTATTTAGAATAATGGCAGGAGAAGGGGAAATGAAGAAAGAGAATGATATGAAATAAAGAAGTAATGGAGAAGATCAAGGACTTAGAAAGAGTCATATTTAAAGGTACACAATTAACATAGAAGTCTTATTATTCCTTAAAGACATAGAATTTCAGACTACCATGTATTACTGGGAAAAATATACAAGAACTTCTCACATATTGTAGTAGCAGATTTTGATAGAGAGATTGGGACAGTAACATTAATTTTATTCTTGGCATTACTCAAAAACATTATGCATGCATGCACAGTGCTTTCTAAACTGTAAACAGGCATTACAATTGCATGGTATCAACATTACTATTCTCAAATTCTGTGGGTGGGAGTCTCAGTTGTTGAGTGAAGTTCTCAATCATTGGGAAATCGAGGAGTTGTCAATTAAATTGGAGGTCTGTCTTTGATAGATGATTCTGGGAAGCTACTATTCTGATTCCTTAAGTGTCTTAACATTAATTCTTTGTTTTAGGGTAGGAAGTGGGGAAAACAGGAAAAATTAATTCTTTAGTTGGAGAGTAGATATAGTGTGATAAACATAGCTATCAATTCTTGTTATGCTGCTTTGTATCCTAACAGCTCAGTGGCTTTCACATATTTTTAAATGTTTATTGTAGTATCGTTAACTCTTTGTTTTACCTTCCTCTTCTTTTTATAAAGTGCATTTTAATTTATTCTCCATTAAAGTCAGTTCCTGTTCAGTCATTATGACAGATGACCTCTGAAAGTAGTACTAAATTGACATGCAAGCATGATATGTGAATACAAGTAGTTATTTCTGATATTTTCTTTGTACACAAAGTTTTCTTCAAAGCAATAGCTAAAGCTTTTTGCCCTTTTCAAACCCTCCAATCCTCGGGAGGTTATTTTCAGTGAAGTGGTGAGAAGGAAGAGTTCAAATAGGATTGATTTAATAGAGCTATGAGGTGAAAAAGCTTGCAACATGCTGTCTGCCTGAAATGGCCAATCACGGAAGCATTAAAATCAGAGTGGGAAAGGAAGCAGAGACATCCCAAAAATGTGCCCGAATTACACAATGATGGCAACTTGCCATTCTTGTTTGGAGAAATAAAAGTATTAAAACTGGGAAATGGTCAAAGCAACATTCAAAGGAGCCCTTCTCTGGGAGTTGCAACAGCTTTAGCTGTAAATTTGGTGTGGGAAAATGTCCCCATTACCCTTTCCTCACTGATGACCCGAGATATTAAAAGAAAACTTTCATATTTCTTCTGCTCATTTGTATACTTAATTCCTCCAAAGATTATTTCTCTCTTCCTCACATGTACTCCCTTCCTACAATCACAAATATTTATTCTCTTAATGTTTTAATAGTTTTTCTTTGTCTTACCAGCTATTCTTGAAGAATATTGTCTACCTACACAGTCTTTGGAGCTGCCTATCAGGGCATGGCAAATCCAACCTGAGGGCAGTGGCTTTCTAAGAGATTATTGTGTAAGAAAAATGATACTAGTATTCATATAGATCACTGATCTCTGAAACAGAATGTGGAATAATGAAATAAAATGTAAACAATGGGTCCTGCTAAAGTTGTGAGTAGATGGTACTGACTCATTGTGTGGTTGCCTCTATCTCAAGGTCACTTAACCCAGAAAAGCAAATCTAGAGATCTAGTCATTAATGACATGGCATGTGTTCACAAAATGTGCAATAAATTGCTTTGCAAACCAGGATTCCTGCTGAAACCCCTATATTGATTACCACAAATAAATAGACGTGTGAGTGTATCACAAAACCACGGGAGATTCTTTTAGGCATAAAGAAAATACATAGATGTAACACCATCACTTGGAGAGAACTATAACTTTTCTAATTTCTAACATTCCAGGGGGTTGAGGGAGAGAGAGAAAAAAAGTTAATTAGTTAAAATGTGCAATATTGAATACTTTATAACCTACTTCTACTGGAGTAGATTGAGAGTGAAGGAAGGAATTGGAGGAAACATGTACACACACATCTTTCAAGAGTTCATCTATGACTGAAAAGTTGGAAAATAGATTGAAGGAAGTGTAAATAGCTAAAGGATTAGTATCATTGAGATGACAGCAATAAAAGAACCCACCCAAACTATTAAACTGGACTTTCGTTACATGAGAGTCACTTCCTTTGTTTTAATAGGAAGAAAAGAAGCACAGATGCAGGTGGTTTTACAAATGGATGAAATGACAAGAAAATGAAGAAAGTCCACAAGGGTACCGTGTCCTGGTATTTTCTTTTGAAGTTTGAAGGAAATTCTTCAGTTGAATGAAAAAATAAAAAGTGTTCTAGGCACTTTAAGGAGAATGGACCATATATTAAAATGTTCTTGATAAATAAAATTGAATTTTCTAGCACCTGATGGTTGCATAGTAGGATTATTAGATACTCTTGAGTTCCTATCTAAGGTTCATTATCATGCACTTAAAAATAAAACCAGTTAGACTAGAGGTGTGATTTTTTTTGTAGGAATGCTTAGATTTTTAGGCACAACGACAGAAAAGGTTACTGGTATAGCAGTCTCAGAACTGGAATTTTGCCAGGTCATTATTACAGAGAGAGCTGAGAACATTTGGAGGAGAGTAAACAAGAAGCAAGAAAAAGAAGACAGTGGAGAATACATAGGACATTTTGGAAATCAAAATTGTGGCAGTAGAAGTTCCCAAGCAAATTAAGGGGGACATTTTGAAGTGCCATTAAAGGTGAGAGGGTTTTAACATTGAGCACCTAGTGAGCAAAAACTCCAGTGCATGTCCTTGACCATGCACTTGAATTGGGAAATCATGGAGGAAAACCAAGACTTGAAAGAAAAGAGAGGTTAGTTGAATGATTCATTAATGTGGATGTTGAATTCACTGTGAATAATGGCAACAATTGTGGTAGAGAGGAGCTATGTGGTAACGTTTTTCATGAAATAAAGGAAGTGACAAAGAGGTAGGGAGGTAATTGCCGCAAGAAAGATGAGACTGATTTATCAAGATGGTGTACATTTACAAGAGTAGTGGTTTTTTGAAGGGGACGGGGGCGTGGTTTGCCACAGGGGAAGCAAGGAGGACACTAGCCCCACTTTCTATCCTTGAGGTCATGTTGTATATAAGTGAAAATATTATCACTGCTTGAGGTTACAGAATAATTTGTTCTCAGAGTAGAATTATGTTTCAGCTAACATAAGGAGGTAAAGGAAATGTTGTAAGAAATGAACAGTAGAAAGCACCTTAGGAAAGGAGGACACCTGGGATGGGTCTGACTAGGAGATAAATTGTGAAATATGGTGATGAGTCTGGATTAAAGTATCTAGAGAATTCCAGGTTATTGGTGGTGACTAGTAAGCAAGGATAATAGACATTGGTGTTATGGTCCTGACAGATCTGAGATGGTGGGTATTTACAGAACTGCAGCTCTGTAGGGCTTAGCTTATTTTGGTAGAACTTCCTTTGCTTTGGAGCACAGGTAGAGCTGAACCAAAGCTGCTTTATTCAATCTGTTTTACATATAGACTTCCTCAAATTGTTTTGTTTAAAGGAAGTGTTATGACTTTTAAAAAATAAAAGCTATTATTGTAGGTCATCAAGACTAATTTATATTAATCCCTGGGTAACCCCCAAAAGGACCAATGAACTTATTAATTTAATTTAATTTTAGTTTTAACCATCTTCCCTTTCACACTGAATGGTAGATGGGATCATAATTGGGTCTATGAGTAGGAATTGGAGCAGAAAAAGCAAAAATTATCAGGAGACAGGGAGTCAAGTTGAATAAGCTGCGAGTTCTGATTTTGTTTTTCTTGTCAGACAAGATGTTGGAGCTCTTGTCAGAGAATAGCATGGCAAACTCTGGACAACCCTATCCATTAGTGAAGATTTATACATATCAACTTCTATTTCAGACTGAAAAGAGGGTTGAGAGGCAGAACAGGCATGTCTTAACAGTACCGATTCTCACATAGGTTGTGATCTGCCCCTTTCCCCTCCCTCTCTGCTCTTGTACAGCAGATGACAGCAGCTTCTTTCATTTGATGGACAAAGATTAGGCAGTGAGACAGACCATCTTATTCTTCTCTAGACTGGTTATTTTCCATCATAGAGACTGTGTGTCATTGACATCAGGCACTCAGCCACCCCCGACCTCCTCTTTCTTCTTTTAAACCAAAGTAACAACATCTGGATGATTAGAATGATTAGTGTTCTTTTATAACTAGAATTCTTGAACATTTGTGTTGGCTGAGATAATGGAATTTCCCCTCACATAATCTGCTATCTTCAGCAACGTTCAGAAACATAATTTTCCTATTATGAGAGCTCAGTTCACCATTTTGGGGCAAAAATCCAAGCTATTTTTGAACATAAATGAGAAAAAGTGATTTTTTTGTGTGTCAGCACCTGTCAAAAAAGTTTCTCTTTCAGAAGTTTTCTATAAGTTACTCTGATTATTGTCACCATGCTTAATTGACTTCACTGTTGAGCTTATATTATTTTGATGTTCTCTTTGTATTCCTTCTATTAGATTGACTTTCTCTTCATTGCCCTTCCAGATAACCCTGGGACAAGGCTATATGCTACTGTTATTTGCAGCCAGAAAATTGCATTTGCCCGTTATCATTGATATAATTTATTGTTACTGCTCATGTAGTCATCTCTATCTGTGTGTCCATGAAAGAGGAATCCATAATTTGTTTATTTTTGTCTCCCTAGTGTCTAGCACAGAGCTTAGCTCAAATACATATTTAAAAAAATATCATTTAGTGAATATATTTTTGAATTTAAAAAAAATAGTATTCTTATTATTATAACTACATTATTATTATATATTATATCATGACACTGGATTTAAAGTTTATTAAAATAGAACTACATTCTCTCATTTTCAATTGGTTATCTATTTTTGTAACTCTAGGCCAATTTCAGTGCTTGAGATTAAAATGTGGCCAATGTTTGTCAAACAGAGCAGAAGTTCTTTTACAGTGGTATCCAAAGTTGGAAAAGGTGAGATTTGGAAAGGTAACCATTGATAAAAATGCTTTGTAGGTTTAAAGATACTCTCATATTTATATTAAAAAATAAACATTATAATTCTAATTCTAGTTCCTTAGATCCATATTCTTCCTTCCTCCACTGTGTCTGAAGAATCTACAGTATTTTACTTTTACAACCTGTTTTTATTGTTTGTATCCTTTCATGCAACTCTACTGAGTTCTCCTAAGCAGGTGATTTTCATCATGAAAGGATATTTCTACTAAGGAAAACAGCCCCTTTCCTGACATTCAAAAACTATCCACTGAACTTTGAGGTCAAAATGCAGTGCTGATGGAAATCAAATATGATACTACTGTGACAAGAGAAGAATCAAAAACCTTTTGTTCCACAGCAAGGCAGCTATTTCACATAAGGGACAGGATTATGAGTGGCAGTATTTTGAGTCACGTGTCAATCAGCTCTTAAAACAAGGCTGCAGTCACGTCCAAATAATCAACATAATATCAGAATCTAGTGTAAATGTGTCTGTGGGAGTAGATCAATAGGTAAAGAATGGGAACAGGTAAGCAGTTCAGATATGTATGTATGTACAGATGTTTAAAACAGAGTCTCACTATGTTGCTCATGCTGGTCTCAAATTCTTGGGTTTAAGTGTTTTTTCTTGATATATTTCCCAAGTATCTGGGACTTGGGCCTGTGCCACCATGCCGACTACTTCAGATTTTAAGGAAAAAAAAAAAAATGGTACAAAGTAATGTCATCAAATAAATGATAGCCTTCTCCTGCTTTCCTCTTTGAAGCTCAGTTATGACAAAACGGGTATGATTTAGCAATACATGATGCTTGCCATACCCTGACACTTGCCATTTGATCTTTTAAGTTGTGGAGTCAATCCAGAAAATAATATGACTGATATAACAAATCCAATGTTTAGGTCCAGAGCAGATTTTGATAATTTCAAAATATCACTGAGTATTTTATATTTCAGATGGCCAATGAGCTTACATTTCAGATCATATATTTTCTTGTAAACCATAATATTTTCTTTTAATTTGTAGAGGTGACATGGCTAAGCAGGTGAGTACTGAGAGAGCTATTGTCTCCAGTAGCCTTGAACTAAAGAAGCTTATATTCAAGTACAATGGGAACAGATGTTTAAACAGAAATTTCAATACAGTGTATAAAGAAGACATGGAGAAAAGTACTAAACTCTATTTTAAAGCTTTGGAGTAGGCCACTTAAGCATAGTATCTAAACTAATGTTTTAAGAATGCATATGATTTTGTCTTGAGAGGAAGAAGGGGAAGCTATTCTGTGTAGAGAGAACAGCAGGGACTGGTTTTGAAATTTTGTGTGCTAGGGAGCTTAAGGTAACCAAAAGTAATTACAAAGATCAGCAGAAAAGGAATGGAGTGTTAATCAAAGCTTAGATTATAAAAGATTTTTTATGCTATATTAGTGAACTTCAACTTCATCCCAGGTAAAGACTTAGGCATGAGAAATATGATGTCTACTTCATTCAAGAAACTCTGAGAAATAGATATTTCAAGAAAAGTAGACAATACAGAATAGAAGCCCAATATAGTAACAATAAGAGTTATAAAGACATGAAGTAGAATTCTTTTAAAAAAGGAGATTCCAGAGGAAGAGAAATAAATACTGGATTTTGTGTCATCAACAATGCAATTATTCTTCTGGAATTGCTCATCTACTTCAGTTCAAGATGTTTTAAAAATGTGTTGAAAATATATTAAGATGAATGGAATAGCAGGCATATGCTGGACTCTAGAGTAAAAATGGTGATTGAAGGTTATTGATTTGTATGTTTATGAGAAACAGATCTAGAACAACAGTTATATTCTGAACTAAGAAAGATGAGCTTAAAACTGGGTATCAGTAAGAGAAAGAGAGTAGAGATTCTTTTCTGTCCCTTGTATGAACTGAAGCTCATAGAAAGTGTTGTCAAACAATATATTGAGTTCACAATTTTCTGTTTCTGCATTTTTTTTAGTTCCACAGTTGCTGTTTTCAATTCCTAGATTCCAGTTTATGTGTGAAATTCCTCATCTTGTCATCTATTTCCTGAATATTTAGTTATAGTTTTTTATTAGTGAATTTTAATTAAACAGAGGAATGGGTTTTATTGTGGCATATTTTTACATACAAATTTAAATCCATGTCTGATTGTTCCAATATTTATTTTCATCTATGGGTCTGTTTCTGTTGTCTAGTTTTGCTTCTTGTTTTTGGTCCTTTGTTCCCATTTGTTCCCTATAAATATGTTCAAATTTTGTGTCAATAAAAATCAGTAATTTTTGGTGAATTTAACTTTTGCATATGAAATGATTCTGAACTTAAGCGTCTTCCAGCTAGTCATTCAGATATTGATGACATTTGTTCATTTAAGTGCGTAGCATAATTGATGATTCTTTGATGACTTTTACAAAAGGAAGTAATAAAAATATAAACAGCTTATATTAAAATTTCAAAGTTAAAGTCACACACAAGGAGTGTGCCAGCATAAACAATATCCATAGGATAGTCAGATTTTAGGCACATACAAGCCATCTCTTGCAATACAACTTTGAATATAGACAAGGTTCCCCCAATTATAGACATCAATTCACCATAGTTTTGTAGCACTGTTCTTAAACATATTTTTTTCATCTTCTGTAAACTCAACGTCAGTGTTGTTCATGCCATACCCAAGAAAACTCAATGAAAGAAAATAAATATTAAGAGATTAAAACACAAATTTGTTGGGTAAAGTTGAGCCTTGGTAGGATACAAACTAAACATATGCGTTTTTTAGGGTATTTTTTCCCCTTATCAGGGACCCTTATTGCCTTTGTGGCAATGTTATATCCCTGTTGAGAAAATATAAAGTAGGGATTGATTATCTTGATCCACTAAACCACTGAGATGATTTGAGACCAATTTTTAGCTTTTGTAAGAGCCTGTTTTGGGGAGTGTTTGCTCTTATTCATAGGCTACAGTCTTTCAGAACTCTCAATATAATGACCCTACCTGAACTGGCCTTGCTCTCCAAATTTTGTTTCCTGGTACCTGCAACCTGAGGCTATTAAAATCCCTGTTTAATTTGACATATTCACAGTTGATTTTTAATTTAAGGATTTTTTTTTTTTTGTGTGTGTGTGTGTGTGTGTGTGTGTGTGTGTTGGGGTCCGTGGTGTCTCTACGTCTTGTACCAAGTACTACTTAGGAATCTTCAAATGTCATGAGAGGTAAAGTGGCATATAAAAAAAGGATTCACTTCTCTGAAGTTCCTTCTATCTCAGCCCCCTCATGTCCTGTCTGCCTTGCTAATCCTGAACTTCAATTTCTATCTCCCCAGTCTCACGAGCTTGTCAAAAGTTTTGAGCTCCTACATTCTGCTTGTGCTTTCTACCCTGTACAGCTTCCAAATTGGAAAATGCTTGGGGGGGCAAAGCAATGGAGAAAGTTCATTCACCTCCGCGTGTTTTCCTTTTCAGATTCTTGGATCACTAAATTCTGGCTGCCTTTGTTGTCTGTGATCCATTCTTACACTTTCTGTATTTTGTCCAGAGGAAGGGTTAGCCTGTTATAAGCTCCTTTATTATAGCTGGAAGCAGAAGGCTCATTTCAGTAATATGGACTATTTGGAGTTAGATTAGCTTCTGGCAGAGGAGACTGAGAAGAGCTCAGATGTAGACAGGTAGATGTTGTGTCAACAAAGGTTGAAAACTGCAGTAGCTACTCTAATTATTGTTTTTTTTTTTTCCCTTAAATTGAGCTCCAAATATTTTAGTAGGTTTATACATAGTCCTTATTACAGTAGAAATCAGTGATAAAGTGAAATTAATTTTAAAGTGTTTGCTTCACATACATTCTTTAAAAACATATTGTGTGTTTGAAGTTATATTGTTGTTTGTCTGGCCAGAGTGATTGCTCTATTTTCATAACCAACCCTGGAAGGCTCAAGTCTTCCTGAATTACTTGAAGTGGAACATCGAGAGACAGTGTGTTTATAGCTGATCTATTTTTTCAATAATTTGGGATAGGCTCTACACTAAGACCTTTCCAATTCTACCATTTATTAGTTGCTTTTTTTTTTTTCCTTTTATGCCTCTGGTCTAATTCTCTGTCAGCAGTCACAAATGGAAGGTTCATTTTATTTTATTCTTACCTCATCTCTACAGCTAAAATATAACATTGAACTGTTTCTCAAGTTGCTCCCAGATGCTATTAAAACACTGTTTCATCTCTTCCCTCTCTGATACTGTCTTTGTTTTACACTTTTAAAGGAGGCAGTAGAATGTTTTTCTGGTCAGTCATAAAGGTTTAATGCTGTTGCCTTCTCTTTGAGGCCTAGTTACAGCACCTAATTCTGCTGATAGAATGTGATCTTGTTTGTAGTTATGAAAGAAACAGGGAAAAGCTTTTTCCATTTCTTTCATTTGAAGTTTCCCATGAAATAAGTCAAGAGTTCAAATTATTTTCTTAGTGCTTTGGTAATTTCAAAGTAGGTAATATCTATGTATGGGTCTAATTAAAATATTTTCATAGTTCTGTTATTTAAATAAAGCCACTGAGTTGATGGTTTTTTCTCCAGGTACTAAATAATGTTGTTATTTATTCATCCAACCCACATGATAAATTAAGCCCTTCCTCTGGTGTAATAGTTTCCAGCCTAGTGGAGTGAATGCAGCAGCTAAGATGCTACCCTTAAAGGAAGGAAGACTAAAGACCCAACCACCTTGGGAAACTGAACAAGTCTGCCAAAGTGAGGCAGGAAATGTTTAAACTGAGTTTAAACAGATTAAGGAAGGTAGGAGGTTAAAAGAAGGACCCGTTTTTAACAAATGCAGAAGTACTAAAAAAACAGTTTGAAAGACTGACATTTTTCTTGTTGAGGAACAGTGGGCCAGCCTCTTCCCCTGTTCCCTGATCATCTCTGTCTCTTAGAGGATGGGTCCCCATGATAAAATAATGAGCAAAGGACAAAGGAGAAAGATCAAAGGAAAAAAAAAAACAAAACAGCTGGTTCGAAGAGGTTGTTGTTACATGATTCTTTTGAGGTATCAGGGAATTACACTGACTAGCCTGCAGGATGGGATCAGGCCTCTTGTGAGATATTCACTCTACTAGGTCACAATCTAATTAAATTTTTTTTGAGGGGAATGTGTGTGTGCTGGGGAGATATTGATAAAATCTGGGTCTAATTCTTAGTTGTCCATAGAGACTTTAAGGCTTTTAGTGATAAGAGCTTAAAGTCCACTTTACACCTTTTTCCACCGTCCACTTGGATGTTGAAACACAAAAGTTGAGTTTAAACTCCAAAGTCCATTTAATTATAGGAAAATCATTCTTTTATATGACAACTATTAGAGAAAAATAAAAGTATAACTGCCCATACTTTTCCTATTTTAGTCAAAATTATAAGTTGTAAGTTCTATACATGGAAAAGACTATAGAATTTTTAAAAATACATATATGCATAGCTATTCAAGTTATTGGAGATTCATGAAACTTTGCTTTCTAGAAGACTGGAAAAATAAGTTGTAGATATAATCCAGAAAATGTAGCATGGTAAAATTTTTGTTTCCCATGTATTTAGACTTCAAGTAGGCTCTACTATTAGCATCATCTTTGCTAAGAGAGTAGAAAGTGTCACAAGCTTATCTTCTACTTACTTTTATTTAACATATTTTGGGGATGGGCCAAACCTTATTTTGAGTCCCCAAAGCAAGTGTATAAGCCATTTTTTCTTATTTTTATTTCTTATTTAAACTAAGTTTATTTATAACCAATACATATAAGCATAAACTTGTACATATGTCTAAGGTAACATTTGATGTTTAATCAATCCATGTTTAGATTGTATACTGTTTAAGTCAGGATAAATATTGTCATCTCTTAAAACATCTATCATTTCTTTATGATCATTTTTAAAAACAGTGATTTTACCTTCTTTTTCTTATGCAGATAAATGATGAGCACATGAGAGACTCGATTCCAGCAATAATAGTTTCCAAATCACTAGTGTTCACCAAAAGGCCATGCTTGGCATCTCTGGGATATATGAGCAGTGTCAGGTGTATGAGAAAGACCAATGGTGAAGGTTTAAGAAGCGAGGCTGCAGTGGTAAAAGATGTTATCTGAAACTGACAAATGCAGGAAAATCATTTCTTGTAATAGACTAGCATACAACTTTATTTTCTTTCCTTAAATAAAGCATGGTGCTCTGATCCCTGTTGTACCTTTATGAGTCTTCTAGGAGCTACAATTTCAAGCTTGAAAGCTAGAAGATTGTTATGTGAGTGTGTCTTCTACATTTCTACAGGATTTAAAATACACAACAGGAGTAAATAAAATGGTGAGACCTTTCTAATCACATAGAAATAATGGGGGATATGCATCACATAGTGATCCACATGAAGCATTTGTAGTATCTCCTCAGACTGAATAAATATAAAATGTTTTTATCCAGTTATATTAAGTCATGTAAAGGTCTGCACAAACCATACACCTGCTAAATCCAGGACAAATCTGAATAGATCAGACTAAGAGAACAGTTCTCATTAGAAAAGGTTATCAGGGTACTCCACACTGATAATTAGGCACTGCCTTTGATTTCCATAGATCTGTCCAGTTCTTTCTCAGACTTTCCCCCCATAACCTTCTCCACTACAAATTTCTTTTCCTTCCTGCAATCAACTTCATTTTACCAGTTTTTCTATTATTTTCTCATTTTTTTCTCGCTGTCACCTCATTTTTGGCTTCCTGTCTCATTATATTTGCCTATCTCCCTGTCTTCTATTTTATTTTTTTTTTATTTCCCTTTCTCAAACACTAAACTAATTCCTCTTTGTGACTCTTCTTTAATGTGGTCAGTCTTGTGATTTCATTACAGCTCAAGAGCAAATAAACCCTGAGGTTTCTTTATTTCAGAAATGAGATAATAAACAGGATCTAATGGAAAGAAATGTGCTAGGGCTTGATCCAGGGTACTTACTCACAAATGCTATTCTTTGGAAGTCTGGCTCTGTGAAAGCAGAGCTATGGCTCAGAAAGATCAAGACTGAACTCCTGTATGGGAGAGTCAAGCCCTTAAAGGAGAAGCAAAATATTCACCAATGGCCTTTTCAGAACTTCTAAAATCTAATTCTGTTTCAGAATAGCTCTTTAAATGCCATCTTGGAAATGCCAGATCTTTCCTAAGGACACAATGGTGAATGATGCCAAAGCAGAGAAAGATGCAATACATCTTCAATCATGCTACTTAAGAAAGTAAATCATACTTTATAGATCTAAACTTACCCTTTCCAAACACATGTGTCTATAGACACTGGTGATTAATAGTTGACACTGAAGCCTGCCACCACAGGGCCTGATTAATGGCAGTGACATCATGACTTTTAACTATGCTATTAGTGCTGAGGCTTATGACAAATGCAAATGTGACATGTGGATTTTCATGGCATTTGTATAGATGCAGAAAACATTTTTTAAAATGACCTTTCCCCTTAGATTAATCATTGCTTTGTAAGGCAGCATGTGAGGGCAGCAAACTCTGCCTCCTCTGGCTTATTTGAGGAAGTCTTTAGTTTTTCTGGAGATGTTAGGGAGCTATGGAATGTCTTCTATTCATCACTTCCAGGCTGATTCTGGATCACAAATTTATCTTTATGATTCCCAATTGTGGATATTCTCCCAGATTTGGTAACTTAGGGATTTGAATGTGTTAGTGAGATAAACTAGATCAAACCTGCTAGATTTTCTCTATTTTGTTGTCTTCCTAAACCCTTCACTTATTCCTGAAAAGAAAGCAGAAATAAGGGGAAAAGTTCCTATTTCCTCATTACCAGCTAAGAGAAAATGCATCAGCCTCTTTTTAATGAGACCTGGGGTAAGAAGTCCTTAACCCTATATGTTTTACTGCATATGGACTTAGCTTTGCCTAAGGATCCTTATCAGGGAACATAAGACCCCAGTTCAAGGGTTCCTCCCTACCCATTCATAAGTACATAGCACATCTGATAAGTGTATGTGTGTGCCTGTATTCTTGCAAAATTGTACCTCATCATTCTTTAATGAGGCATAGTTTTGCATTTCATTATAGGTTGATGTACAGAAGCCAGCTTCCAGGACAGAGTCAACAAAGTCTGTTTCAGAAAATCACAGCAGAGAACAGTGCTGGCACTTGTAAAGTGGTGCCTGAAATTTCTAAATTTCCAGCCTGACCAAACAGAAGACAAAAAATATTCGAGGATCTTTGGAGTCCCCCTCAGGTTGAGGAAAATACATGGAATATTTAAGAGAGATCTAGAAGATTAGAGAATAGAACTGCAGAAAACATTAGAGGTGGGAACAAGTTGGAGGGACACTGTAAACAAAACTTTATACAGAACACAGTAAAGAATGCTGCTGTTAACTGCCTACTTAGCGTCAGATGATTCACCTGCATCATCAGTAATACAATTCCCTTGAGTTAGCTATGATTGTCCCATTTACTTGTGGAAAATGAGTTAAATAGCTCTAGGATCCAGAGTTAAGAAATGGTAAACCTAAGATTCATCTCTGTATCTGTCTGACTTTCTCAATGTGCTTTACTATTTTTAAATTATATCCTTCTTTGCAGAATGTAAATAAAATAGAAATGATATTATTTGACATACCTGAATTTCTTAGTCTTCAGCTGAGGGGTACATTATATTTCCAAAGACTGGGTTAGGGCCTAGATATATTTCTGATACCATGATCTCTAAGGTCTTCTTTAGCTATAATGTTCTGTAGTTCTGTGACCGGTTCCTCTCAATGAATACTATATTCTGACCTTTCTCTCACCCCACTGCCCTCTTCTGTCACCTCCTGCTCAGTCCTCAATTGGCTATCATTACTTAGCTGTATGTTTTGTTTTAACTACAGGACACATATTATTTTAAGGGAAAAAATAATTGGCTTCTAACTGCAGGTGTAGGAATTGGCATTCACTACAGCCTTTAGCCAACTCTAGTAGTTATGACATTATAAGCAAAGGAGCCTGACCTCTGATTCTAAGTAAGAACAAAACATGTGGCAAAGTGACTCTTTCTATGCAAAACATTTATCTTGTAGGAATAGAACCAGAAACAAGCTTAAGAAGGAATACATACAGCTTAAAATGCAAGGAATTGAATTTTTGATGACAGAGTTTCAAATCAGACCTTCATCTCTAAGCTTCTTAAATATTAGAAGATCCCCCAAGGGACTCAGAAACACAAGATGATGAAACCAAAAAGAACCTTAAAAATAGTTAGATCCTCCTATGTCACTTTTTGAGGGAGAAACTGATGTCTAGATAAGTTGTGACAAAAGAATAAAAAAGAGAAAAAAAATCATCAGAACTCTAATGACAACCATATATTTCAGTTTCTTTTTAGATCTCAAGAGAAAAATTGTGAGTTAAGTCATCATGTTAACACTGGTGCTAGGAAGTACTGGCAAACTCTCATAGCAATTTTAGTAAACTTCCATGTTTCTTCTCTTTGATAAAAGTGGATGAGAAGTCAATTATTTTATTTAGTATCCTAGAAAGAAAATATAGTTGGTCTTCATACCCATGGGTTCCACCTGTGTGCATTCAGCCAAAAGCACAACAAAAATATTTGGAGAAAACATTGCAAAAGTATTGAGCTTATACAGACATTTCTTGTTGTTATTCCATAAACAATAGATTTTAATGACTATTCACAAATCATTTACATCTTATTGTGTATTATAAATAACCTGGAGATGATTTAAAGTATATGGAAGGATGTTTGTTGGTTACATATCATTATATAAGGGAATTAAGAGTAAACTTGATTTTGGTACCTGCAGGGGTACCATAACCTATCCTTCATGGATACTGAGGGATGACTGTATTGAGTTTGGTAAGTTAGCTGCTTGTGTGTTTAATTATATATGTTTTGTTCTGGAGGAGTAACTTGCTATTAAAAAAAGCTAATTCTTGAATCCCTCTTGTAGGGGCAAAATGTAAAAGGTCCTCAGTGCCAGGGTTTCTAAGGAATTTCTTAGTAACCCTTAACCAAGAAGAAAGAGGGAAATTCAAATAATTCTCTTTAAATATCTTCTTCTTAACTCTTACTTCCTCTTCTCTCCATGCCCTGGAATATAAACACAGGCATAAAAATTAAAAGAAAAAGATAGAACCATGATCTGAGAGGAAGATTGGCCAGTAAATACCAGAGCCCTCTCCTGGAGAATCATGAGGTAGAAGGGAATCTCCAAGGTTAAGATTGCAGGGACAATGACAAGTTTCAAAGTATACTAAGTTGGGGAGCTCCAACTTAGAATTATACTGACCCCTCTATTTTTCCTCCATGCCATTTGTGATATTAGCAAATAGTCTCATGTTTACTTTCCAAATAGATCCAGCACCAGGTTATCTCTCACCATCCCTACCTCTGATCACCTGATCCAATCCTCCATCACCTCTTGCTTTGATTCCTGCAATGAGTCCCCATACCCTATTTTTCTTCCACATTTGCCTTTTATAACCAATCTACAGATCAGCAAACCTGTCTGTAAAGAGTTGGAGAGTGAATATTTTAGGCTTTGGGAGCCATCTAGTTACTATCACAAATACTCAACTCTGCCATTTATTTTGAGAGCAAAGAAGGACAATAGTAAATGCATGAGTTGGCTTTGTCCTAATAACACTTTACAGAATTTGAATTTCATAGGATTTCCACATGTCATAAAATAGTGTGGCTTTGATTTTTTTCAACTAAGTAAAAAAGTCGCAAACATTTTCATCTCACAGATTGTACAAAAACAGTCAGCAGACCATAATAATCCTGTTGAACAATGGCTAAGATTGTATTATGCTTCTGTTTACAAATACAGACCAAGGTATGGTAGTTCTGTGCCCTGTGTTCTGTTGCCTCTCCAGTCTCATCTATTGCTCTCCTTTCCTACTATGCTCTAGCCAGGCTTCCTCCCTGCTCTTCTTAAACCTAACAGTCACCCTCATTCCTTAGACTTTTGTTTATTCTACTTGGAACACTATTCTCTATATACTTGTTTGGTTTGTTCCTTAAGTTCTTCAAAACTATTCTCAGAATTTTCTCTCTTAATCATTCTTATTTAAAATTGCAACTGAATTTCTTGTATAGACACACACTCCCAATTACTCTTTCTTCTTCATAGTAATCCCTTACTCAGATACTCTAAATTTACTTATGTTATTGTCTGTTTCCATTCAGCAGGCTGTAAGCTTAAGGGGGCATGCATTTTTGCCTATTTACATTCATTCTGTTTACATAGATCAGAATCTGAAACACATTGTAGGCATTCAGTAAATGCTTGCATAGTTGTTGAATAAACTCTGGTAAGCATGAAGTATTGAGGAACTGAAAAATAGGGATATCAATAAAACTGTAAAAAAAAAGAAACCCAGAGTATGGATCTAAAGAGGTTTCTGTCTCAGGTTAAACTGTTCCTAGAATTCAAGGGGCAATTGTAATTGAGTTTGGATTAAACATATTTAAGATGTTCAGCAAGTGGAAAGGAAAAGGTGTGAAGATGCTGAGTCTCACATTTTGCAACCTGGCTGCATTTATAGGGCTTGAACTACACACACAGTACTTATACAATAGTCATTTGTTCAACTAAAAGCAGACTTAATAGTGCCCATTGGTTTGATTACCACATGAAATACCTTGATGTCTCCTGCAAAGCACACTGTAAGCTGTGGTATGGTCGGTGGAAATGCACTGAAGCTAACCAGCCCCTTATGCCTCACTTTACAGGACACTGACACTGTTCAGGGAGTCTCCATTGACCTTGTGGTGACAGGTGCACATGTTGCCATCAGCAAAGGGCTTGGCAAACACACAACCATTTCTTTCAGTTGGTTTCACAAATGAAATGAACTTGATGTGGTCCATGCAGCTTCACCACATGCTACCATATTTACCTTATTTTCCAGTGCACATGGAGAGAGAGAGAGAGAAAGAGAGAGAGAGAGAGAGAGAGAGAGAGAGAGAGAGAGAGAGAGAGAGAGACCATTCATTTTTTGTTCCACTGGATGGGTCTATTCTCAAAGTCTATGAAGGCTATGCTCTAAACAGATTTTCTAAGGTTACAAAAGGTTTGACACCCCAATTGCCATTAATTTAATATTTAAAAAATTGTTTATGAGGTGAAGTGTCGCTTCACAGATATAGTATTATCTGGGAAAATTGTTAGTATCAGTGTACAAAATATTCAGAACTGTGCATGTGGAATTAGAAGACCTTGGTTTAAGTTCTAACTCTGCTATATTCTTGTCTTATGACTTAGAAATACATTTTAATATCAATGACAGTGATAATAAATAGCATTTATCAGGGTTTTATTAAATGACAAGTACTTTTTAAATGAATTGTTTCCTTTTATCCACTCTCTGAGTTCTATAATATTATTCTTATTTTATGATTAAGGAAATAGTCTTTGATTGAGTGACTTGCCAAGACCTCAGATTGAATAAGAGTCAGAGCAGGGCTGCCAGCCCAAGTATGCCTCACGCCAGAGCCTTTTCTCCTGACTGCTCCACTGTTTTGGCACTGGTATTTTGTTTGTTGTAGGCTCTGTCTAATAATATTCATTTTCAGAATTTGGATAATGATCATTTTTCTTAGGTTAGGTTGTTGACTTAGGTAAGAAATAAAATTGGATTTTTATTATTCTTAAACACAAGGTCCCATATATATGGGGAATATTTAATCACTGCTACTTCAGGAAGGATGTGCAATTCACTTCATGTTACTGACCAAAGAAAAATACAAAATTCTCCTTTTTCTTATGTGGTACTAAAACTTCCCAAATAATTTAGATATAATAAGACCAGGCAGCAATAGCATCATTCTCTTTGCTTAAAATTAATATTTATTTCTAGGATAAAATAAACAGAGACTATATGACTTGGGAAAGAAAGTCTTTTACCACATTTTCTCTAGGCTCCACTTTTTAAAGCAATTGATGTTTTAAGAAGTCAATTTTTTTCTCACTTCCTCTTACTTCTCAAGAGAACATGGGCATCTGTCACTTTTCAATGGGCAATTCAGTCTTAATTATTCTCCAAACTGTGTCGTGGCTCCTTAAATGGCAAATGCAGGTTAAATTTAGATACTTCTTTTCTGCATCTTTACAAGTCTGTGTGTGTGTTTGCGTGTGTGTGTGTGTGTGTGTGTCTCACACACACATACATACACAAGTTATTCTGAAAATTACCTACTCACAGTAGTATAAAATGCTTTCTCCAGTAAATCTAATTTTACTTTTTAATAGTATCCAAATATATGGTAATTTTTAATTTGCACCCCACTCTAGACACATTATTCATAAAATCTCCTTAAGTTTCTTTAGGTAGGAGGAGGATAATGTTCTATAAACAAACAGTGCAGGTTTTATCCCCATGCTCTTCACCCTTCCTGAAGCCCCAATTATCCAGCCATTTGGTTATTTGATGGAGTTTAGAGGCATTCTCTCTAATATAATAGATTATACACTAATTACAACCTCATGAGGACTATCACCAGTCAAAATTATGATGTAGGTAAAATTTCTCTGAATAATACACTCCTCTGATATCCTATGGCCTCCAGTATTTTCCACTGTGACACTGTATTTTTTTCTCCATATCAAAATACACTTGCTTGCTCCCCATCTCATTAGGGCCTTGCACTCTGCAGCTCTTGCCAACTGAATCTGTTTTGCTCATCTCTTAGTTTGTAAGGGCTGGCTAATTGGATGCTTCCCTCCCAGACAACAATGACCTAATGCACCTAATATTTGTCATAATTATTCATGTGAGAAACCACTGGGGCAATGGCATTGATTGGACCTGACTTTAGGTTCTCCTTGATGGGTTGGACCAGTGATGGTCTCATATAACTCATATCCACCATGGAAAAAGGGAAGATTTATATTCAGTATGCATTGAGTAAATAATTATAATCATTACATGCAGAACTCAGAGCTTACCAGGATTTTATTAAAATCTTTAAATGGAATCTCTCAATCTTCAAAACTACCATATTAGAACAATACTCTTATTATTACCAACATATAGGTCAGGAAACTGAGAATCATTGAGATTAAATGCAAAATAGCTAATGGGATCTAAAATCTGGACTGATGTGAGAAATAAATGTCTAAAAAGATAAATCCTTTAAGTACTTAACACGGAAGAGCTCACTTTGTTCCCTTTGCTCAGAATTCACTTCTCTCCCATGTCGTTCCCTTGTTTTACCTACAAATTTATGAGCTCCCATGGCCTAATTTATCTCTATAGTTTATGCCAACAAAACGTTTCTTTCTTCCTGGCCTCACTGCATTCCTTCCCCCACTGTGTTCCCAAAGATCCAAAGATCCTTGTCACTGCTCTTTTTTTTTTTTTTTTTTTTAGAGCATGCCTGTATTCAGAAATATTTTTTAGGAATCCATGAGCTCAGAACCTGCAATACTGGACAGATAGGAATAATCTTCATCCATTTTTTCCTATCCGCTTCACAGAACTTGATGTTTAGTAACTGTTCTGGAAAACTTTAAATGAATGAGAAAAATCAGAAAAAAACAGACTTTTATAAAATAGACAAAACATAATGAAATTACCTGCTTATAACTTCAGCCATGACTTGAGGATTAAAGAAGGTCAGACATTGTGTGATCTTTAATAACTAGTAATGATTAACAAAAGTCATTTCAGTGGAGAAAATGCTTTTTCCTTCATGATACATATAGTTGCAATTCTTTTTCTTTTGCTGTGTCTGCCCTTATTGATAAAAATTTATCATGTTTTACAGAAACAATCAATTCCATTTCTATTGCTGCCCAGTTGACTGCTGCAATTCTGATACTGACCCCTCACTCTTAAGGTTCTATTTTGCATTAGAACCTTTTCAGATAAACTTGCAAAGTGTCTAGTGATTAGATCAGGACGATGGTTTCAAGCATTCTATTTTTTATCTCTATCACTTGCCTTATTGTGTCACCTTGGACAAAACACTTAGTCCAGGTTTACATGTAAGGTTTTTCACTTAAAAACCATGTCTTGTGATAAATTCTCATCCAGACAGTAGAAAGCAATTTTCCTAAGTGCTTTACTTAATTGGTTTTCATCTACACATGATCCTCCAAGGCTGTAGTTACATATCCCATCATGCAATATTGCTTCCATAATTCTCTGCCTCTCAGGAAGGTACATTTCTCTGGTAATTTGTTTGTGGCTGCTGAGTTCATTCACTGATGCTTGCTGTTTATTCCCAGTGCTCTATCCCTTTTAGGCAGACAGTGATGCATGGGTATTTGAAATCTAGGTTGGCCCTGTACAAGTAATATTAGTAGTGCCATAAATGCTCAGTTATCTAAAATTAGCACCAAAGTCTGAAATTCTGACCTGTGGAATGTGCTTCTAAGTTAGTAAACAAGATCCTTATCTGATGAAAAACCTAACAAGTCTTTCAGGACATCAGAGTTTGGGGAGTATCCTGATGGGGAGATAGTCTGTTTTTTTAATATTTACCTATAGTATTGAGGGCAAATATTTTTCAATGGAAGGCAGGAAGAACTTGAAAGAAATACAGAACTTGTTGGGTTTTGTTTTATATATGACCATATGTGTACACAGAAATACACACACACACACACACAGAGAGAGAGAGAGAGAGAGAGAGAGAGAGAGAGAGAGAGAGAGCACTAACTCAGATAAGGGCAGAAATCTGTGGAGAGAGTTAAATATCTTCAAGGAGATGATAACTAAAAGAATTCAGACTAATTTTAAACATCTAGAAGTATTGCAAACTATTTTTCTTGTATCGGGACTTCTTGGACAGGGTTTTCTCCACTTGATTGAAGAGGTTTCAGTGATACTCTATGGTTCTCTTGTTTCTTTGTGGTTGTCACTCAGATACCTGAATTAAGGATGGAGACCATAGTTACAGAACAGAACATGAATGCCATGCCCTGACCTTGGCTTCCCAGCTCCAGTTATTATTGTCAGGTGAAGGAAGTTGGTTGGCAAGAGTTGTAAATAGAGAAGTTTGCCTGAGGCACAGGGCAGAGGGAGAGGCAGCTGTGTTGTCAGAGAGAGTATATCTCATTGTGTCCAGGTGATTAGTAAATGCATGAATTCAGATAAAACAAATAAAAATATCTTGTTTCCTTCTTATCAGAGTATAGACTGCCTAATAAGTAATGTATTCAGGGATAGTAAGTTAAAGATCTATTTATTTTCATGACCATTTTCTAAAAAGAGACTCAAAATCTTCCTCAAATGTGCCAATGAAGATCAGGGTCACTTATGTTTTTGTTCTCTTTAGGAAGGCAACAGGAATTCTAACTAGATTAATGATAGTAGTAAATATTGTCCTCCTCTATGCTCTGATATCTCTGAATGTTAAATGTCATTTTTGTGTAAAAATGATAAATATTTCTCCTCAGTTCACTCGTTTTACCTCTTTGGATCAATATCACAGAGTACACTCCGGTTTGGAGTTCATCCTGCAACCTTGAGCAGAGCCCACTGGTGTCTTTTGTCCCAGTGAGTCTGGAAGTCCCCTTGAAATCACCTTGGTTAACTCCTTTAATGTCTTCATTTATAGAAGGTGATTTTAGAAAGAGCTCATTGGCACCTGTCAAATATTTGACCTCAGAGGCTGATTGATGAGTCTATTCTTTTGACTAATGGAGTTATTTATTCTGGATATGTATTTAGTCCTGTTCTTCAACCTGATGGATGGGATGGTATATTTATTTGGAAACTAAAGAAACTCTTTGACTTTTACTGATGGAAAGGCTAGACATTGTCTTATGCATGACTCAAAAGGAGAGATAAACTTTAATGACTAAGCCAAGAAGTTATGATTAGAATTGAATTTGTAGAATATCTCTACTTAGCAAAGTACTGAAGTACCTACGTTAAATTAATAAGAAGAACACATTTTCTGAAACTCAAATGCCATTATTAAATAAGAAGAACATGCTTTTTCTCTCAAAAGAAATGGATGATGAAATTTGCACAGGATTTTAAAAGAAGATATTAAAGTATTACAAACCTTTTAATTTTAATTTTTATCTACAAAGTATAAAAATAATTCCATCCTATTTTTAATCTCAAAATAAGTAAATTCATACTTTACCTTAAAGAAAATGCAAACCTTCTATTCATTTTAATTCATATACTCATCACTGCATAAGTGATAATAGGGGCTATCACATTAAAGGACTTTCTCTCTTTTTTTTTCAATGAAAAGATGGTCTGATGAGTAAACAGTGAATGATACTTTATGCTAAGAATTCATGCATGGTATAAGAGACTCAGATTGGCGCTTCAGGAAATTGATTCTAACACTTAAGAGATATTTTAAGAAATGTTTGACCTTGAACTAACCTTGAAAAATCAGGATTGGAACCAGGAGTTGAAAAGATAAGACAGATGTTTGGGAACAGATATTAGAATACTATTTTAATACACCAAGAGATTTGGTAGACATTAGCAAGTTAATTAATATTATTGGAACTCTAAAGAAAATATATCAAAGAGTCTAATGTAGGTTGAATATAAGAATGGGAGGGGGGATATTAACAGCAGGAAGAGTAGCTGTTGGTGACAAAATTAATCCAGGTGGTAGTTGATGAGGTCTGACTTTTGATGACAGGCATGGGACAGAAGAATAGGTCAGGAACAGTGGGTAGATGGAAACATGGCAACTCAGTGAATGGAGAAAGCAAAGAGCAGAGGCCAAGGTTGACTCTGAGGCCATGAGCCTGAGTGATGAACACTTAGTAGTAGCCAATTTATCATAGAATTCTAAGTCATAAGAGTCCACTGGCTCACTCTGGCATGACTACAAATTGGGTACCATACTCATGCAGATATTCCCACAGGGCTGGTAGGTAGATGTCACTTGAGGGAAAAGCATCCACTTTTCATTTCTTTAACTTCTCTAATGCCTGTGGTAGAGCTCATCTCCAAGTTTGTACAAACAGACTCTGATATAAAATCTTCCAGAACTATTTTTCAAAGTGTCTTATGTGCTCTCTCTTTGGAAATTTTAAACAATTTTTTAAAGTTCTTTTTAAAGATAAGCTTAAATGGTTTTCATGGCCAATGTATATAGATTTTAAAAAGGCTAGAGAAAAAGCGAGAAATCACCTAATTTAAAGCTTCATTTTGAAGTTATAGAAATGGAGGCCTGCAGAGGTAGAGAAAAGTAAATGCCTGTCATCACTCAATGACAGAAAGCAGCTTATGGTCTCTGTCTTGTGTTAATTCCACAGTACATATATTGGTTTTAACTATGCACAATTGCAGTTTTTATAGGTATAAATTTTAAGATATCAGAAATTCCAATCTAAAAACACAATGTATAATGCAGGATATCTTATGCTACTACTTAGACTGAAATTTCTCTAATAAGAACTGGCCCATCCATGCATGTACTTAGTGATTTCTGTGACAAGTGATAGGCAAGTCAATGAATAACACTGATGTCTTTTGTGGGACACTAAGCAAGGTGCTACAAACACATATCTGGAAAAAAAAGCAGAAATTGTTGAGCATCACTGACATAAGGCATTTAGAATCACAAACCCAAAATAACAAAAGGAAATTAAAAATATTCAAGTCAGTACATTTGAGAAATATAACCCAAAATAAGTTTCTATGTACTTGGGAGTCATAGGAACATTGATGCCTCTTCTAGAATAAAGACAATAAGTGTATTGTTGTATAAACATGCTAAGGCTAGTTCTTAAAATGCCATGGGATGGGTCCCCAATTTTCTAAGGCGGCTAGAGCATTGTAAGTTGGAAGGTTACTGGGCCAAATATGTAGTGAGAATTAATAAAGGATTCCTGACTTCAAAAATAAGAGTAAGAGTCAAAAGCTATGGAATAATGGAGCCTGTTTTGATTTGTTTCACCACAGTAATTAAAACACCGGACAAGAACAATTTAGAGGAGTAAAAGGTTATTTGGGGCTCACAGTTTTGGAGCTCTCAGTCCATAGATGGCCAACTCCACTGCTCTGAGATCAATGTGAGAGAGCACATCATGGCGTAATGGCCCAATGAAAGAAAGGTCCTTAGCTCAAGGCAGAGTCAGGAAGCCATGTGGAGGTGGGCAGCACAGTAAGGATGAACCCTTCCAGGGCAGGCACCCAGTGACCCACCTCTTACAGCCCTACCTCACCTGCCTACAGTTACCACCCAGTCAGTTCATTGAAATAGGATGGACTGCTTAAGTTACAGCTCTCATAATCTAATTATTTCAAGTCTGAAAACTCCTGGATTAATAGGAGCTTGGGTTAAGGGTGGGGGAACCTCATATCCAAACCATTAGAGGGCCAAGCAATTGTCACATGTTGGTGAAGAGTCTCCAGGTTTTACATTTCTCTAATGAAATATTTAAGACCCTGATGGAAATAGTACCTGCTTCTTGATAAATATACACACAAGTGCTACATGTCTGTTTATTACATATGTATGAGGAAGAAAAGAAGGAGGAAGAATAAAAAAACAGGGAAGGAAAGAAGAAAAGAGAACTAAGGAGACAGAAAATGGGATTGAGGCTGAGTGTGTGAGAGAATTCTGGTTTCTTTTTTAAAAAATATTTTAAATTTTATTCTAATTTGTTCTAATTAGTTATACATTAAAAAAATGAAAAACAGAATTCTGTTTTTCTTAAATATATATATGTGTGTATATATATGTGTGTATATATATAAATATGTATTATAAACAACATTCACTCTCCACTCTTTCTTTCAATGAACATTTCTCAAGCACTGACTTTGTACATCCTTGTCTCATTTGATCTGAAAAAAAACAAATGTAACCTAAACAAAAATAAAAACCTGAGAAATAAGTACCAACTATCACAGACCCAGAAAGCGAGTCCCAGAAAGAGGACACAAAGTATACAAGTCTTCTTGACAGTAAGGGACAGAACCATTCTTGAATAATTCTTCCCACTGAGTCATGGCCCAAATGGCACGCTCCAAAGTTTCAAAGGGAATACATTATGTTGTAGAAAAACACAATGTAAACTGACCAGGGAGGAGGTTATGGAGCAAAGGAACCCTGGCCAGGGCTGGTCAAAAAGGATAATCATGTAGGGCTTCATTGCAAAGGCCTTAGGACAGAGTTTACTGTGTGGGAACATCGCATCTCACTGGCAGAAATACAGGGCTCCCTCAGGCAGAGGGAAGACGTGATCAGCTGCTTTCATTCTTCCAAGGAGTAGGAATTTCTCTCATAATTGCACATGGTATAGGGACAAAAGCATTACCCTGGATAGGAATTAGATAATTAGGGTATTAGTCATGGCTGTTCCTGTACTCATCTGTGTGACCTGCACATATCTTTTCAACTCTCTAAGTCTTAATTTCTTCATTAAGGAGGTTGAGCTGAAGGAGTTTAAAAATAGTAAGAGTTCAAGAGCAGAGATATATTCTCCTTATTAAAAGTTTTTCAGGTTGAATGTAGCTGATGTTGAATGATAAAATGATGCTTGTAGTGAGGGTCTATAATCCTCTGTGGCTACCCAGTGTCTTCCCATCCATGTCTCCTTTGCAAGTTTCCCTTTCCCTCCTAGCCACTTTTGTGTGGAGACTACTTCCTCCTCTTAGAGAGGAATTGTGCTTCTCTAGCTTCCTCTGAGGTTGGGCATATTAAGCCTAGGACCTGCATTATGAGAAGTGGTTTAGTCAGCTTTTTCACTGTTGTGACCAAAAGAATCTGACAAGAACAATTTTAGAGGAAGAGTTTATTTGGGGGTTCACAGCTTCAGAGGTCTCAGTTCATGGTTGGCTGACTCTGTTGCTCTGGGCTCAAGGTGAGGCAGAACATCATGGTGGAAGAGTGTGGGGGAGGAAAACAACTCAGGACTTGGCTACCAGAAAGCAGAGAGAGAGACCTCCCTTCACCGGAGACAAAATATAAATCCTCAAAGGCATACTGTCAATGACCCACTTCTAGCAGCCCCCCACCCACCTGCCTACCATTACAGCCCAGTTAATCCATTCAAGTGGATTAATGCACTGTTTATGTTAAGGCTTTTATAACCTGATCATTTCACCTTTGAACTTTCTTGCATTGTCTCACACATGAGATTTTAGGAGATAGCTCATATCTAAACCATCATAGGAACCAAATGTCCTGGGTCTTTTGGCTAAGCTTTTGGATTAAATATACTTTGAGAAGCAAGTGATACACGTTCTCTGGATGCAGTTCTTTTTCTTTCTTTCTTTCCAATAGCAGAACCAATTCTAAGGTTTGACTTGGAGCATTTTTTCCAGCCCACCTTGAATCTTATTCTTTAGTGTTATCATTAATTCGTTGAGCTACTGAATTTATTTTTTAATAAATCACCAGATATTGCCCTTCAAGACTTAACTTTAAATTTTGTCACCTACCTTCAGCTTACAGAAACATATATCTTCAGAAGTTCTGCAATATTCTTTTTTATTGTCCATCAAATTTCCAATAATTAGTTATATTCTGTCTGGTATTGTTATTTAAATAAGCAATTGGACTTTTAGCTCTGGAGGACAAGTTATGCCCCACAGGGCTCAAAAGAATGTTTTTATTCAACTTATTTTCCTCTTAAAGCACAACTATATCACTTATTGATCAGAAAAAAATGAAAACACATCTTCAATCAGGGAACTTCAGGCAATTCAAATGAATTTTCTGAGTGTACTTTTTGAACTGATGGATCTTTTTGTCACACTTTTCAAAAAGTTTCAAAACCGCCTTCAGCTCTTACTCCTGTATTTTGCTCTTTTGACCTTTAAGTCTTGCTTGTTCACTCTGAAACAGTAGCGAATGGACAACAAAACTAATTATGGCTACTGAATGGGAAAAGCCTTAGATGAATAACACCATGGGGCCTTGTGAAGAATTACATTTTAAACATATAATGTTGCAGATGAATTGTTCAGAGAAAAAGAGATCCATGAAAAAAAAATGGAAAAGTGACTCCAGGGAACCTATTAAAGAAAATACATTTATATAACTTGATTCATTGAAAAGGGTAGCAAGAGAAGATTTTTCAACTTGATATAAACATTTAATGCAAATAAAATAAAATACCTTCACCTCACACAAGGAGGCAGTTAGATTTTATGGAGAAAATTAAAGATAGCCAATGCAGCAGCTATAGGATTAGGAATCACATACTGGAATAGTGGGGTGGTGAAAGGTAGCACTGTGAATTTCAGTTTTTCCCCCATCATCAAAATTCTCAGAGCACTCTGAATAGAAATTGCTTAGGATCCTAATGTATAATGAAGGTTGTCTGAGGCACAAATAGATGATTATCTAAGTTCACATCAGAGTAGATCCAAAATTTCCTGACCCAAGAGAAGCATCTGCCTTTCTCGGTGGGCTATACAGACAAAATGTACTGGATAGCCATTGTCCTTGCTTTATAAGAGTTAGTAACTTAATAAGAAAGTCAGGGCCAACATGCAAAGAACTCCATATTATCCATACCAGCGAGATTTAGCTAAATTTTTATACATGGAAGAAGGTGTATATCTACCTTTGTGTATGTACATGTTCTAAGTACACAGACTTATATAAACATATGACTAATAGAATTAATCTAGAATATGTTCAAAAAAGAATTTGACCCTTAACATAATTTTAAGACAGGGTCACAGTGGGCCCAGAGCCAAATCATCCTCTTGAAATGAAGAGCAGTGCTATCAGCCAGACATCCCACCTTAAGATACTTTTCTTCACTGTATTTCCATCACTGCCAGGAGGAGTTCCAGAAGTGAGGAAACTCACCAGTGCTCCTAATTTCAGTTTAGACCCTGAAACTTTGTTCAGAACACCTTCACACCTGTCCATATTTTTGTATCTGCCTATGTGTGAGATGCATTAATTTATGGTGAATCATATGATCAGATTCTTCTGGGCAACAACATACAGAGCTCTTGCCTTCTAAGGAAACCTCCAGTGACACTTCAGTTTATAGAAGCATGTCCACTGATATACGGTATACTTTGTTTCAAAATGTGGTTTCCATAGTCATTTTTCAAGCCCTGAAGACAAACTAAGAGCATCCACTGCGATGTAGCGGCTGACGTGCTTCACTCTCTTTTGATACGAGGTCGAGTTTAAATTGAGCTACAGACAATAATACTGGAATGCAACAGCATTTTATTGCAAAATGGATCGTTTTGGATGGTTCATTCTGCTTTACACCAGCTAAAGCAGAAAATGGAATGGATTGTATCATCCATGAGAGCCAGTGGGTCGGCATACGCCCACAGAGAGTTGACCTCTTCCTCCTCTCAGTCTAACCCTAATTCTTCTTCTTCTTCTCTCACTGCTTTCCACATACATAGCAGAGGAACAATTTTCTCTTCTCAAAGGAGATGTTCTTAAGAACATTAGAAAAGGAGTTAGTATCTGTGCACACCAGGCCTGGTGGCCGTCCTGTGACCCCTGCAACTGCTGGGGACTTGTGACTGAAGAGCACCCTAAGCAATCAGCTGTGCAAAGGATGGGCCAGAACTGCTATATATGCTATGGAAGATCGTGGAAAGTAAAGGAGAGAAAGGAAATGAGATGTGTCTGTTTTCTAGGATCAGCATTTTCCCAAACGGAACCCAAGATATGAATAAAATGACTCATGCATTTTAAATCAGTGTAGGATCTTGATGAGAGGCATGTGGGTGTAGGAGAGTTCTAGTCTCGTGCGATTCAGAATGAGGATAGAGCCTTACGTGCATGTTTTGTCAGCCAGGGGCAGAGAGCCAGAATGAAAGACAGAGTGAGGGGAAAGGTGTGAGATAGCTAATCTTTACTACATTATTTCAGAATCAGCTTGGATTTCATGGATGCGTGATGACTCATTTTCTGCCACAGTGCCATGGGGCAGCTTTGAGAGATAAATTATAAATGATGTGATTGTTCATATAGGTGGAGAGAATGGTGCTCTGATATTGGCAGACATATAAGGGAAGCAGGACAACCTCATATTGAGAGGGGGCAGAGTGATTCTAGTTATTAAATTAAATCAAGACAAAACAACAATGAAAGGAACATGATCACTCTGTCTATGGGGACTGAAAATAGAATCAAGGTTTGTACACTCACATCCTATTGCAAACCAGCAAACCTTAATATGTTTGTGAGCAGGAACTTTATCTTGCCAATTTAAGATCCTTAGTCCTCAGAGCATGTCCCTGAACCTAGCATAGAGGCCATAGCAGAATTGGAAGTGCCAGAGATTTATGGTGAGAAATGACTGTGATAGATAGATGGAGAAAAAGAGGTATAGGCAGAGAAAGCTTTCATCTAATACTGAAAGGAGAGGAGGAAGAAAGGGTTTTGTAGGAAGAGCCCTGGATTGTAGCACAGATCTGAGATGGAAAAGCCAAAGTTGCAACTTGGAGAAATCCAATAGGAATGGACCAAACCAGTGCCGTGCTTTGCTCAGGCACCAATCAAGAACAGCCTGGGTGGAGGACAGGCTCAGCAGGTACATGGTGGTGTGTTTGCAAAGGGGTAACAGCTTGGGCTGTCAGTTACTTCTTTTTAAAATATCTTTATTTTATTTAAAATATATGTGTGTGTAATATATATAGTGGTGCTGAGGATAGAACCCAGTGCCTCACATGTGTACTCTACCACTGACCAACCACCTCAGCCCTGTAAGTTTCTTCTACTCTTTAAAAGAGCAGGTTCTCTGCTGGGCACAGTGACACCAACCTGTAACCCTGGCAAGTCAGGAGGCTGAGGCAGGGGATCACAAGTTTGAGGACAGCCTACATAACTTAGGGAGACCCTATTTCAAAACAAAATAAAAAGGGCACTGAGGATAAAACCCAGTAATAAAGAGACATGGGTTAAATCCATAGTACTTACTGTTAATAAAAATAGAAAGTGAAAAGAAAGGGCATCTGAATAACCACTTGTATAGCCCCCATACTCATTCTCATTGTGTTTGGTTCAGTCCATTAAGTCATTTAAAGCTAATATCCTGTGACTTGTTCTCCTGCACACTCTGATCATGTTCTCTATTGCCAGGATGTCCTTCATTCTTTTTAAAGTCTGCTATCATTTATGGGAATTCACTGACAAAAAACTGTGGAGGTAGAAGGGTTGATTTATGCCATGCCTTGAATCTGTCCTTGTGACTATAGAGTAGGAAGGGGGTCCTGTGACCACTACCTCTTCTGAGAACTTGACTCATCAATTTTTGTCTTCTACACACACATTCACCCCCCCCACACACAAACACACACATTTTTGCAACTGAGAATTGAACCCAGGGGTGCACTACCACTGAGCTACATCTCTAGCCCTTTTGTTGTATTTATTTATTTTAGACAGGTTCTCACTAAGCTTTTGAGGCTGGACTAGAACTTGCCATCCTCCTGCCTCAGCCTCCTTACTCCCTGGAATTACAGGTGTGTGCCACCACACCCAGCTCCCATATATATTCTTAAGAAGAGTAGTCCCTTATTTTCTGTTCATAAGAGTACCCATGTCCTTTATATCATTTTCAATGTCTCTAGCCCAATCACACTGTATATTCTCATGCCATATTTTCCCTTAGATCCATCCTTACCCTGGGGTCAGTCACGAACCCTCTTTTGCTGCTTAATTTCAACCCAACTTATGTATAAATGTATCTGAAATTTTTATCTCCAACCAGGACTTTGCTAAATGTAGGGGCTTTATATCTTATTGCTAACTGAATAATTCCATAGAATAGCTCACAGAAAGCACAGAACACAATGTTCAAAACTGAATTCATTACCTTGTATCCCAAACCCTAATGGACACCTACTGTCAAGGATCTCTGATCCATTCTTTTTGCTTGTGAAGCCTCTGTTCAGTTCGTCCTAATGCCCACCTGACTCACTGCAGTAAGCCCTTCACTTTCCACTGGGTGTAGGCAGTGCTCCTCGCCAATCCTTCCTGCACATAGCCATCAAAGTCATCTTTTTAAACAAAATATTATTATGTCACTCCCTTGCTGTAATGTAGTCAAAGGCTCAAGATACATGCTGGTTCCTTATGGTGACACAGAGGGTCTTGCCACCCCTCCATATGAGCTGTACGCCTACTCTGGGGAGCTGCTTGAAGTTTTCCACACGACTGCTGAGGATGCCTCTATTTTTACACAAACCCACCATCCAAATCACATTATGCTACAGCATATCTCACATACTTCACTTAGATCCTAAATTACTCATAGTCTGAGAACAGTTCCCCAGATTGTAACAGAGATAGCTACTTGATGAGGCTACTAAATACGAGTGCGTGTGTGCGCGTGTGCACACACACACACACAATCATTATTTCTTATTCTTAGAATAAGAAATTGGTGGCCAAGAATTTGAATTTGATCAGTCAAAACTTAGATGCACATACAGGGATTGTATATTAAGTATGACTGCTAGCTAGGTCTTATATCCACATAATTACACATACTTTAAGATATATTAAGACAATAGGTTCTTAATATCAGAATAGAATTAAAAATCCACCATTTAGCCAGAAATAATTCACATATTTTTTTTTCCCTATGTTCATTCACTATCAGGTTTCTTACATCGTTATCTAAAAGGCAGAGTGGTTTGAATCTCAAGATGCCTCATGTACATTTTCTATTCTTTACTTCTTTATTCTTGTTCAATGGCCAAAAATTACTATGTAGGGTTGAATAAATTAAAAGTGTGTGCTATACAATGTGGGGAATTGTGAGATTTCCATGTGTAATTTTTACTGTAAACCATTTTCCCTTGTATTCTTTGGAACTAAATGTGAGATTTGACTATACTGGGGTTACTTAGCTGTGACTCTTCATGGTTCCTTGCCTGGTAACTTTTATACAAGGCCACCCTCTTTGGAAAGTCTCATTTGACTATTCCTTCCCTTTACTGTGCAGCCCAAATTTTGGATGCTTGCCTCTTCTCTATCAAATATATCTGGCTGGCTGTTACATTCTTAAATCTGTAGTTTTCTTGTTTCTTCTCCCCAAATGAACATCAAGTTCTTTGAGGGTTGAGTCCAGGGATGTTAAACTCTTTCCTGGAATGGAGGATGATGCTTACATGTGGTAGCTCTCAATTAAGGTTTGTTGAGTGAATACTAAATAAAAATCAATTGAAGAAGAATATGGTGTGGTGATAGTGAGGAATGAGGAAATCGATTGAAACAGAACAATAATTTCCTTTAGAGTAGGTTCTATAAGTAACATAATTTGTCTAAATGGCAGGGTTGAGTAATAGTGGCAGCAAATTATCATGCCTTGCTTTTTTTGCCTTGTACTCTCCTAAGTAGTGAGCTACTGCTAGGAGGTAGACAGGAGAGAAACCTGCCCCCTGTGGACAGAATGCGACTGTCACTGGCCCCACTCTGTTTTTACGTTTATTAAAAGAGATTATGTGTAGCTAAGGGAAACACCAAGGAAAAAATAAGAGAGTGTGACACAATGCCATAGTTATTAAGTCTCAAGGTTACTCATTAAGATCTGAAGTAAATTATGTGAAGGGGACATGAACATGTTCCGAGAATGAAAAATCTACACGCATACATCAAAAGGGGGATCATAGAGTACTGTTAATTCATTGTCAGTATTTGTTTACACAGAGTATGCTGAATTTGAAAATCAAAGTAAATTTGGAGGTGATTTAGAACAAAGGGGTGCATTTTTTTTGAACTCAAAGAAGTGACACCCCTGAGAACAAATTGCCCTTCAGCTATGACTGTATTTGATTATGATATAAGATATTCTTAATCAAAACAGATACTTTTCTACATAGTAAGTGGGGTTTATTAATTTTTTAAGACTTGGAGGAATTAAATCTAACCCTAGAACCAAGAACAAAAACTTGACGTGGAAATTACCTTTTAATGAAAGAACACAGCTTGTGTAGATGTAATATTGGAGCAGGGAATGTGCCCTCCAGTGCACAGGAGAAAGTCACAGGCCATCATTTGATAGAACTGACTTTTTCCCTTGAGCCTACCAGGCACAGGAGAAGACAAACCCCCTTCATCCCAAAGTAATCCCTTCCCCAACACTATTCCTCTCCTTTCCCATTCAGTATTTCCATATTTAGGAGTGAAAGGATCTGGAGAAAAGAATATTATGCCATCAGGACTCTGATAGTTCAGGAGCAGATTAGGCATAAGGGCCTAAGGCTGAAAAGAAGTGGGTTGTATTGGTTTGTTTTATTCTTGAATTTTAGCAGTTTAATGATGACCCTCCCTCTCATTCTCGATCATATCTCGTGGCCCTTTATTTTCTTATTCCCAGCTATTTCTCATTGTTATTTATAAACAAACAACCTGATGCATAGAGAAGAGTTGTTGACAGTGTACAGCAGGGAACAGGTAGAGGCAATAGAAAAGAATGTCCATTCCCTGCCACCCCCTGGAATGAACAGTGTCAGTCTACTTCAGCCTCAGTGAGTGATAGAAGCCCTTCACAGTAGGCTCACAGCTCTTCCTGCTCCAAACAAATCCAAATCCAAATCCTCACACTTGCCTCCCATGTGGGATATCTGATGATCATTGTATGATCCTCTGATAGGAGCTGTTCTTGGTTACTTTGGGGTTTCAGCTTATGCTATATATTAGAAACGACTGAGCAGTTTTTATTAATTCTGATGTCTGGGACACTCTCAAGATGAATTAAATCAGGCACTCAAGTCTGGGACCCCAGTAGCAGTATTTTCCCCTTATTTCAGGTAATTCCAAGGTGAAGTGTAGGTGGTGCATCACTGTGTTGGATTGTGGTTTAGGTTCATCTCAGCAAATAGACAAAAATCACTTAACCCATCTGTTGATATGTAAATGCCATAAAAATATGAGAAAAATATAAGAATATGTTAAACATTTATCTATCTCTAGATATGGATGTGAAAATATGATACATAAATGTCCAAGTGATATTATGCTTATTGATGCCTTAATAGACAATGATTAGTAAAAACATCTGTTAACAAAGGGTTTAAGTTATTATGTCCACATGATGAATATAGTGTGGGCTAAGACACAGATCAGGAGTGTGTTTTTATATTAAATTACAAGATAAGATATTGTTTACTACATCACCGTACTTCTCTAATGGAACTAAGCTTGGATAAGAAGAAAAATTGGTTGACATTTCTGCAAGAAATCTGCCACACACCCTACCCACTTCAAAATACCTAGAACATGAAGTGAGCTGTGAGTAGCAGTACATGGAGAATTACACTTTTTTTTCTGACAAGTGTTGAGTGGTAGGATTTGATGTTTTAAACTTATAATTTCTCTCCAGTTTTTGTTAAGTTTAAAACGTCCATGAATATGAACACAGGACTCAGAAATTACATACTAATGATAGCCCCCATGTTCTATTGCCTGGATTTTCTCACTTACATTTATCCAAAACATTTATTTACTGTGGGTTTGTCACTGATGATCTGAAGATAAATAAAATGCCACTTTCCTCATCAAGCTGTTCACAACTAGTAATTTCGCAAAGTACAGTCAGAATTACCTGGGAGAATTGTGGGGTGAGGTGGTGGGAAGCCGACTCTCTGCGATTCTAAAGATCTGAAACAAGTTTTGAGTAATCCAGGAATATTCAGTTTAATGGACTCCCTCACAGAGTCAGTGAGAGGCATCATCATGTGAAAAATTTGGAAATGGCATTGGTGTTCCAAGTTATCTGTGGAAAAGGATCCATTTTCTTGAAAAAAAAATTCTACTGCATAATGGACTAAACAAAATCAAATGAAAGTGAATTTCTAAGGAAAAAGGCAATGAAGGGAATACATACAAAATCATATTCCCAACTTTTGTTATTAAATTCAATAGGCATAAACTCATTCTGTCAAAATGCTATAAAATTTTTTTAAAGTTTCTTCTTAAATTTTGTACCTATTTTGTCATACTAACCAAGGATTTGAAGACTGGCACTTTTCTGTAAACCAAACATTAAGTAGCAATATCTCCAGGACAATAATAATTCTGTGAGATAATAACAGTAGGGTGGAAATCAAAGGAAAGGTGTTCATAGTTATTTATGTTTGGAAAATGGAGAATTATTTTTCTGATAGTAAAACATTTTAAAAAATGTCTACTGTGCCAATTCTGTTTTCGTCTGCATTTTGACATTGTGTCCAAAAGACAGGACAAGAACAATTGTAGAGGAAGAAAAGTTTATTTAAGGCTCATGGTTTCAGAGGTCTCTGTCCATGGAGAGTTGACTCCACTGCTGTGGGCCTTTGGTGAGGCAGAATATCAGAGTGGAAGGAGGAAAGCAACTCAGAACTTGAGAATCAGGAAGTAGAGAGGGAGAGCTTCACTCACCAGGAACAAAATATAGACCCCAAAGGCACACCCCCAGAGATGTACTTGTCTATGATTAGTACCTAATTAATCCATTCAAGTGGATTAATGCACTGATTAGGTTAAAACTCTCATAACCAAATCATTTTGCCTCTAAACTTTCTTGCCTTGTCTCACACATGAGTTTTGGGGAGATACCTCATATGTAAACCATAACAAAAGTGTATGTGAATGCCAGAAAAGCATATCGTATGTGAGTTTTCCAAAAGTTATTCAACCATCCACTTGTTTACAAGGGTACTGGTTAACAACCAGTGTTTAGGAAACCAGTGTTTAATTGAGCACAGATAAGGGAATCCTAATCTAGGTGACGTTTCCTTGTTTTATAGTTGAGGAAACAGATACACACAGATATCAGGTGATTTGACTTATAACCAAACAAGTGTTATATTTGCTGGTTAACTAAATAGTTAATTAAATTTATTTATAATAAATTACACAAATTTTTAATCATATTTACTATGTCAGGCACTCTACCAAGAGCCTTATCTTCCAAATTGAAGTAAGAAGCAATATGGACTTAAAATACCTTATCATCTAACTCAAGAACCTTGGTTCTAGTTTCTCTGCAGACACACAACCTCTTTCTCTGTGATCTTTATTTTATATGCTCAGGTGTTCTTTCTAAGGTTTTTTTTTTTTTTTTTTTTTTTTTGCTATTGTTGTTGTTGTTTACAATTGAGCAGATGCTATTTTCCCGGATGCTATTGGCCTCACCTTAGTCAACTTTGATGTGACTAAGTAGTCATTCACTCCAAGAAAATGACTGGCAGGGGGTATATTTTTTTAATGCAAAGAATATTTGCATCATCTTTATTATAGGTCAGGCAGTGTTCTTAGCATTTTAGACATGCTTGTTGGTTTAAACCTTTTAAAAAACATTAGAGGTCAGTATTTATATCATGGTTTTAGAGAAACTGAAGCATAGCAAAAAGTGACTTGCCCGAAGTCACAGAGTTTATACCTGATAGACCTAGGATTCAAACTCAAGTGAACTTATACCAGACTCTATGGTATATGCCAGGTGGAAGTGCCCATCCGTTCTATAAAAGCCAACATTAAGCTGCCTTAAGGTAACCAGAAATAACCTAAATGAATGAAAATTATTCTAAAAATTCAGGGTGGTGATTGAAAGAGAAGGGATTCCAAATATTTGGAGAAATTCTTTTCTTTTTCACTGCAATTCTTATTGGTGAGAGATCATTTTCCTCAGGAAATATGATAGAGAAGCTTTTCAGAGACAGTAAAAACTACATGGACATATTATCTAAGAGGAAGTTGGTCCTTAATTATGATCACATTCACATTTCCTCATTGTTTTCTAGAAGTTGGACAAATTGGAGATTTTTAAAATACATGAATAGTGGTATTATTCAATATACACAGGGATAAAAATTTTTTAACAAAATTATTTTAAAGCTTTCCTGCTGTTAATTTGTCATTCATTCGTTAAAGACAATTTATTTTGTGTCTAACACGTGCTATGAACCATTCAAAGTGCTAGAAATACCACATTGACTAAAATCATGTTCTCTGCCTCAATTTAAATCAGTCTCCTGGGAGAGGAGGCTTTAAAGCACACAATTGAACACTAAACACATGTGTTGTATATGACCTCTTAGCTAGACTCTCATTTATCAGGAGGCAAGATGTGACAGCATGTTCTTCAATGTAATAATATTTTGTTGTGTTTCCTCAAAAGCAACAGGACTTGTGAGTTTACAAATCACTACTGAGGTCTCTGTGTTCATTTTAGAAATGAGCAAAATGGGTACTCTGGAGTTTGTAACTTACCCAGACCACATGGTAAAAAGGAGGAATGGCCCTCAGGACAACAGATTCTAAATCAGTTTTTTTTTTTTTTCCTATTTCTCATCTCTGATATCATTTTCTTCATCTTATTGTATATTCAACCCCAATCTAATAGAAAATAGGTAATAACTTTTATTTATAATGAAAGAAAATATTTGATTTAGCTATATTTATTATAAGCCAGTTTAGTTATCAACATTATATCTTTTTTAAAATGATACAAGTCATTTATTGTTACTTCATTGTTCATGGGATGGATTTTTTTATCTTTCAAATGTTCTACAAGCTCAAGATTAATTTTTAGTGTCTAAAGGTATTTTTAAAAACTTACCAAAAAAGTTAGAACATTTCAAATCAAGTCCCCTTTGACTTGAAGGGTTATTCATGGTCCCTTATCTACCTTTCTAGATATAGCTACAGTGCCAGTTTAAGATGAGTCCTCCCAGATTATTTTGCATATGTTCAGCTACCTTTATCCTAAGTATACCTCTCTGACATTCACAGAAAAGATACTGTAGGTTTCTTAAGACCTGAGTATCATGCTAAAAGTATGTTACCTACTTTCTTTGTGTCTTCATTGGTAGGGTAGCAGGTTGTTTTATTAGCAGTTTGTTTTATTAGATCTGCCTTGGTTTCCTAATTGTTGCGTAATATTTTTTAGTTTGTATATGACAGTCCAAACAATTCCCTATTACCAATAGCACTTCAATGTGTATCACTGTAAGCCCTTTTTATGCACTTAGAAAAATTTTCCAAGGAGTCACTGTAAACTCAACAGGAACAGGACAGTGGTATTTGTAACAAGAAGTCAGAACCTAAGCACTGGCTATCAAGGCAAAAATTACCTGCCACAAAATGTTAACATTTACTTTCTTAGGTCATCTTCATGGAGGTAGCATACAATGCTAGATGTGTAGCAAAAGTAAAAGAAATTGACACTGAGGCTTTTCAAGGTGCAACTTTTAGCTTAAGATCACAGAGGGGCATAGAAATTGCAGCAAAATGCTGGGGGTGACATGAGAAGAATATGTCAGGCAGAGAAAACTGCAGATGGAAACATTTACAAGAAAGAGCTTTATGTTAGTTTAAGTAGAAGTAGTTTAGTAGGACTAGAGTATAAATATTCAGCTACAGAATGAAATAGGAATAATATGAAAATTTTTACTAATGCATAGTCTTTATCTGAGTTTAATGACATCAACCATTTTTTTTTTCATTTTGTAGTAACCCACACATATTTTATATTATATTCCATTGCATATTATCCTTGGTCATTTATTCAACATTTAACAAATATTTATTGAGCTATGACTTAGTGAAATATGATGTCTTAGATGTTAAATTTAAATTTCACTAGATAGGAAAAGACATATACCAAATTACATAAAATCTTTTTCATTAACACAGTTGGAAATTAAAGGTAGCAAGAAAAAGAAGATAGTGCGAAGTGATATCAGGGCCAGATTCAAAGAAAAACATATTTTCCATTAAGCAAATTGAAATTTTTACAGTGGTTTGCTTAAATATGTTGGTGATATTCCCGAAATAGGATCACTGTTAGGCAGGAAAAACTAACCTATAGCTTTATAAACTAAGAAATTTGAATAAGATTTTTTTTTTTTTGCATTAGAATCTTTACAGTTACCCAGTTAATTCCATTATCTCATGTGACAATTTAGATCCCAGGCATCAAATTATTTAAATAATTTGAAAATGTATTTTATCACATTTATTTCTACTCTTCTTTCTCCCCCTTAGCCTTGAAGGATATCTCATTATTTCATATCTTAGTGATTGTTGAATTTACATTTGGTCACATAAAATATGAAACAATTCTATCACAACAGCCACTTCAGTAATCAAGATGAAAATATGATGATGGAATGTTAAAATATTGTCTCATTTGAAATAAATGTAATTTCAAATACATGCCATCTACTGCAGATTGTTTCCAGACACCCAGTTGGATACCAGTTGAAAAGCATGGGGACTTTCCCAGGAAGTATGATCATGCAGAATGTCAGAGAAAAAGTGGCTGCGCAAGAATAAGCAGAAGAAAAGCTTGATGAATTTGAGCTTTGACTTGGTTGAATATTGTATTGGAGACATAGAATGTACCTAGACACGTCAAGACAATTCATTTACTCATTCTGTAAGAGCCTACTTGGTTCCTAGAACTCTTCTAAGTACTAGAGACTCATCACTGACTGGAACAAAGATGGCCTAATTTCATTTAGATGTTAGGGACTTGTTAGTTTCATCAATTAAGAAAAAAAAATCTAATGAAAGAAAAGAAGATTTATACATAGTTTAAAAATAAGTGGTTTTGGAGTGTTTATTTTGTGACAAATGTAGCAGGTGTTGTAAGTTCCTTTTATATTTGTGAAATGATCATTGGTCATTCTCTGGACTCCTTTCTGTGTTATACTTTCTTTCTGTGGAGGGTAAACAACCAGAGCTCCATGGAAATGAATGACATTTGCCTTATTGAAAATTACGATTTACACATAATACATTGCAGCTTACGTGTATTCCATTTTAATTGTCTTTCTCTGGATCATACTTTAAAATGTGTTTGGACTAGGTTTGTGATTTTGTTTTATTTATTCCTTCATTTTTAAATGTATACCTTTAAGGCTTTGCATATAATAAATTTTCATGGTCATTTCCTTCTCAATAGACATAACACTATCGTTTTCAATGTTATAGTTCCTTTTAATAAAACTGGGAATTTTATTTTGATGAGTTTTGGATTTTAACCTTATTTTTTGTTATTAATGAAAGACTAAAATATCTTACTACAACTTTTTAACAAATTTGAGTAGAGACTTCAGGCTTGGCTTGTGACCTACCACTTTCTTCTCCATGGGGTTTTTATTAGAGAGCTCATTTCACTTCAAACTTAACATGATGGAGAAAAATAACCACAGGGAGAGAGGGGATTAGTAGGAAGCTTAAGGGAAAGAAAGGTGGCCAGACCCTTCAAGCATAAAATCAAATTTGAAACACTTGAAACTCCTAAGAGGATAGGAAGCTAGATATGGGTCTGTCTAGGGTTGCATTAAAAAAAAAAAAGATACAATCTGCAAGAAATTCTAAGGGGAAAAATAATGTCATGGGATAAGGGAAAATAAACTACTCCTGAATAGCACAATGTAGTAGAAAAGTTGTAGGAAAAGAGCTCTTTAAATAAATTACCATTGTTTCTCTTTCTGCTTCTCTCTTTCTCTCTCTATTCCCACCCCCCCACACAAACATTTTCAATAGTTAATTATCTTGTTTGTTGAATTTCCCCCTCCTTTTCCCCTATCCCCATCCTATCTTTTAAAAATTCCTATAATGGAAATAGCTGAGTAGAATCTCAATGTTGGGTTTTTTTTTGTTTGTTTGTTTGTTTTTGTTTTTGTTTTTTTTTGCTTTACATAGTATTAAGCATCCAGTGATAAAGCATTAAGCATCTACCTTGCAGAGAGTAGGATCTGAGATAATATACTGAGATATTTCTTTATTTTTATCATAAAATGAATCTATCAGAATTCCAGGATGAATCTGTGAATGGTAGTAAGAGATTCTTGGGATATGTGAGGATATGGATCAATAGCACTGCAGACTTCTCCCCAGGGTAGTAAAAGTCTAAGGTGCATTATATTGAAAAATCATAGAAATAAGAGAAATAAAAGTACATTGAACAGTAAATGTATTTAATTCAGTTCCATTTTTTTCCCCTGATGGAAAGCAACCATGTGCTTTCAAATGAGGAAAGGGTCCTAGAATTGTTAAGGCCCTGTTTATTGCTGGACCTTGGGCCACATGTTTTATCCATATAATCAGTATAATCATAGCAAGAAATTATAGACCTTCACAGCAAGAAGTTAGAGGTCTATTGCTATGGGTACCAGGCATTGTTTTAAGCACTTTACATGTTTTAACTGATTGTGGTAGGTATATTAATACTCTTTCTCATTTTACAGGTGGGAAAACTGAGGCAGAGGGAGTTTTAATAATTGTCTGAGGTAACTAAGCCAGTAAGTAGTAGTGCTGGGATTTGAACATAGGGTAATAAGAAAAACTGCCTCTTGTCTTATTTAAAAGGTAGGTCTTCATGGTTGGCTGCAGAATGATGTAAAGCATATTTAATTGAGAAATAATGCCAAAGCCCTTTGATACTATTGCCAATGAAAATAAAAGTAGCCTAAAGGAATGTGAAAATTCCCCTCAAAAAGAATTTTCTAAAGCAAGTCTGACATTCTCTGTTGGTAATAAATAGTTCCTTTGTGATTTTTGAAAGTACAACTTGCATCCTGATAGTGTTTGTAATGTGTGTGTGTGTGTGTGTGTGTGTGTCCTAATGTATGAACTATGTTATTCTTCAGCAGAGCTTTCAGTGTTCCCTGCTGCTACCAACACAGCAAAACATTAAAAAGATAAAATAATGCATTTCAGGAAGGAAACATTGTAGAGTGGAGTCAATAAGACTGAGGTTTTATTCCCGTGAGATCATTCACTATCTACAAAATTTGGTTAAATTAACTAACTTTTTTTTTTAACTTTTAGTTATATATGGACACAATACCTTTATTTTGTTTGTTTATTTTTTATGTTGTGTTGAGAATTGAGCCCAGTGCCTCAAAAATGCTAGGGAGGGCAAGCAGCTCTACCACGAAGCCACAACCCCAGCACCTGAATTACTTTAATTTTGTAAGCCTTGATATTCTTGCCCCTTTAAAGAAGTATGATATGTACCTATTTATTTTTTAAAATAATTTTATTTTGCATCTTTAAGATGCCAAACACTCTTTTTGTGGGGGCGGGGAGCATGCTAGGAATTGAACCTAGGACCTTGTGCATGTTAGGCAAGCACTTTACCAATTGAGCTATATATACCCCCAACCCCTGATACTTACCTTTTAAAAGATGTCATGAAATAGTTAGTGAGGTAATATATCTACAGTTCCTGACACAAAACAGAGGCTGAATATATGTTACATTAATTCTCTGTTATCTTCTGTGTCTTGTAACTGCTCCATAATTCATATATAGACCCCCAAAGACATTCTAAATTAAAAATATAAAGTATTCTAATGGTATATTTCTGTAAATTATATCCCACCATTCTTTCCATGTCTCATCTATTTCATTGAGTAGTAGCTTTCCTTGAAGGCTACTATGAAAGAGAAGAGAGAAAGGATACTTAATTTATTTTTCTTTGATTGACATTTTAAGATTTATAGAAAACTAACATCTCCAAAGACCAAAGTGGAAATTCTAAAAAGGTTACAACCATTAGCTAATGTAGGCTTGGGTTTTTTCTATAGATTTATTTGTACCACCCCTACCCTCTCCAACCACAATAAATAAGAAATGATTGAGGTTATGTCTACTAGGACAAGTAGATATATTTTGTTGGGCAGCTTGATGATGAGCCAGGAAGACCTTGCATGGAAACTGAACATGTTTATGGGTATTTGGTTATTTTTTTGACCATGATAAGGAAAACTGATGGAGCCACTGCTTTCCTGTAAGAGAGTTATTCTAGGCTACAGTGAGTTTATAATTAATCAGTTGACATTGGATGAATGATAACCTTTGTTTTTAACATTTGACTTATAGGGCATATTTCCATCTCATCAGATTACCTGTTTTGAATGTTATAATTTTTATTATGAACCTATGTGGTTTTTGGGTTAACCAGTAATTTATACAATCAACTCTCATTTTCTCAGAAGCCAATTATTCAGTCTAATAATTACTCAGGCTATTTGGTTTTAATTTCTCCCCTTACTTGCCCTTTATTGGCCACTCATCAGCAGCTCTACCTCAGAGAACAGGGAGGAGGTAAGGGCTTAGCTGAGTCTCTTATTAGGTGGTTAGATTTCAGGGTTTGAAAAGGTCGAACATTAGAAAAGCCAAATATAAGACTAAAAGGGTATTGAGTTTTTAGTGGAGTTTATATTTCTATTTCAGTACTGAAAATAATATGCAATATTTTTGCTCCTAGTATTTAAAGCCAAATTCACAGTTATAGCAACCAAAAAACTGATAGACTGGGTGTATTTGTGTGTCTGTGAAAATATATTTTGTCAGCACTTTATCTCCTGTATTGAATCCTTACAACACTGGAGCTGCATCATTACAATGTCACTTATCATGGATATGTTATTTGTAAACATAGCTCATGTGCACACCTTTGGCAGGGAAATTTTATCTTCATTCCTTCATCTCCATTGCCTAGAATTTGCTCTACAGTCTTTAGAAACAGAACAGCACTACTGAATGATTAAATGAATGAATGATGAATAGATTTTAAGGAACACAATTAGAGCACAACTTAAACAGCTCTTCCTATCACATAGGAGAGATCATATTTTTGGTCAATCTACCAAATTTAAAAGTTTACCCGGCGATATGTTGATGCCAACCTCAGTCCTGGAAAACACACCTGCCAAGTTGAACCCTCCACAAAAGTGCTCTGTGCAATTCAACAATGCATGCTATCTGTTAATGTTGGCTCCTTGTGCACCGTCTTGGTATTAAAAGGAGGCAGACAAAGAATCCATCAAAAGACTGGAGACAGGTTTGATATATGCAGTTCATTGCTCATCTTGCAACATCACTGCCAGTCATGTCCTTACAGCTGTGGGGGATTTTGTTCATTTTCTAGCTCCTACAAGTTTACTACATAAGCTTTCATAATCTGACTGTCAAAAACTTCTCAGGGTGAGTACTGTACCTTGGAAAGATTGGCATGGCATGTCCAGGGACACCGTAAGTGATGTACAAGAAACAGCAGGAAGGCCTTCTTTTTGCAGCTTTCTGCTGTTCCTCTGTGTATCAGGTTCAGGGAGTTTATCTATTCTAGCCTCAGACCCAGTTATTGGTGCAGGTCCTTTTAAACTGTGATCTGATTCTGGCTTCCCTCTACCTGTTAAGTTATTTGAAAGTAAAGAAAAGGAGGTTTGCTAAAGAAGACCAACAATAAACAACAAACAAACAAAAAACTGAAGTGCTATCAACTTCATTCTGCATATGTGTATTTCACAGTTTACTCTTAAGGTTGGCCAGAATCTATACACACACTCAAACACACCCATATATTTATATTTATTTTTGTACATTTATGGAAACTGTGTCTTCCACCAGCACATTAAGTCAACATATAGAAATGCAGCTGCTTCACCATAACATCTTCACTAAGAAGCCAGACTGATGATAATTCTGATTATATGTCCCAGGGGAGTGGCTTGAGAATAGGGTTCAGGTTCATGGTTCTTCATCACTGGAGATTTTGGGCCTTCCTCACGTGACTATGGACAGTAAGATACCAAGGAAGAGGATAAGACCAATTCCCCTGGGTGCTGGCGGAAGCCATTCTTCTGTCTCCTTTCTCACCTGTGGCTCTGCCCTCCCTGAATCAGCACTTAGTACTGGAACAGCTTGGTACTAGGACGGCACCAGCGCAATAACAAATACTGCCTCATTTCAGTATGATGAATGACGAGTTTTAATGAAACTGGCCCAAACTGCTCTGGCAAGCTGCCTTATTTTTGTGTTTTAAATGGGAGTGATCCATCAGCTGCACGCATCCTCTGTCTCTGCAGCCTCCCTGATGCGCCTGCCTTGCCCATCTTCCTCACTGAGCTCTCCCTCTGCTCCTCTCACTTCCTTGTTCTAGTGGTCTTCTGGGCTTGACAGTGGGGTGGCAACCTGATCCCAAGCACCCTCTCCTTCATATCACCAATCTCTGCTGCTGTACTGAGTGGGTGGTGGCATAGCTCTGTAGATGTTCCTCCCCACTCCAAACTTCCCCAGTCCGGATCCTGGCAGGCTAATGTGGTAAAATGTCTGGCGGGTATTAATTACACTTGCAGGCTGCTCCTTCATTAGAGTTGCCTATCTCCCCTGAGCAAAGCTGTAAATCAAACTATGATTCATGACTTTTAAAAAATTGGAAAAGATAAACACTAAAGGGGGAAAGAAAACCCTCCAAAAATAATAAATATAAACAAAGAGGAGGGATGACAACTTAATCAAGCTGACTGGGGGCAGCAAGCAGCTCCGCATTTTGCTAGAGTAGAAACAGGAGGTTTGTTACATGTTTCTTTCTCCTGGTTATTTGTTTCATCTAAAAAAGGGGGGGGGGGCAAGGGAGAAAAAGAAAATGGCACAGAATTATTATTTTTCTTCCTGTTGGGGGTTGTTTAAAAATAGAGTGCATGAAGAAAAATGCAAGTTCAGTCTGCACAGCTGTGTGAATGATGATAGTGAAGCTGTGGTTCTTAAATGAAAGGAAAAGAAAAATAAAGGGGGAACAAACCAACTATGAAGGCCTGGGTGTTGCACCCTGGGTAGAACTTTTCTGTAAAATACCATCTCCTGAGAATGAGAGACCTGCAATGCCCTCCAGAACTTCTTTAGACCACCTTTGAACCAATCCTAAATCATGAAGGCTATGGTAATATGAGGCATCTCTCAGGGTTTCTGTAAAGTTTACATGGGATAATGCAAAGAAAAAAAATTTTCAGGTGCTAATGTCATTATGCACACACATGTATATAATTTGGAAAAAGAGAAGTGCATTGAAATGATCAATGATATGCATTTTATTTCAGTAAAAATCCTGCATTGCCCACCCTTGTATGCTCAGCATGGCATATGCTCTGTGGTTTCCTTTTAAGGAAAAGTTATATTTTGTTCCTTGGACATTAGTGTTTAACATGGGAGGAAAGTTCTCTGAGGCATTATGATACAGCATAGTCTCCCAGGAATGCAGAGATGAATACAGCAGGGATCAGTGCTGTGGAAAAGACTTCATGTACCAAGATGGGACTTAAGCTTCACCTTGAGAGATGCAGAGGGTTTTGATACATGTGGGAAGGGATGACATTGAAGGATGCCAGTTGTGCAATGGCCAAATCAAATGGAGAAAAGCCCTATGTATGTTTGGGGAACACAGTGTGGAGGATAGACCCTTGGGCAGAAGAATCATCACCCTTGTAATAGTGGAAGACACCAGCTATAATGACTGGCTGTAGTGAGGGTGGGTGGAACCAATGTTTCAAGAAAATTTTGACCAGCAGAGAGATTCCAAGTGACATACCTGTTTTTCTTATTTCCCATTCTTTTTTCTTCTTTGCCTGCTAGAAGAACACCCTAGGTTGTCAAGAACATAGAACATGGAAAAAGTCTGGGCTCCTCCATCATTTTGTCATGACATTTTAGTTCCAGGTAGCAGCAGTGAAAGTGTCATTGAGAGATCTTAATGTTAGCACAGAACTACTTGGGACTTGGGAGATTTGCCACATTACCCAGTGCCCAACCTGCCCTCTGTCCTCCATCACTGTTACAAATCCTTTTGAGAAAGGCAGCCAGCAAAGGAGGGAGTCCATACATACTAGTCTCTACTCAGAAAGGTTATGGGGGAGGAGACACTATTGAGACCAGTGGAAGGTGAGCTAGCTAAAGCTGACATTAAAAAGTACCACAAATTGAGTAGTTTGAATAACAGGAATGTATGGTCTCATAGTTTTGGAGGCTAAATGTCCAAAATCAAGGGTTGGCAATGTTGGTTCTTTCTGACGACTATGAGGGAGAATATTTTTTATTCCATGTTCTCTTAACTTATGGGTACTGGCTGGCAATCTTCAGTGTTCCCTGGTTTACTAAACTACCTTCCCAGTTTCAGCCCTCATGTTTACATGGTATTGTGTGTGTGTGTCTATCCAGATTTTCCCTACCCATAAGGATACCATAAGGACATTTTAGGTTAGAGCCCCACATTACCCCAATATACCTGTGTTAACAGGTCTGCAGTGACCCTTTTTCCAAATAAAGTCATGATCCGAGGCATGGGGTTTTAACTTAATGGGGATTATACATTTAATCCGTAACAGAAAGAATGAGCAATGGTGCCTCATGGTAGTAGCTCTGGAGATGGAGCTCTTTGCTCTATAAGAGGCAGTAATTATGGGTTTATAAGAAATTTTATTTTATTTGCATTGGGGGAAATTAGGAAACCAAGAAGACCATTCAACTAACCAATAGACTCTCTATTTATTTCTCTCAACAAACCCCTTTTATATTAATCTCCCCAGATTTCTGTGTCAGGGACCTTATTTTGTATAGGAATGTACCTATACAATGTACCTTAATGTATTACTGAACATCTTCATAGCGACTGCTTTCTCACCCAGGCAGGTCCAAAAGGAAATGGAACTTTCTTAGCAGTACCGGGAACAAATGGAAAGAAGGAAGAAGTGAAGGGGAAAGCAAATGACCCCTCTCTTTCTGAATGTAATAAAATAATGCCAAGATGTCCCTCCTCACTCAGTTCTGTCCCACATAGATTAGAGCAGTAATCCACATAACATCTAGACCACATCCACATAACATCCAGGGCAAAGAGAACATTCTAGATATTGTGGTAATGATCAGAAAGAAATTGTGAGATTTCACAAGACATTAACATTGGTAAAATTATTTTAAGAGTGCTTTTTGTAAAAATAATATTTTCAAAACACATCTGTCTATATTAAAGGTAACAGTTAAACACATAGCAAACATTTTCACAGTTTTCCACCAGGGGGTGCTCCCCCCAATAGAAAGGAGAATAAGAAAACTTAAAAATATTTGACTGTCTGAACAGGCCCAAAGAAAACATTAGTTTCTGCTAAAATCATGAAAACAAACATTTTTCACCCTTTGGGAAACAAGCATATTGGCTCATAAAAAAGCTTTGAAAAAGAAAAAAGAAACAGCTTCCATAACATATATGTATATATTTTAAAGTTGCTTGAAGGAAGGTAAAACTGAGACTGGGCTGATGATAGGTTTGATTATTTAGAAATTGAGAAATAAAGTCCCAGGGAGAGTTCTCAGACCATTTCCAGCCTAAAAAAAAATTTAGAACATTAAATGCAAATGGAGAGACACAAGCCAATTCTCCTGACTCCTGTAAAGCTCTTAAAAATGTGCACTCCTCATAAAGTAGACAGCTGAAACCCCTCAGAAGCTATATAGGAATTACTATTAACAAGCAACCATTCTAGGATCTAATGCTGTCCGGGCTCTGGGAAGTGCCAGTTTGATATGTCATATATCTGAGATCCTGCTCTTGAGACTTTCTTATGCAAATTGCCAACAGCCCTATTTTTAACTTACCAAGAACTTAGTCCTATAGTGTGGAGCTCAAGGAACAAATTTATTTGAAGTTCAAATATTTTAGAATTGTTTTCATTCAAATATACTTAAAAGTTTACATTATGAATCTTACTGTTTTATATAAATCATGTATCTTTTATTTAAGAAATAAAATAGTATTTGGAGGGAAAGTTATCATAATTCCCCTCTCCCTCTACCAAAGGAGAAAACAAAATTATTAATTGTTTGGAGGTTCCTGAAATGTTTAAGGCAGATGTGTGAAGATATCACATCTGATACTCCTAACCTCAATTAGCCTAGCACTTGGTCGCCACCTCCTTTTCTGGCTTTTTAGAGAACATAACAATCTTGCCCATTTTCTCACCACTGAGGAAGGAAAAGGAAAGAACAAGAATGCTTTTATGGCTTAAGTACTTGCCTTTGCTCCCTATAACGGAATATATTGACAATTCTCCTTGAATCTCATTAGCCTGATATGTTTACTCCCACTGCTTGTTGATAAGAGAGAATACCATTCTGACTTTTACAATTTCTAGAAAATTCACAGCAGCAATAATGCCACAGTGAATTGTATCAAGGACCAATGGTGATTTCCGATTTTGGCACAGTCTTTCAAAAAACGACTCACTAGCAAGACAGCAATTCTGCACAGCATCATTTATATCATTATGTGGAAAATTATAATCCTAAACAATATTGTCCAATCGGTGATGTTATCAAATTCTGCTTTCTAAAACCAGGACAAACAAATAGGTATCAGAGAGGATTCGAGGGGTGCTCATGTGAGGCTTAGTTCCATATTGCACTTGTGTGATGCTCTGCTTTTTATAGCTCCTGCTTAAATAAGCTTGAAAATAAAACCATGGATCAATGGCCAGAGATGTATCATTACTGAGAATGCAACCCTGGGATTAACTTAACCAGCCATTCTTCCATGCAATGAACAAAACTTGTCCTGGGGATCTCAGATATATACTGTGGCCTGGTATGGCCCTTCCTGTTGCTGGACCCTACCCTACGTGCAGTGTCCTCATGCATCACTGAGCTTGGTGCAGAACAGCCAACCCATATTCCCTGATCTACAAGAGGGAGGAGGAACAGACTCACAGGGAGAGGAGAAGTGGCAGAAAGCCATTTGAAGGAGCAGGAAAAATAAGGAGTAAGAGTTTTAGGCAAAGTTTTATAATTACCTTATGTTAATAATACCAATGACACTCTTTTGAGTGAGTGTTCTATACCAGGCTCCTTTCATATATTATATTTGACTTTCCTATCACTTTTGTAGGCATTAGCTTCTTTTTTTAATAGATGATAAAACTTCCAACTTCAAACAAGTCCTGGATTCATACAACTAATGTGTGACAAAATTTTTATTTGAATCCAAGCTTCTCCTCTTCAAAGCCACTCTTTCTTTTGTGTCAAGGACACATTATATGGCACTGTCTTACACTTACGTTTTCTTGCAGAAGTAGCATTTCATAGAGTGGCTCCATCTGGGCAAGTCATTTAACCTCTCTTGGTGTTAGATTTCTTCTTTGTAAAATGGGGACAATAATATTACCTAGAGCACAGAGTTATCATAAGACTAGTGGGCAAAAAAACTTATAAAACCCTTGAAGTGCCTAGAACATACTAAGCACTACTTAAAGCAACTATTATAGCAAGTGCTATTGTTGAAAGGAAATTTAATGAAAGAGCTTCCCTGAGAATACCTCAGGAAGTAGTAATACATCTGAATTAGAATCTTCTGGAAGGAGACCAGGCATGGTCTTTATGTTATTTTTTATATGAGGAAGAGTATGCCAAGAACTCAGGACTACACCCACAGCTAACAGGAAGTGAACTAGATCAAAATAGAAAGAAATCTTGGGAATGAAACTCTCATCTTTCAGGAACTTAGCCAAATATTTTCTGAGATTTATTAAATTATTCTACAAAAACATTTATTCTTTGTGCTTCTGGCAGGATCTACCATATAGCCTAAGTTCTTCCCCCCACTACCCTGAACCTAGATTACCAAAGGGGAAAAACAGTATGCCAAAAATGTCAAGAGGTTTTAGGACTGAAGTCTCATGGGGTGCCAATAGGAGAAGAAAGATGAAAGAAAAACATTAGTGCACTATAATCTATTTATAACATAAATTCTGAGAAATTTTGTACAATTTGTGTTAAGAGACAAAAATGTGCCCTCTGACTGTTCATCTTTTTGATCACCCTCGATCTCCTGGCTCTGCTTTTGTTTACTCAAAAGGCAGCTGGCTAGAGCAGCATTCCTGATGTCTTCTTTTGAAAATAATAATAATCAAAGTAAACCTCATTCTCCCAAGGATATAAGAAGCTGTATCACTTACACATACATCTTCCTTTCCTTCTCTCTAATGTTTAAATGATGGTGCTCATGAGCAAAGAAGTCTGTCTTCTTATGGTCAAGGAAGTGACCTTACCCTCAAAGCCTCTCCCCTGCCTCAGGAAACCTGACTCAGAAACTGCCCCCAGCTGCCTCATCTTCAACTACCCTGCAGTCCCTGGTCACCTCTTCAGGACCCACTCAACTCTGCCTTACCCTGCAGCAGCCATGACATACCAAAACTTCACACTTTTTCCTTCATAGGTGCCCTGCAGTAATTCTATTTTATCTCACATGACAACCGCACACTGACTTGTCTCTGAGATCGCTAAATCTAGTCCCCCCAAAATGGGACTGTGATTCCCTCCTCTTTCCTGACAGGTCTATAGTCCTGGAAGTGTGGATTAAAACCACACAACAACAACAAAATGCCACACTCACTCAGGGTGTCATAATTCAGAGGATGTGCTTGTATCATCTTCTCTTATGGCCCCGATTTTAAGATAAGGAAATAGGTGTTTATCAGTGTTAGTGGATAACACCAAACCCAAATCCAGGCTTTCTGAAATGATACACTGTCTTCGCTTTGTGCCACATGACATAACTCCTGTTAATACTCTTCAGTTTTGTTTGTTAACACATTTTGCTCTTGCAGTATCTCACTTTTATCTCCAAATAATCACCATTTTTTTCCTCTCTCTATTTCTTTAGTTTATCTGGGTAGATGGGAGTGGAAGTTTTATCTTCTTTTAAATTCATTATAAACAATACACTGAAATATAAAATTTGTACATATAAACAGAGTATGACATAATATTTCCATACTTATATACATAATAAGATGTCTAAGTCAAGATAACATCATTTCTTTAGGGTTAAAACTTTTAGAATTATTGCTTCTAGCTTTTGGAAATGTTCAGTAACTTATCATTGTTGGAAGTTTATATGGTATAATTTACAAAATGTTTCCTGCTGAATATATTTTCAGGGACTGGCTAATTCTTGAGATCACCCTCAGCACCCCCACCCCCAGAAAAAGAAAGAAATCGATCTTGTAATCAATTCTTTATATGCTTGATAATTTATACCATATGAAATATCATGGAACTTCATATTTCAGGATTTATAGTCAGACAAACAATAAATAGAGTAAGAGATTTATTAAGTAGATTTATTAGTAAACTTTAGAAATATAAAGGATATTGCCAGTAAATTTTTAGATTTGTTGAGAAATTGTGACTGTAAATTGTGTCAAGGCTTTCATTAGTGAGCAACAGAGAAACAGAGTGTTCCTGGGGAGACATACCCTTACCTCTAAACAGGTAGGTACAAAATGGCAAGGCTTTGGGTACATATGTACTTACTTAAAGTAGAAAATTACATAACAAAAACTATACTTTCAAATGATGGTTGATATGTTTAGGAAGGCATGGATATTATTGTGAAGATTCTGTCTACACTCAGATTATTACTAAATTATTTTTATAGGTAGTGAGGCCCCTATACCTGGAACAGTTTATTCTGCTATATCAGTTATGTATGTATGTTAAAATCTGGTTTAAGGATTTGCTTATCCAATGGCAAAGATTTCTAAATAAAGCCAAGTCTATATTCAACCATATTTGCATAAATATTGAAGATTTTTGTTTTTATAAAAATGCTAAAAAATACTATCTATGTCCCTGCTTGAGGCCCCTTCTAAAAATTTTGTTGGTGAAAAGATACAGGCTAAAGATGAAGAGTTGGGGCTCAGAGAATGACCATATTGACTTGCCCCTGAAGTCTTAAATGTTTGCTCTGAGATAGATAGGCCCAAGACCTGGGTGCAGGCTATAGGATTTGAGAGTCTGTGTCTCTAGCAGGTAGCCTATACCCCTGAAGGTCTGGCTCCCTATTTGACTGGCAAATGTTTACCTGCATAATTCCCCTCCCACTGTGCTGCTGCACAGACTTTGTGGAGGGCTGGAGGAGGCAAGGTTAGTGCTTTGTTGTGATCATCCTGCTAGGATAACTCCAAAAGTGCTAAAGCCTAAATATTTTCATCTCTATTCTGTCTGATATAGGAATCATGCAATTCACATAGGCAATTTTAAACTTTCTATAGCCATATGTTTAAGGTAGGAAAAATAAATGGGTGAAATTAATTTTATATATTTCACTTAACAATGCATGTAAAACATTAACCTTTTCAATATGCAATCAACACAAAATATTAATAAGATCTTTTACATTGTTTTTTGTAACAAGTCATCAAAGCCCAGTGTGTATTTTCCCTGTATATTCCTGCTCAATTTAGACTGGTCCCATTTCGAGTGTTATATCATCACATGTGATTAGTAACTATTATACTAGACAACAAATCTCAAAATTTGTAGAATTTGTTTTTAATAGTTGTCTTAGAAACACTGAATAAGACTGGTGACAGATGTAACTTTGGGCATTAAAAATATATGGCTTATTAGTGATTATCATAGAAAAAGTCTGCCATATTACTAAAATTGTTAGTGGTGGTTCCCAGCTGTGCTTCCATTTTATTTCCATGAATTTACCCAAACTGTGTAATGAAAGGAGAAAGAAGGGAGGGAAGGAGGAAGTGAGGAAGCCACAAAGAAAGGAAAAGAGAATGGGCCAGTAATTCAGAATATTTTTAAATGTCAAAGGGACTTTCTCACTTCAAGTGATTGCTATATAAATCAATAAGCCCCTATCAGGCTCAACAATTCTTTTTGAAATTCTTTGGTTTCTTCCTTATTAAAAACCATCAGAATCCCATGGGAATTGGTTGAATAAATTCACAGTGGAGCCTGAACAGAGCAGCAAGCATGCTGTTTCCAAGAGAGGGTGCTGAGATGGTAAGGGCAGGGCTGTTTCTAGAGATCAGATTGCTAGAGAGCTAATCAGGCTTTCTATGGATAGTGACAACCAGCAATTCATTGTGATGCTTCTCAGCTCAAGGGAACTGCAGGGTGTGACAAGAACAGTTTGCTTCAGACACACATACACACACATTCATTCACACACACATCATAGTTTTCCTTTAGGATTTTAAGTGATAATAATAATGCTTATTTCTGCCAAAAGGGGGGGGGGGCACAAAAATTCAAATGTTTGGGAACATTGACCAGGATGTACACAGCCACCAATTGGAGATTCTCCACTAGACTCATCTAAAGAAAACACTCTTGGCTGCTGTTGTCCTAACAAAGGCAGCATGCCAGGAGGTGTTCTGTAGAGGAAAAATACTTTTTATTTTTTTTTCTTTAAAATTGTGGGGAGGAAAGGGAGGTAATACAATGAGTAAATACAGTACTTAGCCACTCCAGGAGTGCTTTGGTTGCTATTTTACATCCTAGAGAGAAGTAATTTCAAAGAAAGCAGAATCCAACCATTAGCTGTTTTACAGATTAGAGCCATCTTGTTAATTGGGCTAATTAGGAGTCCATTAGACCTGCAGGATGCAGGTTGCTTCACTTGGGTTGCTTGCCTCCTGTACAAGGTTATCACCAGAATCCTCAACAGAGTGCATGTCACCAAACCCTTCCAACATTTGGAAAGGTTTTGTCAGTTTAGAAATGTCACCTCTTCCAGGGAGACTTCCTTCTCATTTCCATCCCATGAAAACTGCCCTTTGTGTGTGTGTGTGTGTGTGTGTGTGTGTGTGTGTTAAAACTTTGATTTGTTATATATGACAACAGAATGCATTTCAATTCATATTACATATATACAGTCCAGTTTTTCATATCTCTGGTTGTACACAAAGTAGAGTCATATCCTTTGTGTCTTCTTACATGTACTTAGGGTAATGATGACTATCGTATTCCACGAACTTTCCTATCCCTATACCCACCCCTTCTTTTCCCTCACTTTTTCACCTTTGCCCTATCTAAAGTTCATTTAATCCTTCCACCCCCACCTCCCAGCATATTTTGGATCAGCATCCTTAAATCAGAGAAATCATTCAGCATTTGGTTTTTGGGGATTGGCTAATTTCACTTAGCATAATATAATGCTTCATCCACTTACCTGCAAATGACATGATTTTATTCTCTTTTAATGATGAATAATATTCCATTGTGTATATATACCACATTTTCTTTATCCATTCATGTACTGGCGGGCATCTAGGTTGGTTCCACAGTTTAACTATAATGAATTGTGCTGCTATAAACATTGATGTAGCTGTGTCCTTTTAGGATGCTATTTTTAAGTCCTTTGGGTATAGACCGAGGAGTTGGATAGCTGGGTCAAATGGTGGTTCCATTCCCAGTTTTCCAAGGATTCTCCATACTGCTTTCCATATCAGCTACACCAATTTTCAGTCCCAACAGCAATGTATGAGTGTGCCTTTTCCCCCAGATCCTTGCCAACACTTATTATTTTTATTCTTAAGAGCTGCCATTCTGACTGGAGTGAGATGAAATCTTAGAATAGTTTTGATTTGCATTTCTCTAATTGCTAGAGATGTTGGACGTTTTATTTTACAAATCCCAATATATTTTGTAAGAGTATAAAATATATATGTATAAAATGTACATAAATACATATAATATATTGTATAATATATTTATTTTATTATAAATACATATATAATACAAAAAAAAGAGAAAATAACACTCCCATTTTTATTCTATGATTCCACCGTGCCAATTCTATTTATGGATGGATTATTTTCCCTGTGGTCACTGACTACTTGCTTTGGTACTGTCCTAAACCATGAAAAACAATTAAATCAACACCACACACACACACACACACACACACACAAATCTGATGTATATTTCTGAAGTAATTGTGGAAAGTAAGCTGTCTTTTTATTCATGTGTAATTTTTAAAATTACATACCAGGCACAGTTCTAGGTCCCAGAATTTAACAGTGAACTAGACAGATGTGATTCCCTCAAGGGGCTTACTGTCCAACTGGGGAGACAAATTTCAAGCAATACCACAAAATATTCATTACAACTGTAAAGAAAATCACATCAGAGTTTATATATGAAGTTTCCAGTGGATAAAAGGACAAAGCAAACTAATGTACAAAATGAAAAAGCTGATTTACCAATGAATCAAATAGGAATTTTTAAATGAGGTTAAAATATGATTACTCACCTACTAAATTGGGGATAATTAACTATTCTTGACATGTGTCTATTATACATTTCTGGTGTACAACCCCTTTAACAAGCAATTTAATAATATATAAAAATGCCATAAGCTTATTCACACTTTATGACAACTTGCTTCTGAGATTCTGTTCCAAAGAAGTAAATCTAAACACAGGAAATAATACAGATGTGAAACTATTCACCAATTTTATAAAGATAGAAAATTAGAAATGCCAAAAATGTCAAAAATGGAAGAATTTTTAAATAAGTGTGTAAAATAGTAATTATAAGAGCACAGGCACTATGTTTAGGCAGTTGGATTTCAAATCCCAGCTCTATTCTTTGAAAAATTTCCTTGTCTATAAAGAGATGATGTATCTATCACAAAGGACAAAATGAACTAAGATTTGTAAAATGCTTACGAAAAACAGTGAGACATTTAGAAAATCAGGTCATAGAAAAATATCCCCTCTGTTCTTATGCTTTTATTACTATTCTTGCATTATTTTATTTCATGTAAGAAGATACTCCTTGAACTTATTTTAGCTTGATCTATATATTACTCCAGATACAAATGGAAAATATTACTCCTGTTGAAGCCTCCAATAGCCTTTTCCACAAAACCCAAGGTATGCACTGAGATTCAGGTGCAAATTAGCTGAAATCTGCCATCATGGAGAGTGTTTTCTCCTCTTTGTCCCCTTTCGGATGGTTTTCATGGAAGAGCAAAATGCTAAGAGAGCTTAGCACTTTACAAGATTTGACTCTTCCTTGCCTCCTTTGCTCTGTTCTCTCGCCCAAAGTTGACATTCTTGACTGTACCTTTGGTGACTTGGGGAAACTTTAGATGAATGTCTTCAACCTTCATCAAGACCTGAGTGAGATCCTGATTTCATTGGGCTAAGACAGGATCTGGGCATCAGACTGACTGATTGAAGGATTTTAAGCTTCCAGGTGATTCTGTCTTTGGCCACATGGCAGAGTTACCTTTATTCCAAGACCCCTGGGTAAAAAGATAACCAAAAATTTCTTCATTAGTAAATACAGAAAATACTGAGTGGCTTCTATTCTCCTTTTGTTCTTACTGGGAGAGTAAAAGACAGACAGCAATTAGCTTGTTTCTACATTTTTGCTCACCGAGGAATCTGGACTCAGAAGATTCATGACAGACTTTTTTTCCCCTGTGAAGTATCATGCATCATTTTTCTGTTCCCTTCTCAATGAGATAGATTCTATAATCCGTTCCACTTTTCTCCATTCTTGTCAGATTCTTTAGCCTGCAACATTCTCTTTTGTTCTTCTGTCTTCATAGGCATTTCAGCATTAGCTCATCATCTTCTGGAAGGAAGTGAAATGTTTTGAATTCTAATTTCCTCCAAGATATGGGATGCTGTCATTAAATGATGCAAACCATGTTTCAGAAGTTATGACAATTTATCCACATGGTTTTTGCTTGTTTGTAGATAAAAGATATTTGATGTCACTAATATTTTAAGGCACACTTTTGCAGAAATTTTGCATACTGTTTAAACAGGCCAGTTAAATCTTACTGGCCCTGGAATGCACTTTGTACCACATATATTAAATCATGGGTACTGCAACATATTAAAAAGTCATCTTCATCACCTTAGAACATGAATTCCCCCTCCCCTCCATTGAGAAAACTTACTTGGTCAAAAATTATTTATGATTGTCACATATGACATATCCTGTTCAAATGCTTGGGAGTACAGGGAAAGGCAAGACAGAAAAAGCACCTACTTTTAAAGTAATTTACATGTTAGTGACTATTCCTTTAAATTCCTAAAAGCAAGATTAGATAAAAATAACAGACTATAAGCAAAGGGACAAATGATTTTTAGTAAATTATTAGATATATTCTAAAGAAGATATAACAAAATAGTTACTGAAGAAGCTAGATCTGTTGTGCAATTCTTTCAACTTTCATGACTGTTTCAAGTTTTATAATGAAAGGTTAAAAAAGTTTTTAGGAAATGAAAACATGTTCATCCAAATATTTGGATGTTTTAGATATTTATGTCTACTTAAATTAATATTTAAGCAAATTTAAAGATGAATTTCAACTTGGGAAAAGAAGGTTGAACAAGAGATTTACTCTCAAAATATGTAGCATGATTATAAATCACTAGCACTCATTATAGAAGGGAGATAAGAAGAATATACAAAAAATAAAGTGAACAATAAGTGAATAAAAAGAATAAAACTTAATGGCAATGAAAAATATGCAAATTACAACATAGTTTTTCTTAGGTTCTATTAAACACTAAATCAAAGATCTTACTGTTTTTGGTGCTGTATTACAATAGGATCCCATCCTCTGTAGAAAAGAAAATGATGGAGCTTAAATTAGCAAGATTTCTGGAAAGCAATTGAGAAATGCATGTCATGAACTTGAAGAAACTTCCTTCCCTTTGACCTAGTAATCCCACTTTTAGAAATAGGCTTTGACAAAACAAGTGACGATTACAATCAGATATAGTGCATAAAAGCATCTTAAAACTCCTTATAATAGCAAAAAAAAAAAAAAGAAGGAAACTAAATACTCATGAATAGAAGAATATTTAAATAAAAAGTACTAATATAGTAACAAATAGTAAGCACTTATAAACCACCATTTTTATAAGGATATTTGAACAAATGTGGAAATGCACATTATAAAACATTAAAGGAAATCTGCTTTATAAAATCACACTAATTTAAAAAATAAAAAATGGATATTTCTGGAAAAAGATGGAAATACATGTTTTCAAAAAGTTATAGTGATTTTCATTGGCGGGTTTCTAATCTAGCCTTTATAATTTTCTGCTCTGTGAATATTCACTATGGTTATTTTTAAAATGTTATTTTCAATAGAACACAGGCACAAACAATGAACTGAGAGATTATGAAATTTTCAACCCTGTTACTTATTATCACTAAAGATATAATACATTGTTTAGAAACAACGAGTATTTAAGAAAGTTGTGTCATACTTTGCACAATTGAGGCAGGTTACAAAAGGTGAAAAGTTTTCTATTGCTGGTGCATTAAAGTGTGGGGCCAGAGATCTATAATGCAAACAGTCCACACAAGAAGTCGGGAGGTCAATGAAGAAAAGTTTCCTCTCTGCTAGTGCAGACAAGAACCATGATCAAAACAAGGGCTCCTACAGCCAACCCCATGCACTTTCTACAATCTTTCTCATCTTTCTGGAATTTCAGAGATGAATAAATGATGGACTGTGGTGCACACTGCACTCTGTGATCCCTCTCCCCCCTTTCTCACACACACACACACACACACACACACACACACTCACACACACACATTTTAATTTTCATTTCTTTCAAGTTAAATAACATGATTCCTATTTTCTTTCTGAGAAAAATGAATCTCCTAGAAATTAGGTCACTTTCTTAGCCCATTTATCCATAAGTATCAAAGGTAGGACTGGCAACTGTAAGTTTCATTAATTTTATACCATGCAAGGTTAGCTGCAAGGTTATTTACTTAATCATAGGCAAATACTTTTAAAAACCCATTGCAATATTCTTTAGTTTGTTTCTCAAACTACAAATGCTTAAATCATGATAGTGATTAAAATTAAGACAAAATGTTGAGAAAGTGCACTACATTGTTCTGTAAAATGGACTTTCATCCCTTCAGGAAAGCTCTGCTGGTAGTAGATGAAAGGGCTTATTAACAACAAACAGATTCCCACCCCCCCCCCCCATACTTGGGATTCTCCTTTAGAAGATCTGACAGAGCTCTGGGATGTATAGTCTTCATAAGTGCTTTAAAATGATTCTTATGCTTGGGCCTGCTTAGGGAAAATGTGCCTCTAGCCAACTGATTTCAAACTGCAGGATACATGTGTATCATAATAGCTAAAAAGACAAAGATACTGGTGCAGCCAGTCTAAAGTATGGCTCAGGAGTGTGCATACTAAGCCTACTTTTCGGGTAATTCTGATGGGCTTGGTTTGTGAAACACCTTAAAGAACCATGCTTTACTTTGATTTACATAAAGTGTTTGCTACAGATGTTTGTGGACTATAACTACATTTAAGATACCCAGACTTATGGAGCAGGGGAAAACAATCAATATCAATTACATTCATAAAAATAAAAAACATAAAGGGTGGAAATGGAACTCACGAAGGGGAAGATAAATAGCTGGAGACTTCCCATAGAAGGCATGGACCTTAATTTGGTTAATGAAGAATGTGTGTTATTACCAAGTTAACAGAGAGGAAAGAGTTCTAGTTTGACAGAAGCAAGAAGAGGAGCAGAAGTAGGAAAGATCCAGGCAGCAGAATGCATATGTGGTCCGTGTAAAAGTTTATTTGGGGAGGGAACATGAGGTCCTATGACAACCTGGCCTGAGTTTCTCAGCTTGCATCTTTGAAGAGATGGGCAATGGGATCCACTGACAGGACATAATGGATTGTACTTTCCTATGATTTATTGCAGTGTATACATTGACCTTTCAAGGGTTTAAAGACCTTTTAAATTAGAATTGACATACACTAGATAGCCTGGTTATTGAGCATTTATAGCCCCCTCCAAGGTTTATCAGCCTCAATTGATGGATTACAGCTTTGTCTTGCCTTCCCAAATGGCTCCCTCAGTATCATCAGCTTAAGATCTGTGAAGGAGAGAAGAAGCTGTCCTCTGAAAACTTTGGGTGGTATGGATCCAAATGCAGAATTCTGGGTCCCATGCCAAACCCGCAGAGGTGCCTGGGATCTTAATTTTTATGACTCCTAAAGATGAGCATTAATGCTTGATGTTCAAATCTAAATGAGGAACTTCTTGAGGTTCTCCTGAGGTTATTATAATATTTCTCTGTTTCAGATTATTGCAGTATATTTTGATTCAAGAGAAATTCCCTAGGCTTATGTGTCTTAGGTGTTTCCCCCTATTTTTTTTCTCTGAACCCATGTACTAAACAGTTTTTAAGATCATAATTCTGAAAGAATTCTGGACCAGCCTGGTCCAGAAATCTGTTCATCCATTTACAGAGAATAAGACTTTATCCTAACCTGTGCTAAGAGGAAAAAGCATCTTCATGATGTTCACTATGTAAAATGGCCTTGCTCATATAAACAGATGCAGATAATTAGTCATGACTGTATTAATTAATCTCTCAAACAGATATCAGCAAACCCAACTGTGGATTTAAAAAGATACATATTGATGCTAGCTAAATGATTCAGTAAGTATGTGTGATGGAGAGGAAAATTCAAAAGGAACAGTATTCCATCCACTAATGGATCACTTCTTATTGGTAATCCCAACCCTGGCATATGTGCGTGTGATTTCAAACAACTAAAACTTAGCTATAACACCTATCTTGAGATTAATAATTTTCCACTATCTCATTGAGATGTTTTCCATAATTAATGGAAATGTAGTATTTGTTAGAAATGTGTTTAGCATGAAGAAAATAAATCTCCCTAATAATAAGATCTAATATCTAAATATCCCTAATAACAAGCATCATAAATATACTTAGGCATTAAATAAAGTGAATCCTTGAGTGAAGGGAAAGGAAGGTTTGCTACATCTGGATTTTACCTTTATATTTTCAACCTATAGACAGTCTCCATCAGGATTCACATCTCTAATTAAAATGTTCTGGAAGGTTACAGTATAAATCTCTGCCACAATGAGCTGGCAGGTAGATGAGAGGTCTGTAGAACGTTCCATTTGGTAAGATAGATGCCTTCCATTTGGAACTGGAATGTTCAAGCAACAAAGCACATATACATGATTCCCTCTGAGGCATAATCAGATAAGTAGTAGGTGGAGACTGTAAAGAGGAAGAGAGAAGTTTTATAGAAAATAATGCTTACGAATTTAACATTTCTGGGGGAAAATGTGAACTATGTATTGAAATATGTCCTTTTCTGGTTTAGCATAAAACATTATTTGTCCAGCAGTAAAGACAACATATGTGAAAATGTTAGGAACTGAAATGCCTATAAAAGCTTTCATGACTTAGGGAAAATGCTCTTTGTTGTCTGAACCTACATTAAACAACTTATAAAAAACTAAGCCTCATCCCAATATAAGACCAACTACACATTCATTAATGAACTATACATGGCCTGTGGGGCTTTTAGGCAATGCAAACACAACTGCTTGCAATGTTCATTTCTGTACCACTATTTTTCTGTTTATTTACCCAGCACAGATGTCACAGCTCATTGAGAACCAAATGGTTTGTGTAGGTAGCCATGTTTTCATGGTCAAAACTGCTCATGCAGAGATAGGAGCGTTCATTCTACTGATGCTCTCACCCTGAGATAAGGATAGAGAGGGTTGGAGTTTAGTGCAGTGCACACTGAGGAACTACAATATGTAGGAGACATTAGGGAAAGATATAAGCCATGGCTTCATTTTAATGAGAAACTAGGTAGGTTATGTTTTGAATTGTCTAATTATAGGGGAATATTTTGTTCCACAATAATAACCAGACAATAACATACTGAGATAGCCTCAATCTCTTTCAAGCCAGACTCACAAATGTAGCTAGATATGGACTTTCCCCAGATCACACACACTCATACATAGGCATTGGCAGTCTTAGACTTTCTTCTGCCCAGTCTAGTGGCTAAAAGGAAGATGTTGAAAATCTTCAATTCAGGCTTCTTCTACACACTTTCTCCCCTTCTTGCCAGCAATTCATATCACTTATCTCCTAAGCACGTCTGTTCTTGGAAGCATTTAATGACATACACCAATTCTTCATTCTTGCAGAATAGAATACTTGAATTTATTCTTTGTTCTTTAGTTTTTTAAAAAAATTTAGTACATTTTTCTTCTCTCCTCAATTCGTTATTAGCATGATAATTTAACTTTTAAAAATTCCTTGAAAGCATTATGATTGTATATTTCAAAAATCCCCTTATGGTGGGTGTCATTTACTTAATTTTAGTGAGCCTATCATGAGTGGGGCACATTGAACTGAGTTGAAGTCTTTTGTTCAAATTGACTTCAATAAGCCAACAGAAAAGGTAAACCGAGGCACCTTGGGCTGGAGAGCTTATCATCATATAGAGGAAGCTATTCTTTCTAGCAGCCTATCCAAACTTCATGTGCTTCATTCCATGGAAATTTGATTTTGTCTCATTTTTTGGATAACTTACCTCAAGGAAACATCATTCTGTCCACATGTGGCCTGATTTTTAAACCTAGAACATGCCATGTTCTTTCCACTTGAGCCTTCAGACATGTTTCCTAATTGGAATTCTATTCCCAGCTCCTCTTTCTGAGCTTTTTTATCTCATTTAAACTACCTTCTCCGGGCAGGTCTTCCATTACCGTTAATGTCTCTCCCCATTATTCTGTATTCCAGAATCCTCTTATTACTATATGGTACACACATTTGTTATTACACATTTTTAAAATTTATTTTGCTTTTCCTGTGCCTACTTTACCTAACAATTACACTTACCACTTCATGCCTGGCATATGGTAGCTGCCTGATATATTCTGTTGAATAAACAAATGACCTAATTCCTGGGCATGTATTGTTCATTCCACTAATCTCTTTAGTCTTCTCTAGCATTTAGCCTCAGAAAAATAAAATTAAACCATTAGGAATAAAAATAGAAATTATTTGCTTTTATGCCTCTGTGAAATAGAGTAAAGGTGAAACTTAGGATGTGGGCTAACATTTATTGTCTGCAGTACACTAGTAAATGCTGCATGCTTCATTTTATTGAATTCTCATTAACAGGAAAAACAAACCTAAGAAAAATACAGAGGTGAAGCTTCTAAAGTGGGAACTTCTAGGTCCTCCCTTGCATTGTGCACTTTGAAGACCCAAGAGACAGGTCTCTGAGCTCTGTACCTGAGGTCATGTTTGCAAAAAGTGACATCCTTTTTCCCACTACATAAGCATCATGTCCTGTGAAACCTGAATCTTTCCCTGCAAGGACACTTAGAATCCCTATTGTACAGATGAAAACAAACAAACAAACAAACAAACAAAAACAACCATAATCCAAAGAAGAAGGATCTAGGAAGAGAGAAAGTGAGTTTTTGAACAGTACCCATGTAACTCAGAATGTTTTTAACCATTATATTGCAGAGCCTGCAGCAAATTCTATCCCCAGCTCCTCTTCCTGGGATCTTTCATAACAATGAAACATAGTTGATGCAAATTATTAACATATGGGGCCCATTAAGTCATGGATGATATTTCTGTTGAAAACACTCTTCTTTAAAATTGAAAATACTTTAGTTCTAAGGCAGAGTGAATTTTAAACACTTGGAATGAAGATCAGTGCCCCCTCATTATATTTGCCTAATATTGGCTGCTGTTTCCAGAGTGCCTTGATTATAGCATTGACTTATAGTGGTACAATGTGCCCTCCTTTCATTTAAAATCAAGTCAGCTGTGTGGTGTTTTTCCTAATCTATTGAAAAGGGCAAGTATATTTGCTAACTTCTGCCTTATTAAACTTCTTCAAGGGCTGAGGATGTGGCTCAAGCTCTAGCGTGCTCACTGGCATGCTTGGGGCGCTGGGTTCGATCCTCAGCACCACATAAAAATTAAAAAAAATAAATAAAGATGTTATGTCCACCAAAAACTAAAAAATTTAAAAAAAATTCTCTCTCTCTTTAACAAAAAAAAAAAAAAATCTTCAAATTCCTATACATTAAGGTGTCAATATCATAGGCCAATGTCATGTTGTATCATGTAACAACCTTTATGAATTCACTGTCAGATTGCAAGATAGGGAAAAACAAACAAAAAAATTAAGGGAAAAAACCCACAAAAGCAAACAACTTATTGCACAAGCTTTCCTCCAGAGTATAGTTTGTCTTTCTTTAAAGGTAAAATGGGGATGACACCCATGCCCATCACCTCATTTTGGTCATTTTCTGTGGCACAATAGCTGCATAAGTGTTATATAAATATAGGAATCATTGCCAGGAGTGTTTGGAAGGATTCTAGGAATATCACATCTTTCTTAATAAACATTAGATCTAATCAATGATTATAGCTGGTTAGACCAATGAAAAGGTTTTAGGACAAAAATGCTAACAAATTTTAACATAATTAGTTTAGAATGATAAGGATACATGTTATCTCATAAAAACTAATGTCCCATAATCAAATATGGCCATTCTAGCAAAACTTAAAAATATGGTGCTTACCCTGAAAAGAGGCAAGAATCTGTGTACAATGCTCACTGTTCATCCTCACTTCTGTAAAAGGGGCTCAGAGGCTCTGCCTTAATATATCCATCCATCCAGCCAGGAAATATATTTTGGGAACTACTGCTAAGTGCCAGATTTTCTACATGCAACAGAGACATACTGACAAACAAAATGAGCGATGTTCCTTCCATCATAAAAATTATAGTCTAAGAGGAGAACAGACATTAATCAAATAATTGCACTAATGAATTCATTATTTCAAGTAGAGTTAAATTCTTTGAGATAAAGGAATGTGGTACTGTAGGAATTGATAGCAATATATATAACTTAGGGGATCAGGAAAAGTTTCCCAAAGAGTTGCATCACCAGCTAAAATATAATGAATAGTACTTGAGTGGGGAAGGAGGTGAGTAAGGAGCATTCTAAGAAGGGAAAGCACATATCCAAGGTGGGACATTTATGCCACAGGAAGATGTCCAACATGCCTGCCATGGTGAGATGAGAATAAGGAAGGATGCAGAGACTTCAGTAAAGTAACCTCAGATTCCTCCAAGAATTTTGGTCTTTATCGTAAGAGTAATAGGAAACCATTGCATGATTTAGAGTGTAGCGGTAGGGAAAAGGATTAATCATTTGATTTGTGATATAAAATATCTCTGTGACTTAGTGGTAGGGCCAGAGTGGATTGACAGAGACCAAGTAGAAGATTACTGAGGGAAAGATATGGACTAAGGTGTTGGCAAGTTGTACACACAGAGGTTTCCAAATTCAAGGGTTACTATGATCTGGTACTCAGTGAGGTATAGAGAAGGAAGGAGCAAGGATGTCTCTTAGAACTCAAGTATGTAAAATTTGCTGAGTAACTTACTTTATTGTTCTACAAAGAGTAAAAACTTATTGACAAGCCTAATTTCTGTACTACATTGCTTTAATGATTTAATAAAGACTAGAGTGTGCTCTCTGTGCCAATATTTAGGCCATTTAAATACTTACAGCCTAGTCCTCAAGAAGCTCACAGTTCTATTGAGTCATCATCTTCAAAACATTCACATCTATGTTCCAAGGCAGGTGGACAAAATTCTGTCTTGTGTGGACAAGATAGTTATTTTTTCCACTGGTAGAATATTTTCTGAGCAAGCTTAATATCAGTTATGCTTTTTTCTAGAAGAGCTAAAAATGTTCAGATTTTGTGGAAAACTCAACTATCATTATTGTCTTGAGAAAAATGGCCAATTTTTGTGGTTTATTTCATAGGAAGGAATGGTTGGATATAAGAAATGATTACAGAGGTGTAATGTGCCTACTATTAAATTCCAGGTTCAAGCAAGATACCCACAAAGCAATATGACTTCTTTATCACTGTGCCTGATAGGGAAGCAAATTCCTATTAGGTCTAAAAATACAGGTACTTTGTTCCTGATTTTGATTATTTCTGGAAACATAGAGAACTGCATTTACTGGAGATTTTTATGCTTTGCTATTCCTTGTCAGTTATTTGTGCTCACAACTAACAATGTATACTTGGGTGTTTTTACTGGAAAATTTCTTATAAAGAAGAGTTTTTACTTATTATATCAACATGAAGTTACTGTACTAATTACAAACTAAATTTGGCAACCAATAACAACGAGCCAAGGCCAGAATGCAGTTCATCTTTCCTTTAGAATTATAAATGCCTCTAGTAAGACAAGATATTTTTATTTACAAACCTGGATGTGGTTGGTGATTTTGGAATACAGCTTTATGTACCTCACAAAAACACAGCTGGGATATGATGAAATACATGTCAAAAGACATTATTTTGCTGTTGTTTAAGCAAATACTTACGTTTTATATTTGGAAAAACTAACCTTCTCATTGTAAAAGGAAGATGGTTTGATTCCAGTTCTTTATAATGTTCAATTCAATAAGTGTTCATCATTGTTCATAATATTGGTCAAGTATTCATCATTGTTTATAACTGTCAGGGAAGAAGATTTAGGAACAAGAACTCAATAGAAATTAGGCCTCTGTTGTAAAGGAACACTGATCTAAATGAAAATCACCTAACTAGTAAAATGTTAAGGACAAATCATTTCTCTGGACGAAAATGAAATATTCTCAGAAAGTAATTAAAATGATTGAAATTCCTGACTAATAAGATTCATTTGTGTGTGCATTAAGGGTTTTAAAAAATATTTTTAAATCAAATATTAATTTCTCATGAAAGGAGATAATTGTACTAGTATTCTCTCTCATTCTAAAGAGTATTCTTCAATACTTATTTCAGCATTATCATGTTTTAATATCCAATATAATTCATGGCAGTTGGCTCTTACTAACATTATCTATCAGACAGGGATGTTATAAAATTTCTTTAGCTTGAAACCAGTTTATAATAAATGCTTCCTAAGTTACTATGTGGTTAGAAATTCTCTTTGATTTAACCATCTATACAATATTGAGTATTTCCAATTAAATTTTACTTTTGCTAAATGCCATTTCAATGACATTCTGGTATTTCATTTATTTTTATCTGCTGGCATTTCTTTTCTTTAAAAAAAATCTGTTTGGTCTTTTGTATTTACCAAACTTTAGGAGGTACAATATGGACCAGCTTGATCTCTAAGCATTCACTCCTGTTAATGGAATATGTATTAATTTTCTTACATAGCATGATTTGATGTAATCAGTTAAACATGTCAACATGTAACTGGGGTGTGCAGTTAGCTATAAAATTAGAACAAAGTTTGTATTACCAAAAATAAATGACCTAATAATGAAAATGTTTCATGGTTTCACGGTTTCTGATAGTAGATGGTTAGTACACTTCATCAACATACTGCTAGTTAATAAAAATAAAACAATTTACCAAATAGAAAATAAATCTTTAATTTAAATGGAAACAAAGGAGCTGAGAATGAGATAGAAATGCTCTATTGAGTCTATTTTCTCTATAGCTAAAAAATATCCAAGGAGAGTAGCGAATTTTCCACTTTTTATGAGGTTAGAATTTTACTCTGAATGTTACCATACTCCCTTCCTGGGACACCTTCTACTTATATTCAAATGAAAAACAATGTTAATAATAAATTGTTAGCATTGGCTCTGATAAGAAAATTATGCAATTATCTCCACCTTGGAGCAATTTATAAAACCATGAAGTAGATTTTTTCTTGTCAATGGAATAAAAATAGCCATTTAATGTTTTGTTGTCAAAAACATTTGTTTAGAGACAGAAAATACTTTCCAATCCTCAGTACCCTTGAAAGTCTAAGTGAAACCAAATAAAATAAAACAGTAATACCAATTTGCCATTAAATAGAATTATGAGAGAAGTAAGTTTGCATTTGGAAATCAGTATTCATAAAATCACCCAAACAATGCATTTTTATACTTTTAACTATTTTACTTTAAGGTTTTAAGTTTTTTTTTTTTTCAGTTTTCCCCCACAATATTCAAAATTATTTGATTTTGGCATTGCAATAGTTTTTGTTTTTTTTCTGAATCTCTCTATTTGTTTTTTAATGTTGAAAAAATATTTATGGCATATTTAGTCCTGAAGGAGGAGAAAGTTGTGGTATCTTTCTTTACCCATCATAAGGGTCTGGCCAACACTCCTGTAGTAAAGAACAAGTTCACAAGAGGAGAATATAACTCATATATTTAATTACAGTTTTCTATGACAATAGGAGTAAAGTGCTATGGTACACTTGCATTAAGGAAGATCCACTGACCCAGGGAAAATTATTTTTATGCTTAGATTTGTTGTACGATGGACAGTTGTGTAGAAATGTGATAGGACAGAAGAGTATGGCCTAATGGTAATAGAATGAGTGGATACTCTGGAAGGACTGTCTGCCCAAATTCTTCTTGGCCTGGCTGGCTTTCTTCCTTCTGGGTATGGAGCAGGATCCCTCTGGTTTGAGGGTCTTCAAGGGACATGAAGGGCAGAAAGTAGCCTTTTTAGGCATTATGACTTGCCTTGAAGGAGAGGAGAGCTAGTTTCAATAATCTGCCTTAGAAAAAAGGAATTCTGATCTTTATGACTTGCTTGGGGGCGTGGGGGAAGGGGCAGGAGACAGAAGGATTGGAGAAAGACTTTGCTTCTTAGGTCCCTCCAATCTCCTTCAATTCAAAGTACACAGTATGTCATAGCACTGTATTTTGGTGTATTATGTTTTGAGGCCCAATAGTCCCTTAATAAACTTTCTTGTGCACATGACAAATAAAAACCCCTTTAAAAAGCAGAAACCTTAAGCTGAAAGAATCTATGTTAAAAGAAAGTTTTTGTTTATTCCTAATGAGAATAAACCTCATGTATTAAGAAGAGAACTGCTTTAGGAGGTACTCAAAAACATAAACACAAAAATATTCTTCCCCCACAGCCTGCCACCACCCTTCCATTGTGCTTTTTCGATCACATGACTATTTCTCAAGGGATAGGGCATAAGTCCCAACAGAGCTGCCCTCTTCTCAGACAGTATCCCTAAGCCAGCCAACACCTTCATGATACATGATCTCACTCTTCAGACCCCTCCTACTTCTCTAGTTCCCTGGCAGCATCTTGAACTGAGAAGGACCTTTATATTCCATAGAAAAGTAGAGTATATTTTTAACACAATCCAAACTGAAAACTCAATATCTTCTAAACTGGTCTGCCAGACAGCAGCTATATTTAGTAGATAATTTTCTTATCTGTCTATTGAAGACCAAATGTTTTGACACATTTTCTTTAGCCATAAATGCACTCAAGGAAAGGATGAAATATATGCAGGTACTAAGGAAAACCTACTGTAGGCAACTGTCCTAGAGCAACAAGATTATTTACTTTTGCCAATTAAATTTTCTAAAATTCCATGTATTAATAAAATGTTATTATCGGCTGTCACTTGTTCTTGTCCCTTATAATTTGTTTTACATATCCTTTTTCTAAGAGATAGGCATATTATATTAACCCCATAAATTATTCCACTTTGTAAAACAGGCCTTGGTACCTGTCTCTGAAGGAGTTGTCTACTGCCTTCATCAGTCACATGAGCATATGCGCACTTCGGGTTTGAAAAGATTGGGGCTAAGTTGCTGATGTGGGCAAGTCACACAGTCAGCTCATAAAGCCTTAATTAAACAAGCATTGTGCTTTCTTAATTCTAATATAGTAAAATCTACAGCATCCCTTAGGAAGTTTTAAAATACCCAACAGAGCCTTAGCACCTCATTTAGCAACCATTGACTTAGGCCAGTGAATTGGATGGATAGTGTTTGGATTCAATTACTTTGAAATAAGGAAACAAATAGAAGTCAAGTTAATTATCATATTGCCTTAGTTGGGATGCCTTTTTAGTTTAGAGAAAGGGGCAGGAACGCCATAAGATCAACTCTATTCAGTAGATTTTCCAATATCAGGGCTTTTGCATAGTAAACAGTAATTTTGTTGCTGGAATTATCTCTGTCCCCAAGAAACAATGCCTTCATCATTCATAGAACCAGCACCATCCTTCTGAAGAAGACTCCCTGAAGTGAAACCATTGCTGTGGTTTTCATAAACTCCTGTCTGGTAATATTCAAACTAGTGAGTTATTTAGTACAAAAAGTGGTTGTGTGTGAATTAAATTGCATTGTGTACTGGAGCCCTGGAAAAAGCTAGATTGTAAGTTCAAGTTCTAGCTTTTGTCTTTCCTAGTTATATACTACGAAAATTCTAGGCATCTCTGACTTCCTAGGCTTTTATTATTTCTATAAAATTTAGTTGATCAAACCTCAAAAATATTTCCAACAGGATTAATATAATGGCAAACAGAAATGTCAAAATTGGAATTATCTTTTTGCAGTTTTGATACAATGGAAAGAGGGTGAAATGGCTTATATACCCACACTCTATAAATCCTATAAATATATATGATCAAGGGTTAAGTGCTCCTTGATTCAATAAAATATATATGATTTTATACCAGGGATTGAATCAAGGGGTGCTTTACCACTGAGTCACATTCCAAGCCCTTTTTACTTTTTTTATTTTGAGACAGGGTCTTGTTAAGTTGCTTAGGGCCTTGCTAAATTGTTGAGGCTGGCCTACAACTTACATTCCTCCTTCCTTAGCCTCTGGAGCCTCTAGGATTAGAGATGTGGTGTGCCACGCTCAGCTATAAGTCATATATTTGAGGTTACCAGTTTTAATAGTAAAGAAAAGATATTTTTTTTAAGTTGGCATAACTTGCTAACCAAAAGTCATGCACACATTTATCTGTGTACTCAAGATGTGGTGAGACAGAACAGAAGCTTGTTAATCATTTGCACAGTTAAGAACTTGGGGATCGTATGCCATTGAAGGCAAATTGGAGGTTAGTGTTGCTAACAATTGTCTTGATAAACAGGAAGGAGGACTGAAATCAATAAAATGGGATTCAATAAAAACTGCACCAACAATTGTTCTGTGGAGATGGAAATGTAAGCAATAATGAAAGATACCTTGAGTATAAGTCAACAAAATGATTGTGCCCTATAGAATCTGGGTATATTAAATGGTAGATTGTGGATGAAATGAGAGGTAATTATTTTGCTCTATCAGTACTATTTAAGCCTCATTTGGATAATGGTGTTCAGTGTTTGTTCCGTAGTTGAAAGAGAATCATAGATAAGTTTGAATCAGTTCAGAAGAGAACAACAAAAATGATAAAAGCCTTGGAAATGAGATCTATAAGGAAACATTAAGTGAACTGGGCATGTTCAGACTGGAAGAGAGATAACAGAGATGCCGGGTAACTACTTACACATAGGATAAAGATACTATAAATGAGAGAAGGGATCTATTATTCCCACCAGTCACTCAGCATTGAGTAAGTCAAGTTCGAACTACAATAAACAAAACTTAAATATTAAAGACAACTTTGTGAGTAAAGAGCAATTTTGCCGGGAAATAAGACCATTTAGTGATTACAAAAAAAGTTAGTGAATAATTTTGAAATGTCAAAATTGGAATTATCTTTTTGCAGTTTTGATACAATGGAAAGAGGGTGAAATGGCTTATATATAGCCCTATCTATATGAAGCACAGCTGTACAAAAATGCCTATGATTCATGCCTCCCCTGACATAATTATAATATGTTAAAATATGGAATTATTTATTATTAAACATTATCTTTGGTAAAACTTAAGTCACAATTTCAGTGATAGATCTGTGCCTTTTTCTTTTAATACTATTCCTTTCTTTGACTTTGCTTTCTTATCAGATTTGGTTGCTTTAATTCATGCCATCAAAAATGATATAAACTGTAATGGTACTAAATGATGTGAACAAATTTTCTTACTCAAAAAGTTTAGAACAAGCCTAGTTGTCTTTACAACTACCTGGTTTGGTATGTTCAGTATACACTGGGCTTTCAAAAGCAAGATCTTCAGTCTTTTTGTATTACTCTTTGTTGTTGTTGTTAGTGATATTGTTATGTATTTCTTTTTTCCCATATTTTTGGTTCATTATAGTTTTACATAATGTTGGGGTTCATTGTTACATGATCATACATGCACATGATATAACAACATAATTTGACCAATATTATGCCCAGTACTTCCTCTTTGGCCTTCTTCCCTCCTCACCCCCTGTTCCCTTTCTTCTACTCTCCTGATCTCCCTTGGATTATTATGAGAGTCCCACACATTTCTTTTCCTTTTTCTTCTCTAGCTTCCACATATGAGAGAAAACATACAGCCCTGGTCTTCTGAGTTTGGTTTATTTCACTTAACATAATGTTCTCAAATTCTATACATTTTCCTGCAAATGACTTAATTTCATTTTTCTTTATAGTTGAGTAAAACTCCAATGTGTATATGTACCACATTTTTTTCAATCTGTTCAACTGTTAATGGATACTGAGACTGGTTCCATAGTTTGGCTATTGTGAATTGGGCTGCTTTAAACATGGATCAAAAAAATAATAAAATCAATAAAAAATAAACATGGGTATGCATGTATCACTATAGTATGATGACTTTCATTTTTTATAATAAATTCCAAGGATCTGTATAGCTGGGTCATATGATGTTTCCATTCTAGGTATTTTGAGGAAGCACCATGCTGATTTCTATAGTAGTTGTACTAATTTTACACTCCTACCAACAGTGTAAGAGTGTTGACTTCAATATTCTACCCAACTTCTTCAATAGACATGGTAAGAAGGAATTGTGGGAAGTATGTTTTAGATTATAAAGCTTTATAAATTTTATTGCCAACATCTTTGATTTTATTCCATCTCTTCTCCAGTATTTATTGTTTGTATTCTTGATAATTGTCATTATAACAGGAGTGAGATAAAATCTCAGTGTAGTTTTGATTTGCTTTCCTTAATTGCTAATGATATTGAACATTTTTCATGTACGGCCATTTGTATTTCTTCTTTTGAGAAGTGTCTGTTCAGTTAATTTGCCTATTTACTAATTGGTTATTTGTTTTTCTGGTAGTAAGTTCAGTTCTTTATATGTTCTGGATATTAATCCTCTGTCAGAAGAGTAGAGAGCAAAGATTTTCTCCCATTCAGTAGCTTCTCTGTTCACATTCCTAGTTGTTTCCTTTGCTGTGCAGAAGCTTTTTAATTTGATGTCACCCCATTTATTAACCCTTGGCATTATTTCCTGAGTTTTAGGTGTCCTGTTGAGAAAGTCATTGCCTGGATCTACAAGCTGGAGTGTTGACCCTATGTTTTCTTCTAGGATATGCATAGTTCCTTTCATATTACTCTTAACTAGGCTTATGGTGGCCATAGTATTAGATAAGCACAGCCACAGCTGTGTGCCACGGAAATCTGACACTGCTTAGCAAGCTGAAATTCTGTTGCCCTCATCTGTAAAAGGAGGATAATACTTTCACTAGTAAGAATAAGATAATATTTATGTAGACTTCCTGGCACAGAGTAAGTATTTAATAATCAAGTATTCCCTTTGTTTGCCTTCCTTTAAGAACACTTTGAATGTCACGTTCCTGCATAGACTCAGTAGTAGCCCTCTGTGTCCCATTATAAATTCTGCCTCAATGGAGCTGCATCCAGTAAGCATTTCTTCTGTATTCTGATTCTACTCTTCCTTTCCAGTGTTAGTTTGATATTTTCATGGTTGGCAATATTTATTGTCAATATATTGGATAAAGAAAATGTAGTACATATACACAATAGAATATTACTCAGCATTAAAAAAAATGGAATTGTGGCACTTGCAGATAAATAGATGGAACTAGAGAATATCATGCTAAATGAAATAAGCCAATCCCAAAGGCTGAATGTTTTCTCTGATAATAGATGCTGATCCATAGTGTGGAGGGGTATGGAAGAATGAAGGAACGTTGGATTGTGTAGTGGGGAGTGTGGGGAGGGGTGGGGCTGTGGGGATGGGAAGGACAGTAGAATGAAACAGGCAGTATTACCCTATATACATGTATGATTACACTACTGGTATGACTTGGCACCATGTACAGCCAGAGGAATGAGAAACTGTGCTCCATTTGTGTACAATGTGTCAAAATACATTCTATTGTCATGTATGACTAATTAGAACAAATTAAAAATTTAAAAATAAATAAAAATTATATATACACATATATATGTGTATATATATATGTGTGTGTATATATATTGCCATAGGTGTGTGTGTGTGTGTGTGTGTGTGTGTGTGTGTGTGTATATATATATATATATATATATATATATATATATATATATATATATATCACAAAACTTAGAACTATCCAGAGAGCATTTCATTGAAGACTAGCCAATGGGAGAAGGAGTTATGGATACATGCACATGGGACACATGGAAGGGGGATTTGGGGTCTATGGTTTATACGTGGTTTGTCTCCCAAGGGTTCATGTGTTGGAAACTTGGGTCCTTTGATAAAGGGTGGTAGGAACTTTAAGAGTGTCAAGTGGGAGGTGTTTAGATTGCTGGGAACATTGCCCGCCAAAGAACTTGAGGTAGTTTTGTGGGGCCCTGAGTTAGTTCTTATGAGATGATTGTATAAAAAGAATAAATCTGATCCTTGAATCATGCTCTTAATTCCTTCATGGTGATGAGATTTCTCACTCTTACACTTATTCTCACCATTTTAATGGCATCCGCCAGAGCTGAGCCAATACTAGAGCCATGTCTATGAACTTTCAGTATTGTTATTAGATAAACCTCATTTCTTTATGCTACCCAGTCTTGTGTCATTTTATTATAGTAAAGAAACAAGATTAATATAATGGATATTCTCAGATATTAATTATTTTTCTATCACATTGCTTATACACATTGATTTAAAACTGTTGACTTCAATATTCTACCCAACTTCTCCAATGGACTTGGTAAGAAGGAATTGTGGGAAGTATGTTTCAGATTATAAAGTTTTATAAATTTTATTGCCAACATCTTTGATTTCTTAAATTGATGTTTAGATCTCTTAAATCGGTGTTTGAACTTTGTCTTTCTGGTGCTCAAATGTCATTGTCCTGAAGATGTCAGCCGACTCTCTCAGTAGGCTATTTCCCAGGTTCTTTACAAGGAAATTTCCTAGCTCCTGATGTAACCTCTAAAAACAGCATCCTGACCCTGAACACTGATGACAGGGCATTGGATCAGTCTTACTCCCTACAAGTCAACTAATTTATTTCAGGACTGGAGTGAGACAGGAAAAAGATCCTTAAAGGAAGAGTGGAGATAGGGAAGGGAACACATTAAAAGGCAAATGGAAAACAGACCACTTTTGACCTGGACTATTTGCAGTAGCAAATGCTATCCATTCTGCTTACTCTTCTCCCAAATGTACTTACGTGCAGCCCTTCATGAAACATCCAGAGTTATGAGGCTACTCTTTGATATCCTTAACTTGTTTTCCATTTCCCTTGAAAAAAAAAAAAAAGCCAAGTTCCTCACTATAAACAAAATCCCTCATCCTTTGAGAGATATATCCAAATTTGTTTAAAGCCCCTCCCCACTTTCTCTGTTGAAACTGAACCTTCATGTCCTCAAGGACACCAGGCTTTCTCATTTTAGGGCCTTCCATGTGGTTTTAAAATTTTGTCTGGAATTCTCTCTTGTAGGCTCTTCCTTCTGTCTCATTTTTATTATTCAAGATGAAGATGTAAGATTACTTTTTCAAAATGTCTGTTTTTGACCTCAGTCTTTGGGTTTGCCCTTTGTATTAATCTCTAACATAGCATAAAAATTTTCACCTACATAATACTCTTTTTAATTAAGTTAAACACTTATTGATTGCTTTAGCTCTTCATTATCTGCCTCTTTCCCTACATTGTAAACTCTGAATGAACAAGTTTTATATCTTTCAGCTAAAACATCACATGCTGTGTGCCTTACACAGTACTTGGATATTAGTAGGAATGTAAAAAACAGATGTCTGGATGTTTAAATGAAACCCTACAATCCCTAGCCTCACTCTTGAGCCCTTGGTTTTTATCCTATAAGGTCCTGCAACCCTCAATTCACTAGGAAGCCTTGCTATACTTAGGTTGACCTTGACCATTTTATCTCTGATTTCATTAATCTTTCTCTGATAGATTGACCTCAAATCATAGGTAAGAAAAAGACTCTGTGGTCTATATTGTTTCTAAAATCCTTCACTTGCTCATTAAGTACCAATTTCTTCACTATCAGGTTTTCCACTTATCTGGGAAGTGGAAGTGACTCACATGACCAAGACTTAGTAAGTAATTCAAGCTTCCCAACTTTGTAATTTAAATTCAAGTTACCAATGGTATTGGTTTCCAAGTCCTTTAGGGTGGCTCATCATGTACAAACGTACAGTAAATATAAGTGATGCAATTCCTCGGAAGCAAAAAGAAGGGATTTTTCCCAAGAAACCATCAGATCCAGTAGCAGGCACAAAACAGTTTTATATCATGCAAATCATGAATTTATATCAGGGGAGCTTCCTGGTCCTAATTTCCTGGAGAGAATTACAAAACTTAAAAGGAAATAATACATTTGCAAATATACTTCATCTGTTTCTCCACTCTCTATGTCACACAAAACCACAATTTATCCTTTCACTAGTCACTCTAAATAGAAAAGTGCAGCACAAACACCAGAACCTTCAAGGTGCTCAGATAATCCTGCATACACAGTAATATGGGATGAGCAGTAGGGAATATAGGCATGTGTTTCTCTAAGGAAGTGCCTGAAAAATAAAATGTGCTATATGTCAATTTGTTTAAAAAATAAAATGCCATATATATGATTTATTTAAAGCTCTGAATCAATGCATGTAGCAGAAATTTAACTAGAAATTTGGTGAATATCTGAAAAACATATCTGTTGACTATGATTTTTTTAAGTATAAAATTTAGTATATTTTCTACAGAATGTAATTATGGATTTTACTGAAATTTTTATATCCCAAGATTTTGACTTGGCTTTAGGTTTAACCTAAATTCCTCTAGGCCTGGAGGTATCTGTCCATTTGTATTAGGATTTTTATCTCCTTATAAAGGACAATAATTATTTTTATCGATCCTCTGTGATGTCTTAATCCTTATTCAATAAAAAAGAGTAAATACGATTTATATGATCAAAGTATGCCAGTATCCATATAAAAAGCATGATTCCACTATAATTCATTTCTGACAGCAAAACCTAGAATATTAAATCAGTGCTTTTGTTTAAACATGATAGGAGCTTATTGTAATCCTAAGCTCTGGCCATACAATGTAGATAATTTTGCATTTTTGTTGCTCTCAATTTTGGTAAGTGTTAGAAAATATAATACATAGTTTAAGATATTAAATAGTGGTGGTTTTCTCCCCAAACAATATTAGTGATAGGAATATTAACCTGCATTTGCATGTAGTGTAAACTTGTTTTACATACACACAAACAGCTTTAAGTATTCTCCAAAGATGAAAATTGGGGATACAGAGGAACACTGTAGCTAAGAAATTCTCTTAAATTACATCCAATATAGAGAAATAGGCTAGGTTTTCTTTATCTTTTTTTTTTTCATATTTAAACTATTTTCTCTCATCTGGCATGGAGATCATCTAATGCCTTATATTTAACAAACATTTATGTTTGTGCATAAATTGTTCTCTTATAACAATGATTTGATAGGAAACATGACTAAAGGGTATAATAATAGTTGATATTATACACTCCTCATGTATCATCCTTTGTATTAGATCTAGGACTGCAATTTCTTGTATGAGAGGCTAAATCATGTAGATTATGCTCTCACTGGAGTGAATACAAATGCATTTGTAATCATAAAGTAAATCCACCTTTTTCAAATGTAAAATAAAATTTAAAAGTATAGTAAAACAAGTCAATTTATTAAAAAGGGATGAGGCTATATAGTGAATAGGAGACAGAAAGTCATCATTTCTTTAGAAAACCCAGAAATACACTTATTCCCTCTTTCTGAATTAGATTCATTGGGTTTTAGATGGAAAACATCAGCTAAATTAGCATTTGCATTGAGAAGTAGCCAGGATGGCCAATACCACTATCAATGAGCATTGTTCTCCTTTTCATCTTTGAATAAATGAAGTACTGGCAAAGTGCTTTACAGTTACAACTCCAATTATCTTGAAGAGATGACCCTAGATGTCTTCAGCTCCTTCCTCACTGCACCAGACTTTAGAGGTCACAGCATTAGGCTGGTATCAAGTATATAGATGAAACAGGGGTAAGCCACAGTTAGAATGCCAAGATTTCTCACCCATTGCCAAAATATGCATTAGGGACTAAAAAGGAAATGAAGAGACCTGTTGAACATCCTTAATGCAGTGATCTCTGGTCTGTTGATGAATAAGGTTTAGAAGAATGAGAAGGAACTAGAGAAACAAAAAGGCTATTTTTTTTTTTAATGGAAGGTAGTTGCAGAAACAATGCAATTAATTTAATAACAAATATCCTACCAAAGATAAGTATCTAATGAAGAAATCAAATCCAGTGCCAACAACAGCTGGGAAATAAATTTAGATGATGCTTTTAAAATAATATTCTTCCAAGGGTAGTTAAAAATGTTACTACTTATTTGTTCAAATTATGAGCTTCTCATTAGGAAGATCAAGAGATTCTTTGAAAAATAGTCAGCCACCTATAAGTTCTTCCTTTCTGGGATAATCAGCTAGCATTGTTTCATAAGCCATTGCCACCATCCTTGTTAGCATGAAATGTGTTTAGATTTCACAAGTGTATTTGGATTTTTGATTCCTCCATAGGAACTATGTTTTAAGACTTTTTCTACTCTTAGATAATAAAGATCTAAAATCATCAGATCAACTCTTTCCATCATACATGGATAAAACAGCATCATCCTAGTTAAATGAAGTGGTCCAGCCATGGAAATATGGGGATTCCAGTCCTGCTTGTAGCCTTATTAGCTCTCTAGCTCTCAGTCAATACTTTTGGACCTTGCTTTTAAAACCAATGGCCTCAAATATTGGTTCTGCTTTTACATTCAGTAAAAGTTCTACTAAACTTTTCTATTTGAACCATTAACCTGATTTTATTTCTGAGCATACTAAAAAAATCTGTATATATCTCTCTCTCTAGTTTAAAACCCATATATTCAATATTATGCATAATACTGTAAGTACAACATGTTTGAACATATAAAATTCCAAAAACTTAAAGTGTTACAACAGCTTTCCTAAAGTGCCATGTGAAATCATTTGAGCTGATACAGGATGCAGCCATGTATCACCCAGCACTGAACTACTTGGTGAGAAAGTGATTCACTTTGCATTCCTTCAACCATTCATTATTATACCAAGAGCCAAGAGGAATCTCAGTTTGGTACTAGTAGGGCTTTAACACCTTTATAAACAATTGGCAATTTCCTATTTAAAAAAAAAGAAAAAAGGTAAAATAAATAAATAAAAATAAAAATAAAAAAACAACAGATGCAGTGTAGGCCTAAGGCACTAGGTTTTCCATAGAATTTAGGCAGATCTTAATGCTATTATTTTGTTTTTGCATGTTTTTTCTGTGTTCATTTCTCCATGTCAAGTGATACTTATATTTCATATATAACAATAATAAAATTTTTCAATATGTTTAAGTTAAAATACATATTAAAAATAACATTTAAATAAGACTAGAGATGATATTTGACTATAGCAAAAATTGTGAAAAAGGCTGACTGAATTCGAGGAAAACTGGGTTACTCTAAATGTTCTTTAAAATAGCTGTTGTGTCACCCCCCCTAGCAGACAGGCAGGATATTATGAAATCCCACTCTAGAAGTTTAATGAGCACATTCTATCAGAATCTGAGTGCTTTAACTCACTTTGGCTGTGAAGTCGTTGATTCAGTGTTAAATAAGCTGTTTCTAGGAGCCCATGAAACTTGTAATCTTGTTCTGATGACAACCATTTACATCCTGAAATCTATAACTATATTTCAAACTGTGACAGCTTTATGTCACACAATTCTGGCACAACTGTCTCTTCCTTATAATTTCAAAAGCCTTCATAGCCTAGAAATTTGATGCCTGTAAATTACTTTATAATCAAATAGCTCTGCTAGACATGGGGAAATTACATAAATTAATAGACAGTAAATAAACTTCTAAGGGCTTAAGTATTTTTGCTCGTAATAGTCAATTATTTTTAGTAATGGACTAAGATTAAATGTATTTTGTACTTATCACATTTAAATGATACCTTAACACAACCTTTTTTTTTGGTCTTAAACATTTTATTGAAAGTTATTGGGCCCAAAGTAGAACTGAACAAGACTGTAGTATTTATTCAAACATTCATTTAGTACTCATATTTTGAAATATTATGTTGTACACAATAAAAATATAAACTTTCACTAGTCAATTAAAATAAGTTAAAATAATTAAAGAGATTGATAGATAGTGGGAATATAAGAGAGACCAAACTACAGTCCTTGATTTTATAAGTGTTAGAATGTGGTAAAAGAAGCAGATGGACAAGTTATTCAAGTAGTGTGGTGAGCGCTTCTCAGCACACAATGGGGATATCCTAATTTATCCCTACTATGTCCTGCAATATTTTTTGATGTACTTAATTTTCATTCTGGGTCAGACTATGAAGCTTATAAAAACACAAGGAACTGAATACACCCAGAAAAACTGTAAGATTCCAAACAAGTCTGGTATAGCCTGAATGGACATTCAGTAACATTTATCCTCTACAATTGGGATGGGAGAAGAGGTTGTAAATTATACAATAATATCTTAAGACTTCACCTTTATCTTTTTGGTGACTTTAAATCTTATAACATGTTTACATGTGTGATCTCATATCATCCCCACCATAGCCAACTGAAACAGATAGTGCTATGTTTTATATATATATTTCATTAAAAGTGAGGAAACAAGGTCCCAGGAGTTGGCCATTACAGCATATGTGGAAACTGAGAATAGATGCACTTGAATAAGTGTCTTTCCCCTGCATGGAGATTGATTCTGTTAGAGTGGAAAGGCTCAACTGGACCATCCATCTAATTTTTCATTTATTTTTTAAAAGAAGAAAATTCATATCTAGAGAAATGAAAGATATGCCAGAAGCACACAATCTTGGATTTCAAAGAAAACACATGTACTTAAATAAGAAACTTTGGGAGGAGTTACCTGGCCTACTAACTGAATAACTAGGTAGAGAGAAAAGTTGGAAAGATTGTGAAGTGGGGTATCAAAGCACCTGTGTTCTAGCTCTGAGTACATGAGGTGCACTTGGACACAATACTGCTTTCCCTTTTATAGGACCTCTGTTAACTCCATCTGCTAGTGAAGGGGAAGGGGCACCAGGTAGTGATTGTTACATTTCCCTGTAAGAGTGGATTGAAGCGCCATACTCCAGGAGGTCACAGTTAGAATGATGGATGAATATGAATGGTTCCATAATGGCTGATCTGGTCACCAAAAACAGTCCAGAATCCATGTACAAACAAAATAACTGCGTCCAGAAGTTTCTGGATTATTTTCACATCTCTGTAATTATTGGTTTCACTATCCAAGTTTCTTCCTTGGTAGATATTGACGGTAAAATAGTTAAGGATCAAAGGAGATAAATACATATTTCAAAGGCCGTAAGAAAATGAAGCTTTCTGTAATTATTAGAGAATTTTGTAGCTTTATTTTTTTTCCCTTAACTTTCTCCCATTCTGGTTCCTTGCTTTTCTTGCTCTTGTGCTGCATGAATTTCTTAGAGCTTCTATAACAAAGCACCACAACCTGGGTGGTAGGACAGAGATTTATTGCCTTGCACTTCAGAGGCTAGATGTACAAAAGGTGTCTGTGGGGCTATATCCTCCTGTGGACTGTGGGAGAGAATCTGCTCCCTGCCTCTCCTCTGCTTCCCTGTGGTGTGCTGGCAATCTTTGGCATTCCTCAACCTGTGGAGCAAGTTTCTGATCTTGGTCTTCATCTCCACATGGCATTCTTCCTCTCTGTGGGTTGGTTTCCTCATGTTACCTTTTCATAAGGACATCCATTATATTGGAGTAGATCCCATGCTAATGACCTCAACTTTATTTGCAATTAAACTATTTTTGAACAAGATTACAATTTGAGACAATGTGGGTTAGAAATTTAACTTATAAATTAGGGGTGGTGCACAGAACTTACCCATTTAGCTAAGTAAATCACTATGCATGCCCTTAATAAGATTAACAGTCAAGATTCTACCAGAGAAATCTGAACAGTAGGTTGTGTGTTTGGGGAGAGTGTGTGTGTGACAGGGGTTGTATGTATGAAGAGAATGAGAGAGGAGAGAAAGAAAGAGAGAAAGAATGATTGATTGAAAGAAACTGTAGTAATGTGACTATCATGGCTGGCTAGGCAAGTCCCAGATTCATAGAACAGGCCATCAGGAAGGACAGTTTGAAAACTCTCAGAAGCTGATGCTTCAGTCCACAGGGAGAATTATTTCTTCCCTGAATATGTTCAGGGAATCCTCAGTTCTGTTCCTAAGGCCTTTCAACATCAAACCAGTGCACCTACATTATACAGGACCATCTCATTTACATATGCCAACTAGTTATTGATGTCAGTTATATCTACAAAACACTTTTAACAGCAACATCTAGATTCCTGTTTGATTGAGTTACTGGATACTAGATCCTGGCCAAGCTGACACATAAACCAGACCGTCACAGTAACCAGAGGGAATGAGACAAAAGACAACTAGATCAGACCTCAGGCCCAAATGAACTTAAGGGTTAATCTTGGATCTATTTTGTGGCATTAGTGGACGAACTGGTCCCTGTTTGCACATAAGTTTTCATGCTTTGTGTCACAACCCAGGACCTTTGGTGTATTTCTCCTTCCTAACATTGCCTTAACCCAGCCTCCTCCCTTTCAGCGTTTATTATGGAGTCCTAGCTTTGTTCTTCCAATTCAATCTTGTATTCTCTGAAGAAAATAATGCCCAAAGCAATTTTCACCCCATCATACACTGGTAATCATTTTATTTTTCTGATTATGTTTCCTTCTCTCTTTCAGGCCTTTTGTGAATTATGCAGGGACCCTTTATTCTCCTTCTCTCTCTTTCTGTCTTTCTGTGTGTCTATGCTAAGTGCCAGCTGTCATTGCTTGGCAGATAATTACCATTTTACAAACAGTATTTAGGGAAATGACATCAGTTTCTGAATGTAGGGCTGTCATGGCTTATTCAAGGGGTTTTCCTGTTAACCACTTTCTCTGTGTGCAGGCTCGGTGGAAGCGGTGGGGACCAAGGGGAGGGGAGAAGAGAAGACCTTCAGCTCCAGCTTTTGGATAATAATTGTATCCCATTTGTCACCGTTAGTCTGACAACCCTCATTCCACTCCTCCCAAATTCCCCTTGCCAATTCTGCTTTTTTGAGGGTGAATACATGAATGCCCATGTGAGTTCAGTGGATGAGCTCCTCATTTGCAGGTTTGGTGGCTGGAAGCAGCTGGTAAGTAGAAAGGCAGAAGGTGCTGACTCAGTCCTGACTTATGACATCAGTCAGATGGTACATGTCTTTGTCTCTTTGATGTTCTCAACTGTTCTGTTGAATGGGAAAATATAGATATATCTGCAGATATTTTAAGTCTCACAGTGTGTTAGTTTAAATCTACTTAATTATTTCAATAATCTGTGTCCCGGGAATATTCCATTAAAGATACTGTAAAGTACATAAGATATACTAGATGAAAGCAGGGTATGAAAATGAGAAAGACATCCATTAAGTTCAGTTTGGGGATCAAATGGTGTAATGAGAAGAGTGCCAAACTTCAAGCTAGGTGCTCTGCCTCCTATTTGGGGCTTATTAGTTAAGAAGGGTGAGTCATCTGGCCTGTCCAGCCCTCTGGTTCCTACAGTAAAATAGCAACCACAACAAACTTTTTGTGTGTCAGGCACAGTTCCAAGTGTTTATATTAGTTACTTAACCTCTTAATATCCTTATGGATATATTCTTTTATCCATATTTTTAAAATGAGAAAAAGGAGGCAGAGTGAAGTTTAGTTGTCTGCTTACTGGGTTAGATTATAAACCATCCACTTATGGAGTCTATGCTTTTAGCTACCATGAGGGTGACTCGCTTGATGTTTTCTGTAAGCATAAAGCAAGTTGGTGGGAGTGGTATGGGAGATCTTGCATATTAGTCCTCTGAGGAGCCTTTAAAATTATGTAGCACTGAAGATGGGATTGTGGCACAGTGGTAGAGTGCTTGCCTTGCATGTGTGAGGCACTGGGTTGGAGTCTCAGCACCGCATATTAATAAATGATTAAAATAAAGGTCCATCAACAACTAAAAAAATATTTCTTTAAAATATGTGGCACCTCTATTTCTCCCACCCACACCTCTGTTATCCAGGTTCTTACCTTCTTTTTCAAGTACAGTAGCATCAAAAACAGAGTTGTGTGCAGCCATGCATAGCCTCAAAACAGGAATATGTTTCTGATAAATGTATTTTGGGCAGTTTTGTAGGTTTGAGAACATCATAGAATGTACTTCCCCAAACCCAAGTGTTATAGGGCAATCATTTGATGTGTCCTCTTGATGCAATCATGCAATGTGATAAACTTGGGCTGTATGAGGCTGGTGCTGGTACCATGGCATATTTGTTTGATTGTATTTTTTTCACATATATAAGTCCACTCTAAACTAATGCTGAAAAGTATAGCAGAGTAAAAACACAAGCCAGTAACAGTCAATAATTATCATTATCAAGAATTATGTAGTGCTCCTAACTGTATATGCTGTGCTTTCATGCTACAGGCAGCACAGGTTTATTTACGCCAGTACCGCCTCACACTCATGAGTGATGAATGCATCATTGCTATAAGGTTGTGAGAGCTATGATGTTGCCAGGTGATAGGCATTGTTTGGGTCTGTTATAATCTTAGGGGACCACTATCCAGTATGCAGCCCATCATTGACCAAAACATTTGCTATGCAGTGCACAACTGTAATTTGGGAAATTTACTTCTGCCAGGTTCATAATTCACACTACAAAGTTCCTGTCCTTCTGAAGCCTAAGCAGAAGGATTCTATGATGGCAGCAAATTGAGCTGAATAGCTAACACTTCATACAGCTGAATTATAATTTTTATTGAATCAGAGAAGTGATTGGAATGAACAAGGATAGTGAGTTCAAGCTTGTGTCAGATCATTTGGTGCACTTTTACAACAGGAAATATAAGCAGTGTCTGACTCAATAGTTGTCAGTTTATCTGTGTGGCTCTTTATTACAATAACAGTGCCCTGGTTCATAGAGTTACAGCCCCGGTGACCTGGTTCCTTTCCAGCACAGCTCAGGATGTTCTCACAAGTTTGATTGTACTGAAATTCACGTTTGCTTTCTTCCCCTCCAAAGCTTTACACATTCTTCCCTTTCTCTTTTGCCTTACACTTAAGTATGGCCAGAATTATACTAAGGGTAGATAGATTTCTCTCACTGAAACTAGAACCAAGAATGAATTTATATAGAAAAAATGATATAATTGGCTTTAGAATTTATACTTCCATGAACATCATAATTCTGTGATGTAATGCCAGGGTATTCAGTCAGTTTCTATGGGTAGATCTGCAACCCAAAGGAGGCATTGGTTTGGTTGGAAAACAAAACAAAACATAACGAAATAAAGCACAGATCTGGGGACCTGGGAGGTTTCCTTACAAATGTTGACCCTGACAATTTTGGATCATACAGTGTTAAGTAAGTCACTTAATTCTAATGTCTCTCATCTATAACATGGAGATAATAATAATTTTTTTAAACATTGTTATGAAATAAGTAATATGTATATATATATATATATATATATATATATATATATATATATAAGCTCAATGGGTAGTAATCATTATTAACAATTGTATTCATAAAATTACTTCTATGGGGAGCTATAGAATTACATCTCAAATAAATGACTTCCACTCATGGGACTTGTAACAATTTTTGCTTACAAATGGGGGTTATTCATGTAATATTGCAAACTATTCCCCCTTTGTTTAGTATTTTGTTTATAAATTTAAGAAAAATGAAGCAAAGAAATTCCCTGGCCTTAGACACTGAGCAAATATACATCCTACCTAAAAAAAATAAATAATTGACATTCTGATGGAGATTTGTTACAACAAAACTTGGCATAAAAAGGCACACACACAAATACGAACACACACACACACACACACTGTTCTCAATAAAAGACTGTTCCAAAGCCTTCCACTTATAACCTACCTTAATACAACCTCCCCATCTTCATCCTCTTGATCAGAAGCTCTCATTGGAATCACATTTTGATTAGACCTCAAAGGTAAAGAAAGTGGCGCCACAACAAACAAACACTGTTAACATTTCTTTTGACACCTATGACCTAGAAAGATAGACAGAGCCTCAAAATGGAGTTTTCTAGATTTTTTTTCCATTAACACATAAACATGTGTTGGTTTATCAGATTAGCTAGTTATATGTAGGTGTTGAACTGTGAGGCAGTAGGAAAAAAATATGGGAATTGGGTGAAAAAAACAGCATTAGCACCAGAGGTGAATGGCCTCCTGCATACTTATGCCTGTGGCAGGTAAGACCAGGAGCCTGGATCTAGTGCTTTGGGCAATCATTATCCACTGATTCAAATGTTCTTTTTATAACTTTTCATATTATTAATATATGACTCAATAACAAGAGGTCATAAGGTATTTTGGCTAAAAAAAATATCCCCTGTGATAAAACAGGGCATCCACGTTCTGATGAAATATTTCATTATGTGGATAGAATTTTTATATTAGTGCTGTGACTGTAGGGGGAAAATGAGATATAAAAGTAAAGTTATTATTTATTTATACTCCACCTTATTCCAGAGAAGATTTAGAACAGAAACTAAGGTAATTATCTGATCATGGAAGCAAAAGCAACAGAAAAAGCAAATAATCTAGGTTTTATGAAAAGAAGCTTTATACACATACACACATATTTATATTCCAAACTTAAATTTTTAGGTTTGTATTGCATACACTTAAGTTTAGAAAAACAAAATTGGATGAGGAGGAACTGCTAATGAGATGGTAAATTATCTTTTGCTGTGATTTGAAGTACATCATTTCCCTATAAAGTTGACAGAGACAGTTTATGTTTGGGTAGAAACTTTTAAGGAGGGAGAAAGTTTATCTTTTTTTTTTTCCCTTTTCCTCTCAAGACCCCTAGACAGCATGCCCTCACCCACTAGACCTGAACTACCCAGGGCAGTAGTCCCAATCACATGAGGTCACTGAGGTCTTAAAATGTGGACAGAACACACAAAGATATGTTATATATGAAAATATAAACCATCTCACTATTATTTTCATACCGGTTATATAATAAAATAATATTTTAAATGTGAATTAAAATAGATTTGTAAAAATTAATTTACCTACTTATTTTTACTTTTTTATATGATACTAAGAAATTCACAATTATGCATATGCCTTTCATCTGCTGCTTACATTATATTTGTATTGGAGTGTCCTGGGCTAGGCATGCAGGTCTAGGCATGAAACCCCATAAGGGTGTGAGCTAGTGATGGAGGTAAAGAGAATCAGAAGATCCCTGTTGTGGGTTCAGTGAGAGGAGAGTGGAAAAGAATTGACTTTCAGTTATCCAAAAGATTCCATCAGCTAGGCAACACTTTCACCAACTTCAGGGAATATGGAAAGGAATAATGTAAAGTTTTGTTCCTTTCCTCTGGCATGGGGCATATCTATAAAAGTGAAAGGAAAACACAGTAAAAAATTCTACCTCAAGGGTCTGTCCCCTTCTTCAGAGAGAGTTGACTGTGCCTGAATATGATTCTATTGATTGGTTTTTGTTACATTTTTATTTCTAGATGGAGTTGTCATGTCATTGTGTCAGTATCTCCTGGAAGAAATGATGGCTGATGAAGGAGCCAGCACCCCCCCCACACACACACACTCATTGCCTTTGGAGCACAACCACATTATTTAGCTGAGACCATACAATTCCTTTCCTGCCTCAGCTCTGCCCTTGTTTGTTGGCTGTCATTTAACGTCTCTCAGCCTCAATTTACCCATGCATTTCAAACTTTCATGGGTGATGATTTCACAAAGCATGCAGAACACTTTTGTGCTCGTGGGATAATTTATTGCCTGCTTTATTCAGTACAAGAGTTTGTACTCAAATCTGCCTACTATCCCATCTTCTGTTTTTTCTGTCTTAGAACCACCAAGAAGTGGGATTCTAATTCACTCAAAGGTGTCCTGGTTGAGGAAATTACATTTAGGAGATCCTGGTCTCTGTTCTCCAAACTGGGCCTCAACTGGTTGCTATGGCAACACAAGCCCTAGAAACTTGATATGTCTCCTTTAATACATCTTACTTTGTGAAACCTATAAAAACAATATTTCTGTATGGTGCTAGCATTCAATTCATTTTAATTTAAGGCTGATGCCAGTTACAAAAGAAGGATCCATCAAAATAATATTAAATACACACACACACACACACACACACACAAACACAAACATTTAGGAAACAAGGCCCTAGGTAGGGTGAGGAGTAAGGAAGGAACAGCTATATTAGAGAGATACCTGCAGAGCTGTCAATCTACAAGTGTTTGACAGTGGGAAATTTCCTTGGCCAAGAGAAAAATCTCTGAGAGATTTAAAGATCCTATTGAAATTCACACTGCGAATCACCATTCCCCACAAAGGCCCCTTAAGCTGAGACAGTGAATGAACACAAGTCTCCCTAACTGGGTGAGAGCTGACAGCCTTGGCACCACTCTTCATATTCTAGCTGCCTCTCCTGTCAGCTGCAAGCCTGTGGGACCCTTGAAGGCCTGGGGAGAGGCGGGCAGAAGGCTTTTCTTAGGGCCTGGTGAACTCTCCACTGGGCTACAACCTAAGATGTTCGCTCAATCAGATTCCCCCTGTGCTTAAGGAAAAAAAAAAAACTGATTTCAAATTCACTTTAGGATTTAAAATCTATTATATCTTTCATTTGGGTTCTTCGCACACCTGAAACTCTCTTCCTTTAATCACCTTCCACGGGTATTCAAGTACCACCAGTGGATGGCCCAGCAAGATTGCTCTTCACGGCTAATGCCACCTGAGAGCAGATTGCTTTTATTGCTCTCCTCATCAGCTCTTTCTGTTCTCATCTCTCATCTGATTCCCTGCACACATACGCCCTTTGATGCCTCCTCTCCCATTGGCCTTGACATGTCTTTGTGCTCCTTATTTCATTGTTCAGCATATATGTTATGACTAAAAAGACATTTAAAAGCACTAGATTGGAAACCCAGAAATCTGGATGCTGTTCCCAGATATTTGTACTCTGTACCCATGACCTTGAAAGGAATGGTTTGTTCTTTCCTCTTGTCCGGGATTTTGTAAATATTAACATGATATAATAGATGATATATTTGAGATGACAATGAAATTGCATAGAACTGGGTCTTTGCAGAAAGCCCCCTTAATCAGGGATTAGGAGATCTGGTTTCTCATGCTAACCCTAAACTGAAATGCAAATAGGAAGCAAAAAATGGATGATGTGGTAGCAGCTGAGAAAAATAAGAATGAGTATACCCACTTTGCCACTTTAGTAATAAAAATTAAATATGACAGGATTATAGAACAAAATTATATATAATAATACTAGTTGTGTGGAAGTTATGTAGGATTTTCACATATATTAACACATTTTAATTCTTTGATTGTTATGACTAAAAAGACTTTTTTTAAAAAATGTAGTTATGTTTCATAGCCTCTCACCTTCCTGTCTTAGTTCATTCATTGAGGCTGAAGATTAAAAAGGATAATAGTACCCAGTCCCAGGGAAAGGCAGATATGGCAAGCATTAGGGCTGTAAATTATTAGTCACTTAGTGAGGTATTCCATGCAAACCTCTAAGCCAGTCTCCATTATAAATTTCTAAGCAACACTCTACAGCTACTTATCAAGAATGACATCCTTGGGGACAGGCATGTCTTACAGATTATATATTATGTCAAGATGTCTGTAGCCCACCTAACAGTTGCTTCAGGGATTGCCAGCTACATCCTTCCATGAGAACAAATTACAAACACTTTAGACACTTTATTTATTTATTTATTTTTTCTGTGATGCTTACAGGGAAAGCAACATCCTGCTCAATACAAATAGTTCTATGCAAAATCTCTCTCTTTTGAAGTCATTGTGAAAGTACAAAAGTTAAGTTTGTGTGTGTAGCGGACCTAATTATTTCCTTTCCCACTATGATTGTTGAAGTATCTCATTTTTGGAATAGATACATCTCTGAACAGTTGTCTATAAAGTGAGTTTTGTCAGTTCTCTATGTGAAATATTATTTTCCCATTATGTATCATTTAAATTAAGTTTAATTCAGCAAACATCTTATGAGAGCCTATTATATGTCCAGCACTGTGCTGAATGTATGGGCCTTAGAGATGAATGAGATGCAGCTGTTGCCTTCAAGAAGCTAGCAATCTAGCCAGAGAATCAGTCAGATTAACTTGGGTGTAATGTGATGCATGCTATAATGGATGAATGAAAAAATACTATAGAGGCAAAAGAGAGAGGGTAATTATTTCCACTCATCAGGGTCAGGACAACCTTCCCAGAAATGAAATCAGAGCTGGGCTTTGAGGCTCCACATGATGTTGTACAATTTCTCCAAGTAGGAGAATAGGAGGGAGTTTAGTTCAGGCAAAAAGAATGCAGAGTTAAATGCACAGGGGGGAAAGACAAATTTTGAGGAGTATTTGTAGAGTGGCAAAGAAAGAAAAGAAGAGAAAAGGTGCTGTGACTTCCCTGTATGGAGGAGGATGAGCAGAGCAGTGAAAAAGTTGTGAGTGGCCACATTCTGAACACCCCTGTGTCCTATCAGCCTGCATCCCATGAATCAGTTAAGACAGCATTTAGATTTTTTTTTTTTTAATAAACATAACTCTGATGACCCAGGGAGAATATACCACACAGAAGAACAGTCTAAAACCAAAGAAATTACTTTGATAGAGATGATGTGAATGTACACTGAGGGAAGGGCAGTCGTTTAAGACAGGGAAAAGGAAGGCAAGAGACATTTTAGAAGCAAGGTAGAGAGGCAAGGTGATTGCATTCCTGAATGAACAAGAGACAGACATGGAGTGACTTCCTCAAGATTTTCTGAGTTGGATGACTAGGTGGGTGAAGATGCTTTTGACAGAAATTTGAAACACTGGAGGTGGAAATATTTAAAGAAAAGACAGTTAATTTAGCTATAGAGATTGGCAGTTGGAGGTGTTTTTTGAAGCATCCAAGTAAGAGGTCCAGTCAGTAGGTATAGAATTCATGAAAAAGTTCAGGACCAGGAGCTCAAATTTTGAAATCATCAATGTATTGGTGGGAATTGCAACTCTGTTAGTTGCAAACGACAATTCCAAAGATGACCTTCTCATAAGGTAACAGAAATAATGACCTTTAGAACTCCAGTATACCACATACTTTAAGGGGCAAGTGGAGGGAGAAAAAGAGTGACTATTGAAGAAAACCTAAAATCTGTGATCATTGGAACCAATTAACGAGATTATACCTCAGAAAGCAAATGAAGTAGTGTATTTTTAAAATTATTTTATGTAAGTTTAAACAGCCAAAGTGTTGCACATTCAGGAGGGAAATGGTTCACATTAGATAGACCTGAACTCTTTTCCTCAGTCTACCACTTGTTCTCTATGAGATCTTGGAAAATGACATAACATTTCCAAGTCTCAGTTTCCTCATATGGAGCAAAGGGGTTGTCAAAAAAAAAAAAAAAAAAAGGAATTAGCAAAAACAGGAATGTATATAATGCACAATAAAGATGTATGTGATATATAGAACAGGTAGTTGACAAATGATAGCTTCTCCTAAAGCCAGTCAAACAGCAGAGGTCATGGTTAGAAACTGGAGAGTCTGAGCATCAGTTATGGATATACTGCATCAAGAATCCTGGTGAAGAACAGCTAAGCCCTTGGGCTTCAGTGAAAGTTGAAGCCAAGAGAGCTACTACTTCTAAGCTCATAGTTGCAAAGAGTATTATCTCAGGGTTTTCCTTGCTGCTATAACAAAATACCACTGACTGGGTAATTTATAAAGAACAGAAATTTATTGATCAAACTTCAGGAGGTTGGGATGTTCAAGATTAGGGAAGCAGCAGCTTTATGTCTGATAAGGGTCTGGTCAATACTTCCAAGGTAGTATCTTAAAAATTGCATCCTCTGGTGGGAGTTTGAGGGAATGTCATTCCTCTCCAAAAGAGTGGAAGAGCCCGTCTTTTGAAAAGTCTTGGGGGGCTTTCAATAGGGGCCCTTCTTCAAGAGGTCGGCTCCCAGGACCTAAACACATCTCATCAGGTCACATTTCCCAAATTTATTGCATTGGGTGTTACATTTCCAACAAATGAATCTTTATCAGGGACATATTCAAACAGTGGCAGGTACCCTTTGAATTCAGCCTGTGTCTGGAGCCTGGGATAGTTGTTGACTGTGTGAGCCAGAGTATGTAGATATATCAGCACTTGCAGAAGGTATTGGCAGGTAACAAGTTAGCAGGTATGATTGACACATGCACTCGTGGTCTCTGATGGGGCTAATGACTAGGGGACACAGTGCAGTTAAGGCAAAGCTCTTCCTGTAAAGAACTTAGAAGCTAGTTAGAATAAAGTGGTGCACAGATACAATTACGAAGTTACACCAGGCTCAGAATTTAGGTATTAAAGAGAACTAGGAACATGAAGGATGTGGGTAAGAGGTAGGAGGGAGACTGAAGGAGGCCTTAGACTTAGGAAACAGATTTCCCAGAATTCAGAAGTAAAGATAAGTATATCTCAAACTCGGAGACACTAAAATGGAAAACTAAATAAGAGAGTTAAAATTCCATGTCCTATTCTGTGATCACAAATTTTCAGTGATGTGTCAAAAGAAACCAAAATGGTCAATTTCCCTCTCATACATATTACCTCACATTTATCTAGCACCATCTTTCTTTGGACTGTTACTAAGATCAGGATGTATTATGTTGTTCTTTGCTACTGAGATTTCTAAGCAGTGCCCCGCTTGCAGCCTGAGTATATATAGCTGAAGGTGAAGATTAGCATCTTACTGTGCTCTTTATATCTCTTGGGAACAAGCTGGTCACTCATGGTAAATTGAAAGAAGCCCCATACACGCCATTGGAGTATGCAGGTCCACCTAAAGAACACCAGCATGCTGTCCTGAGACATTGTATGGCAGATCATCTACAGGGAACTGAGGTCTCTTGGGAGTAGATTTTATCCCTTCCTATGGCACAGGTACCTGCAAAGACCCAAGATTTATGAGCCCTGTGAAGATTAGCAAACTTCAGTGACAAAAAAAGAGATTATGAAGCAAGCACTGGTTTGAATTCTCTGCACTTCACATCATGCTAATTTTTAAGATAAAAAATGTGCTTACTTCTTCAAGACTCACTTTTTCACATGAAGCTACCTCACAGGATTTATGTAAGCATTCTGTGAGATAAAACATTTAAAGGTGCCTAGCTCAGAGCCTACCATATGGTCAGCATTTAATAAATATTTATCAACTTTGAATCTAAAATATCTCTTCCAAGATCTAGTTGTGTTGAAATCTGTTGTCTGGCTCATGTGTCCAACTAAATGCCAATGAATCCCAAATTTAAATCCTTAGCCTAGACTTTTCTCTGAATTCCAGACTCGTATATTTTACTGCTTATGTAATATCTCTGCTAGGTTATCTTAATAAATACCTCAAGCTTAAGATATCAAAATATGAACTCAATCTATCCCCCACTTTCTCCTTCCTTATGTTTCACCATCTTAGTTGATATCAAATCCATTCTTCCCATTATATAACTGTGAACCTCAGGATGACTTGACTTCTCTCTTCTCCTCACTTCCTGTCTGTGAGAGTCCACCATTATCATGTAGCTCTCTCTTCAAAGCACATCCAGAATTTGACCACCTTTCTCTTTTTACCACTCCAAGCTTTATCAGAGCTACCTATAAACATTTGTCTGTATTAAACCCAGGGCTTTATATAGGGTTCCCAGCTTTAACTCTCTCTATATAAATATTCTCAATAGAGCAACCAGAGTGATCGTATAAAACATGTAAGAATGTGAATTAATCATTTAAAGTCCTAAAGTAAGCTCAAGAATATATTTTCTGCTTTCTGCCTTTTTAAAAAGTGAATATCATCAAGCATGAATGAAAAGAGATATATGTCAAACCAAGGATAGTAGTATAGGTGAGAAAATGTGAGGAAAAGGTCAATATAATTACAATTGAATATTCCAGAAAATTAAAGATCATGGAGGCTAAAAAAAAGGGGTCATCAGAGCTGGACATGGTAGCACATGCCTGTAATCCCAGTGACACAGGAGGCTTGAGCAAGAGGATCACTAGTTCAAGGATAGCCTCAGCAACTTAGTAAGAAGCTATCCCCCAAAGAGCTGGGGGTATAGCTCAGTGGTAGAGGACCCTTAGGTTCAATTCCAGTACCACAAAAAAGAAAAGGAAGGAATTTTTGTTAGTCTTTTTTTTTTTTTTATCATTGTGACAAAAAGACCCACCAAGAACAATGTAAAAGAGGAAAAATTTATTTGGGGTTCATGGTTTCCAATGTCTCACTCCATAGACAGCGGTCTCCATTGCTCTGGGCCTGAGGTGAAGCAGAACATCACAGTAGTAGAATATGGTAGAGGATAGCAGCTCAGGACAGCCAGTCAGGAAGTCAAGAGAGCTGCACTCACCAGGGACAAAATATAAACTCCAAAGACACGCCCCCAGTGATGTACCTCCTCTAGCCACACCCTATCTGCTTATGGCTACCACCCAGTTAATCCCCATTAGATGATTAATATACTGATTAGATGGAGACTTCCATTACCCAATCATTTCACCTCTTATGGTTCTTGTACTGTCCCACACATGAGCTTTTTGGGGACACCTTATACCCAAACCATAACAGATGGATCACTGGATTTGGCCACTATGGAGTTGCCAGTGTTGAAAAGAAGATAGTTTCAAAGGCGAAGTGAAAAGCCATCAGTTTATGAAGGTTTACAAAGTATGTGACAGGAAATGTGAAGAGAACTATTGGAAATGGTGGAGAGTTTGGTGGTGAAGGGAGTGGCAGACGTGAGATGGCTGTTGAATTGTACACTGAATGAGTTAGGTCACCACATTCTTTACAAACAATGTGTCTCTGGATAAGTACCAGTGGTTTCCAGACTCTGTTTTGCTTTCTGTCTGAAGTTCCAGAGCCTCATTTTATCCCTGTTTTATTCTGTCCTCTTTTTATGTTTTTATGCCTTAGTGGGACTCTCTGCATGGGATTCACTTGGTCCTCAGAGTCAGCCCATCTGGGTCCATTTTGTGCAGTCTGTGCATTAGGTGCAGCCCCTTCGCCACTTCACCCCTTAAAACTTGCAACTAGCATCAGCTAGTAACTACTAGTGGTTGAATTCTGCCAGGTGGGGATTAAGAGAATAATTTACACTTCATCTTTTGAGATAAATGCAGCTGAAGGTAGAAGGAAGTAGTTGACAGAAGTGGAGAGGCTGAAGATGGGAGAGGGGGAGCAGGGGAAGCTACTGATAGAAAATGGTGACATGTAAATGGTGGGTAGGATTGGGAACTATGGTGGAATCTGAGCATGTTTCCCAGGGGAAACACTAAGGGCATGTTAGCATTTGTGAATTTGAACTGCAGCAAGGAGGGTAGCTAATGAAGACTTTTTGACCAGATCTCCAGGGTCCTTCAAGCTATCAGCCCACCTCTTCAGGACCCACTTCTTTGACCTCCCTCTTTTTTACTCTCCTTCTTTCTCCTCGGGAACATCTGACTCCAGCTTTCCTTCTGGGCTGGCCTCAGCTTGTTCTTCTAATTGGAAGCAGTAGGTCACCAGTGTCCCAGGTCCAGTAACACAGAGTCACTTTTTGGTGGTTGTTTGCTGTGCCATTAGTGGTTGCTTCAAGCTGAGGTGAAGGTATTCTGAAGAATCATTGTTTCTTTCCTCAAAATATTTTTAACTGGAAAGAGGTGAAATTATAATAGCTTTTCTCCCTATTACCAAACCAAGGGCTTTTTTCATCATAAACTGAGCTTCAGAAAAAGAATACTAAACAAAGAACAGCAGCTCCTCTTGGGTCCTAGAGCATTGTATAACCAGGACATTACCTAAAACCTCCTGTGATCATGAAATACCTTTCAATCTGAAAATCTGTTTTTATTTTTCTCTTCCTTCATTAGCTGGTTGTTGCTGCCAAGATAATTTTGTTCTGGACACACTTCTCCAAAAGATGCCTGAGCTTCCTTTTTCTCTCTTCTCGATGAGCACTTCTAGTAAATGCCATAATTAAAATACATAAATTAGCTTCATCAGAAATCATCACATCTCAAGACTCAAGTTCAAAGGTGCCATGCTTTGGGAATTAGAAATTGTTTCCCTTGTTGTTATTCATTTGTGAATCCGTTTTGGTTTACAAGAAAATATAAACCTCATCACAAGGGATGCAAATAAGAATGAGATACACTTTTCTTTCAGGATGTCCTTGATATTTTAAATATGATAAATTTCTAGTTATAGGATTGAATTTTTGTTTCACTCACGGTAAATTTCTACTTCTACTTGTAGGATCTTCATTACACATTGATATTGTCCAGTGATCCTAGACACACGCCACTACTTATCCTTTGTACACACTGCTGAGCTTAAATGGGTACAGAATCCTTCCTAATGTCATTGACAAAGGTGCCCCATAAGACCAAGTTCTTCATTAGCTGCGTTATTGAGTATTTTGTTGCTGTCTTTTGAGATCCAGTGTCACTGTTGTGAAACCTCAGTACAAAATCAAATCAATATAAACTCTCTGCATTTGCTGAATTTATAGTTCCAGTTGTGTGTTTGTGATAATAAAAACATTCAGCTCTTGGAAGTACTTTAGACTCTTGATTTGGTTCTAATAGTTGTGAGGTGGGTGATTACTGGCAGAAACTCATTTTTCATCTTCTCTGTGAAAATATAATAGGGGTAGGACAATTTTATGGAGATACACTATGAAATAAATGCAGGAAATATCAAAGGCAATTAAGGCAGCAGGATATGTACACAGTGTGGCAAGGTGAAAAGTGGGAAATAGATAGAGATTTTGCAGAAACAGCCACAGAACTCTAAGCCAAGCCCATACACTTCAGATATGGTGCTTCTGAGGGCTCAAGAGGCTGTTTCATAAAACGCTACCAATGCAGGGAGTACTTAGAGAGTATACAAAAGTTCAGTGAAGGTGTTCCTCACATATCTCAGAGCACTGCTTCAAAGTTTGTGACCAGAAGAGTAAAAGAAAAAAAAAAGTTTAGAAAATTAATGCTGCAAACAAAATGTGATCATCAGGGGAACTTTGATAAGTTATACAGGAAAGTGGTGTATAAGGATTTCAGCATATTCATAATATGGAAATGCAATTCCTGGTTATAAATGAGGCGTCCTCATACAATAAACCAAATTCAAGCAGGATCTCTAATTTGAAAACACTTGGATAGTGATTAGCTGAATTATTTGAGCTCTTATAGACCAAACTGCCTTTCATTTTAGGACGTAAATTAGACATTAACTGATTTTGATGGGCTTGCCTTCCTCAGGTTGAATCCATGATTCTTAACTTTTTTCATTATCAACAACAACTTAATTATCAATTAATATTTATCAATTCACTAATATCCATGTCATTGCTCATTTATTTAGCAAAGATGACTTGATATGGCTAATCAAATTTAAATCTGAGTATTTACAAGTTTTAATGAAAGGCTTTTAATTTGTGTTGAGTGTTGAACCTATCTTTTTAAAACATAGTTTTATTTAGAAGGGGTTGCATTTGGAGCTTCTGCCTAACCCTCTTGCTTTTAAAAAAGAATATCAATTTTTAAAAGATTTACATATCTGTGTTACATTCAGTTACATGGCATCCCACCTACCTGCTTCTCATATATATGCATTAGGGGAAAGTAAGGAACAGAGATAGATCTGTCTATATAGAAATATTATAGGGCTCATTTTGCCAGATACATAAATTTTTAAAATGTAATTTTTAATAAACTGTGTTATATTCAGAAAAAATGGTATAAGATAAAGCAGTGTGACCAATGCAGTAGAGTACTGCATGAAAGTATGAATAGATCTTTCAGCATGGTGATGAGCAAAAGGAATCTGATTCTATTTATTTTAAGTACATGGAAAAGAAAATTAATCTATGCTGGTAGATATCAGAAGAGGACGATGATTTCAACAAAGCATAAGGAGTTTCTGAGTGATTGAAATACTTTTTCCAGATCTTCCTATAAACTTTTAAGAATGCCCCAAGCATTACAGGAATGTCCATTAAACTTTTGTATATATTATATATTTGTATAATTATGCTTTTTGTGTGTATATATGGTTTAGATATGGTTTAGATGGTTTAGATATGGTATCTCCCAAAAGCTAAGATTGTGCAAGACGTTTCAGAGGAGAAATGATTGGGTTCTAAGAGTATTAACCCAATTATTGAATTAATTCCCTGATATGGATTAATGGAGTGGTATCTGAAGTGTACGTAACTGAAGTGGCTGGAGGAGGCAGGAATTGGGGTATGGCTTGAGGGCATATATTTGTATCTGTCCCGCGGAGTCTCTTTCTATCTGAATCCTAATCACCATGTGAGCTGTTTCCTTCCACTACACTCTTCCACCATTATGTCCTTCCTCATTTTGAGCCTGAAGAATATAGTCTGCTGTCTATGAATGGGGGCCTCTGAAACCATGAGCCCCCAAATAAACTTTTCCTCTTTTAAAATTGTTCTGGTCAGATCTTTTCATTTTCATCACAGAAGTGAAAAAGCTGACTAAAACAATGTTTATAAATATATATGTACATACACATATAAATACATAAACACTTTTCATGTATTATGAAAAGACTGGAAAAGTAATATTAGTGTAAATATAAAGATTTCTTTTCTTGTAGACTGAGTCAACTCCCATAAAACTTTGTTAAGATTCTATTGGGAATCAGAAATTAAGGAATTGAATACATTTTTTAAATGCCCTTTTGAAAATGTATCTGGAGACTTTTAAGAGAAAATAGTTTGTACATCTAATAGATGTTATGAGGCAAAAATAGAAATACATTCCAATTGTCTCTTACCATCAACCTTGATTATTTTGACCTCTCTCATCTGAAATGAGGTTATAGCCCCACAAATGTGTTTTTTTTTTCATCAAAATATGTTCACTAAGGAAAAAGTAATTATTAAATTTAATTAATATTTCTTCATTGGTTATGAAGAATTGAGATAGAATTGAGATGAGATATTGATTTGAAAAATGCCTAAGTACAATTAATGTAGTTATATTATACATAAGCTTATGATTTATAATCATATTTCATGTGCCTATAACCTATTATATATCAAACTTGGTTTTGAACTAATTCCAGCCTTGGTTTTGTATTTGTTTTTAATCCCAAGCATCATAAATTATTCTTTTACATGACCACATTTATTGAGTGCTTTTTACTTAGGGGAAAAGGCTGGGTTGGGCAGTTCAAAGACCAAAGTCTTTATTTAGAACTAGAACAAGGACTATAGAGAAAATAAAGCCAAACTACGGAATTCTCTTGTACATCTCTGGTTCCTTGTGTCATATCTTCAAGCATATATTTAAGAAAGTCCTTTGTCTAGTCCACTGTACTTCCATTTTTTACCTCCTCATCCTCCCTTGTTGTGGGGTTAGTATCCACATCTCAGAGGCAACATTTAATAGTATCATAATTAAAACAAGTTATAATAAATGTATGTATAGTATGCCAAAATATATTGTACTGTTATATATAACTAAAAAGGACAAAAATAAAATAAAGTCCTAGGTAAATTTGTGCTACCTGGAATAAGTATGCTCAAAGAGAGATTTTCATTTGCTCCTGGTTACTAACTTACAATGTTACTTCAAATCCGAAAAAGGATGCACAATATCAAAAAGGAGATTTTCTAAAAATTCTTCCCTTTTAATTGTGTTATACAAGGGGTACTATCCTAATTGGGGAACTCAGAGAGGTTGCTTCTAGCCAGATCTGCTTCATACTCTAGCTATAGGACTTTTAACAAAGCTTCTACATGATTTCCCCTATGCTCGAGGAAAAAAACAAGTAAGAAATTAGCAAGTAGTCTATGTTCTCTAAATCTCTCTGTAACTAGTACAAGCAAAAACCCCATTCCTATCATCACTTGAAGATTTGGAATGTTTTTCTTTCTATATAGTTTATTCATTTTGTTGATTGGTTAGTTGGTTGGTTTTGCACGAAGTCGAAACCTCAACAAATAATTATTACCAACAAATGAGATATGTAAAATTATAAATAATCACAAAGTATTATGTTTTAGTTAAATCATAAAATCAAGCAGTGGGGTCTATATCAAAATTATATGTTCAGATATAGACGTGAAATATTTTAAATGCATGAAAGACGATGTTGGGGGGAAAGTTTCTACTACTTTCAAATATCTTTATACTGGAATTATATATTTTAGTCATTAGACTAATGGAAACAAATATATCTACTACCTATCAGAAGTTATGTCTTTCATAGTTTCAACATCTGAGTATTAACCATAGTCCAAAAACATAAAATATAAGCTTCCAGAAAAAAACTTCATAGGTTTTTAAACTGTCCACTACTCTGAATAACATGAAATCTCATACAGTACAATTGTGTTGCTCAAGATGTGAATCATCTCTTTGTCTAGTGTATTCACAAATATATACTACCCACCTGTTAGTCACTGATCAGCTATCTTCATTATCAGATTGACTGTCACAATATCATTATGTTATTGTTAAGTAAGGCTTTTTTTTTTAACTTGACAGTGAGCCCAAAGTCTAAGAGCATCACTGCTGGCAATTTGGACATGTAAACAATAAGCAATTAAGTTCTTCCTTTCAGTGAAAAGGTGGAAGTTTTCAATTTAATAAGGAAAAAAAATACATTGCATAATGAGGTTGCTAAAATCTGCAGTCAGTTATTGTTGTTAGTATCTTTTCTGTGCCTGATTTATAAATTGAACTTATCATAGGTAGTATGTTAGGAAAAAATCATAGTATACAGGATTCAGTACTATCCACAGTTTCAGGCATCCACTGATGATACTGGGACATAAACTTCATAAAAATTAACAGGGCGTATTTACTATAAATGTAGCTAGTCCTTTGTCTAGTCCAGTGGACTTCCATTCTTCCCACCTGCCCCCTTTTTGTGAATTAGTATCCACATATTGAAAGAACAATTTATAGGATCATAATTAAAATGTTATACTCCATGCATGTATAGTATGCCAAAATACATTCTGCTGCCATGTATAACTAAAAAGAACAAAAATAAAGTCCTAGCTAAACTTGTGCTAGCTGAACTAAAAGCTCAATTTTATAAATTAAAAATGGTGAGGTCGATCTTTGGTCATTTTCATTCAATGATCTTGCATTTATAGAGGTCTATAATAATCCTGTGTAAGTTTTTGGCCAAATTAAAAGTATGTTATTTTATATAAGTGAAACTTCATTCTCTTTGGGTCAACTGTATTGGAAATTGTTTTAGTCAGTTTTTTCATTACTGTGACCAAATGACCTGATAAGAACAATTAAAGGAGGAAAAGTTTATTTAGCTTATGGTTGCAGAGTGTCATAAGACAGCCAGTTCCAATGCTCTGGATCTGAGGTGAGTCAGAAAACCAAAATGGAAGGGTGTGGGAGGAAGGCAGTTCAGGACATGTCAATCAGGTAGCAGGGAGATCTCTGCTCACCAGGGACAAAATGAAAAACCCCCAAAGCATGCCACAGTGACCCATCTCTTCTAGCCTCCCCCTACCTGGCTATAATTACCACCCCAGTTAATTCATATCAGTGGACTCATTAGGTTAAAGCTCTCATAATCTAATCCTTTCACCTCTGAACCTTTTTACATTATCTCACACATGAGTTTGGAGTAAACTTGTATCTAAATAATAACATCATTATTTGAAACAAAGCAAAAATAAAGTCAAGGTATGAAAGACAGTTGTTGATGAGATGATTTTATCTCTTCCTTGTTAGTTTATTATCTAGGCCAGCCTCAAAAAAAGGTTTTGAAATAGATCCAGCCTGCTTTAGTTCTTATTAGTCTTTAATTACGCCGCCTTCATTGTTGGTCCTAGGTTGCTTCTCTGGGACTCCCACTTGAGACTTGGACATATCCCATGTTTCCAGACTCTCTCATTTTGCTGACCACGGTGTGTGCTATCATATTACATCTTCTTGATAGCTGTTTTAATGTGGCTGTATAGTACCAATGGTTTAAAGAAGGAATAACTTTAAACAGAGGTTTGGGTACCTTAGCATCTAATAGGAGAATGCTTTTAATGTGGGGACCTTTTCAGGAAGCTTAGATTCCAGCAGAGAGAGAGCTGGGAACTGCCTCTTACTAGAGCCAACTCAGTGTATAAAAAATTTAATTCTGTTTCCATTCATCATCATTAACTCCAGCAATTGGCCAACATATTTAAATGAACCAAATTTTAAAGATTTAGGAAGCAACTAGCAGTTCTTCAAGACACTAAGAATAATATCTACAGTTTAAGAAAATTTGTGTCGACCCAATTTATAGGGAATAAAAATGTCATGAATCAGATCATTTTATATAAAGTATTTTGTGTCATACCCAACCCAAAGACTTGCAGTTACTAAATGGAGAAAATGAATTAAGATTTATCATCAATAAATGAACGCATTATCTCAATCACTTAAAGGAGTGCTTCACACAAATTGAGATTTCAATGAGACCCCATCTTTAAAAATAGAAAATAGACTTTTTAAGTATTCCCCTTTGAAGTGGATTTGACATGTATTCCGGATGAGCTAATTGCTGGACTAATGCTTGTGTGTGAAGAACGGCATGTATTTCACATGTTTATTTCTTTGAGATTTCCATTTTGACTTTCTCTCTTATGGTCTGGTTAATGGGTACTTAAAATAAAGTAGTACCCATTTTGCTTTATTACTTTAATTTCTTTAAAAGTGAGTTCTATTCCTCCTCTATTTCCAGTTCAAAGACAGCATAGAGTCTTAATAAACTTCAAATGTATTTGGATAGCTGGTAAATTTAATGATCTCATCAACTTAAAAAATAGCAAGTAAAAGTAAGTGATCTTGAGAATAATTAACAGGGCAATGATTGGAGAGGAGAGAATTACACAGAATAAATGGTGCTGCCCTTATTTCTGTTAAAATTTTCCAATGAGGAAATATAATCATTGTTTTTGCCTTTGTTATTTGTGGCTTTAAATGTACTCTACATATACAGTATATTTTATCTTAGCAGTTGAAAATAATTAACAAACAGCATTATTCTCTCTGTCTTCTCTATATCTCAATAAACCAGAAAGCAAATGTTTCCAACTCAATTGGCAAAGAGAGAAACTCTGGTTAAAAATTAGTGCCTAGTAGTTTAGTGATGGCCAGGGAATAATTAATATGAAAGCAATCATGCTTCCTTAAATATCAGTAGTGAACCCTAAGGAGACTATTGTGTGTTTCTACAAATACCCATTGTTTTATTACAAAATGTATTTATATGATAATCTGGAAAAGATATAGATATCCTTTATCTAATGAGTTACTATTCTTAGCATATTTATGACATAAAATTTCAGCAGTATACTAAAAGAGAGCAGTGGGTAATTTCTACATTTAGGATTAAGAGGTTTCTTTTTTTTAAATAACTGGCTTCATTTAGAATTGAAAAATGCATGGTTATAATAAAAAGAAGACAAACATTTAGTTGATGTTATTTTGCTTTAAAATTCTTTACAAATAACCCCCTCACTGGCTGCATGTGGTGAGGGTGGTGTTGCCACTATGTTGTCCTTGACCCTGGGTTGACAAGTTGATATTTCTTGTGGTACCATCTAAGCCTGTGAGAAAGGTGATATCATCCATATCCCTGCCTAATACTGAGGTAGAAAAGGTGTATTTTCACAACATGTTATAAACTAAGAGTGGTAAAAGTAAATGCTTTGATGGATTTCAGACCTTACTCCTATGTGCTACATTCTACTGTCTACATAAATGTTCAGTGAACTCATACCAGGTTCTAGATAAATTGCAGCAGGTGCAGCTAGTTTATATCTTATTTTCCGCTTTACTTCCAAATTATATTAATTTAAAATGATACTCAAATGCCAAAGGCAAATTAGAAATTACAGTCAATTAATATAATATTTTACATTTGGTTTGGCTGACTTTCTTATTCATGTGTCATTTTTATGGCACAAAAGATGAAATCTTTAATAATCCTTTTGAAGAATTATTTCTACCCCACATCATGAGTATATTAGGTTGAGTAAGGTATACATGACATCAGGTTCATATAACAACCTCCTTTGCAACATGAAGTCAGATTGTCCTAAATTATGAATTTATGCCCCCTCCAAATAATTCAGTGATACCAACAAGAAGGCATTTTATTGGGCAGATAATTGCCATTAACTTGTATTGGTTGTCAACTTATCTTTCAAATCAGGCCTTGGGACACATGTGGAGGAAGAAAATTGTTTGTGTGAGCTTCTTTCATATTGTAATTACACAGGTGTACTCAACTATCATCTGAGTCTTTTCATTACTTGTGAAGCTACTGCTGCAATGAGAGGGGTTATTGTTGAGAAGCTTTTGTGACAGGCTTAGTCTAGAGAAGCATAAATCTGGTACTGGAGAAATTATCTTCAATTCATGTACAGCAAAACAATGGCAGGAATTTTAGAATTTTCTTTCTCCATTATACATATATGGTTCTGTGAAACCATGTCTGTGCTACCATGTATTGGCTTACATAATTTCAGTTGCTATTTTCATATTCTCATTATCATCATCATCAATACCATTAATATCCTCTCCATTTGCTTTAAACTTCTGTTCCTAATTTTCCTTTATATTTCTTAAGAAGCCTTGAAAATATAAAATTAAAAACAACAACAAAAATTGTGCTTTAAATAAAATAGTTAAGGTCCAGGTAACTGGCTGTGTACTCAGGTTGGAAAAAAAATAGAAATTGCATTCAAATAAATATTAATTTACCATTTATTAAGAACTTCTTGTGAACTCATAATATGTTAGGTAATATAGGTACAGAGCCAAAGGCAGAATCTTTTCACAGCACTCAAAAATGTGAAATAGAGAGAGACCCATGAACAGAAATTAAATACAGCATTGCAATTGTTATTATAGAACATAGCTGCTTAAACTTTCCTAAATACAAAGATCATGTATTGGAAATAGTGTCTGCCACAGTCTAGCTGGGCCAATAACCGGGAGGTGAGAAGCAACTTGAAGGTTGAAGCGGGAACTACTTTATTGAGAGTGAACTCAGCAGGAACTGGGTGAGAACTCAAAGTATCGGGCACCCAAGATAGCAGGAGCCGCTTCTCTGCTGGACAGCAGAGGTATATATGCTTAACTAATTACACACAGCTTAATTTAATTAACATCATCTAGATACAGCAGTCAGCCAATAAGGAATCATCATCATCTTAATGGCTCCGCTCACTGTCATTGCTTCACAAACCACTCCTACTGGCAAAGTGCCAGGCGCCATCTTGACTTGATTTGCATCCCCAACAAATGTCTTGGATTATTTTCTGATTTTGAAAGCATGGGAGGAGAAAATAATTGTTTTTATCCAGTGTTGCAGATTTTCATGGTTTTCTTTCTGAAAAAGGAAGAGTACAAGAACTTTACTTATGACCTTACCTATCACCAAGTCTAAGGCTTGAGTGAGAAGGGAAACATCAACATATTCCTCTCTGAACTCCTACTGTGCACCAAGAATACTTGGTTTCACTTGTGTAACAGCTGAATCCTGGAAGGGAGGAGCATAAAACTATGGCAGTGTGATAACAGCAATATTAGCAGAGGAGGCAGGAGGCAAAGATGCCATTGAATGGTCTGACAGGACCACAGAATGTGGAGGAGCAAATGCCATCCAAGAGTCACGGGTTTCTACAGCCATTCTTCCTTCTTTCTCTGCAGAAAGAGTGATTAGACTTTTGGCTTCAGACACCCAAAAATTGAGAAACTGAGAACCTTGCCTTCCATATGTTTAATACTAGGATGGGTATTTATTTGTTTTGCTTTTCTAAGTGAGATTTGCTTCTTGCCTGCAGATGGTAATTAAAATCATTTTACCTGTGGGGTAGACACTATGCAACATTGGAGCCAGAGGCCTGGGAACATAAAGATGGATGGCATCATTGCTGCTCTAAGCATTTTTTTTTTTATTGCTGACAGTGTTATTTCTCCTTTCAAATTTTATCCCATCAGCAGTACTTGTCTTGGGATGGTTTATGGTGAAGGCGACTTGTATAGCACATTTCTGTTCCAATTTCTATACTTTGTCACAGAAATAAGCCATCTGAAATGGCATATTGTTTTAATGATTTTAATTCTAAATATTCAAAATGTGAGTTTTGTTAATGCCTTGGATGCTAGGTTAGGTTTTTATTGTCTATTGTCTTTTTTTTTTTTTTAAGTTAACAGCACCTAGCTTATATCTTCTGTAAACTTTTTGGGCTCCTTCTCTTTCTATTTCTTTACTATGATTGTAATAAAAGAAATAAGAAAAATGAAATTTCATCCTGGTCCTTGATGCCAAATATGACCAATTTCTAAAATGATCCAGATGTTCTAATAATGTATCACGTCCATTTCCACTTGGAGTATAAGCATAGATCAGATTTTATACCTCAAACCTAATGTTTTGTTACTTTTCTGTAACTTAAATTTCTTGACGTTTCATAATATTAAGTATTATTTTTTGTCAACATAGTTCTATTTCACAGTATTGAAATTCTAAACAATAAGCAGAAAAGAGATATATCACCATGAAAGTAGACCATAAATACATTTGTGTTCATGGTACACTATTATGAGAAGCAATTGTCTAGATATGTTGCCAGTATTGCTGTAGTCATGATTTAGGCAGACCTCCTGATCATAAGTTGGATTTTTTTTTTCTTTTCTTAATTGTAAGCTTATTGATATCAGTCTTACATAGTATCTTCTTTCCTAATACTGAGCATCAATTTTCTTACATGCATATTTTTCTTTGAATGTTATATCACTGTCATTTATTACAGATGATAGTCTTGGAACAGGGAAGATTTGCAGGTTAGGTAACTGATGATTATTGCTGCTTTGACCATGTGATTATTGCACAGATACAGCTTTCACAGGCAACCATTAGAGAATGACTAGGAAACAAACCAGGGATATCAGAGGAAGAAACCACACCATGACTCCAGTGATATAGGTCATTTCAGATCATGATATGAATGTATTACAAAGTGAGATGAATTTCCTTCTTTTTTTCCCAGACATGACTGAATATTGATTTCTTCCCTCTGAAGCTTTACTTATATCCTCTAATTTTTCCCCACAGTTTTTATATTTATTCCAATATTTAAAAGGAATAAAAGTATATATGTATCTACATGTGTGTATGAAAATGCCTACATGTATTATATAGAAATATACAGTTTTAATATTCATAGTGGTACACATAGATACATTTACATATTCCTGCTGCAGCCTCTGCTAAACACTTTAGCTTGCTTCCAAACCAGGCTGATACAGCTCAATGTGACTAATCATGTGGCAAGAATCTCACTAGGTTGTTGGGAAATATTTATTTAAAATATTTTACTTCTAGAGGGGTTGGTGTACTATACTTTTTGGCCTTTCTGTCTGACACCATTCTTTAAAATTATCCCAATGACATCCATTGGGTCAGCTTAAGCTCATGGATGACTACTGGAAAATAATTGTAATTTTACCATTTTCTCCTAACAGAGTACACCCTCAGGCCAAGTGGTAAAATACCACCTCCGCCATCCCCAACATCCATCATTGTAATGAGCTACAAAATCAATCTTTAATTGACAAAAGAATTTTTAATCAAAGTATGAGGCATTTAGAGCCTCTAGATACTGCCTTTCTGTCTTACGTCAGTATTTACTTTACAGCAGACTAAGAGATATTTGAGTCTGTTCAAGAGCATTAGTTATTTCTACAAAGGAACAAAGATACACTTTTCAGAAACTTCCCTCAAACCTTCCTCCAAAACAGTCAGATGGCATAATCCCCCAATTCTCTCTTAAATCATCAATTTAGGAAGATGATGGTGTACTATTTTAAGGGCATAACTGGCTTTGTTCTTGAGAATGACTCTTCTGATGCTTTCTACCAATTGCTTATCTAAAACAAATCACTCTTCAACTCAAACTATCACCCTAAATGCAAAAATATATTCCAAAACCCTACATTTTTGTGTGTTTCTCTACCTCCCAATAGATCTCTTTTTAGGAATCACAGGTATAACAACATCCTCCCCTTAAAAGTACTGTTCTTTCTCGATCAAGTTAAAACTCCTAAATATAAGGATATGTGGATATTTCAGATGACTACCCATGAAAAATTTTAATATGCTCCCAAGTACGGATAATTATAGCCAAAGGCAACATATTTATGGATACAGGCAGTGACTTTCTGGGCATGGGTTTTTATGCTTTTATGGGCTGTGCTTCACATATTTAGTATTGACTCTTCAGTTTGGGGACTGCATTAGTATTGAAAGCAAGGTTCTGGGATACTGAGTCACATCCAGCATCTTCTGGGACACAGGCCTTGGTGTTAATATATGAAAGAAAAACTACACCACTATCTGGCACAGATAGAGTATTTTCAAGGGAAATTATCCAGAGGTTGAAAGAATAATTAAACCAATGGTCTGTGTACTCTGATGTTCTTAAGCTTAAATTTTATAGTTGATGTGTGCGTGTGTGTGTGTGTGTGCACGTGTGTGCTCATTGGATAAGTCTAAGCTGGCTTTGCATATATTAACTTAAAACCTTGAAAATCTTATCTAAATGATTTTAGCATTTCAGGAATCTTAAGTTTTAAACTACTCTGAATATTTCTTTACTGCTCAATTGTTTAGAATGTGATCTCTATGTAAATAATTGAATATTAATGATAATGTAATATTTAAGGAATATTTACACAGCATCAAGCACTAAGCTTAGAACTTAATGTGTACCATCAGATATAATTTTTTTCAGCAATCCCATGAGCCAGATTGTATCATTATTGTCACTTTACAGGTGGGGAAACTGAGGATTAGAAACATGAAATTTTTTAAGTTTCCACAGATTTAAAAAAAAATTATTACTGATGAAGCTTTATTTATATTTATTTATATGCAGTGCTGAGAATTGAACCCAGTGCCTTACAAATGTTAGGCAAGTGTTCTACCACTGAGCTACAACCCTAACCTCCCATAGATTTTAATTAGGGAAAATGATTGAACACAGGCAATTCTTAATCTCCAATATTGATGGAAGACTAGTAAGTGCGTCCACTCATACAGCTGTTCACTGGTCTGAATCCATCCCATCTCAGTTGCACATTTTCTTGACTTTTGTCCAAGGAAGCATTACTGGTTTATTTAAACTCATTTATTGGGATATCAATAAAGAAACCATTTTGTATCTTTGGTTGTAGTTGGGTTTTGAAATCTAGCTGGATAGATGTTGATTAGTAAAAGTGAAACTATATTGCCAGTGCGAGCTTACTAATGATGCTACTTTGGGTCTCTTGATGCTTTAGCCAAGGGAAATCACATTAAACAAAAATCACACCAGAATATAAAGCTTAACTTTTCCTTGAATGAGCAGCAGTTAACCTAGATAGATATGAGCGTAGTGTTGAAAAAAAAAATGATACCTTTACTCTGATATTCATCATTTAACTAGTTCAGGTGCAGTTTGATGAATCTGAAATAAAAAATAAAGTTCATTGTTGCCTTCAGTTTGAGATGTACTTGGTTTTATCCAGTAGCTTATGTTACACACCTTGTTCTGAGTTATAAATACACTGATTTTGAGTAGGTGACTCTCCCTTCTCAAGCTTTGTTATTTTAATTAGTATTATAAATGCAGCAAGGACAATCCACAGTGACCCACATTTAAAAATTCTTAATTCCTGAACACTCACCAAAGTAAGAGTAGTACCACATTTTTATGTGATAAGAACTTACTTATTCAGAGCCGGGTACAGTGGCACATCCTTGTAATCCCAGTGGCTCAGGAGGCTGAGGCAGAATGATAGGGAGTTCAGAGACAATCTTAGCAACCTAAGCAACCTTATCAAGGACCTAAGCAACTCAGTGAGACTCTGTCTCTAAATAAACACACACACACACACACACACATACACACACGGAAAAAAAAACCCACACGTGGAGGGCACTTGGATGTGGCTCAGTGGTTAAGTGCCCCTGATTCAATCTCAAGTACCAACCAACCAACAAACAAAAACCTACTAATCAGATACTGTGTTTAAGACAAAAATATATGCATAGTATTTGTGGCACATTTGGAATTTATCAAGTGACCCAAATACATGTAACTAGTTAATCAGTATTCTAAAGACTACATTTTTAAAGAAAGAAAATCTGAAATTGGAATTGTTTTTCCTTCTTATGTACTTATAATTGGAAAACTTTACATATTTTTTGTTGACAATATCAAACCATAGAATTTTACCTTTTTAAACAAAGTTTTAAAATCAAGACTTCTTTTTTTTTTCACCTGAAAATGTGCCTTGTGCTTCTTTTAGAAAATATATCCTTGAGTAGCTCATTCCTATTTTTCAATCCTAATTATTTCCATAAAAATGTTTGAACTATTAATTTTGCTTTTTATTTCATGAAAGTTTTACAATATATATTAATTTTGAAAATACCATCAAAATAATATTTTTGCCTTCTAACATCCAGTCATTCCTTGTACCATCCAATTTCATATCTGCCTGGTCAGTATTAAAACAATTATAAAAACATATCAATGTAAATGTATATAAAAGTAAATAAAATTATTAAAGTTAGTGAATAAAGTTCCTGTATCCACTGTGATAATGTAAGTCCAAACTATTCCTCAGCCTCCCCTAATAGGCGTGCCTAGCTATTGTACAGCTGGATATAAAAGATGATACAAAAAGATTAAAGAAAGCCACTTAAAGCCTGAGAAATATATAAGAAAATAAGAAATATATAAGAAAAAATCTATTTTTTCATTCCACTAGAGATAAATAGCATGGTCCCTATCCAAAACCATTATTGCAATTGACAGAAGTTAGAATTCACAGCCACCTATTGACCTGAAAGGGACTCTCCTTAATGACATTGAGATCAGAATAACAATAAGACTAAAGGGCACAGGCCTCTATTGTCACTTCCTATGGAGCTAGTACTAACCAGCACAGACATTACCCTTCTCTCCTAATAGTCATCAGAATTGATATGGCACATTATGGTTCCCAACACCTTTGCTGCTAAAGAATCAATTGCAGCTCCTGTGGGAATTAGGCAGCACTCAATTATTCAAGTCAACAGAGGAAAGATCTCAAAGCAAAACATAGTAAAAAATGTTGAAAATCTTCACTTAGCTTTATATTTCTTTCATACTTCCCTTTTCTCTTCCTTCAATTTCTTTCTGCCATTCCCAGAAATAGCTTGCTGAAAAACTGATAATATCAATTTTCTAAAAACTAGAATATAATACTGGGAATAAAGTTCAGGAATCCTATGGCCCAGTGTTAGCCTCACTGCTGACACAGTTTTAAAACACAGACACGGTTTTATTAGCTTTCAGCTCTAATATTTACAAAATGGTTAAAATCACTTCCCATATTAGTTTCAGTGGTATGATGGAACAATAAATAGTACATTAGCAAAGTTATTACAAGTACATAAACCAAATTCTTTAGACATGTCAAGTACTTTGGAGACTTAGGGCAACAAAAAATCGAATATATCATATCATTATTTTACATCTTTTATTATCATGCATATTTGATGAGCAAAATTCTCTACAATACATACACAAAAAATTAGTTGAGGTGACTTTGTATTTTAAATCTATGGTCACTGACTCAAATCTCTCTTACCTTCCACTTTGGGATTTTTGTGAAAAATTCACTTAGCCAGATGGTATTGTAGAATGAACATAGATTGAACATTTAGGAAATCTGGGTTCTGGTCCCTCCTGAATTATGCTATCGCAATGTGATCTTTGGCAAGTGATTTTTATTTATTTAGGACTCAGTTTCTTCATTTATATAAATTAGCAGTTGTATTAAATGTAGCTCTGGGATTTTCAACACAAGATCTGCTTTTTATTATGTTTCCATGGGCCTTTTTTTAGAAATATTTTGTTTATCAAATTACAATAAGTAATTTTCCCTATTTGATACACTGAGTTCTTCTTTTTTTAAAAAAAAAATCTATATCAAAAAGAGTAAAAGCATCAGGGAAGAACACAATTAGTGCAATTTGATAATATTGGTCTTATATGACCCTTTAAAAAGAAGTGCTTAATTTCTACTAGCCCATTGGAACGTTAGAAATTGATTCTTGATGGCTTTCAGTAGTCTAGTAGATCTTTGAAGAGACAAGAATTAGTGGATACTATAAACTTCTATCTGGGACTATCTTTAAGGTTCCATCTAATTTAAATACACCATGCCTCCGCATAGGAAGCCTTAGCCATCCACATCTCATTTTGATTTTTACCTTTGGAGTTACCAGAGGTTGCCATGTGGACATTCTGAGTAATCTCTCTTCAGTCACCAATTTTTCCACTTTATAGCTTTCTGCTCCTATATATTTTAGAATCAGAATCATTCATCCTACTAGTAATAACAGACAGAGGAGGTGTGTAATTCAATAGTTAAAAGACCTGGCTGAAAATAAACAAAGCTCTAAGATGCTTTCTACAACTACTTTTACCATGATTTAAAAACATTCTCAAAAAATAAAAATTATAGGGAAAAATGTTCAAACTAATGGAGTCTCACCAGCAGGACAGTAGAAGATATCTTGTTGGGAGGTTTTCACTGCAACATTGACTGCCTCAACTCTGGGTTACTTAAGTTAAAGAATGGATCATCTCTCTTCAGTTTCAGGTCCAAGAAATGCTGTGATCTTGCTCACCAGACCTCACTGATCTTCTCTGCTTTTCCCCCATCCTTATACATTGAATTCTCAGGTCAAACTAAATAGCTTCTTGTTCCTCAGTGCATTTACTCACTCTCTTCCCTGCACAGAAACTTAAGCACATGTCCAAATTCAACCCAACCTTCAAAGTCTTGCTAAAAAAACTCAGTTCATGAACTTTACTTCCCCCACAGTGTATTATTGCTCTATACCACACCATATTCTTAATTCACAGCACTTTACTATGGTTTTCCTTCTCTCCTCCCAGTTGACATTTTACTCAGATTCTCCACAAGTGTGCTGCCTTTGCTTTCATTCTCCTACCAGGCTCCTGTGTCTTCTAACATGAAAGCTATATTACATTTCATCTTCATACTCTTATTCTACTACCTTGTGCTTATGAGTCGCACAATATTTGTCTGATGAATAAACAATGTCATTCAACTAGAGGCGAAGGTGCTAACTGATCAAGGTTAGAATGGTTTAAAAAGAAACCACTCCAGAATTGTGTGTTGATGATAATTAAAGAAGACCCATCAATTCAGCTTCTTGTTAATCCTATTCCCCACCTGGGCAGTTTTGTTAAAAAGAATTTTCCAATTAGGCAACAGAACAAATTTGAGAGATTAAGAAAAAAAAAAAAAAACATACCAGACTTACAACACTTGAGAACAAAAATGTAGATAACATTTGTCTTCTAACCACCTACTCTGCTTGCCAATTGACTATAAGGACAAATTTTCTCAACCTATACTAACACACTGCATTATTTTCTTTTTAAATGAAAGAGGATGAAAGGGAAGGAGATAGTTCACACTAAAGATAGTTTTAGAAGTGTGGTAACAGATTCACAGTTATTGTCTGTGAAGATAATATCAGGCACATGGGCAGCTGAAGGGCCATGCTGGGTAGGTTGTTCTGACATGTTTTTCTTCCTAAACCACTTCCAGTTTTTCTTTATTTTATGTGATTAGAAAGTGTAATTGAAATTCATAGAAATTCAGTTTTAAAATCATCTGATAATTAAAGGCTATAAAAATACAATGTTTCTCATTTAAGAAAGTAGTGAAATTGCAATCAATCTTTTTTTTTTAATCCCTGCAATGTATTGGAGGTGAGGGGTGTGATGAAAATTTTATTGAATTATCAGTCTGCAGATGGCTCCTCTGTAACTTATTTTTCTCGCAGTGATTTTCTATCAGTCACTGGAGGTTAGACATCTACTCCAGCAAATTACCAGAAATCATTATCAGAAAGCAAGACAAACAGTAACAGCAATCCCTGATACGGTTTCCTCTGCTCAGAGGATACTCCTATTCCTGGTTGCTCTGAGCCTGGATCTCACTGAGCACCATTGTTAGGAGTACTGAGGTACCCCAAGAAATGGACATGTGCTTGCAAGTGGGTGGGCATGGCAAACTTTTACTCCCCCCAGAAGGGCATGCTACTAAAATCTGGCACTCAAGTGAGCTGGGCAGGCAGTCTGCCTGTTTGTATCCCTAACCCAGCACTGGCCCTCTCCCTGATTGGAGGAGCTTGGGGTTACAATCCAAGCCATTGACTAAACATTGAGGTGGGCAAAGGAAAAGGCTTTAATTAAAATGTCTATAATTGGATCCAGTTAAGTCTATATTCTGAAAATCAACCACCAGACTTTCTACTTCTTGCACCATCACCATAAGTTTGCCGTGCTGGTGACTACAAGTGCGGTCACTGGACTCAGACCATTTTCATGACCATTTTCCTTTAGTTATAAGTAGCTAATGACAATTTTTAACCTCTTTAAAACTTAGGGGTTCCTTCTTTATAATGCATTTAGAAATAGCATCTGCCTTGTAGGGATGCTTTGAGAATTACATGAGATGATACATGTAAAGTGCTAACCCCTGTGATTGGCAAGTGATCTCTACTTCAATGAGCCTCATTCTTCCCCTCCACTCATTCTTGGCAGTCTGAATCTCTGCTGGTACTCACATGTACTTGTGGTGTGCACATCATCTGTCTTTTTTTCGGATATGAATCTTCAGATAAAGATGCAGCAGGTACTCCCATTCCCACTCTCCATCAGATCCAGTCTAGTCCTCGTTTATTTGGGGAAATAATTGGTGACCATCCTTTGAAGGGACAACATGAATGTATAAACTGAAAATAGCAAATTCTTGTGTATTGTGAGTAAAATGTGTTAGATATGAGGTATTTTAAAAACCCCAACACATAACACTGGGAGTAGTTGAATAGACACTGAAAGAGACTTGTATAATTTTTGGTGTTGTTTTTATTTTCAATGTTGTTGCTATGATTATGATTAGTACCACTCCAGAATTTAGTATTGTGTGGTTATTGTTTTAAGCTTTTTGAATGTAGTGTCTTCATCTTCTCGATGGTGAATTATTTGTAATTTCATTGATTTCTATTGTTGAAATAAGGTGATAAGATATTTCTCTAACTATGTGAGTCATTCATATTTAAAAATATAACCTTGCAAGTTGATATCATGATCAGTGCTATTGGCACTGGCTTGATCTCACCTCAGTTGACATGAGAGGTAGATGTTATTCAGGACATCTTATGTATGGAAGATTTGCAGGACCACATTTGGGAGTGCTGCTCCTGTCCCTAGAACATGGTAAAATACCAGAAAAACAAAGCCACCTAGAGTGTAGTGGTGCTTGGTGTTACTTTTTATGGGTCTATACCTGGGATTTGTATGTCTAAAGTGACTGCTTTGAACCTCTGCCTTCTTTTTCCTTCACAGCGTTCCCTGCAGACCCTATCTTCAAAAAGAAAAAAAAATCTTTTTTTTCTGAGCAGCCAACTCCTGATTTCCTTTCTGAAATCCCCTGATACCTTCAACACCAGAAATGAAAATGATTATTAAGCAAAACCAGCCCTAGGAAGAAATATTGCTACCATCTCTGGAAGTGACAAATTTCCAAGTTTTAAAGTCTTCCTCATGCAATATATATATTTATTTATATATATATATATATATATATATATATATATATATATATATATATTTATTACATATATAGAAAGCCTCAGTGCCTCCAGATTTTTAAATCTTCCATATTATGCACCCAAATTCATCACTTTTCTAACAAAAAGTCAGACCCCCAACAAAAGATAAAATATTATTCTACTTCTTCTTAGACCTTCTTTGTCTATATTATTTGATGATTTTTAATTTTTATGTCTACTTTTACTTCATGTGACAAAACTACACCTGACAAGCTCAATTAAAGCAAATATGGAACTTAACAATTTGGGGCTCAGTATTTTGGTTCCTTTCTAGTAATTCCTGTTGTTAGGATCCTTTTGTTTCCTCTTGACCAATTGCTTCAAAACAAACTTTAATTGATCATAGAATACCAAGAAGTATAATGTGCTTAAATTAGTACATTTGTAATACACAGCATACCCAGACCAAAATAATCCTTCTTATAACAGCATGTGAAGTCAATATTCCTTGTCTAATTTTGCTTCATCTCAATGCCAAAATTCTTACTTTAATAGAAAATGACTTATCACTCTAGTTATTTTTTTTTACTGAAAATACAAAGACAGACTCTCATCTTGGGACCCATGGAAATGTCTGGATTGTTTCTTAAGAATGATTGTTAGAATATGAAACACTATTTACTCTTAAGTTGTTTATTCAACCTCAGAGAAAGAAAAGCCTCAGATTTTGAAAACTGAACAGTTTTGTTTCTCTCAGATATAAATTAATAATTGACATATAGCTGAGACTTGAGAATGAATGTTCTTTTGCTCCAACTGGAACCTGAGGCATGTGTGTTAGCATCCAGGTAAAGATCTCCAGGCATTCAGATTCTGTGCTTCCATGCTGTGTCTTCGCTAGGGCCCCCATAACAAAGTTTAAAACATTTATTTTTCAATCTTTTGAAAAGTATTTTTGAAAATTGTGTCATTTTAGTTCATTAATATGGATGAATGATATATGGCCTTATCTCACTCCTTAATTTGTGGGGTCCATCCAAGGACTTCAACTCTGTTCTCAGTGACAACTGCATTCTTGATTCAGGTTATGACATTGGGTAAGAATTTTTCTTTTTTTTTTTTTTTTTTTACCTTATTTTCACTGATTGTTTTTTTTCACTTTGAGACAAGCTCAGCTTCTTCTACTAAGTGAGTTCTCTTCCAGGATTTTCTCTTTCTCTATGCTGAACCCACTTTTATTTTTCTTTCTTTTTTTTTTTTTTTTTTACAATTAGGCATTTTATTCACCATTGCTTGGCTGTCCCCTCGCTCTTTTCCATCATGACAATCTTGCCCTGGCCCTCACCTCCGCCTTGGGGAGCACTAACTCACCGATCCCGAATCTGTCTTGCCAACAGACCCTCTGCCTTGGCTTGGAGATTTTTTTTTTCTAGTTTTTTTTTTATTTTTTTTTTAAATTTTTTATTGTTGGTTGTTCAAAACATTACATAGTTCTTGATATATCATATTTCACACTTTGATTCAAGTGGGTTATGAACTCCCATTTTTACCCCGTATACAGATTGCAGAATCACATCAGTTACACATCCATTGATTTACATATTGCCATACTAGTGTCTGTTGTATTCTTCTGCCTTTACTATCCTCTACTATCCCCCCTCCCCTCCCCTCCCCTCCCCTCTTCTCTCTCTACCTACTCTACTGTCATTCATTTCTCCCCCTTGTATTATTTTTCCCTTTCCCCTCACTTCCTCTTGTATGTACTTTTGTGTAACCCTGAGGGTCTCCTTCCATTTCCATGCAATTTCCCTTCTCTCTCCCTTTCCCTCCCACCTCTCATCCCTGTTTAATGTTAATCTTCTTCTCATGCTCTTCGTCCCTACTCTGTTCTTGGTTACTCTCCTTATATCAAAGAAGACATTTGGCATTTGTTTTTTAGGGATTGGCTAGCTTCACTTAGCATAATCTGCTCTAATGCCATCCATTTCCCTGCAAATTCTATGATTTTGTCATTTTTTAATGCAGAGTAATACTCCATTGTGTATAAATGCCACATTTTTTTTTATCCATTCGTCTATTGAAGGGCATCTAGGTTGGTTCCACAGTCTTGCTATTGTGAATTGTGCTGCTATGAACATCAATGTAGCAGTGTCCCTGTAGCATGCTCTTTTTAGGTCTTTAGGGAATAGACCGAGAAGGGGAATAGCTGGGTCAAATGGTGGTTCCATTCCCAGCTTTCCAAGAAATCTCCATACCGCTTTCCAAATTGGCTGCACCAATTTGCAGTCCCACCAGCAGACACTGGGTAGGAATTTTTCAAACCTTTTAGTGGAATGACTCTTCCTGCTTAGGTCTGAACTGTAAATGGATTCATTTTTTTTTCAAAAATAAATGCCTCATCTTTCAAGTTAATAACACTAAGTATTGCTGTGGTAACAATAGATTGTAATTTTTCCATTGAATCATTTCATATTGACTATAAGATTGATTAAACACAGCTTGTGCATACTATACCAAAGATAACCTACCAAAGTAAATCTCTGCATCTGTGGCACTTTTGCATGAGAATGATAAATCATCATTGCTAGGGCAAAATGGTACCATTAAACCATCCATAAACCTACCACCTAATACTTACTATTGATAATACTACAAAGCATCTTCTAGGCTGTTTTGATAAATATTTATGCATTTAATATTCACTTAAAAACAGGAATCCTTTCTGCATATATATTTATTTAACCTGCTATTTTAAGGAACAATATATTAAGAACACTTTTTCATTTCATTAAATATTCTTCTACATTTTCTCCAATTAGACCAAATTCTGAGTAAAAAGGATCACCCTTGTACTAAAAGACAAAACAAAAGGAATCAAATAGGAAGAGTTAAAAAAGAACAAATTAATAATTTTATTCTGAATATAGGAGGTTTTCTTTTTAATTTTTTGTTGGTTGGTCCAACTTTATTTGCTAACATTATAAACTGCTCTGCAACATTTAAGCAGAAAAGATTCTATCAAAAGAAAGTACAGGTTTTAAAAATTCATGGGATGAATGGAAGAAATAGATTTCAGACTGGATTTGCCAGGAAGAACCCCTGATGATATCCCCAAACCATGACACCAAGGGAGACAGTGCTCTTCTGTGAAGAAGCTGCTAGCTCTAAAAGATATTACATATAAGATATTTCCACCATTGATGACTAGTTCAGGTAAGTCTGATTCAAGGATATCCCATATAGAAGATTTTCCTCATCTGCTTCTTAATACTGAGAAATCTGATGGCTATACACTGGGACCTCTGCTAGCCTTACTGCCAAAGGAATGCTTCCATGTCTCTCTTCATTTCCAATTTACAAATCTAACTAAAGAATTCCAATTGGCCAAATCTAAATTATACCTGAAAATTTACATAGAAGGAAGCCTAGGAAATAGAGTCTTTTAATTTTACAACTTTGGTATTATAAAAAGGTATGCTAAAAATAATTGACTACATGCTGGTTTTCAACTCATACCCACAACTAATATCTTATGTACTTTGCAAAGACTTATTCATTTATTTCCCTTAGAATGCTTTCCAAATTTCTGATGATAAAAACTTTTAGACCAGTTTCATGAAATATACATGTTTCTATCCAACTGGAGATTAATATATCCCAAATCTTTCATCAAGAGCTTAGAAATCAGGTATTCACAATAGGTGATTTTGGAAAATGATGATTTTAATGAAATTTATGATTGTTGCCTAAAAAAGTGTTTGTAAAGGTGGAAAGAAATAGGTCTCAACTTTACCAAGCATTTGACAAATGACAAAAATTGTGTGGTAATGGAGAAGGAAGTAGGAAGAGGAGGTCTCTGATTTTCCTCAAGTTTTATCATGGGGGGAAAGTATCTGAAAGATCTTTAATGTTTTATTTCATAGGACTATTTGTGGCAAAATAGGGAACAGTAAGTACATAAGGTGCTTTCTCATTTTATGTTTTTATTTTAAATGAATTTGGTACTTTTTTCCTTCTCTTCTGTAAGAGAAAAATGCTTGCTTCAATACTAACTCTATGAAGTTTAATACAGTACTCCAAAGAACAAACACAGTAGCACCTTGCTTCCATCCACACACACACAGGAACACACACACACACTCACACACACATACATACACACACACTATTGTTTCTCACTCTATCCTTGTGAATCTCTGTCTTTCTATATTACATTAGGTGAAACAGGAGCAACCTCACTTTAGAAAAAAGTGAAATGCAGTAGCAAATAGATTTATTTGCTTAAGTATTATTTCAGAAATGGGAGGGGGTGATTTTAAAAATGCTAAAGAGATCATTTAAAGATATGGGTTAATGAAACAAGTTCCTTGTTTGGTTGAAATATCCTCATACTTTTAAAACTAGAAGTTAAATTGAAATTGCACAGATGATTAGTTCATAATATAGGTTAATTATTAGTAGTAATGAGATTTGCTTCCAACAAGTTAAATATAAAATCCTTGTAAGATTTGTTCCTAAGACTACCCATTAAAAAGTTGATTCGCAATTGAGATAGTTTGGGACATTTCTAGAGTTCATTTATTTCTCTCTTAGAAAGTGACTCTTCAGGCTAACCTATAAATGAATTATTTCCACAAATAGCTTAGAATCACATATGTATCTGAAATTAAAATGGACTATTCTTTTTTGTCCTTAGGACTATGAGCAAAACCAGATTATTTTTCATTGTTTCTCTTTGATCAGCTAGAATTCCTTTACCTCTTTGCAAAACATACAAGATCAAGAAATTTCAATTAAGAAAGCCAAAGGAATTTTATTGATTGGAGGATTACAGTGTCTGGATCATCTTCAGAAATATGTTGTTGATTTTAAATATCTTCTGTAATTCTCTGCTCTCCAAGATCATGATGTCACATTATTCTGTTTTTTGTTTTTGTTTTTGTTTTTTTTATAGTCAGTCTCTGTCTCTCTCTCTGTCTCTCTCTCTAATCTTTCTAATTGCCAATTCCTCAATACCTTTTACTTTTCTATAAGACCAATTTCTGGAACATCTGATCTTTTCCACTATTCTCTTTTCCTTATAACCTTTCCTTAGTGATACCTTCTTGGCAATGTCAGAGGGGCTTCATTTATTCCTTCTTTTTTATATGGCCCTTTAGACTTCTGAACTTCTGTGATCTTCTCTGTTCTAATCAATGTTTTTAATGTTAACATCTAACTGAAATTCAATCAGGACTTCTTTATTCATTTATTCAACAAATATTTACTCAGAAAGTATCAAGTGCTGTGCTCTGTGGGAGGGAGGTGCTTGGAATATGATTGAGAACAAAACAAATACAGGTTTTGTTTTCAAGGAGTTCAACTTAACAAAAGAGCCTCTGTGGACTCTCCCAGTAGCCCTGTGTGCAGCACTCTTAGCTCTCTATTTCAGAGGACAATAGATAGATAGAGTTCTACATAGGAAAGTCCATGGGAAGACACAGAGAAAATGTGATGCTAGAGGAGGACACTTGAGGGCAGAAAGAGAAATTAATGAATGAGAAAGACAAAGGGGATAAAAGGGTTTTTAAAAAATTTTGAACAGATTTGAACTAACATCGTAATGTGTGGGGCTTTGTAGAAAGCATTGTGGGGGTGAAAATAAATTTAGAAAATCTTTGCCCCCTGTATTTGATATTGCAAACCTTTCTCTGATGTTCCCTCTTGTACTTTCTGTATAGTACCATAGCACTAGTTAGGGTACTGGAAATAGATTTCTGAATTGGTGTATAGTGTCCTTGAGTAATATGGTCTTAGATATTGACAAGTTCATTATGCTCTATTTTGTTAAGATTATTTCTATAATGAAAGTTATTTCTATAATGAAAATACACTTTTGCACTTCATATGTGTATCGATTTTACCTGTTTTAAACATATATGGTTGAGGATTGATTATATAAGACTTGACTCCTGTCAGAGGAGAGAAGCAAGTCTAATGCCTCTGTAAGGAGTGGCTGTTTCCCAGGTCAATCACTCAAAGAGGCCAACAGACCTTAGATGAGCTAGAGAGGGACTTCCTTCCTGCATCTCTCAAGTCTCATTTTCTTCTCGGTTTTTGGATTGGTGGAATTCAGGTATGCTTGAGAAGTTTCTTTCTTGGTAGTGATACAAAATCATGTGTATATATGGGGAGATTCATCAGATTTGTAAATTTACCCCAAAGAGATTAACAGTCACCGATCTCAATTATATCTTATATGCTTAGTATTAATTTTCATTTTGTTACTCTGAGTCATTAGCTTTTTGGAAAAGTCTGTGTTTTGAAATTTGAAAGTTATGGGAGGGGATGTGCCTTTAGTCTCAGGCCAGAATGGTAAAGCAGGGATGATACCCCACCTCAAACCAGTGCGAGACTATCTACATTCATTTTAATTAAATCTCCAAGGAGAAAATGAATCACTGGAACAGGTGATAATAACCACCCTTCCATCCCCTTCAACCTGCCTTAGAGACAACTAGAGTGCTTACCTTGAAGAATTTAGTTTTGATCCAATCAAGAGACCAGAAATTTTCCTTATATGGTTTACCAGATATTTTCCCACCAGAATCCTCCACCATAAATTCAACATGTTCAAAAGCAAGTTAACAGTCAACCCACTGTATTCCTCTTAAAAGTAGTAATGCCTCCACCAGAATTTTTCTCTATGAAATTACTAAATCATCTAGGTATATAATGATTTTTTACACTTTCTCTTTTATCTCACATTTCCCATATCCATGCCTTTATTCACAGTGTGAACTTCATTTTTTTTTTTTTTGTACCAGGTATTGAACCCATGGTCGATTAACCACTGAGCCACATCCCCAAATCTTTTATTTTTCATTTCAAGACAGTGTCTCTCTAAGTTGCTTAGGGTCTTGCTAAGTTTCTTAGGACCTTGCTAAGTTGCTTAAGGCCTGACTAATTTGCTAAGCCTGAATTTGAACTTATGATCCTCCTTCCTCAGCCTTCTGAGTTGGTAGAATTACAGGCATGCTGAACTTCCTCTTTAGCACTGTACCATGGGCATCAACTCAGACTTGTCCATCTATATAGACAACTTGAAGATTCTTTTATTCTTTTTATGATAATTGTTTGCCAATATCACAATTTTTCCAAATAAGCATATTTAAAAACAACATGAAGCTTAATCACTATTTACTAACTCCATTTTTAAAGGTATTTCTTAAAACTGAAAAAAGTTAGGCTCTTTAGATATTTCATTCATAGGTTATTTTTTCCCTCATTTAATTGAAGATTGTTGAAAGTTTTTAAAATTAGCACTTGACCTAGGACAGGAGTTTGGAAATCAGATCACTGGCCTATACCATTTAACAAAAATAGGCATGAGGGTTAAGAGTGTACACACTGGACTCTAGTCTGATATCGACATTTGAAATTTTAGTCAAGTGGCTTAAATTTGCCAATTCTAATTTGTCTGCATCTGCAACAGCATAATTTAGGGGTATGAATATTATTTGCCTCATAGGATCAAAACATAGATAAAGGAATTAATAATCATAAATCACTCAGCAGAGGGCTTAGCATACAGTGAGCTGCCAAGGAGTGAAGGACATAATAATTACTGTTGCTATTTTTAAACTTATATTGTGCTTCCTGTTTTAACTTTTCACTAATGGCAAGTTTCTTTCTTAAATATATGTTCTGATTAATTAAGCTAAGCCAGTCATTCACATGCCTAGTTTATCTTATGAGGGGATCATTAATTCATTAATTCCTATATTGAGAAGTTGTTGCTGTTTTTTAATATTTATGGTGAAAGACACACTTGCAGGAAAATTGTTGTTTATCTGCATTTTATTATTCTTATTGTAAGAATTTTGACTCTGAATACGTGTGTCAGAAAAATGGACTTCAATTTGGCCTTTCTGTGACTTAAAATTGAATGAAGATTTCACTGTCTGCTCTAGGTTTAACAAAGTCACCCAAAACAATCCCCTTTGGGCAAGACTGCAAATGGGTTTTCTGCACCATCGAATTTCACATTTCCACATAATTAAAAAGGGTGAGCAACCCTCCTATCTTATATCTTAAACCCAAGAATGTTTACCTATATACATAAAAAAATTACTGGTAGTCTCTCAACAGACAGAAATGGTGATTTGTTAATAATATTTCTTAGTGTAACAAAACATATAAAAAGTGTTTTACTGATGAAAACACTTGATTTCAGAGCAAATGTTGGAACAGAGTTGGTGAATAGTAATGTTTATTTGTTTTGGTGAAACTAACACAGGTCAGTGAAGGGCTCTGTAATAGTAAAATGTATATGAAATTGTAGAGTTATTCCTTGGGACCTGTTGAATATACAAGGCTTAATTCATTAAAGGAGAATTATCCTTGCTACATAATGGCAAAGATCTTTATCTGGTGGGGAACATAAAGGAAATAATTCATGCTCCCTGTGGCATAACTAGTGTTCTCAGGGATAAAGGAAATGCAGAAGAGACCATCATGCACACCTTAATTCAATCAGCACAGAGCAGCTAAAGGGTGCATGATATGGAAAGAAAAGTCGGGTAATGAATGTGAATTATCATTTGCAAGTGCATTCCTGGCTGTAGTTCTTCCAAGATGTGGAACCCTTCAACATTTGTACAATAATTTTCTTATATGTACAAAGAAATTAGAGATCACACATTTATAGTGTCTATCATAAGTTGTTTCATTAAAGTAGTATCTATAATTAGTACAGTATATCCTAAGTATAAGGAAAGGGAATAAAAATATTACACAGACAAACAACCAAAAGAAATCAAGGAATTATTAGTTATTAAGTGTTTACTCTTGTCAGGCCCTGCACTAGATACCAGTGGTAAGCAATATAATTATGGTCACTGAATCTGCATGGGGATTTCAGTTGCTAATTAAAACTAAATCTGTAGGTGTAGTTTTCTAAATATGCTTTAAGTTGATCATTGTGTGTATGAATCTACAATTTTATTCATGGCTTATAGTAAGTTTGTGACTTATGTACATTTTCCCAATCTTATCTTTTTTTTTTATCCAAAAGTGTGAATTGGTGATGAGATTTTCACACATACCCAGGGCTTTACAGGGATGGCACAGACAGGTTAATGAAACAAAATAAAATAGATTGCCTCAAGTGTTCCTTTTGTATGCATAATGCTCAAAAATATGTACAAGATCTACTTATTTTTGTTTGTTAAGAAAGGCAATGTTTAAACTGTTCCATGATCATGATTATCATTGTGCAAAAGAAATATTTCATTTAGATGGTTAAATCATCTCAAACCATAGTGCATTCATAACCATTCTCCACAGGCTCCAGTTTAAGTAGCTATTGTTACTCTATTTCAATTAAAATGGATAGTATGTGGGATGAGAAAACAGGGGCATCATAAATCAGAATGTGCTATAACCCATGGATATTATTCTTAATATTAATATATAGCATTTGTTTAGCATGCATCATGTTCTAAGAACTGTGTTAAGTACTTCTGAAGAAGGAACTATTTCCCTCTGTAACCATATGAGGCAGGAAACATTGTCAACCTTTTGTCTGGATAAAGAAACTGAGGCTTAGAAAGGTTTAGTGGCTTGTTCCCATCCCACAGCTCCTGATTGTTGTATATGAAATTATGCACCCAGGCTGTCCGTCTTCAGAGCCTGCCTTTTAACCACTACTCTAAACTCCCTCCTAGGAAACTGAGGTGTCTATTGGAAACCAAGTTATCTTTCATACCAGGTGTTCTTTAAACTTCCCTGTATTTATTTCTACTTTTCTCATAACCTCTGTAATCATCCACTTATTGAGTTGCAGCTCACAGTGTGTGTGTGGGAGGTTGCAGATAACATACCAGCGGTTTGTGCTCTCACTCATGCTTGCCAGCTGTTCTGGCACAATATTTATTTGCCCCATAAATCCTATGCTGTTCATTTATTTATATATATATATATATATATATATATATATATATATATATATATATATATATATATATATAAAAAACAATCTGTCAATTGACAGTTCATCTTATTTTTCTACTGAAAACACTGGAACATGAGGTATCCTTGACTCCAGATTCAGTCTCCAGACAAACAGAATTCTCAGCATCAAGCCTGACAGCGTGGAGGTGTGACACAGCAGTATCCAGTCTGTGCACAGAAATTCCACCCCATCTGAAATCAAGGCTCGCCCCTCCCTCCAAGGTTTGCAAATTACTCTCTGCACACTTCTCAACACAGGTAGTGGTTAATGAAGATTAAATCATTCTAATTTAGTGGTAAATGTGCCAACCCCATGTTTGAGCCACGTGGTCGGTGTCAGGCATCCATGCTTCCTTCCAGAAGGCCCAAACGATGGCTTCCCAGTCACTGGCATCATCTTTGTATCATCTGATGCCATATGGCAGAAAAGCCATCCATCTGATGGAAGAGACTGGTTCTTCTTATCTTCCTTTTCCTGTTGTTTCTCCTCTACTCAGGACAACAATGCCATACAGTGTTCTGAGGTTATCAATAGTAATGTGCTAATCAACCATTATATCCTTTTCCTCCAAAGTTCAGTCTTTAAAACCCACTGCTTTGAATTTCTAGCAAAAACATTTTGATACATCTGCATCCCTCTTGGAAACCGTTCTGTCTTCCCCTTGATTTGTGGAATAATTATGGCTCCCTTGTTAGTTCATTAACTTTTCTTTTCCATTAAGCGGTCTGTCTTTTTTGACAGTACCTTCTGGCTGCTAAAATGCTAAATGCAAAATAATTTGGGATTAACAGGAGGCCATTGGTTAGTCATTAAAAAAAAAAAAGCTAGACTTCTCTCTCTTTAGGATAGAATTTTAAAGACATTACATCCTATTACTAAATTTCTGAGTAAGTGCTCAAGTACACCAGGGCTTATTCCCTAGAGAGATTATTCAGAGAATAGAGTAAGAAAATAGGTACTAGGGGAAAATGGGACATTGGTTACCTACCTCTTTTCCAGTAACTAAAGTAACTAATCATTTTATTATTTACTCTGCCTTTAATCTAGCTCTCAAATCCCTCTGCACATGCCAAACATTTTTATAGCCCTGCCTCAGCTTCCAGGTAATTTTTATATGCTTATATAATAGGAAAACTATTGGCAGTCTCTATAATAGACTGCATTAGACCTATATCCCATTTCCATGTTGGGCGAATCTCACGTTCAACATTTAAAGGAGACATGATATTTAGGTGAAAAGGTTTTTAATTATGTCATTTTTTCAGCAGCTATTGGGCAAGCATGAAAGTCTTTAAAGTCCGAGTCTGCCTCATAATATGTGCATCAACAAATAGAAACCAAAAATCTACACTGTATTTTTCTATTTTTGTAACTCCATTTATGAACCACTGCCTAGGGGCTTCATTGTTTCTGACCATTTTTTTTCCTAACCTGAAAATTGGAGACTCCACTGAGTGGCACATTTACATTTAATGACTATTTACAGTGATCTTCATCTTCTGAGTGCTATGGTCACTTGTTCCCTCCTGGAGACACCATTATTATACCTAGGGTTTTGTTTTTTATTTTAGGATTTAAAAGTATTTGGGGTAAAATGCTTTATATATTTATATTCTTGCAATTAAACAAATACATAGGAGTAAAGCTATTTGAGCCTATATACATATGGCACTAAAGCATATATCAAAATAAATAAATAAATAAATAAAACATAATACTCAGATAATTTCTTGATAACATTTTAAAATAACATCTTTTAAAAGGGCTTAGTTGATGGAAAATTAGTCTGCAGCTCTCAGTTCCCTTTTGTCCTATTTGTGTCTCCTCAGGCGCTCACCACATACACTCGGTACCAGTGCTTAAAGATCTGTTTGCCTCATCTTTTGTTAATGGAGAGGATTCTAAAATAGGATATTGAAAGCAAGAGAGCAAATAATCCTAACACACTTCACATTTCTGAATAACATCTAACTTGGTGACTTCAGCTGTACCTCATTTTAATGGAAAACATGGTGCAGTGGAAGGTGTTCAAAGGATAACACAGAATGCATACACAACAGTGAATAGGAGAACTATTTGAAAGCATCCAGAAAAAGAAAAAAAAAAGTTTTAACTGGAAGGAGAAGATCTTAGAATGGAGCTAGGAAGTAGGATGGCAGCCCCTTGTCTAATCAAAGGGCTGCCCATGAGACATTTGATTTGGTTTTGAATCAAAGGTGCAGAATTGGGACAGTGGGGTCAGTTACGAGGAAGAACATCCTGCCTTAGAATATAGGACTTTCTACTTTTGATGCAATTGGTTGTTTTGTGTTAGAAATCTCTCTTCCTGGGTATATTCTAGCAAAAGGAAAAAGAAAGGAGTATACAGAGGAGAGTCTTATATAGGTTTACACTAGATAATACCTGTATTAATTTGATAGTATCACCATAATAAAACACCACAGTCTTAAATGACTGACATTGATTTTCTCAGAGTTCTGGAGACAAGAAGGTCAAAATCAAGATGTTAGACTGTTTAGTTTCTCCTGTAGCTACTGGTTTTCAGGTGGCTACCTTGTTACCATGTCCTCTGTCTTTCCACTCTGTGAGCACATCCCTATTACCTCTCTCTGTATCCAAATCACCTCTTCAGGACACCAGGCAGGATGGAGTAAGACCCACCCTAACACATTGTTTTAATTTTATCACTTATTTAAAGGGCCTTTCTCCAAATACAGTTCACATTATAAGGTCCTGAGAGTTAAGGTTTCAACATATGAATGTGGATAGTTTAAGGGGGAACATTTCAATCACAAAATATCTTCAGTTCATTTCTGTTGTCCAGGAGTTCTTCTTAAGGAGAGGAGAGAAAATTCAGACCATACGGAAGCCTATTCCATGTAAGAAGGAAAAACTTTGACTGAAGGATTGAGCAACACTGTCAGTACCTGGCTCTAAATTAATTCCTACCACCAGAGGGGTCTCTTGTCATCTGTCTACAAATGCAGGTTTAGCCATAAACTGCTCCTTGGCTTCTGGTGAATGTGGAGAGGATTAAATTCATTATAATATTAAATAGATCAGGTGGAATTAGCTCTCAGCAGAGAGCAGCTGCTGGCTCCAGCAATGTTGTGACAGGCTCCGCCAATTATGCAATGCAAATATAATCATCTGACTTCCACCATTTCCAGGCCTTGACAAGCCCTGCAAATCTGTTGGGCAATGTCTTCTGATCTGGCCCCACACACATTAGCTTGACAGTAGCTATCTCAGAGGCGGGATCATAATGTCTTTGACAGTCATTCAGGACTAAAACAAAAATAAGGGAAGAGGTAAGGACCAAGAGTCATCGAGAGAGAGAAAAATCCAGGCACATGTGTTCATTTTGCTTTTATTAATACAGTTAATATTGATTTAGCTAGTAGAAATGTTGCCTGATTTTCGCTTAGAGCAGCAGAGTCAAGGTGCAATACCGACAACATGGCACCCACTCTATTATTGAAGGTGTTTGATTTTGCTGAGTTTGTGCATGTATGATTTCATGACAGTATATTAGCTTGAAAGACCATAAGATACTTTTATGTGTCAAGAAAGTCCTAGGAAAATATATCTTTGGCTTTGTTGGATTAGATAGGTCAAGGTTGGGTTGAAATTAGTTAATAGAGAGCCAAAATAATTGGGGACCAAGTTGAACAGACCAAGCAAATCCTCACACAGACTTTTAGAACAAATTTAAGCAGTATCTGTATAGATGTTAGTGACGCATGGGAGGAATCCCTTAATTAGAAGGAATAAGTGTAGATGTTCAACCTGTTTGCAAATGTGATCATTTATGTAAGGTAACTATAAGAAGAAAACTCTGTTCAGTTAAATTATGTGTAAATGCAAGTAGAAATTTTGTTTCTCTGTTTTTTTGTTGGTGGAAACCAAAGTAGAAGAGATTATGTACTGTTGTAAACAAGAGAGAAGACTTTAATGGAAACTGATCATAAAGTCAGACCAAAGTATGCCATATAAAACACCCTCCTTATGTGAAAAGGAGTTGGGTTGTATTTTTCCCCCTGTCTATATGTGCTTTTCCTGGGGTTAAGTTGCTTCTGGGGAGGTTATGTGCTACTTTTGTGTTGACATCTCTGGAGAACATTAGAAGAATAAAATAAAGATATAAGGTTTGTGAAAAGAAGAGCATCACTGCCCTTTACAACTATTCTCTCTGATTCAGAGTAAGTTTGTAAGTAGTGTCAGAAGGGGAAGGCTGCATTTTCTAACTTCCCCACGTTGGAAGAAATGTAGTATACTTTCATCTCTGGATAAGTAATCATTCTGATGACAGAAGGATGCTGTACTCATATGTTAATGAGAAAAGTGTGTTGATTCAATATTCACACACACGCCTAGTAGAATAGGAGTATCCTGTAATGACCTTTTGATGAGTTTTCTTTTCCCTCTTCACACTATATGCTGACAAGTATGGGTCTTAACCCATTTTGTCCCATGGTTCCAGATGTGAAACACCTATACAAACTTAAATATAGTATATAATACATAATATAATCGTATAACATACAATATAATTAAATAATAGTAAGAGGAAATGTATAATTATATTTTCGTATGGTAATTATAATAGTATTATCAATTAAGATGAGAATGTGTGTACAGGCTGTAGATTATGATTTCCAACCTATTCTAATGCACCTATGTAAATGTCATTGAAATATTCACAGAATTGAAAACTTGAGACTTAATTTAATAAGGAAACAATTGTAATAGACAATTCCAGGAGTGAAGAATGGACAAGCTAGTTTTGGGGCTTGGGATCTTTAAGACAACCCCATGAAGGTGAACATTTCTTTCTATTTTTAAGCCCTCTATTTTGATGGCTATTTGAACATGACTAGTGCAGGATGGATTGTAAAGCTTCTTTTATACAATTGATGGATATTTGAAAAATATTTGTACATAAAAATGGTATTTTCTGGCCAGTCAACAAGAGTTGTATTTAACCTTAATGCTAAATTAAAATAATGCCCATATCTTCATTCTGGATCAGTCCTTTATCCATACTATCTGTGAGACTTATATTTTCATCACATTTTTTCTTTTATCACAATTTTGTTGTAATTCTTACCAAAGAATTTCTTATTGTTTCCTTATGCTAGGAAGTATTTATTGAGATCGCTAATGTACTAGATACTGAGGGAGGAACAAGAAATACAGAGATGAACATAAATTGTTTCAGTCTTAAGGAAAGATCCATGCATACTAAAGCTTATGACACAGTGTGACACATACTTTGACATGGGGATTTGCAAGTTCTGGGCCCCCAGAGGAGAACACAGACTGGGAAGGAACGTGATTCTCTCTTTCTGTTCACTAGTGTGTCTCATTGCCTAGTATTCATACTTTTAAGAAATATCTCTTTTTTTTCAGCAATTCTTTATAAAGTAAACATGTTTTTCCCCTTTGTAGTATTACCACCTGCCACTACTGGTTGAGGATTTCCTAACAGCTCCTTCCAACTATACTTATTTGTGACACCAGCTCCAGTGTAATAGTGTTCTTATCCCCCACTCTTCCTTACTGGACCTTTGGAGAATCTTACTGTTAAAATCTATCAGGACACAGGCATAATTCTGAAAGTGATAGCTGAACTAAGTCTCACAAGATTTCAAGGCTACAGTATATCCAAGTAGTGGAAAAGTAGAAGCATTGGAGCAAATCAGACCTGTATTCAATCCACATCTGTATCCAGACAGATTTCCTCACATCTATGAGTCTCAGTCCTTAACAAGCAAATCATAAAATTTTCAAAGAGATCAGGGGTAAAGGGGTTCTGGGAAGGTAGATGTCACATAGGAAAAATGGAAGGGGATTTTAGCAAAAATCAATGCTGAATTTTCAAGTTAGCATTAAGATTAAATAAGGGTCTTATTGAATGGCCATGAAATTGAAGTTTTATGTGAAATTGGTTTTTCAAATTCCACTATGTGAATATATGAGGTAATATAGTGTTTTCTCTGAATTGTGTAACACTAGACAGCATAGGGGTACCCCCTACAAAAAGAAAGTTGCCCTTATGCGATTTCCAGTTTACTGATCCAGTCTCAAACATATGTGCCTTTTACTTGAAGATGTTTTTTGATGTGTTAGAAGTAAATATGGAACTTGTCACTTTTTCCTCTCAGCTATTGATAAAAATAAAACAAGAAAAATAGTAGAGCAAGTTAAAATATTTCCCCCAAGTCACACCCCTTACTATTTCTTTCAATAGCAATGTCAACCTTAAACTGTCAATCTCTTTTTAAAACATTCATTAATAAATAATTGGGGGCCAAAAACCAAAGGGATGTCTTCACAAGTGTGTGTGGGAGATAGAGTTGACATTCCTTTGAATGAATGACCTGAGCTTCAGAGACTTTGAGGACTTCATCTAGGGAATCCAGGTAAAGGACAAGAAATAAGCAAAGAGAAAGATGTGACATGAGAAGAAACAAAAAATTGGTCAAGAAGCTGGAAGCAATTTGTCCACAAAATGTGAGGATAGAGCTTGGTATTCTCACCCTGCCTCTTTTTCACCTGTGTATTGGCCTCAGTAGCCCAAAAAGAACTGGTCTCAGTGTGGAGCTCAATGCAGAAACAATATCAACGTTAAAGGGAATGTGTCTTATTTAGTCATTCAACAAGCTTTTGGGACCTACTTTGGGGAGACAGCCATAAAAATAGCTTACCTTTAAATGACTTTATTATATTTTATCTTTAATAAAACAAAAAGCTATTGCAACCAGCTTTCAAGGCAACATTATATCTAACTAGTGTAATAGAGGTGTTGGAATAAATCAGAGCCATACTCAAACTTCAGGTATATCCTTGGCTTCTCAGAATCTGAGGCTTTCACAGTTACATGGTGATCATAATATCTGGATCATTGGATAATTGTGAAAATTACCTTCTGCTAGATACAAACATTAAACAATGGTGTGGGTCATTGAAATAGTTGCACCTGCCTGCAATCCCAGCAGTTCAGGAGTCTGAAGCAGAAGGGTTTCAAGTTTGAGGCCAGTCTAGGTAACTTAATGAGATCCTTCTCAAAATTAAAAATAAATAAATAAAATAAAATGGTCTGGAATACAACTTTGTGGCATAGCACCCACAGATTCATCCCTCTAGTACCAAAAACAAAAACAAAACAAAACAAAAAAACAGGTGAAGATTGTATTGTGTGGCAGTGTGACATACTTCGACATAATGCCATGACAGAATGATGTCGTTTAACGTTTGATGTCATGACATGTGTACACACATATATAGCTTCTGCCCTTGGCGGATTCTCTGCAGTCCCCACTTGCAGAGCATACTATTTTGCAATCTGTACAACATTTTCATTCTCACTTAGCACACTAAAACCCATTCAGGTATGGTGGTGGCCTGTGTAAGTAAATACAAATACACACAAATTCTCAAGAGACTTTGTCCTATTACGATGGACATAGAAAACACTCCAGTACTTTGTTGTCAGAATATGTTTTCACAGCTGCTCCACTGAAATCCTCCCCCTTCACTTGTGTTGAGCATGAGGAACCCCTCCATACGACATGGGTGATCAGGTTGGGTACATTTTATTATTTTCTTAATGGTGAACCAAAATCAGAACTGAATAAATCAGTGATACAAAACAAAACAAATAAAATTTTGCAGCTCATGAAGATCCTGAGCAAAAAGGACTGAAACCGAAAAAAAAAAATTCAGAGCTATGAATTGCCAGAGAGAATATGACAGTAAAAACCAGAGCTGCAATTTTATTGTTTTTTTTCCTTTTTCCTTGACCCCTAGAGAATACACAAATAAAATCAATTAATGGGCCTTGAAGAAGAATCACTTTAAACTGTTCAATTAAACCCCGCAATGCAGAGAACAGAAGGGAGAAAAAAAAAAAAAACAATAAATACGTCTTAAAAAATGGACTTGTCAGAGGCGCCAGGGTCCCGACATGCACCATTACTGACGGATCGAATCGCACTTCCATTAACACCATAATCTTATAGACTCCACAGGCTGTAAAAAAGGGATTTACTTTAATCAGGTTTGGTTAGGACTGAATTTGAAAAGTGCTACAAGTGAAATAAAACATGACCTGCACCTCTTTGATTTTTCTCCAGCATTGGTTCCCTAGTATGTAATTTGCTGTCCACCCATGGGTCATATTTAATGACTGTGATCTGCTGGTACATTTCTTTCTGTTTTAGCAGTGGAAATCATTAATACAAGCCTGCAATATTCCTTCTTAACTATTTCCTTTCATCTAATGATTCCATGGAACAATCATCACCACCTCCAAAAGAGTTCTCTGGATCTTCTTTTAGGCAAATACCTCCTCCAGGCCTTTCCAAAGTTTCCAGAGCATTTTTTTTTTCAAAAGTTTGACTTAAAATAAGAAGGCTATGATTCTGGGTCAAAGCTGGTGGAATCTAAGCAGCTTTCTTTATTGGAGTTGTTCTCAGTGACTTTACCATGCTAAGGTGCTGTCCAGAGGGGCTTGTCTGCTGTTGACCACACTTATGTGTCCAAGGGACATTTTTTTGGTCTTCCTGTGAGACTTATGTTTCCCACAAAGCAGTATGAGAAACACTGACTTAGGCAGCTTTTATTTATCTCACTCAGTAAATTCCCTTCAATAATTTGATTGTTGCCTTTTTGGTAATAAGTGCTCACCCAGAGGGTGGCTGGAGCAACTCTGGCAGGTCAGGTGAGATGAATGGCCATTAAGGAGACTGGGAAGTCTATAAATCTAAAAGGTGTCAGAATAATCCTTTCGCACTGCTTTTTGCTTCATACTATGGCCTTCCCAATTTATCAAATGACACCAGTTCAATATCAAGTTGGATTTCTCTTCCCTTTCTCAAAGTAGTGGGGGTAGAAGAAGACAGGCAGCATATTGTCAAGAAGCAGTTGCTGTTGTCCTGTTATTTATTGTCTAGTGGGTATGTTTTTTCAATATTAAGATAAACTATGTTTTGTTCAGTATAGGTTTTTAATTTGAAAGAACAATAAAGGCCATTGAACCATAATTGTTTTATTGGGCCACATAATGCTATATGGACTTGAACGATCAGGGCTGTGAACTGATTGCACCAGTGTTGGGCTGTGATTTATCATCTCCTATTCTTTTTTTCCTTGTTTGTTTAATATTTTAATTTAATTCTTTAATACTTTGTCTAATACCTTCACATGGAATATAAAGAGATACTGGTTTCCTAATATGGACAAATGGGATCTCCTATTCTTAATGTGAAGCCTGACCCTTTGTATAACTGTGCTTTATATATAGCACACCTATTATATATTTGTCCCAGGATTTGATTAAGACTGTATTTCCAAACTGAGAGTCAAATTTCTTTGTTATCTTGGTGTTCTTATCAGCTAAGAATCCCACAAGAACAAGAGAGAAATGGGTGAATGTTTCTCTGTGTCTTGGAAAACTTGGCTATATTTAGGAGGGAAGTGAAAAATTCTAGAATAGCTACCAGGTACCCTAATAGGTAAGATTATATGTGTCCAAAGTTCAAAGGGCCAAAGTGTATCTCAGAAGAGAAGTGACTAAAACTGGATTAGATGAAGGAAAAAAGAAAATTAAGAAGGAAGGAAAGGCTAAATAAATAATACTGTCAGGATTATGGAGAAGAAGGAGAGAGAAATAAATCAGTTACATAAAGCATGAGAAAGCAGGTTAATTGGTAATTGGAAGACCAGAGGAAGCAACACAGAAGATAAGCAAATATGATAATACTGGCATAATAAAGGGCCTCAAGTTAAAGGATCTGATGGAAGAGTTGGTCATGGAATTGCAAGGTTAATTCCAGAAGCATTGTTAAAAGCCCCCAAAAGCATAAAATTCACTTTAAAGGAGCTCCAATTTTAAAAGCTCCCTAGAGGCATGTAATAGAAAAGGGCTTTTAAATGCTATTTCTATTTTTTTCCCCTGTTTTCCTTAGGGGTTGTCTCAGAGGGATGATTTATTGTCTATTATATTTAAAGTGACAGAGCCAATTTTGAAGGCCTGCTGCAGTGGTGCTATCATCAGGGTACATGTGATTGCAGAATGTACCCTGTACACGCCAGTCAGCACTTGGCTTCTGTTTGGCTTTGGACAGCATGACTGACAGAAAAGTGATGAGAGGCACATGGGCCTCTGGTCTTATGAGTAGAAGTCCTGTGCAAATATAAATGAGACTAGTTATTAGAGTAAAATTTCTTTTCATTATCAACATAAATTAAAAAAATAAAAGAAAATCTCTGGAAAAAAATGTATTTATTTGAGAATAGCAGACCACTGCTTTAAGAATATGGGTATCACAATACATGATGAGCTCAAATAGATTGAGGCAAGGGGAAGTTTTTCAAGGCAAAAATGAAAAAGACCACATCAGATATTTTGATACAATAATTCTGGGCCACAATGATTAATAATAATAGTGGCTTCAGTCCAAGGTTGAACAGACAGTTGCTGTGCAGAGGTTCTTGTGGAAGTACTTTTTGTAAGAGGTTGTGGAGCCTCCTGGGCAAGTTCATGGTTCTGGCAGCCTTTGTGATAGTTACTATAAAGCAATCACACGTAAGAATTCATCCTTCATAACCTCCTGCTTAATTTACTTTTCTTGTGATAGGGTTGACGGTTGACACAAGGGACTCCATTTTGATTCTGACAACATTCATATTTATTTTAAATCAGCAAGGAAGGTTTTGATTATTTTGTTGTTGTTGAAAAGGTAAATAAACAGCTTCTTCATAAAAGAGACCCAGAATTTTATTTTCTTCAAGCCAATATGAGAGATCTCATTTTTATTTTATTTAGCAAATGCTGATAGTATATGCACTGTGTCCTGAGCACTAGTCTATTACTTTGAATAGAAGCAGGTAATGGTAAGATGTAGAAAGAGGAGGAAAAACAGAGGGAGAAGAAAAAGAGGGATGTTAAAAAAAAACTCATTTGATCCATGATATTCACATAATTTAAATCTAAAGACCTGAGTTCAAATCCAGATTTCATACATAAGAGCTGTGAATGAACTTGAGTCATTCAAACCCTGTGACAAAGAAAAGACTGAATACAACCTGCTTTCCTTGGAGAGTGCTGTAAGAATCAATTCTACATAAGATAATGTGTGCAAATGCTTTGAAATCTCTAAGATAAATATTCTTAACTCTGATTCTCAAATTTGCTCTCAATTATTTCTTTGATAGTTTTATTGCTTTGTGGGATTGGGGGCCATTTTGGCTGGTATTCATTATATTAGAACCCTGAATCATTCTAAATGCAGTGACCTAAGGATAGCAGTAAGGTAGACGAGTACATCCCTTTGCCTAAAATATTCTCTAAAAAAAAACAGCCTTATTAGAATGATATGAAAATTCTTTATATAGTTTTCACCTCTTTCATATTAGCTTATTCTCAAAATTATTTTTCTTAATACTTTTTCAATTAATGTAGTATTAATTGTACAAAATCAGACCACACCGAAAAATTAAAACCAAGGGTAATCTTATTACCAAGAGTTAAGCAATGTTAACATTTTAATGTATTTTCTTTCAGACTTTTAAGTTGTTCTAAAACTAATATCTTTTCAATGACTGATCTGTTTCGATATAAAAAACAAAATTTAACACAGCTGTATGATTATGCTAAACATTTTATATGTACTTCTAATCTTCACAATATCAATAAAACATATATTAATGTCTCTATTTTACAGAGGTTTAGAGAGGCTAAAACATTTTCTCAAGGTCATGTAATAATAAAACAAGGAACTAGAACTGGAATCTGGGGTACATTTTCAAATATTAGAGAGTATTGCTTCCTCATCCTTAGAAGTAGAATTGCTGAATAAAATGGTACCATTAGCATTTCTATCATAGGCAATGAAAAAAAGAGGAAGAAAAGAAATCTGTCAGTGATTTTTTTTTTTTTTTTAAATCAGGCCTGTGACGCAGTTAGGCTTTTTTAAAAGTCAAAGGAAAAAAAAAAAGTTTTAATCCACTGTTTGAAGAAAGATGTGGAATTTTTTCATGTAATTTATTCAAGTTTGTAAGTTTTTCTTACCACCTGTTTGCCATTGATGTGCTTGTATATAGACAAGGCAAGTAGACACACAAAGATGGACATCTTTGCTTTGAATAAATAAAATATGTCATTTTTATCTTTTCTTCATTTTTTTTGACTTTTTCCCTTTTTCTCCATATTTTTATTGGTGCATTATAGTTTTAAATAATGGTGGGATTTGTTACACATTCCTAATGCACCCAATATAGCAATTTAAATTGGCCAATATCATTCCCCACTATTTCCCTTTCCCTCTCTTCCTCCCAAGAAAATATTTCTGTTAAAATCCCCACATTACTGGGTGCCTTGATGCACATAATCTCAAGGAGCATGGGAGGCTGAGGCAGGAGGATCCCAAGTTCAATGTCAGCCTCAGTAACTTAGAGAGGCCCTAAGCAACTCAGGAAGACCCTATCTCAAATAAAATACTTTAAAGGGCTGGGGATGTGTTGATCAGTGGTTAAGCACTTCTGGGTTCAATCCCTGGTACAAAAAGAAAAAAAAAATCCCACATTGTGGACAATGTACAACATTCTATAAATAGATGCTGAGTGTATCATAGAATTCATTATTGTTGATGTTTGTTTAAATATTTTGACTTTTACCACTTATTTTCATCACATTAAATCAACCATTTAAATTTTATTCTTTTAAAATATACTTGTCCATTTTCAGATAACCTGTAATTTATACATATAATCAACTCTCACTTATGAGTAAAACAATTATACAATTTAATAATTGCATGGTTTCCCTTATGACTCTCCAACTTTTGGTCATTTGTTGACACTTCTACCTTAGATACAGGAAGGAGAAAAAGGGAGGCCAGGATTAATCTTTAGTCTGTTAGATTTCAGCTTTTGCAAATGTTAAGTAATGGCTAAAACTTACAATGACTTAAATTTATTTTGCTATATCTTTTCTCTCCAGTAATGATAAGACAACAGGATGAAAGTCAGTTTTTAGCATATAACTCTCCCAGACAGCAAATATCAAGTAAATAAATGCAATAGTGAAATTAAATATTGGCCTCTGTTGTCTAAGAAAAAAATTATTTATTTTTACCAATTGAAATTTTGGATGCACATCCATCTTAACTTGAGTATTTCTACTTCAGTTTTTCTTAAATTTTTAAAATGACTGTTACTCACATAGCCCTGTGCTTCAAGAACTATTCTAAAAAAAAATCTTCCCATAAATTAATCATTTGATAATCATAATAACCCTGTAAGGTAGATATATTGTTATCTTCATTTTACAGTTGAAGAACCTATAACAAAGAGATTACCAAGGTCCTACATCTAGCAAGGTGCAGAGTCAGTATATAAATGAGAGCGGCTCATCTTGAACCTCAGCTTTTCAACACCATTCTCACATCTCTGCCATGTATAATATCTTCATGGTCACCATGGAACACCATGCTGCTTCTTATAGTTTGTTAATTCTCTAAAGACTACTAATTACTGTTTTTCGATTCTATTTCTGCAACCATATACTTATAAAATGTACAGAATTTACATCCTACTCTGTTGATGTTATATTCTTCCATGTTTATAGTTCATTCAAAGACTTATGTATGCCAAGACTTAACAAGTGTCCTCTAGATAGACAACAGTTAGTTATAGAACTCTTCCGTGTGATATAGAATCAAGGAGTTTCAGGATTGGAAGTGATCTTAGAGGTCAAATAGTCTTAGTGATCTTAGAGGTCAAATGAATAAATCTTAATTGACACATGACTCTCTTTTATTGGGTGAGTTTTTGCTCAGTTGCTTTTGAACCTTCTCTACTGTTGGAAAACTCACCATTTATTTAAAAAGTCATTCTTTAATTAAAGTATTTTTCCATTATGGTCAAAGTCTATATTTGAAATTTCTACACATTGATTTTATAGATAAGTCTAAATATTTTCTTCATTAAGGAAAAAAAAACTTAGAAAACTAAGAAATTATGTCGCATCTATGTATATCAAAGAATATAAGTACATTTTACTGTCATGTATAACTAATTAAAACAAATAAAAAAATTTAAAAAAGAAAAAACCCTTTAAATAGTCTGATTTTTTTATCTCAAATATGCTCTATCTTGATCAATTCCTTCAATATTTCTGTAATTGACAGTTTCCAAGTCTTCTTCACCATTGTAAGTATTTGTTACTTGAACTAAACTTTGTCAACACCTTTAAATAGGGATGAAGTTAAAAAATATTTTTGATCTGTAGAATGACCATCATAGATTAAAGAGCAACCCTTGTCATGACATTGAACTTTAAAGTATAAGAATATATGGCTATTCTTGGCAGCTTGCACTCCTTGCAAAATCACAGTGAGACTTACAGTTGGTTACAATGATTAACTCAGATGTAACATTGTAAAATTGCATTCACCAATTAGTACTTATGGTGAAGTGGTAGACCAACATGAAATCTGTTTGTCTCTGATGGATTTTCTTTTGTTGATTTGGTTTGAAATGACCAAGAGTTCATTTTATACTTTGCCTCTATGATATCTTAGCTTTTCTTCTTAAATTTTGGAAATGAGTTGATAACCCTATAATATATCTACATTTTCCCCCAAGTCACCAGTAAAATTGTTGAATAAGATAAGAGCTTAGAATGGAGTTTTTCCTAGGCTATTAGCCTCTCCTTCAGATAATACGAATTCATGTGTTAAAACTTTCTACAGCTATTCTATTAAGGGCATACCCAACAGGTTTGCATTTCAGCCTGTTTTTCTACTTCTTTTAAATGAATACTGCATTTGCTCTGCTAAATCATTATATCCTCATCATTTGTTCAAATATCAGTTCCCTCCTTTTTTTGGGGGGTGGGGGGAAGGGTTGTACAAGTTATAGGAATTAAAACTAACTCAGTCCTTTTCAGAATGGAAAACAGAAGTACTTATATTCTATGGCATTTTAAGTCTGTGACCACATCCTTAAAATTGTAGCTGTTTCCTTCATATAATGCTACTTTGAAATGAGCTTTTTGCCTGCAATGATGATTGTTAAGCATTGATATGGAACTTTCATTTCTAAAATGGTGCATAATCATTTTATTAGCTATTCTTTTAAATAGTCATACGAAGTACTTCAGTATCAAATTCATAAAAGACTTTGAGCTGTCATCACTGCTGTCAAAGCATTCCCTTGAGCAGTTTGCTCAAGTTTGATTTCATATTTGTGAGAGTACAAAGTGCCCAAATGCCTCCATCAGCCCCTGGAAGATGGGGAAGTGGAAATGAAGAAAAAAGAAAAAAAGAATCTTTCTGCAGAAAAAGCAACAAGCCACTGGCAGCACTAGAATTCAGTTTTCAAGTGTTTTTATTACTGCATTGCAGTGTGTGGGCTCTGTTCCTTCTGTGCCATTTTCCTCTAACTTTGGTGTTCTCCTGTCCTATGTCTAAGCTCTATTTCAGACGATCTCTTCAAATGCATAGGTTGTACTCTCCAAGTTAAATACCACTTTATTTCCTGTTTTTGAGCTTATGACATTTTATCAAAAGTGGTTTATTAATTGCGCAAACTGGAGAAGTCAGATCTGAATTGGTTGCCAGGGGACTGAATTTTGCATGAGCTTTAGATTCTATTCATAATTCTCCAGAACTTCTGTGTTGCTCATGGGAAGCAGACTCTGATGTCTGGCTTACTTGAATTAGTATGTGAGCATTGAGGCTTGGCTCTCCCCTGACCCTCCTGGCAGGATCACACACTGCCCTTGCTCTGCTTGACTCCCTTTAAGCTGAGCGCAATGGGCTGCTTTGCATGTTCTAAATGCTATGTGATGCTTCCTCCTTTAATCAAGCTGAGCATCACTGCTTCCCCCAATCACCCTCTGCACTTAATTGACCAATAGAGCTAGACATATGGAGGATCGAATCACAAACCCAAATCAGCAGTTGTCAGAAGAGATTAATTCAAACAGGAGGCAGCAAAACACTTGTTTTTCCCCCCACTCACTCTGTGCTCATTTTCGACAGTCTGATGAGAGAAATGATTATTAATATTTCCAGCTGTGCCCTCAGGCAGATGCCAGGAACTTCAATGAACTGCCTTCCACTTCCCTACCTCCCTTAAGTCTTTCTTCTGGAGATACCTTCTGGCCCCTTGGTTTACCAGGTGGCACTAGGGTGAGTCTGGCATGTTGATGTCTGTGCATTAAACCCAACCTCCAGAATCCTGTTGGGAAACTCTTCCCTGTGAGCCATGCTGGGAACACTCTCCTTCTCTGACTCCCACTCAGAGCTATAAGTGGAGAAGATGAGTGAGTATACTCTTCCTGTCTGGTCTCTCCTGGGGACAGTTCTCAACCTTTCAGTGGATTTGCAGTATGTATTCAGTTTGTTTATTTGCTATTTATTTATTTATTTGGCTCTATGCAAAAGTAGAGAAACTTAATACAAAATGATTGCTCCTGAGAATCAATGTAAGGAAGAATAGAATCTAATATTTATTGAATAACTAACTGGTGTCAAACGTTAGATTAATCATTAGAAATGTAGGGCAACAGTCACTTGCCTTGTTGCTCACTCCTTAAGAAAGCATTTGTTTTCATGTGACAGAAAGCACAACTCAATCTGGCTTGAGGAGAAGAAAAAGAATCTCTTGGCTCACATATCAGAGAGAGGAGTCAAGCCCTCTTTTCAGGCACAGCTGGATCTAAAGGAGTGCCAGGGCCCAAGTCCTCTCCATCTCTGGTCTACCACTTGCAGTGCCAGTGTGGTTGCAGAGTTCCATAATTATAACCTAGCCTTTAGCAACCCCAGTGGGAAAGAGAGGCAGAGCTGCTGTTTATCACTCCTGAAAGAGTTCTGGCCCTAACTTTTACTCATTTAAAACTGTAAATTTGAGATCCAGAAAGTGCAGATTAATTGTCTTAAGCATTTTCATCTCTAGAAGTTAGAAATGGATCACCGAAGCTCAAAAAATGTTGACAGTTTTAATTTATAATCTTGGGCAAGTGACTCAATTTCTTTGCATCTCTATCTTAACACCCATGAAGGGAGGGAAGGATCTATAAATTCCTCTACTGAATAGGCAAATAGCTATGTCATGGGAGAATTGTGGGTAAAGAAGTGTCTGAAACTTTGTTATTATTGTTTATATCCCACTGGGAGGCTAGGTGGCATAGGAAATTGACCTAAATGCCCTCAATGCACTGCTTAACTCAATAGATGTCTTATTTCTCTGTAGGTTTTACAATAGAAAATTCTAGATTTAGGGGAATAATATAAATTGTCAACATAAGCCTGGAAACTTAGGATCCTGTGTTTCCATAATTCCCTTATCTGGAAAAGGAATTCCCATTTCATCATTGAGAACAGCACACAATGTACATCACACCTCACAGTGAGAGCACCCTCAGTGACCCAGAGGCTTGCCCTACTACAGCAAAATGAAGGTGGAACCTGATTGCAAAATTTCCTGGCCAGGGTCATAAATTTGTTGTAAAGGACAATAATGGCTTTGAAAGGTGCACATGGAAATGATAACATGTTGGATTGGACAGTCACTATCCAATTATCAAGACTCTTATCAGTTGTGTTTCTAATGTGAGCTGGATAAGGGAAAGAGAGCAGAAGACATAATAGCATAAAAACAGAGCAACCTGTGAGGAAAGAGCAGTTGAGGTAAAGACAGCAAGTTGGTAGGTATGAAATAGAAGGACATCCTGAGTAGAAGAATCTCATGAAAAGAGGGTGGAGCTGGTCCAGCTTGGCAAGAAAGACTGCCCTGGAGGATGTGTTGGGTTTCTTGAATGATTTTCCTTAGAGACCATCCTATTATAGTTGAATAATTTATTTTTATTTGACAGCCAAGAAAGAGTTTCTTATGCTGTGCATGGTGGAGAGAGGCTTCAAGTTCCAGCCACAACTATGGGGCAATCATTGTGATTCAGTCACCTTGTGCTTGGAGTGTAATTACTACTTCCATAGCGGTTAAGCTATATCATGAAGTAGGATGCAAAGGCCGTGTGGGATATTTTTCTTTCTCCAGATTTGATTTATACCACTTATTGGTGTCACCAGCAGCCAACTTGCAGTAATAATAGAAGTGACAGTTTTAAATAAGAGGGATTTTATTAGTTGCCTCTGAAAACAATTCTGTCCTCAGTATTATTCTGCATAGCCATGTAAACCTTACCTGCAAATTTTATAATTTACTGGTGAGAAATAGTCATAGTGTAGAATTTCCTTACCCCCTCATGTCTGGGAGAGAGGAATTATTTATCAGTGACAGCAGGCCAGTGGGTATCTACTACCACATTGCCTTTCCCCCTTGTTTTCTGCATTTATATTGCCATAATTGGTGTCCAAAATCAGCCCCTTAATCTTAGCACCTGTGTTCTTTAGCATCTTATTTCTGACTTAGCATACATTCGTCTGTAACAGTGGTTTTCAAGGTGGGTTCCAACAGCCATCAAGTTTCTTATTTAAAATGTAAATTCCATGACCATTGAAATCAGAATTATTGAAAGCCCAGGAATATGAATTTTTAAGCTCTGTAGGTGACATTTATAAACACAGCATCCTTTCATGGGTAACAACCATTGAGAACCATTCGTTCAGAGCCTGACTACCCAAAACAAATACAACAGGAGTCATAAATATAATTTAAATTTTTCTAATAAGCAAGTTAAAACAAATAAAAAGGAAATGGTTAAGTTGATTTCAATGATATTGCTTTATTTAATGTGATAAATCAAAATATTATTTTAACATGTACTGATATAAAATATTTAGGTATTTTATATTCTTTTTGCATACTAAGACTTAGAAATCTGGTGTGTATTTTTTAATCACAGCATGCTTTAATTTGGAGCAGCCACATTTCACGTGTACAATAAACACATGTGATTAGTGGTTACCATTGGGCAGTGGAAGTTTAGAGAGAGAAGAGACTTTGTTTTTAGCACAAACTATTATATAGTCAGAGTTTTATCATGCAATGTGGCTTTTATTTATCATAAAACTTACAATATTTCTGATTTGTGAACTGACTGAAATGAATGGTCACAAACATTCCAAGTTCTGTTAGCTATTTATCTATAAAATTCCAGCTAGTAGCTTTTGTTACATAACAAATGAAATCATTAGTTGAAGCTTTTTTTCTCATCTAGGGAATATTTTACTTCTCTTCTGTCATTAAGAGGATGATTTATTCTGAGAAAACATATAACAAAGACAAATATTCTTTCAATGATTTTAGTAAAGCCATAAGAAATGGGCTGTTTTTGGTAATAATAATAATGATAATAATAACAACAAAGTTTATTAAGCACTTGATTTGTACCAGGTGTCATGTGATATTCTTTATAAAATGTATATAAATTACTTCTCATAACCTTACCAAATCCACGTATTTATAACCTCATCTCACAAACTAAGATGTGAAAACTCAGAGAAGATAAATAACTTGGTAGAGGCCATATAGTTATTTTTTTAGATAATTTTATTTTATTTATTTATTTTTTTTGTGGTGCTGAGGATTGAACCCAGGGCCTTGCATGTGCGAGGCGAGTGCTCTACCACTGAGCCATAACCCAGCCCCGCCATATAGTTATTAAGCTTCTTTCTATCATGTACTAAACTAAAATTGCATTATTTTAATACAATGGGGATTCCCAGAGTTTTCAAAGTGGTTTTAGTAAGTAAAACTAGGTTGTTTTGTTATATTGTGTTTTGCTAGGAGTTTGCTGGTCAGGTCTCTCAATTAGAAAATATTTTGAGAAAAGCAATTCCATAGATATGTACATGCATGCATATGTAAACTGTGAAGTATCTCCCTAACTCTGTGAATTCCCATATTTATATCTAAGAGTTGATGGCAAAAAAAGAAAGAAAGAAAGAAATCAAATGTTCTCATCTCCTTCTTCCTTCTTTCCTATCTCTTTGACCACTGATTCTTTTGATTGACTTCCTCAGTCTTACCTTTTACACAGTGAACTGTGAAGCCTAAGCAATCTGAAAAAACATTATGCTTTTTATCCCTACTGCCTTTTAGTGTCATGTAAATGGAGATAAATGAAATCCTAACAAAAGCGCAGACCCAATCTGAGAGTCAGACTGTATCCTATGGGGAAGATGGGGCCGTGAGCACACGCTCAGGGAAGGACTGAGAATGGAGGTGGAGGAGTGGGCAACAGCTGTCTGGTAGAGCTGCACAGGTGTAGGGGGTACTCATTAGGTTCCCATAGGCTCTGTCATTAAGCCTGTGGCAGATGTTCTCGAATGTGACTAGCACAGTCGCTGGGGAGGCAGTAAACTCGGCTTAACGTTCAGAGCACTGATGTGGCACCACTGGGCAGAACGCTGGCGATTTGCCTCTCCTTGCCAGAGCAGCAGCTGTTCCTGCCTCCTTAGTTCCTGGAGTCTCTGTCGAGTTTGTCTTTGGAAGGCTCATCATATCTCAGAGGCTCAATTCTGCTCCTCTGTAACTGGACGTGAGTTATTAAAAAAAGAAAATCCCACACAAACAGAGGCAACATAAACAGAACCCTTTGTGCTCAGGGGCTGCAATATAGTCCCGCACCCAGAGTCCTCAGAGAGCTTGCCTGACATCAAGCAAATCCAGAGAATCTTAAGAAATGTTCAGATGAGGGACGTTTGCATAAGGCTCATGGCATAAGAACCAAAGCAATATTGAAAATTACATTTGAGACCCTGGAATTTTCACAACTACGATACATAAGAGGGTATATCAAAATCCATTTTTTTCCCACAAGCAGCAAAATGGCAATTTGACCCTAGATGTGCCCTAAACATACATCATCATCATTTTTTTCCCTTTCAAAAAATTCTACATCATTCATCCCATACCCTAAGAATACTGATTCTTGTATTTCTGTTTATAGTGAATAGAATAAATATGTGTAGTGCAGCCTAGTGGCCCTTGAGCAATGATTTAGGTGAGCACTAATTTGGTCCAGTTATGCGTTGATAAGAAGAAGGAGTTTGGTATCACTGAACTAAAAATCACTCAACTTTTCTACCTTATTTTGTCTATATCCATCCCAGTCTTGGTCTACGGGATTTGGCAACATCTTTAAGCATTAGATAAGACAGGAAAATCTTAATTATTGATATTTCTTGTTCACGAACAACCCTTCTGCAAGTCTAAAGAGGTCCTCTCTCTGCTTATTTTCTTTTGGGATTCTAAACCATACGATAGGTAGGAAAATCTTGATTGTCAATTACTGACATTTGAAAGAATATATACTAAGGTCTTCAGAAGATAGATATTTAGTTTTTGCCAAAAAGAAAAAAAAAATCTTAGAGGTAGGATACCTTAGAGAAATGTATCAAGGTTCTGTGTCTCTCAGCCTCAAAATAGTCCAAATGTCAATCTTATCAAGTGTCTAGATTTGATTGAATTCAGAAGACTAATAAATAAGAAAATATACAGAAGATTGAAGTATAAGCCAAAATTTCCAATTATCTACTGATATTAAATATGGAAGTCAACCTACCAATCTATCCTGCTTCTAGTCAATACAAGTGGAATAAAGAATTGCTTAACATTCATGAAATTAAAAGAAAAGCAACTAGTTGCATGAGTCACATATTTATTCATGTGTCTGATACATTTATCTCCAAGGTAATAATTATAAATTTTTACTAATAGCTAATAACTATAGGCCAAACACATCTAATTTCTTGGCACATATTAACCCATTATTTTCACAATGAAGTGAGTGGTACATTCTATTATACTCATTTACAGAAAATAAAATTGAGTAACCGAGATAAAAATAATTTGACCAAGGTAAAGGAATACGTTCTGTTTAGAATCCAGGTAATCTGGCAGCAGAACCTAACTTTACATTAATTAAACAATCTATTAAAATTTGTATTTACATGTCATGAGAAGTGAGCAAGTTCCCAAAACAGGGACTATGTTCCCTCCCAAATTCTGGTCCTTTGGTTTCCCTTTTCTCCAGCCCAAGCTAATCTTTTTCACTTTGTTCAGCATTTCTCTGGACAGGATACACAAAAATTGCTTGGAGTCCAGATTATTAAATTTCAATCAGACTGCTGCATTGCTTTCCCTGGTTCACCTTGATGGAAGCTATATAGAAATCTCAAAACTCTTTGTTCACATGTTTATAAATATCATGACCTGGTTTCTTGCAAGAGGTAGCTGGTGCACACACATTATCTCTGCTTCAAACTAGTTTCATTCTTAGTGGTCAACATCATTTCCTAGTCTTCAAGTGAATTTTGCACAACGTATCCCTGGGTGCCACACACATCTGTGAAATTCATCTTGGAATTCTCTCACATTCTCCCCCTGTACAACCTGTTAGAGATTAACTTCTCCCATGAGTACTCAAACCCTGGGGTTAACTACATTCAAGACAAAACTTTATAACTCCCAGAGAATTTAGTAGGCAAGGATCTGACTGATAGAGTCTCCAGGCAGCAGTAAGGGATGCAAACTCAAATTTACTGTCTAGTGACTTGTTTGCAAATAAAATAAGATGTTGAAATCCTGATTGATGTCTTCCTTGGTGTTCTTGTACTCTTTGGGAATATCAAGAAAAGAATCATTCCTTAGTTTAATTTGATTTGATATACTTTAGAGCAGCTGTCCTTTTAAATGTCCTAGATTTAATTTCTAAAGCAGATACTTCATCCTTGTCCACTCACCTCTACTCTGGGCATCTTGCAAATTGCTTCTTGTGTCTGGAGTGCGTTCTCCTTTTAAATCAATAAAAATGTCATATAATCAAAAGTTTCTCGGAATATAGAGAGAATCAGATGCAACCAAACCATTAATAAAATGACACTTGTTTGTGTTTGTGTGTGTGTGTGTGTGAGAGAGAGAGAGAGAGTTTTGACAAAGAAATTCAGGATTAGAGATTTATACGAATATAGTTTTTAACTTTAAATAAACCTACTAGAAGAAGAGTCCTATCACACAATTACTGCATGACATCCACTTCACAAACATTTTCTGTGTTAATTTATTCTATCAGTACAAATGGAAAAAAGAGCCCTACTTTGAAGGAACTAGTAGAGTTTTCTTTCAGTGTCCAAAGTTCAATCTTCAAGCATCAGCTGAAATTTGGAGCATGACTTCTTCAAAACCACTATAGGAGTCAGTGAGGTCAGCAGTGTCTGTGGAAAATCAGAAGAAACCTACTTGTCATCACAGAGTTATAAAAACCAAAACCCTAAGCTGGCAGTAATTTTGTCCATAGTCTCAAAACAGTTCTATTTTTAATGTAGCAATCCTATAATTTTTGCTTTACATGGATCCCATATCACCTTTAGTATCTGGAATGCATTATATGCATTTGAAATTGTCATATTTGCTTTAGCAGGTAATCAACACTGTGTTTTCTGTGGATTTGCACAGTTCATTATGGTCATCACATATGACTCTTAAAGTTTACACTAATTAAAATGAAAACCTAAAGCTTCAGTTCCTCAGTCACAGTAGCCATATTTCAAGTGCTCAGTAGTCACATGTGACTAATTGCCACAGAACTGGAATCAATGCAATTTTAGATGCAGCTTCTTTCCTCTGGTGTTGGAACTTTCTCCATTAATCCTCTTGTAAATCTTTTTTCTAGTCCTGCTTCAACACAGGCAGATGAGAAACACACTAGGCCATAAAACAGTACATTCCTTAGCTGGATGTCTTTAAACTAAAACTAAAGGTTCTCCTTTAAAGAAATATTTAACTTCCTTTAAATTTCACCCATTTATCCCACTAAATGAAAAGAATCCAGTACAATCCATTAAATCAAATAGTTGGATGTTTACTAAAGCAACCATATCAACCTTCCTTGACCCATGTGCTCCAGTTTTTCAGTTGTTGGAAGGCGAAGGAGGAAAATCAAGTACAATATCAGTCCTTTTTTGACCTTACTTACAGCTATTCATACAACCCCACAAAAACTCTCCTTAATGACGTTTGCAGTTCATGTTATATGTTTTAATCTGCAAAATGCCATTTTACCACAGATAACTCACTCTTGCCTTGAAGGATGGATACATTTCACCAGCACCTGGGTCTTATTTTCTCATCTTTCCAAACAAGCAAATAGACTATGAAATATTTATGTGCCTACACAACGCTGGGGTCAGAGCAGTGCTTTCCAAACAATGGGTCATAACCTATCAACAGTGTATGAGTTGTATTAATTCTTTAAATTAGAACAGGACAGGTTGGATGGAATAGAACAATTTGGAGTACAACTCACATAATAAAATACTTTGTGTTTTACTTAGATTTTTAATTAATAACACAAGATGTATTTTTTTTCTGAAAGTTGTAGTCAAAAAAGTCTAAATGATCCTGTTAGGAACATGCTTCTTTAGGATATTGTCCATAAGCTATGGCTTTAGTCTAGGCACATTTTGATAAATATTTAGCTGAAAAACTCTTAAAAATTCAATCTGAATTTGATGCCAAGCACCAGAGACTTTGGCTTGGTTAAAAAAAAAAAATCAGTCAGGCAAGAAAAAAACATATAGGCAAGCCTTTTTTTTAAAAAAAAAAAAAAGTTTTTATTAGTGCAATATAATTTGCTTTATTTCTGTTACTATTACATTATTTTTATCTCCTTTATCCCTCTACCCCTGTTCTCCTTCCCCTACTCTACTTGTTTTCTATTTATTTTTTTTAATTGGTGCTTTATAGATATACATAAGTGAACTTCCCTGTAGTATTTCATATAATGTACATAGAATAATTAGGTCCATTTCTGGGCTTCTTTTTGATAAGGGAGCCACAGAATTGACAGGAGAGTGTTGGGCTGGCTCCTACAACGAAGAGAGCTACTTCTGATTATATGAAAGGGCCATTTGTGAGTGGGGCTAAAGTTTAGGAGTTGTCTTTAGGTACATTTCACAGGACTGCATTTCTCTTCCTATAGGGGCACTTTAACTCTGAGGAAGGCATGCCTGACCATGGGAAAGGCATGGTCAGCTGGTCATCCTGAAGCTAAATGGTAGTTTGTCATATGGATGCCACATTCTGTATGAACATCTCTGTCTTGTAAAAAGGATGAGTTGCTGTACTGTTAAGAGAACATACAGGTGGGAGATGAAGAAGAACACAAATCATGGCAAGTAACAGATTATGGGCCTTGGGAATTTGCCATTTTGATGGCTCCTCAACAGTTTTTATCCTTTATGTTATCTGTCCTCAACTTGGCAAGAGCATCTTTGCCCTAATGATGCCCCTGATCTCTGAAACTGATAAGGTTGTTTATGGGGTATGATTAAGTCACATACCATACTTTTAATACCCAACAAGCCATGAATTAAGGTGGGAGAACAGAGAAAAATCATGTACTGTCTTTTAATGGCTGTTAGACAATGAGTTAAAGTCCTGAGAGTTCATTTGCCCTTTGTCCCTGGGGTGGCAGAGACCACCATACTGTCTCAAATTCATGTGCTTATCTGCCATCTTATTCTTGGCCCTAAACAGATGAGACTCCTTGTAAAAGTTAAATGCATTAGGTCATTTTTATTTGCTAGATAACAGATGGTCACATTCCATTACATTGTAATTTGGTCAGTTTTTGGAAAGATGTCCAAATGAATATGTAGTAATGAAAGTTGTCTCATCCTGTACATATTTATTTAGCCCCTGTAACACATACTGCTTTTAGTCAGGCCTGCAAGTGTCAAAGAATCATACAGCTCAGGGTAGGGAAGTCAATAAATTGGATAGCACTTGATTGCTTGTATTTTGACAGACCCAAAATCCATGTAGGGATCAAGACAAAGAAGAGAAAGATATCTTTTGTTTTATTTTTTAAAAGGTAATTATATTACAGATATTATTGTATAAATTTTTAAGACAATTAGTATCACCTACTCCATATCTTAATCCCATGACTCATATTATTAGAATTTACTATAGAAGAGAACATTGAAACTGAGATGTTAAGTGACCCGCAGGAGATCACATATCTAGTAAATTGACATAGAATATACATCTATTATTTCTAGATATGTCTCATGTCCCCAAATAACCCCCCTCAGTGTGATTGGGAGAAACTTTTCCCAAGTATTCATAAATGTATTAAAAACGAACTAAGATATTTAATCATCAGTGATCAATTTTTAGAGAAAAGAACCAACAGGTCAATTTGTGATTCTTAAAAATATATATATTTTTTCTAAAAATAAACTATAAGTCTACTACAATTTTTACAAGCTTCTGTGATTTCACTAATTTGGCCAAAATTCACAAATAATTGCAACATTTCATTCTTTTTACATCCACTGCTTTTTTTTTTCTTTATTACATAAAAACATTACTGCAAAGAGAGGCATGGGTTACTGAATTTCTCTTAGACCTGCCATCTGATATGTTTTAGGCCTTGGGCATATGAGCTGCTAGTAATTTGCATGGTAATTAAACTCATTTAGACAATACACTGCTTAACAGGGGATGGGACAGCTTCTCACTAACACTTCATTAAGCTACCTGCACTAAGGCCTTTCTAGATGACAAGGCCAAGTCCATATCACAATATTAAATACATTGTTCAGTTGTTAAAGAAAAAAAAAAGAGGTTAGCCAAGTAGATAACATTGATGTTGGACTCCAGAATAAATGTTCTCTTTCAAATCTGTCTTGTTCCTCTGTGTATTAAATTGGGCTTCACTTATTTTTCACTTGTACCTGCTCCATTTTTCAAATTGACAAATAAGTTTTGAGAGCCAGTTAAAGTCAGATACTTTCAGTGGGAGGACTAACAAGGTGTGTAAGACAGTTCTGGCCTTCAGAGATGTTAGTCAGGGTTTAAGAGGGTGGTAGGAGAACACAAACCTGAGGAAGCTGCAGGCAGTAGAGGAGACCTGTGTGTTGTCAGGGAATAATAGAGTTAGCAGACTACCAATGAAGAAGCTGTTAACTTTAATAAATTTTTTAAAAAAAAGTTTTTTGGAAGTGTTTTTAATATTTTGTTCATTTACATTAAATTATGCTGAATGTTAATCAAGTGCCAAATGGTATTATCCAAAGTTCATTATCCCACCTAATTCTTAAAATACTCCTATTGGTGTAATGTTGTCTCTCTCTCCCTCCCATATCCATTGTATGTTTATGGAACAGAAACACAGATAATTAAATGATCTGTTCAAGGTAACTGGATTTCAAATGACAGAACCTGGATTTGAACTCAGTCTGGGTTGGACTCATTGTTATTTATTATGTTAATACAGCTTTGTTGACCTTGAAAGATTAAAGCTATTTTAATGGTGATGAATGAAGGCCAGGGCAATAGAGATGTTGTAGAATCATGAGTAAAAGCACAGAAATGCTTGGGTTTATGTGGCTTGAGACTGGCATGCTCCTGGCAACTGGCAAGCAGGGCTTTAGATAGTACGTCAGGAAACAATGTTGCTTGGTGTAACCTTATGGTAGATGAAATTTCCCAGGCAAAAATGCAGATGAGGAGGGACAAAGCTCTGGGGATAGCCAACATTTACCAGGCAGATGATAGTTGGTAAGGTGATAGATTAATAAAAAAAAAAAATCTTTCATAGAACGGTAATGGAAAATAATTAAAATATGTCTAATGAAACAAATATTATGAAGATCATGCCCATCAAACATTTATTGAAGAACTCTCTTTGGTGCCATGGTCTGCTATTACTCTACAAAAATCATTCACAATCAATTGGTATAGAAAAATGTTTAAAAATCCTGTGCTCAAGGATTTGAATAACACCTAATCTACTCATCCTGATCTAACTTGCACTTCCAAGATTTCAACACGGGTTCTGTCTTCCAGGCATAGACACAGAATCAACACCACAGTGATATGTGGAAATGGTGATGAATTAGGCAAATTGAAAACAAATGCATAAAAAAAAAGTAAACAGGGCTTCTACATGTACTATAATATGTGTTCATTCCCCAAAGAAAAATAAAAGAAAATTAAACATAATAAATAGTTCTTTAGTTTTGTGTTATCCTAAGACTTTAAGTCTTCAATATGCTGATGGGTACTGTGATTCACAAAGAATAAGTTGCCTTGGTGGTACTTCCCAGAGTTAGTGGCCATGGACTCCTTTCTGAGATAATACCATGTGGGATCTCTGTGAAAAAACTTTGGAAAATGCTGCTTTGCCAAGTGGTTCATTGTTGCTCATGGCCTGTCCTTTGGGTCTTTGTATTATGATAAAAAATTACCCATGATGAAAGTTTGGATTTTAAAGTTGCCTTTCCTAAGATGTCTTTCAGTTGAAGTTTCCAATTCTTTCTTTCTTCTAAATTTTTGCAGTAATTTGTACCAGTCAAGCTACTTCAAGATTTTGTCCAATATTTTGTCCCATTTTTATAAACATTTCTTTGGTCATTAAGACAGTATCTTCAGGTTTTGAATAGAGTTATTTGCTAAGTAAAAAATAAATGAGATGTAAGAACCTCCCAGATAAGTAACAGCACTAAAATTATCTTATGTATAAACAAAAATAATCCTGAAAATCCAACTTTCTTGTTAACTACATGTAAACGGACTGACACAGGAAGCCTCAATTCTAGAGTTGGAGTAGGACCCCAGTATTGCTGTTTGTAAATACACTTCATTTGTTCATGCATCACTATCCCACAATAAGGGATGAGTTAGAGATCTGTGACACATGTTGGGGTATCATGAGACATGACATTGGGTACCAGACTGGGGCTCAGTGCCAGCACAAAAAAAACTTTGGTTTACTGAGAAAAGCTGAAACACTCTGAAAGCTGCTTCTAAAGATTGATTAGATGATGAAGAAAACCCTGAGCCTTTTTCTCTGATAAGATACTAACCTAGTAAGAGCAATTGATTTGGTAGTGGTTGTCAGGAGTGGCAGGTGCAAATTTAAGCACAGGTCCTATCCTGGAACAAACAGCTCCTGGGGGGTAAGGCAAATAACAATTTATCTTTAAAGGAGATGGTGCTGATCAATCAGGCATACACATTAAGAAGCCTAGAAAATTTACTTCATTTTACTTCAAATTGATATCCCATTTTTAGAAACATTTCATGATATATAAACATTGGTATGTATCCTGCTTTTTTTAAGGAAAAAAAAAAACAAGTTTATATCATTCAAGGGGAAGACATGTACTATGTGGTTTCTGAAGTTACAAAGAGGAAGCTTAGCTGTGATGTTGTGGTATTTAATTAATCAACAGTGGCAGGTAGAATCTTGACTCCAAGACCCTGTTGCTTTAATCAGGCTCCTAGGATTGGTTTGGCACACAGAAGAGAAAGTGACAGAAACCTCACACTTTAAAAATGCATTTTTTTAACCTTGTATGTACTTGAGTCAAAAAAAAAGGGGGGGGGACCTAAGAAGTCATCAAATAGAGGGTCTTTAAGCTACTGAAAGAAAATCAGTCAAGGTAAATCAGCACACACAGTCAGCTCCAGTTTAAACCATTCCAAACAAACCTACCATACGCCCTCTCACATAGAAATTGCTAATATTTTTTTTCTCTGTTACCCAGACTGCTCTTGAATTTCTCAGCTCAAGTGATTTTTCCTCCTCAGCCTTCTGAGTAGCTGCTGCAGTAGGCATGTGCTACTACACCTGGCTTAGAAATTCCCTTTGAATGTTATTCAACATGGACTGAGTAGGACTTCACTGGAGCTACACTCATAAAAATTCCCTCGTGCAGGATAATGGTCCAAGACAGAATTATCTATCTCCCCTTCCTCTATCATTTCTAATTCCCTCCAATTGCCAATACTCATTCTTGCTCATTTTCTCTACAAATCTACTTTGGAATCTTTCATTCACTGTCTTATCTCCCTTTGCTGCCAAAAGTCATTATCCAAAACATGTTTTTCCTCTTTCACTGTATTTCCCAGTCAGAACGTGATAAACTCAGTTGATTTTCCTTAAATGACTTAGATGATTTTCCTTAATAAAAACACCAAACCAGGTGCAGTGGCACGTGCAGACAGTCCTAGCTGCTTGTGAGGCTGAGGCAGGACAGTCACAAGTTTGAGACTAACTTGGTCAACTTAGTGAGATCCTATCTCAAAATAAGGGATTGGGGGCATAGCTCAGTGGTAGAGCTCTTGCCTTGCATGTGTGAATCCCTTGGATTAATCTTCAGTACTGAAAAAATGAATTAAAAAAAAAAAGCTTAGCACATCTTGAACTATATTTTGCTACTTCATTTAGCCCATTGTGAACCCAGTAGTGTGGACTCTAATTTGTACCGAAAGTAACACATATACAACATTGACATCATACTGGCAGTCTGTACATAACTGGCAAACCATTAATTTCTAGTAGAGATACTTTTGACCTATTTCTGTCCCTTGGGTTAATAATTTGCTAATGGGATTATGTGGAGTGTAATGCTAACTTTCTATGACTCTAATTAGGGAATTCTTTTGGGAAATGAATATGTTTTCTAAGTTAGGGAGGCATGTAAGACAAATTCCTATTGTAGGGAGAGGGTTGTAGAGTTTGGAAAAAATGCTGGTGGGCTCGGGCTATAGCTGATAACCTGTCCTTCATTCAAATAAAATCGCCTCCATAATGCAGGAGGATATGAAGAAAGAAGAGGAGGAAAGGGGAGGAAAAAAGGAAATGAAGAAAAGAGAAGGGAGAAGAAAAGAAGGGAGAAAGAGGAAAGAGAAATTAGAGAAGGAGAAGAGAACAAGTGAGTGGGCTCTACAGAATTGAAGGGAGAATGGGGCCACAGTTAAGTATCTACACTGATTCCCTGAACCTTGAAGATGTACATGACACTTCGAGAACTGTGTCTCTAGGTTCTTTACAGATTGTTGGACTGTGGTGATCCAAGCTGCAATCATCATCAGCATTGACACTGCTGCTCCTTCCGTTTCACAGCAGTCCCTGTCTCCCAATAGTCAGAGATATCCTTGCAGAAGAGCAGAAAGAAATGAAAAAAAAAAAAAAAAAGAAAGAAAAGGGGAGAAACCTAGCAAGCACTAAAGCGGGGGTTGGGTTGTAAGGAAGATCTCATCCCACTCCTTAGCAGATTCTTCCTCAGTCCATGAGGAAGTTCAGCTACTCTTGTCCGCCCACCTAGCAGTTGCAATGTTCTGTTCTGATGTTGACATCTTGTTAAAAGGGAAGGAAGCTAGTGCTGTTTGAGCACCTACTATATGCCAGATGCTTTTTAATACATTGCCATTTAATTCTCACTGTGTTGTCCATAAGAATAATCTGCACATCAATTTGCAAATAAATAAATAAATAATGTTTTCAGAATTTCTGTTACTTTTCCAATTTTTCACACAAATATGGCACAGATCAGAGACTAGACCCAAGTTATTATGGCTCCAAAGTGCCTACTCTTTACAAGATGTCAAGTCTGCAAACTGGTTATACTTCAACTGTGGAGTTTGATTCATTCTAATTAGAACTAAAAGAAGGTAGACTTTAGCTGTTTTTTTTTTTTTTTTTTTTCCCCCCTCTCTGGATGCAGACAGAGCCTAATACTTCTGTAGGACAGTATTTCAGCAGGGGAAAGGAAAATTCACTCTTTTAGGTTCTCTTTCCAGACTAAATTCCAAAGAATCTTAAAAGCATTTTTTAATGTAAGTAATATGTATATATTAAAGAGAAGATATAATATGCATATGATCAAAAAGAGGAATCCTTCCCTAAACTGGCTTTGAATTTGCCAACCAGAAGAACTGGGATGGCTGGGGACACATCTGTAATCCCAGCAAGTCTGAGGCAGGAGGATCACAAGTTCAAAGCCAGCCTCAGCAACTTAGTGAGGCCCTAGGCAACTCAGCAAGACCCTCTCTCTAAATAAAATACACAAAGAGCTGGAGGTCTGGCTCATTGGGTAAGTGCCCTGGGTTCAATCCCCTGTACAAAAAAAAAGAAAAGAAAGAAATGACTGGAACGAAAAATGAAAGAAAATGGCATACATTCTTTTATGCATATTCAAAAACTATGGTAAATTGCCATATACAAAATTTTGCCAATGGAAAGATACAATAAGAGAGGTAAATAGAGAGCCTACATCCTGGGAACAAATCTGTACTCCTCACACTTCAGATAGAGCCCTAATATCCAGAGTATACAAAGAACTCAAAAAATTAGACAATAAGAGAACAAACAACCCAATCAACAAATGGGCCAAGGACCTGAACAGACACTTCTCAGAGGAGGACATACAATCAACAAGTACATGAAAAAATGCTCACCATCTCTAGCAGTCAGAGAAATGCAAATCAAAACCACCCTAAGATACCATCTCACTCCAGTTAGATTGGCAGCCATTATGAAGTCAAACAACAACAAGTGCTGGCGAGGATGTGGGGAAAAGGGTACACTTGTACATTGCTGGTGGGACTGCAAATTGGTGCAGCCAATTTGGAAAGCAGTATGGAGATTTCTTGGAAAGCTGGGAATGGAGCCACCATTTGACCCAGCTATTCCCCTTCTCGGTCTATTCCCTAAAGACCTAAAAAGAGCATGCTACAGGGACACTGCTACATCGATGTTCATAGCAGCACAATTCACAATAGCTAGACTGTGGAACCAACCTAGATGCCCTTCAATGGATGAATGGATAAAAAAAAATGTGGCATTTATACACAATGGAGTATTACTCTGCATTAAAAAATGACAAAATCATAGAATTTACAGGGAAATGGATGGCATTAGAGCAGATTATACTAAGTGAAGCTAGCCAATCCCTAAAAAACAAATGCCAAATGTCTTCTTTGATATAAGGAGAGTAACTAAGAACAGAGTAGGGTCGAAGAGCATGAGAAGAAGATTAACATTAAACAGGGATGAGAGGTGGGAGGGAAAGGGAGAGAGAAGGGAAAATGCATGGAAACGGAAGGAGACCCTCAGAGTTATACAAAAGTACATACAAGAGGAAGTGAGGGGAAGGGGAAAAATAATACAAGGGGGACAAACGAATGTCAGTAGAGGGGGCAGAGAGAGAAGAGGGGAGGGGAGGGGAGGGGAGGGGTGATAGTAGAGGATAGGAAAGGCAGCAGAATACAACAGACACTAGTATGGCAATATGTAAATCAATGGATGTGTAACTGATGTGATTCTGCAATCTGTATATGGGGTAAAAATGGGAGCTCATAACCCACTTGAATCAAAGTGTGAAATATGATATATCAAGAACTATGTAATGTTTTGAACAGCCAACAATAAAAAATTAAAAAAAAAAAAATTTTTGCCAATGGGTCTTTTCACTCAATATTGTGTTTTTAATATAACTGCATGTGAAGAGACATATATCTATAGCATTTCTTTATAATGGCTGCAGGATATTCTGTTCTAAGTATTTCTATTTGATGACACCCCTTATTAGTTGACATTTAGATTGGCTATTTCCCTGATGTTAGAAACAAAAATTCAGTGAACGTGTCCACAACCAATTCATGGTGAACATTCTTGATTGACTTGTTATTATGAATTCTTAAACATAGAAATTGCTTTATTAAAATGTTGCACTTTTTTTTTTAATATGTGATAAATATTGCCACATCTTCCCCATAAAGTTTGTATCAACTTGTAGTTCTGGCAAAACTTTCACCAAAATGCTTTTATCTTTATAAATTCAATGGGCAAAACTGTCATCTTGTTTAATTCATGTTATTTCTTTTCCCATTAACCTGCTTTAGTATCATATACGTTTATTATAAATGGTTTCTTGGTGCAACTGTTTTTCCCAGCATGTTATTGACATTAAACTCTTATGGAAGGTGACACATTTATGTTTCTTTTCCATTTTTCCTAACCTTGTTTTCTGAACTTGATGTCATCTGAGGAAACTCTTTCTCATCTCAGGCTTATGCAACTATTTAAATAGGTATAATTATTGGTAGATCCCAGTAAAGAAATCTTGGAAAAGCCAGGTTGTAAATTCTGCACTTCAAATTTTCTTCTCAATTTCTTTCCCCACTCTCCCAGTGATTTTCTTTAAAAAGCTGGTATCAGAAGGACAGTAGTGACACCATCCAATCATCTATTGAAGAATTCACAGAGAATAGAGAAGAATACAAATATGTCTTTCTCTGGAGACTTTCGGCTTCACAGCTTCATAGAAATAATAGAAATAAGGAGGCCCTGTAGTTTTTACCTATAGTACTTGCTCAAAGGATGAAACTCCCTCTCAGCCGCTGGAGCTTCCACATCTGGGCTGTTTTTTAGTTCCTGTGGAGCTGCTTGCTAGCACAGTCCCACAGTCCTGCAGTAGGGGGCCTCCCAAGCCCCTGCTGCGGCCTGTCTTTGGTGGATCCTCAAGTCTCACAGGGGGCGTCTTGCAATTGCTTCTCTGCCACAGCCTGCAGAAGAACAGGGTTTGAGCATTCTGTAGGTGTGTGTCAGACTAGTTCAGGGCAAAGGAACCTTTGCATCCATCCTTGATTTCAGATGAGGATGAATCACCCTCCTGTGTGTATTAGGTTGAAAGAAAGTTCCTTTAAAATCATCCCAATGTTCCATTTCCACATTTTATGAGACTCTCTCAACTTATATATTTTCCTTTCACGAGAACAATTTTTTGTCGCTCTGGGTTGACTGTGTAAATCAGCAAACATTGAAGTCCTTCACATGGCTCTCCTTTAGAAGAAAAACTCAGTCTTCTCCCTGAGAACTCCAAGCTGGGGCGTGGTGTTCACCATGTCTTAACTGCCACTACCTCATCTGACCTGGAGGAGGCTTATAAACTGCGAAACTATTTTTTTTCCAGGCATCTGTAAACTGTATTAAATGCTGTCTTATTTTTCAGGGTTCAGGGTAGTAGTGACTTTGAAGACAGTAAAAAAATAAAAATAAAAAATAAAAGTTTTTGAGTAGATATTAATCTCAAAATACTAAGTTCCAAGATAAACCTAAATTTCCTTATTTGTAAACATGGGGTAAAAATGGGAGTAATATTTCTATTATCTGTCCTTTAAAAGCATTAATAATGTAAACATCTGGCAGAATGGAGTCTAAAGTATATCAGGAGGTATAATATTAATTAATTGTTCATTTTTGTTCATCATTTGTGATTGTCCTTTCCATAAACAAAGTATCCCCATCAGAGACCCTGTTTTATTCAAGGCAGTTCTAGTGCACCCCTTTTTTCCTTTGTGCATATCTCTTGAGTATTCAACCCTATCTTTGTTACCCTAACCCACCTCCTAATCTTCCAAAATACCCCCCAAAAAAGTTTTCCCAACTTCTTCTACTCTTCCTTTTCTTCAGCCATATTTCTTGCTAGTCTTTCCATAAAAATAAAACTTGCCAAAGGTAAAACAGAGCAAGCTGTAACATCTAGAGGATAAAGAGTTTTCCCCCTTAGTGAATTGGTTGGAATTATCCCTGATTTTAGAATGTGAATGGGAGCAGAACTTTTCTTTCGGTGGTCTCATCTTCCTGAATTTTTATTCTTGTATTTGGCCTTGGAAGCTTAAACCCATTTCAAGAATTCAGTGACGTTTTATAAGGTGTGAGCTCTTTGAAAGCAAGGAAAACATCTTGTCACCTTTCATCCCTAGTGACTAGCATGTACAGGAATATTGCTCCTCAATAATTCTTGAATGTGGATACTGCACTTGTTTGAAGAGAATGACCCTTTATATGTTTATATGTATACCAGAACATAAAAGGAAGATAGTTTTTGTAGGTGTAATTATACACATTAAAAAGCAAGCTTTCCTATCCTAATAGGACACATAATATCCTAACTTTTCTTCTTCATGTTATAAATAAGTTAAAGAAATTAATTGAATTCATAATAAATATAGTGTCTTCAGTAGGATCCTGTGACCAAAGAAGCAGGAGCCTAGTGTGTAAACAAATACTGAAGTATTTAGAATTTTCCCTGGACTTTCCCAGTCATGATCATGCAAACAGAAAGCTCAACCAAAGACAAGAAAAAAATTATAATTTGTTAAAACTGGGTGACTCTCTGCTATTGTCCAAAGACTATAATAGGCAGATTTAAAGTTTAAATAGGCAAAGCTCCTGACCTCTATTCTTAAAAGGCGTAAATGAGGTTTTTGTGCTTAATTTTCAAAAGCTATCTGACACATTGGTCAGGGAGATCATGCCCCTGGCCCAGTGGAGCAGCTGGTGATTGCCCTCCTCAGTCACCTTTCACCTGCTTATGTTTGTCAACTGGCACAAATCCTTACAAGGGATCAGTGAAGGCTGTACAAAGGAACCTGATCTAGTTCCTCAGCAAGACTGTCCCAGTGAGAAAGGTAAATCCTTAGACCATTAGGTCATAAAGGATTAATTCACATCCTAACTTGTTCTTTCTTCCAGGAACTTTGTAAGTAATTGTGGACCATGGAATTCAGTATGTTCTGATAATAATGGCAATAGTCATAACCATATATTTATCATTAAGGAATCGGTACTTTATTTCCATTTGTTGTGTGTAATATTTGCTCTGATTCTAAAACCCTTCCCCTCACTCTTCTTAGTCCTGGTTATTTGTGGTCTGTGAATAGAAGTGGGCTGGAGGAGAGGAGAGAATTAAGGAAGGAGGATCTGCATGGATATGGCCCTGCCAATCATTTTGCTCTTATTGGGAATATCTGTCAATAACTGTCTTGAAAGAATGAATGTTTTTCAATATCTCTATCTTAAAAATGAAAAATCATCCAAGGGAAACTTGAAAAAGTGCTTTATCTCTAAATGAATATCAGAGAGCACATTAGAGCCAGACTTTGCAAAAGTCGTTTGACCAGGCAGACAGATAAAATGAGCCACAGCTTTCTTGTACTTAGATTCTCATAGATATGTTTGGTTACTGTGGGTTTGTCCTTGACATCCATCCATCCATCATGTTTGGCACTGGAAAGTCTGTTTAGGGGTAAAGGCAATAATTATATTCTCATTGTGTATACCTACCCCACTGCAAAGAAACAAGAATTAAGCTGTGATTCACAGTATAGAATTCAGGCATAGAAATATTTACTATGGGAGCCGGATAAGGTAGCATGCAACTATAGTCCCAGCTAGACTACAGAAGTCCCAGAAGACTGAGGCTGCAAGATAGCTTGAGCACAAGAGTTCAAGACCAGCCTAGGCAACAGAGTAAGACCTTGTCTCAAAATAAATAAACAAATAAAAAAACAAATATTTACTATGTACATACACTATATGCTATATATATCGAGATGTTCTTCCACTTACAAGGGAGCTGCATACCAATAAACCTATCACAGGTTGAAAATAGCATAAGTTAACAATGCATGTAATACACCTGAGCTACAGATCGTCACAGCTTAGCAACACAGTAGACTCGAAGCATCGATCGCTTACCCTCATGACTACATGGCTGACTGAGAACTGAGGACCACAGAACCTCAAATTGCTAATCCGAGAAAGTATCAAAATTCAAAATTTGAAGTGTGCTTTTCACTAAATGGGTATTACTTTCACACCATCATAAATTCTAAAAATTCTAAGTCAGGGATGATCTGTATATGTGCTAAGTTCTGTGGTTTGATGATGGAAAAGGATTCTACTTTCAATAACCTGAAATTTAGAGGTAGGATGACTCTAACTATGCATAGAGAGATGTCTCTAATAAGCCAGTGTTAATTCAGAATTAAATCTAAATATAAAATAGGAAGGGCACCTTATGGTAACCCAGAAATGGTATAATATATTGTTCTTCTCATGTAATCACCACGTCATAGGGTCAGCTTAGTGACTGATGAAAAACATTTTGAGTACCTGAAAATTTTGTGTTGATAACAGGAAGCCTCATCATAAAACACTGTGCATGAACAAACTGCTTTTCATGACATTTAAGACAGATATATTAATGTCTAAGTTTAACATATAAGAAAACTGATGCCAATGTGAGTTTGCCTGTCTTGCCTTGGGTTACATAAAATGTTAATATATTAAGCTTATTTTTCCCCTGATGCTGTGCAATATCCCCATCATTTTTGGATTAACTCCAAAATTCCTTTCTTTCACATGAATACTCTAATATTCTTTTCACCGATCTTTCTTACATAATTCTGTGGACAATATTTGACTCTTTTCCTGCCCATGACAATAAGTATTTTTGCTGGTGAACATTCTAGAGAATGCTCATTATATATATATATATATATATATATATATATATATATATATATATATATATATAATAAAAAAAATCTTACCTTTTAGTCAATGAACTAAAAACAACTATGTTAAAATATTTACTTCACTGTATTAAGTTTCTGGAATGTATTCAGTAAAACTGCCTATTTGCTTAACCTCTCTGCATTGGAGGAGTAAACATACTTAATTTTACTTTCAAGTCATTAACTACATTTTGGTTCAAAAAGGACCCAGTTCATTTTTGAATAAGGAGAGTTAATTAGTATTCTAGCAGCGTATTACCTCCTTACTGGGGACCTTCTGAAATGGGACCTTGAGATGTGAATACCTGAAATCCTTGCTCTTTTTACTATAAGAAATGAACTCCTGTGCTACAGGCTCTCATTGTCCTTCAGATGTAGACGTATTTTAATTCATCATATTTCTGTAACCCGATGTTGGCTCAAGCTCTGAAATGCAAATTTCACTCCACATGCCCCTGCTGCCTCCTCAGAGGTGACTTAAAAGCACATATAGACAATACCTCTGACAAGCTTTGCTTTCAAGAGATCTGAAAGGTGAGGCTTTGTGGAACATGTGCTTTCAATTCTGTTGTCATAGACCACTCTGACTTTCACAAGACACATATAGGCCAGAGTATATTAAATTTGATTAAAACTGTGGATTTTGTTTACATGTAAGAGAAAGTTTTGAGCTCACTTAACGGATGCCTTCACAACCTTGATACCAATCAGTGGAAAGTACAGGGTGTGCTGCAAAAATCAATATACCATTCGCTTTGGACACTTCAAAAGATAGAGTTTCTGAAGTTAGAAATATGTGTGTCCCCAAATAATTTATTTTTACTCTGCTTCCAGAACTCTAACTACTTCTGTTGTGTACGTGTATGCATGTTTGTGTGTGTGTGTGTGTGTGTGTGTGTGTGTGCATGCGCGTGTGTTTGTGACTATTGATTTAAGCAAATCTTAGCAAAATGAAACCCACAGACAGCATATCAAGCTTGGACCAGAAGAGATACTTCAACACACAATATCTTCAGCTACACTAGGAACCATGCAATTTGGCACCAAAGGAAAGCACTTGTTTCCAGGATTTTTTTTTAAGCAATTATTGCAATATTTCTTTCCAGGAAAGTGGTTTTTATTTACTTAATTTTTAGTAACTGCCTCTTCTGATCCATTTGCATAAAATATTTCAATTGTGTATAGTCTGATCACTGAGGTATAGAAAAAGGTCTGATTTAGTATTGAAGACATAAATAAATAAACAAAACCATGAGGTAAGAAGCAATAAGTTCAAAACAACATAAACTACACTTTTTTTTTAGTACAGGATAAATGAATTTTAATATTCAGAAGCTTGTTGCATCCTGTTTATAAGTCTTTGAAAAAATTTCTTTGTTAACTCATGCTATCCTAAAATCTCAGAAACATAATCACTCTACCCTTGGAAAGATTTTATCTTCTTATTCATTGCAATACATCCCAAATAAAAATAACTCTCAATTGTTTATTTACTTGACAAATGAGTCAAACAATTGACTAAATTTTTAAAAGTTTATTATTTCAAAATAACTTCAAAGGGAAAGCTCAAGTCCTTCTTTACACTGTCCAGATCATTATATTATGATCTTTCACAGTAGCTCATTACCATTATCAATCTGTCCCTTACATAAGCAGTAGTACTATTTTAGTAAAAATTAAGTAAGATTCTATAATAAGTTCAAAATACACACCTGCACATATTAGAATTGAGAATAATTTAAACACAAGTATTTTTTAACCAAAATATCTTTTATGTTTTGGTAAGAATGTTTGCAAAATTACTTTCAGAGTGGGAATAGTTGTTATAATGATTATGTCAGCAGTTAATTTGAACATCAGGACAATTGTGTATTTTTATACTGTTTCTTCTGGTCATTTAATCTGTGTTATTTGAAGTAAAGTTAGACAATTTAGGCAAAAACAAGGCTCCTGTGCCAAAGGGAATTTGCTGAACACATTATTCTAATAGACTATTTGGCTTGATTTCACCATATATAATTTGTCAAATCTTCATTTACTTTGCTTACATAGATAAATCCTAATGACACAGGTACATCCTAGTAGAAATAGGTATGGATAAAAAAAAAAAAAGAAGAAGAAGAAAAAGAAAAGAATCCATCCTCAATCTTTTGGTTGATTAGACAGGGTAAATATTTTCTGTCTTGAAATAGGCTGGCAGTGGAAATCCTACTATGACATGAATCCTTCCTTGCAGAAATTCTGTTCAGCAAACACTTCCCCTGCCCCTCTGTGTACAGAGTCTATCGTGTGCTGTGCATGAAACACGAGACAAAGAAATCCTGGACCTAAACACTCTCATTAAACTTCAGATAGCTTGGTGGCTGGCAAATATTTCAATTTCTACATTCTAGATGGGAAAATGTAATTTAACCTTTCAAGAAACTTAGATACTTCAATAGATATAATTGGAAGGCAGGCAAAATAGATTTATGAACAATAATATTTTGTAGTACGAGCTTCCTGATATGTAAGCCCAGATGAAACCCCAAGAAAAGGCTGATCCTATTGCCGCAGTCTGGCTGGGCACAAAATCACGAGCCACCACACAGCTTCTAGATTCAAACAGCAACTCTTTATTCCCGAACTCACACCAGCCGTCTACAATCATGTTCTGGGGAAATCCACGTTCTCTGCCCAAATCCACCCCCTCTGGGCTTCTGTCTCCCAAAAAATACTGTCTGAATCCCGTGAGAATTCAAGGGGAACTCAGGCAGCAGGATACGCCCTATTCCCAGCAGGAATAACCTTAAACCTGTAACCACCCTAAACCCGGATAGTCCTAAACCCGGATTATCCTAAACCGGGAACACCCTAAACCCGGATCCGCCTTGGTCCTTGAGCAAGGTCACCTATATGCAATGTCACTGCAAAATGTCCTATTTCCAGGAGTCCTTCCACTAAGCAACATGGGGTACGCTGGCAAGGAAATTGTCATACCTACTTGGCTAATGGCTCCCAGCATCCTATGACAAGAAATGTTCTCCTGATGTTTTTTTCTGAGGATCTGGGAATAGGTTAGCATTCAGCTAATTTTCTTTTATTTTAAAATAAATAAATAACAGTCACTAGGATAAATTTTGTTATTTTAAGAGCTTTTACTATTTTTTGGTAAAAAATGACCTGGATATTTTGGGGTGTTTGGGGAGGATGTTAGTTAACTATATCATTTTACATACATACTGTCATAGCTGATGAGACAAATTTGGAGATTTGGCTTCTTTGCCCCTCTATTGGTTAATATGCCCTGAGTCATGTGCTGTTTTGGGGGATGTCACTCAAAGAATCATTTGTTAGCAAGCATTTATAAAGCAGATTATGAGATTCTATGGTAATTAAATGTATGTGAATAAATCATGTGTGTGTGGATGTGAGAGAAAGAGAGAGAGGAAGAAAGAAAACAAAAAACATACTCTTTTTTTCCCTAAAGATAATTTTCAGCGGGAGGCAGGGTAAATATATATGATACAAATAATTAGACAGTTATAACACTGCATTTATAATTTACCATACACAACAGAAAAGCGAAGAGCTTTGCCATCAGAAAGGCCTCAGTTCATATTTTAGTCTATAATCTTTTAAGCTCATGTGGGTTAGTTCACTGAGCTCTACAAAATTTTGTGTCCTTATATGTGCAATAGGATAATAAAGGAACTTCCTTATAGGTTTGCTATGAATATTAAATAAAGACTATATGGACTGGGCATGTTGCACATGCCTGTATCCTAGCAGCTCGGAGTCTGAGGCAGAAGAATCACAAGTTCAAAGCCAGACTCAGCAACTAAGAAAGTACCTAAGCAACTTAGTAGGCCCCTTGTCAAAATAAAAAATAAAAAGGGCTGGGGATGTAGTTTTCAATTATTAAGCATACCTGGGTCCAATCCCTAGTACCAAAAATAAAACAATAAAAGAATGTATGTAAACTGGGGTGCGTGAAAAATAGCAACCCTTTAACAATAGCTGTAGTTATACAACAGCCTTAGTTATTAGTAATAGTACTAAAGGGAAAACCGCACATTCCAAATGTTTATGCAAGTCATCAGTGTTCTCTTTCCTCTATTAAGAACTCAGGAAAATCCAATCACTGGTGGGACTCAGAGTCATCCAGTGGTGAAAGAAGAGGTGCATATCAGTTTGTTGACCCAGACACCATTCATTGGGCATTAAAAAATTGTTAGCTATGCATTTACTATGTGCCAGGTAGGCTCATTGGTAGCTCTGGGGATGAAAGGGTGATCATAAGGAACATGATTCCAATTGAGGAGTTTACAGTCTAGCCGTGAAGACAGACCCATTTTAAACCAGGATATAAATAAACAAATGAGAAAGAACTGACAGAGTACAGAGGTAAAGAATACCGTCCTTTGGTGGGGGAGTAAGAAAAGACCTCCCTGGGGAGGCAGCCTTTCAGCTGAGGTCCAGAGGAGGAGAAGGACCAACCACATGCAGGATGGAGGCCCACAGAACACGTGCAAAGGCTCTCAGGGGATAGATACATGGTTTATTCATCTCATCATTATCAGCTCTAATTTTGTTAGGTTCATGCTTATTTAGATTTATTTATTTTTTATCACCAAGCTAACAAGCATTTCAAAAAGTTACAAACCCAATGGTTTCCATAGTCTTTAAAGTAGATGCCATTTATATACATTTTAAAACCCAAACAACAAATCTTTCTGGTGTCTTCTCTTGAGAATTAATGTAAGAAAGCCAAATATGTATGGTCATCCTAGTGTAGAGAGAGGTAGGACCTAAAAATAATAATACTATAAGTAGATATTAGGTTAGGAAGCTTTGAAATAGACATTTGGGGACCCACGGTAATATATTCTCATATCTGGGTCATCATAAAGTACCCAGAATAAATTTTTGTGTCTTTGGAGAGCTACATTTAGGTCGGCCACTTTCCACTGGGATGCTAGATTGCTCCTGGGAGCTCAGTCACCGTGGCAGGAAGAAGACCAGAATGCTTTTGGATATAGGAGACAAAGGAATTGGATATGGAACCAATACCCTCATCCTAAGTTAAAATATAAGAAGTTCAATAGCTCCACAAAAATCTCCCAAAATCTAATAGTACTTCTAATAGCTCTTCTGAAATACCCACCCTCCTCTCTGGACCTAGTAATCTTGCAGAGTTAGGTGAAATATGCTTTCAAAAAGCATTGTCTAGGTCGGTGCCTTTGCTACCCTTTCATTTCTGTACCATACCTGTAAAAGAGTTTCAGCTTTATAGCCCTGTCCTCCCAAATGCATTCAGCTGTCAATTACCCTCACCAAGAAGGGGAGCAGCAGGCAGTGCAGATAATGGAAATTGGTGAATAATCTGCTCTGACAGGCCTGTAGCCAGGTCCTTCTACTCAACCTGGATAATTTTTGTGGAGAAGGAAAGTAGGGCTTCTGGCCTGGGGAAGAGCCTTGTCTCCCACCTTTCTATCTAGATTAGGATCAGGACTACATTTCCTAAAGATTTCTAAAACTTACTCAGAATTTCTTCATCTCACACCATCCCAAAGCCTTCATCTGAACTGGGAACTGGGTGTGGAGGGGTCATGAATGAGCTGTTCAAGCACAACAATGTCGGCATGAGTTGCATCAATCAGACCACCCAACCTCTGTATGATTCTTAGCAAACTTGTCACTTAGTTCTGCTAAGAGACAAAGGTGTAGTCTAGCATGCCTCCTCGTTCCTACTTTATTATTTTTCTCTCACAGGGTAGCACAGAAAGCTATTGGTATTGAGGGCATTTCTCTCTTTGTGGAATGTCAACAGGAGCTGCCCAAGTTTTAATATACTCTTTTAAAAATGGTTAATATCACCAAAGTTCTCAAGACAGAATGGCCTCTTTGTGAGAAGTTCTGGGTGGTGATGAGTCATACAGGCAAAGATTGCTGATATGAAGTGATCAATTGGGGAATCACAATTCAATAAAATAGTTCTGCTAGGATCATAAACCCTCAGAGCAAAGCTCAGTCCACTGTGTGGATCATCACAGCTGAGACAGCGCTCCTCAGACTTCCCAATCCATCAGAACCTGCTTCCATCTCTCCAGCTGCTCTCTATCTGCTGCTGCCCATCACTCTATTTTCCCATCTTCATCCAGAGTCACTTCACCTTCATACATCTTTCCGGGGCATTCTTTCTTATTCTTCTTCCTGACATTATCTTTTGATTGTCTCCCTGTTTTCATTGTCTCTATCCCCCTTTCTTGTAGAAAATTTCTTGCCTCCTTAATTTACTTGAACGTTCTAATTTTTGCTATCTTTCTTAGCTTCCACCCCAATATTTCAACATTCCTCACTCCCCTCTGCTCTGACATCCTGCGTTCTGATTAGATGCCATATGTATAACAAGGTAGACAGATGCTTTGCTGTTAAACTAAAGGGCTTTTTAATCTACCAGAACAGAAACCACTAGCTTTCTTTTTATTTGGGGACATCAGCAATTCATGGCAAAGGGTTTAGGAATAGAAGGAATACAAATCAGGGTTTTTGGATTTGTTTCCCTTTCTTTCTTTCTTTCTTCTTTCTTTCTTTGTTTTTTTTTTTTCTTCAAGTAGCATGGAATCTCAACAGGTCTCTCTTACTGTTTCCTTATTTTACTTGATCTGCAAAGTAAAAATCTACACGGTGATGGATTCACAAATGCCACTAATGATACTTAGATCTCTGTACACGTGGTGCTTTCACTAGTGTGGGCAGCGGCTGAGGCCTGTGACTCAATGCATTTTATCTATTAACCATTTACAAACTCCTTTTAAAATCTGTGACCCTCAACAGTGTTTATTTTGATGGATTTCTGAGTTGCATTTTCCCAAATCTTTATCTAAATTGAAGATGTCATCTTTCTTTCTGGCACTCTTTTTGTAATCAGATGTGTCCTTGGGTGGACAGTGAAGAGCTGCAGACAACCTGTCAAACCACACAGCCAGACAGTGCACATGGACTGGCAGCCATTACCCCACAGGATTGTTGTCCAATTGCTAGCTCTAACCCAAGAGTGAAGAGATCAAAATGGTCAGCAATCTTAGGCAAATCAGACAAAAAGTAGCCTGAGTACCCAGGAATCTTTGCAATAGAAGTCAGCTTCCATTTTTGCTTGGGTAGGATGGTTTATCTGCCACAGTAATGGGCCCCAGTGCAAGCTGTCCAGGAACTAGCAGCATGGGGTTAAGGATAAGGCTGCTATGGAAGCAGAAGAGACCATGCCACTCTGAGCACTTCGCATAGAGTGGATCTCTGAGTCACCAGGAGCTGAAAGGGAAATTCAACTAAGAGGACATTTCAGGGTCCTTACACCTCAGTGTGTTTATAGTTTCAGCAAAAGCACTTCCTGATATTGTCTTCCTGACCTGCCCTCTCATGATCTTTCCCTAATGACAAATGTCAGGTCAATCCCTGTCTTGTTTTTTTCTCTGCCATGTTTGTACCTCGTAGCTCTGCTGGGAAGTCTTCACTGGAAATGCCACTCGACTACCAAAAAATAAAAATAAAAATCAACCTCCTTCAAGTGCCCCAGCAAAGAAGGTGGCATCAAAAACCTTGCCCACTAGAACCCTTGGGACCATAGCAGCCCCTTCCTGCTAAATGCAAGGAGGGCACATGGGTTTTGCAGTAGTTTGAAATATTTCTAATTTGGTCAAAATGTTTGCCAACATTGGGAAATGCAATCAAGTTTTCTCCTTACTTCTATCTGCCTAGCAAAATGAGCTCTCCCCAAGTAATCCACAGCCATGAATTCTTTAGAAAAACCTGGTGACATTGTTCTTGTATTTATATTCTCTGTAAACATTTGAACCTGACTTTGCAACTTTGTACTTGTCATTAGCAATGTGTTTCTTGTTTTGTATTGTTCTTTCAGCTTCTGCATGGCTTTTTCTAAAAAACTTCTGTGGAGTGCAATAGCACACCTAGCACTGAGTCATTTCTATATTTTGCAGACATAGAAACTGAGGAATAGCTGAGGTAGTTGCCTTTGCCCATAGAGACACTTGGGTAAATGACTGCATTTGAGCAGTCATGGTAAATGTTTTTTTTTTTTTTTTTTTTTTCTTATGAGGAAAAAAAAATATCCTTTCTGCATGAGTGAAATTTGACAGGTTCTCAAAACAAGTGCTGTGAGACTCAGACAGAAAGGGCCACCTGTTATGGGGGTTACAAAGGTCAGGAGATAATTCTCAGCTGTTCAAACAAATAAACTTCAACACCACAGGTCACTTCTGCCTGCCCTTTGTGTGCACAGCACCCTGCTGTGCTGCCAAGCCATTTACTCCTTTTAATTGAGGAGACCAGGCCTTTTTGTGCCTGTGTCTTTTTGGGTTTGTTGCTGCTATAGGGGAAAAAAAAAACACTTAACACTGTGATAAAAATGGATGCCTGCCAGGTTAGCCAAATTCCATCACCAACAAGGGGGCTTATGCAAGAACTCCCAGGCGCTGTGCAGGTGGGGCTCAGGCTGCCCAAGGTTGCATGGAGATAGCAGGAACCATGGCTCTCAGGCGAGCTGGCAAAGCACGCTGTACAATAGAATTTACAGTTATTGTATCTCTCACAAAGGATCCTCTCTGGTCAGTCAGGAGGCCCAGAAATTTGCTCTTTCAGTTTTCTAAGAACAGCAGAGTATGTGACTTGGATATCTGCAGCTGTCTGTCTGGGTCTAGTCCTTCATGCACAGCAGGGAGGCAGGGAAGCCCTGAAACCAGACCTGCCTGGAGGCCAAGTAAGATGGATTCTTTCTGCTGGCGGGAGCCTGAGCCTCCCTGCTGAGCAAAACCACCAAGTCACTGGATCCTGGGCTCACAGAGCTATTCTGGTCACTTTGAGTTATCTTTCTCCTCCCTGTTCCCCTTGGAGGAGGCTTTTCCTACCTCACATACTTCAGAACTTCTGCTCACTTTCAAGTTTCTTTTTTTCCTTTTATTCTTTCCTTGTGTGTGTATGTGTGTGTGTGTGTGTGTGTGTGTGTGTGTGTGTTCTTTTGTTAACATCATTTCTCTTCAAGTCTTTCAAAGCTTCTTTGAGGATTCCCGGAAACACAAAGCACTACTTCTGGATTGTACTCCGTGTTATTTCAAGGCGGTGGCTGGGAATGAGGTCCACCTTTGCCTGTGTACACATGGCCATCTGCACCTGGAAGGTGTGTAGGGGCATGACTGATTGATTTAGGGCAGATAAGCTGGGGAGTGTAAAGCAAGATAGGTTTGCATCCTGTTCTGCACTTCTTTCCCCCCTGTAACCTCGCAGAAACTGTACAGCCAGTCTCCTTCCCTGCATGATCAAGATAAGATATTGCTCATCTAGCTTTGTTTTTTTTTTTTTTTTTCCCCACAGGTAAAAGGACTACATAGCTTATTAAATTGCCTGATCCCCAAATATGCCATGGATATGTAGTGTTTAAAAATACTTAAATGGCTCCTCAACACACATTTCACTGTAGAATGCTGATGTAGAAATAGTAGTGTTTCAGGTTCAGAGCCTGATTTCTAGAATTTCAGTCCTACCTTTACTAGCTGTGCACCTCATTTCCTCCCATGAGGTGGGTAAGTGATGCCCTTCACCTCATAGGGGGATTAGATTTAATGAGGATCAAACCCAGCGCCCCACGCATGGGCGAGTATGTTACCACTTGAGCCACATCCCCAGCCCCAGAGTCTGTCTTTGCTGGACAGACAGCTTGGATCCAGCTTTGCAAGTCCTCTCAGTACTTCCAATACACCAAGGTTTTTCCTACCTCAAAAGACCAAGGTCTTCTTATTTGCCGTTCCTCTAGGAGAAGGTTGTTCTCCCACTGCTGCACTGTCATGGTGAGTTTTATCTCAGATTTCATGCCATACCCACAGGGAGGCCTTTTATGAGCATTTAGAGTAAACCAGGGCTGCCTACCTTTTATCTTCCCTCTGGATATCTTGTATGTTTACAGTGTTGGCTGAAGGTTGACATCATTGATTGTTTCTTGAAATCTGAGGATTTCTCCTGGTATACCATGATATCTTATGGGCAGTGACAATCTCTGTCTTTCTATGTAATTCCTTTCCCTGATTCATTCATTCAATTTATGTTCATTTAGTGTTTACTTTATGCCAAACACTTTTCTAGACACTAAAGTTGTAGTAATGAAATAAACAAATCAATCCTTGCCTTCACAAAACTTTTAATTCAGGTGAGAACATAAAAAATAAATCAGGAGCCCAGCACGGTGGCACACAATTGTAATCCCAGCAGCTCGAGAGGCTGATACAGGAGGATCATGAGTTTAAAGCCAGCCTCAGCAAGGGCAAGGTGCTAAGCAACTCAGTGAGAATCTGTTTCTAAATAAAATACAAAATAGGGCTGGGGATGTGGCTTACTGGTTGAGTGCCCCTGAGCGAGCTCAATCCCTGGTACCCTCCCTCCCCCGCCCCCCAATCAGGAAAATACATAGTATGTTAGATAGTTGTACATATAGAACAATAAAACAAAACAAAGGAATGGGGAAAGTTGGGAGAGGGAGTGTGATTTTAGATAAAGTCACTAGAGAGGTTTTGCTGTGTGTAGGTATTGAAAGAGAGCAAGAGGTGGCAAAAGAGTAAGTGCAAAGGTCCTGGGGTGGGAACCTAGAGAAAGAAAAAGGAAATAAACTACAGAGATAGAGTAAAGCAAGTGAGGGGAGACCAAAAGGAGATGGTCTGAGAGATATCTGAGGGCCATGCGTGGGGCCATTTTGAGGACCTATAATCTTACTCTGAGCAGTCAGGAGCCCTCCAGGAGAAATAGAGTGAATTATTTAGATTTCAACAGTTTCATTCTGATTACTGAATCATGAATATATTGAAGAAAGGCTACAGCAGAAGCAGAGAGACCAATTAGGACGCTGTTCCAAGAATCCAGGAATAATGAAAACTCAATAAGTACTTGAGAATAAATAAGTATGTTTGTGCACATGCTGAGAAGACTGTGAATCTGTAGGTGGTTATTTGTGGTGTTGACACATTGAGAAATCAGGAAACAGGGCTTCTTATCCACCCCTGCATTTCTTTGTATTCAGGTAGTGATTTATCTCCTGTCCCCATCACCCTCAAAGCTGGAAAAGACAAAGTGTTGGTGATGACGGATAAAGCCAGAGAGAGTTATGATACAAGACACTCTGCCAATGTTGCTCTAAAGCAGTGCCTTGCTTTCGATCTGTGAAACAGGTCTTTCTTTCTCCTTCATCATCTGGCAGCAAAATGAGCATCATTCTTAATACAGAGGAAGAAATAGGGAGACAAACAGAAGTGGGAAAGACAGAACAAGAAACTGCTCTCATCAGGTAGAGTGTGGGCAGGAGCCGCTGGTCATCTGGGGTCTGCCTACAATGAACTTGGCTTTTTTACTTTCTTATCCTTGAACCGATGAGAAATCTCTTAGGTTTTTTTCCACCCGTTCTCAATGGCTTCATCTAGCTAACTACCAGCATAAATAATGACTTTAAATCAATAACAGCAACTTTAAGAATAACCAGGCCTTTGAGATTTCTAGACCATAAAGTCATTTAAAAATAAACATTAGTGAATGGAGAAAATCTGAAACTGCATTTTGACAGGGATAATTCTGAACATGTGTTTGTAATTAGAAAGTTTTTGTTAGAGTTTCATAAAAGCCAAGTATTAAATGCATAAAGCTCTTCTCAAATGAAAAAAAAATAACTGATGTGGAAAAGATAGGATCTAAGTATTACCTTTTTAATTTGTGGCAGCAGTTCTGTGACTGCATGGATGCAACTGCCCAGCTCGCTGTGTGCCGGCTTCCTCACCTCCAGTCCTTCTCCTGGTTTGGGAGAAGAGCATCATGGGAAGTGTGTTGGGAGGTGAGACAAAATGTTTGTGGGATGCAACAGCTCACTGCATAGATTGCCAAACAAATAGTTGAATCTAATTTTCGCTCCTATTTTTCATAGCTTGGAAAATTTCTCTTTGGATTAAAGTTCATCTTGCTGCACTAAATTCATTTTAGCATAAAGACATATCTGAAAAAATTTGTTCCTCCCAGCATTAGAAGGAAAAGAAAAATGACCAAATTGAGCCATTAGGCTCTGATTATTTAAAAAAAAAAAATCTTCCTTCAAACATAGCATTATGTGTATTGATTGAGCATCACAAAAGTGATGTGTTTGATGGCATATTGCATCACAAAATAGCCAATGTAGCCAATAATCTGACAAATTTTATAAATGCCGTCCTTCTCAAAAGACTGAGACATTCCCCAGAGCTTTCTTGCTTCTGTTTCCTTCCGGTCAACATCAGTGCCCATTTTCTAAAGCACGTGGTGATCGGTGTTGAGAATTTTCTCTGCGGAGATGATTGAGCACTACTCCAGTGCTGATGATGTACCTGCCAAGCCCCCAGAAGCCTTAAGCTTCCCAAATGGACATGTAAAATATAATACATAGTTCTGCTGCTGCTTTCCAAAGCCTGAAGTTGCAGAATCTCTCGGGTGGGAAGCACCACAGTCCTCAGTCACATCCTGGCTGCCCTGGGATATTTAAGACCTTGAATTACAGATGCAAGTAGGGAAAATAGTGCTTAAGAGGAGAAGAGTGAACCAGGTACGAAGAGGTGAGAATGAGCGGCTGAGGAGGAGGCAGGCGAGGAGAGCAATAGAGATTATTTGTTATTTGCTTTTTCATCACTCTATGATTTCTGAAAGCATTAGTATCCTGGGTCAAGTACCATGTTCTTCTTGCCAAAAAAAAAAAAAAAAAAAAATTCAAAGAGGTAAAACACAAATAAACTGTAAGATAAAGGCAGAGGAAGTGTTTTAAAAGTGAGAAATCCAGGGATAGAGCAAAGTAGCTGTGTGTCAGGTAATAAAATTAAAAGTTGCTGGCCATTTGATGGGAAGGGGGTGGCAATGAGAGAGATGTAGTGCAAGCAAGAAGAAAGACTGGGAATCAAGGCATGGGGAGAGGGAGTTCTAAAAGAAGCAACAGAAACAAAAATACAAGAGGGACAGTGGCCCTCATGCCAGCTGGGAGCAGTTTGAGAAAGGTCACAGATACCCTCTGGGCTCTTAGCTACACAAGAGCAGCGGGGCCTGTCAGGGCAGATAAACAAGGGAGACTTGGATAGAATACAATTTACATCTTGATTTTCATCTAGGGAGAGCATACGTTCCTCTCTGTTGTCAGAACTTAGAGGGGGACACGCCTCAGCCTCCAGAGCAAGTAGCAGATGGAGAAGGACTCCACCATTTTCAGGATCCCTGTCCAGTCTGTTCCTTGAAAGGCCTTGACTATTCCTGGCTGTACTTTCTGCTCAGTGGAGTCTGCGTGCTGGTTTCCAGTTAACTATGGTGACACAGAAACATTTTCTAAACAGTGGGAAATTTCCAAGCCCAAACTGCTCTTTTGGGTTATTTAAAAAAAAAAAAAAAAAGCACAAACATGTTACCTGGCCAAGTGTGGAGAGGTAGCCGTGTACAGTAAATTTTAGATCACTAGTATGTGGAAAACCGAGCAAGAGAACTTGAATTTGTAATTTTCCACATCTTCCTCAGTAACGAGCACATTTAAAGGAAGCCTTGGATATAGAAAAAATGCACAGATGTGTGGAAATCAACAACAGAGGGTGAAATTCAACAGAGCTAAACTGTTTCATGTTATCTCAGATGTTCAGCGCCTTTCTGGTTCCTGCACATTGTGGAAAAACTGTAATTCTGATATTTGGAGAGAACCATGACTTTTGCAGATAGCAGGACAGCCTGTGTAAGTGGGTAAACCTCACAGATCTAGGCTGTTCTTAGGAAGAACATAATTTAGCATTGTGCGTTTTAAACTTGATCACATTTTTGGCAGAGTGCCTGGTGCCAGAGTTGTAGCTCAGCCCACTGATATTTGATGGGATATCCATATCCTGTTTAAGAGCCTGTGAAATACCGCTGCCTGCCCTGAGAAGGAATAATGGACTAGAAATAGATATTAATTGTTGCTCAAAGGTAATGCTTTTGAATTTCTCAAAATCAGAGTAACATAATGGCTCTCCAACTATGGGAAAATATGATAACAAAATGCTTTACCGGGTTGGTATTCTGCTGTACAGGAAATAGCCAAAGGTGAGAGGAAGGGCAACTGGTCATATTGGGTGGCTTGGGACAGAAGTCAGGGGATGTTTTGGTTAGCTTTTTTGCTGCTGTGATTAAAAGACCTCACAAGAACAATTTTAGAGGAAGAAAAGTTTATCCAGGGTCTCACAGTTTCAGAGGTCTCAGTCCATAGACAGCTGGCTCCATTTCTTGGTGCTTGAGATGAGGCAGAACATCCTGGCAGAAGAATGTGGCTCAGAAAGGAGAGAGAGACTCCACTCACCAGACACAAAATAGATGTCCAAAAGGCACGCCCCCAGTGACCCACCTCCTCCAGCAACACCCTACCTGTCTCCAGTCACCAATCAGTTAATCTCATCAGAGGATCAATTCACTGAATGGGGTAAGGGCTCTCATAATCTGATCATTTCTCTTCTAAACCTTGCGTTGTCTCACATGAGTTTTGAGAGGGTCACCTAATATCTAAACCATAACAGGGGGAGTCTAGAGTATTTCATATTTATTCAATATTTTATTCAAGTAATGATTCGTAGATTTTAAAATATATATTATCTCAATGATAACAAAAAGCAGGAAACTTGTCTAACAGGGTTGCCCTCTTTATTTCAAAGCCCTGAGGACATCATAAATGCCTGCTGGTTTTTGTTTAGCAGTTACCAGATCTTCCCCATGGAGCAATGGAGTGACAGGATGGCAAGTTATCGTGGAACTTTCATCCCACTGGCTGTTTGTCACAGCAACATGATCTTTGGGTTTTTTCACCTCATTGATAGCATAGTGTATTAGAATCATAAAAATCACCCTTTCTTTCCATCTAAAGGTATTTCATTGGTACTGTTGTGCTTAGTAAAATGTGTAACTGTGGTATATAGACACACACATGTACACAGAAGGTATGTACAATGAAGTAAAGAGGAGACGTGACTAGACATTGAATGTTCTCTTTTAAGTATTGTTAATGTTAGGTGAGAGAGAGTGAGGGGAGGTGTTATTTGGGGGGAAATATAAGAACATTATTTGATTATGTAAAAACTAGAAGTCATGGATTTCACACAAGATAGCACATGTATATCTGCATGAGACATGAGGTGCCTTAAAGAAACTGGAAACAAAAGTCTGAAAATGATTCAAACACAGAGGGCACAGAATGGGAAACTATATATACACACTCATCTAAGTATATGATTGGAGAGAGAGAGAGAGAGAGAGAGAGAGAGAGAGAGAGAGAGAGAGAGAGAAAGGAGACCTTTTATTCAGGGATCCTCAAATTTTCAGGACAGTGTAAATAAGTTGGATAAAATTGGAATGATAAAGCCTGAATGATTATCTCTTCCCTTGGACTTGCTTATCTGCTGGTGTGAAATGACTTGCCACTATACTTTTTTTTAAATAAAGAGTAGAAACCACCTAATTGTCCTTATCAGTGATGCATCTCAGATGACTACTCATGGGAGCAGCTCATTCACTGTTCAAGTTCCCTAATTTAAATGACACACAGGCCAGCACAGATTCTCTTGCATCCTCTCCCTTTTTGAACTCACTTAAAAATGAGATTCAGAGATGGATTCAGCCCCTGCCAAGGTGTGCCTGAGTTTTCTATTTTCCTTTTGACTTGGAAATTTTCAAGTTTCCTGTTCCTTTTGCTTTTCTAAAAATGTTTAAGTTAATGGAGATACAGGGAATGGGAAAGATAAATGTGGAAAGGAAAAAAAAAATAAAGTTGTAGAGGGGAAGAAAAGATGAAAGGTATTCATTTTGGTTTTATGTGCTTTGGGGATTTTTGTTTTTTGTTTTTGTGGCACTAGGGTTTGAACCCAGACCTACATGCATGCAAGAAAATTTGTTCTGTTTGTTTGGTTTTGTTTTTTTATGTGAGGACAGCAAGCAGCAATATGAAGTACAGAGGTATAGAGGTACCTTGGATTAGAGGAAGTGAAGGGAGGGCAGGGAGTATGGAGATAGGAAGGATAGAATGAAGCAGACATTATTACCCTATGTGCATATATGATTACATGACTGTATAACTAACTCTACATAATGTACAACCAGAAGAATGAGAAGTTATACTCCATTTATGTATGATGTGTCAAAATGCATTCTACTGTCATGTATAACTAATCAGAACAAATTTAAAAATTATTTTAAAAACCACAATGAAATATCACCTCATACCCATTTGTATGGTCGGTGTCAAAAAATCCAGAAAATAACAACTGTTGGCAAGAATGTAGAGACATGGGTACTTATGCAGTGTTATGTTAGTAAGATTGAAACACAGCACAACCAACATGGAAAACAGTAAGGAATTCTGTCAACAATTTTAAAAAGAACCCCATACTATTCAGCAACTCTCCTTCTGGGTGTATGTCCAGAAGAACTGATGACAAAGACCTGAACACCCACAGATGCTCAGTCCATACAGCAGAATTCACAACAGCCAAGAGGTGGAAGCAACCCATGTCCATTGATGGATGAAAAGATAAACAAGATATGATGTATACATAAAATGAAACATGAATTAGCCTTAATAAGGAATGGTACTCTAAACATGTTATATCATGGATGAACCTTGAAAACAGGGTGCTAATTGAAATAGGTCAGTCACAAAGGGATGAATATGGTAGGAGTCCACTCATCTGAGACACCTAGAGCACGCAAATTTATGGGGAGAGGAAGTAGAATGGTGGGTTCCAGGTGCTGACAGGGGGAAATGAAAATTAGTGTTTAGTGAGTACAGAGTTTGTTTGGAAAGATGAAAAAAAGACTTCTGCAGATGGATAGTGACAAGTTGTACAGCAATAAGATTGTACTCAATGCCACTGAATTTCAAACTTAAATTAAAATGGGCTGGGCTGGGCAGCACATGCCTGTAATCCCAGCAACTCAGGAGGCCTAGGCAGGAGGATCACAAGTTAGAGGTCAGCCTTAGCAACTTAGTGAGATCCTGTCTCAAAATAAAAATAAAAAGGCCTGGGGACATAGCTCAGCAATGAAGGGCCCCTGGGTTCAATCCTCAGTAGTAACAAAAACAACAACAACAAAAAATCCACAAAGAGTTAGGGCTAGGAATGGGGAGTGATAGCTAGTGGCTAAGGAGTTTCTTACTGGGGTGATAGAAATGTTCTAAAATTCAGATGTGGTTGAATTAGTCTTCTCAGGCTGCCAACAACAGAAATTCATTTCCCATAGTTCTGGAAGCTAGGAAGGGCAAGATCAGTATGCCAGTATGTTTGGATTCTGGTGAGCTTTCTCTTCCTAGCTTGATGATGGCCCCCTTCTCACTGTGTCCTCACCTGGCAGGGAGGAAGAACAAGCTCTCTGGTATCTCTATTTGTACATTATCATGCTCAGGACCTCACCAAAATCTAATTACCTCCCAAAGGGTCCATCTCTAAATTCCACCACATTAGGGACTAGGGTTTCAGCATATGAAAGGCAGATGGGGGAGGGGGGCAAATCTGTAAGTGTAAATACACCAGAAATTACTGAGTTGTACAATTAACAGTGGATGAGTTTCTCAGCCTGTAAGTATACCTCAGTAAAGTTGTTTCCAAAAACAAAGAAAGAAAGAAAGAAAGAAAGAAAGAAAAAAGGAAAAGAAAAAATAAAAGAAAAGCTATAACTGAAACAAGGAAACAAAAACATGAAACATGTTTGTCACTAGAACTGATAAAAATAGAAAAGATCCCTGACACATCCCCCTACCACACACATACATTTAAAAAATAGATAAAGAGAATGATAGGAAGATAGTAAATATTAAAAGCAAATTGTGTAAGAGAACGATGTTTAGAGGATAGAAGATTAAGTGGAAGAAAGAAAAGATGTCAAAGACTATATCCCTAAATATGGTTATGTGGAATTTCCAAAGATCAGCTAAATAAAAATGTTTATTGTCAGGAAACAATTAAATTTGTAGAATAAAACAAAAGAAAATAAACTAGATTCACCTGCAGGGAGATTAAAATATGTAATAATAGCTCACATAGAATATAGCCACATAACTTGACCTTTCTCCTTGCATGCCTCAGCTCCATTCCCATCTGGGATCCCTTTTTACAAGCAGAACACTTACACTGATTTCTTTTGTTCACTTAAATAAAACTTTTTGAGGGGAAAAAATAAGTCATGTTTAAAAACCTCCATTTGCCTTAGGGAAACTCCAATTTCAGCTCCTATTTAAAATATCACAAGTATGAGTTCTCTTGACAGTTATTTAACCTACGATGACAGGTTACAAACTTCAAAAAAGAACAATGACTACAGATTTATTAATTCTGCATGCCACATACTCTTCATAAATAAATAAGTGTTTATGGAAACTCATTCCTTTGCTATTGTTTACCCGTCACTCCAGCTTGTCTTTCTATAATCGACTAACGTCAAAAAGCCACAGCTTTATTAATTTGATGCCTATTGATTTGATGGAAGAAAGGCCTAGAAGGGAGAAAGATGTTCTTATATTGAATTTGGAAACCCTATTCTTTCTATCCCAAGATGTCTGTAGCTCAATCAGCATCCTTCCTAGCTTTTCTGGGTCTTCAGAGCAAAAAGCCTGGGTTCTGGCCAGCACCTGAGGGACACTCAGTGATGACTACCATCTTGGCTAATCTGGGGTCTGCAGCTCTAGTTAACCAACCATGCAGAGAAGTCCATGAGGCAGAGCAGACGGAGAGAACCCCACCCTGGGTTATTAACTGTCTCATGGAATTGTGTCTTCCATTGTTCCTCCAAACCACATGGTAGGATCTGGCCTTCCAGAGCTATGCCAATCTTTCTCTTCTTTATGTGACATAAACAAAGCTAATGTCATGGAGTTGAGTAGGGAAGAAGCACATTTTCACCCCTGGGATTCACTGGCAGTTTTTCATAGACTGTCACAACTACGTTTTTCTCCATGAGGGATTTTTGTTCTTTATAATTGAAATATCTCACTAGGAAAATGGACAGTAATATATTTCTACTCGGTAATAAATAAATCGCTTAGTGTTGCATTTCTTCTCATGTCCTACTATACCCATCCAATCGAAGGTTTGCTCTCTCTACCAGGAGACTGTGCTGTTGTATGAGTGTGTGTCTGTGTACATCTTTCTGTGTACATGATCAAGGTTTATGTGTATCTATAGTGCTTGAGGGAGTTTTGAAATGTGGGAATTCCAGTTCCTCCCGGAAAATAGGCAAACTTTGCAAAAGTACATAAAGTTCTTCATCTGTAAATGGGACAGCAATACCTTTATTGGCATTATAGCTCAGGAAAGGGTCTTACAGTGTCCATAATAGCAGTTTCTGATGCTCTTATTAGCTACCTCTGCCCAGTAGATGAGATTTTCTTTCTGGGCAGAGGCTTTCTTCAGGTTTGTGGACAGGCCTAGTGACTTGGCCTTCCTCAAGAAGCCTCTGGTTGGTCTTTATCTGACCCCATCCCATATTAAGTATCTCTCTCCCATTCAACATTTTCACCTTGTTTATGATGATAAGAAATGAGCACAGGAACCAAGAAATAAGAGATTTGGACTCCAAATTAGCATTGCATTTTAAAGTGATACATGTCAAAAAGAAACATAGCTTCCTAGGTCGCATGAGTCCATTTCTCCAAAGGAAGAGAAAAAGAAAAAAAAAAATATTAGCATCTTTTTAAAATTATAGTTCTCCTCCAGGAATAAGAGTTCAAGAGCCCTAGCAAAGGCCTAAAAACATGTACATATAGCATTATATCCATATAATTTTTTATATATACGTATCTTTGATAAAGTTCAATTTATAGGTTAGGCACAGTAAGAGATTAACAACAATAACTAGAGGTTGAATATTCTTTTCCTAAAGTGCCTATAATCAGAAGTTTTTCAGATTTGGGATTTTTAAATTTACATTAATATAATAAGACAAATTGGGAATGGGACCCAAAGTGAAATGAGAAATTCATAAATATTTCATATATACTTTACACATATAGACCAGAAATAACTGTAGACAATGTTTTTAGTGTACCTGTGATTTGACTGTGACCCATCACATGAGTCAGGGGTGGGATGGTCCACTTTTGGTGTCAGGTGTGAGCTCAAAAATTTCAGATTTTGGAGCATTCCAGATTTAAGTTTTCAGATTTGGGATGCTCATCCTCTCCTAATAAAATAAATCAATTATATGCCAATATGCCATAGTAAGATCACCAGCATTACTACTCTTGTGCTTCGGAATCTTAAGTAAATATTATTTAAACACAAGCACAGAAATACTGTGACAGTCATTCTGAAAACCTGGGCACCTACAGGTGATGTGTACAGGGTGGGTATGCTGGACAAAGGGATGATTCATCCTCTTGACAGAACAGACTGGGATGATGCAAGATTTCATCACACCACTCAAATGGAGTATAATTTAAAACTTACAAATTGTTCATTTCTGAAATTTTTCATTTAATATTTTTGGACCATAATTGATGATAAGTAACTAGGACTGAGGAAATGAAACCACAGATAAGGAGGGACCTGTGTAAAGTTCTTTTTCTTAGGGGTATTGAACTATTAGCAAACTAAACTTTTGCAGGATATTATGAGATGAAAGAATAAGCATTAACAGCAGGTAGTGAGAGGGAAAATTTTAGGATTAGCTGATACAAAAGTAGGAAAGAAGTTTCCCATTAAGAAAGGAGACTCTTAATTACAGACAGCCAAAGACTGCAGGTTTGGTTCAGGAGGCCAACAAACTTTAATGCAAATACATAGGCAGATCTTAATAGAATTCTACCAAAAAGTTTTCTATAATTATTTTGTAAATATATATTTCTGGTAAAAAATTATACAAAGTAGAAATCTGGTTTGGCAGACAAATATGGATACATCCTATCCTGCCATATAAACCCCCTAATAACTCCAGTGATTATCTTTGGGATTATGTTAAATGGCCTCATGGGACTTGAGTTTTTAGTAATTGTATTTATTATGTGATTTTGTAGAGACCTCAGGTTGCCCAGCTTCAGGTTGCCCTGATAAGATTGTGATTGATGGCAATGTTGGTCAACATACAGATATAACTTGAGAATAAATGTATAAGTAATAAAATGGGTAAAATTCTACAATAAATGAAGTAAGTTAAATTTTAAGATGCAAAACATATACAGTCTTCCGAGTTAGGCACCATACAAATTTCATATAGGATGGACAACTTGTCTTTTTCCTGTGTTTTTTATAATTCATTCTTTGTACTCTCTGTATTATTGACACTTTTAGTGTTTGGAGGATATACAATTTTATGAAAAAGGCTATAGAAAAGAAAGATGATCCATTCTAAACAGATACAACTCTGAACCACCCCCATTCCCGCAAAGTTGCAAGGGAGAAAAGTGATTCTCATCTGATGATATACTGTATTAGATTTAAAAGTCAATGGGAATGGTTCAAAGAGATCAACAGGCAATTTATAATGCATAGTTTGTGCATTAATTGGAAAAATATTTTCGAATAGTTTATGGTGAGTAGGCTCCAGTCAATTGTAATATCACTATTGGGAGAAATAAAAGGTTGACTTTTGTCTCTTGTGAAGGTTAAATTGAAGAGATGCCTACCTTGAATCAGCCTTTATAAAATGTTGGTGGTGAGCCTTCAGAGGCAGATGGAGGAAGGCAGGCAGTGAGCACATCTTCCCTCCTCCCCAAGGTCGCATTCCACCATAATGACTCTTTTTCAGGTTCCAATATAGAGTGCTGGTATGAAATGGCCTCAGTGTGGTCTGAACTTGGAACTTTTTCTAATTAAATTTTGAAGTGTTTAGTGTGTTTTCATTTTGGTTTTCTAATTTGATAGGTCTCATTTGTGTCATTACTATGGATTTCTTAAGCCCTTGCTTCGGTTATTAATTTCTCAATTGTCCCAGGCCAAGTCATTACACTTTGATGTACGCATAACAGAGAGGAGAACTAGAGAAATTATCCAGAGAATTTAAATCCAAAACATCGTTTACTGAAAAAGCCTGGGTTTGAGATAAAGTGTGTGGTTTACCTAAATTACTTGAGTCACCCTTTAGCTTTTTTTTTTTTCTTACATTTTTTTATTGGTGCATTACAGTTGTACATAATGATGGGACCCCTTTAGCTTTGGGGAACTGACTTTCATTCTAATAATTTAGCAGAAATCTGGAAGCTGGAATGATATGCATTTTCAAATGTGGGATTCGTTATTTCAACCTGAAGAAAACCTTCTTAAATCAGGAAGGTCAGTCATATCTGTTAAACAGTCCCTATAAAATCCAAAAGAAATGATCATTAGTCATTTCTTCCATTCAGGATACTATGGCAGAGGTGGGAATGTTTCTCTGCTGGTATGAATCCTCATTCCCTCATTATTGATGACAAACAGAACCTAAATCTGTAGGCCAGAAAACTGGTTAAATATTGCTCATACATAACTGATATAACTGTGAAATGAGCTTTGATGAGGTATCTTTGCTAATACTACTATTGTTCTGCTACAATGTCTGTTCAGAACAGTGTACACTGGCACTACAGTGTGCTTTGAGGGAGTGAGGAACTTCACCAACTTAGGTGCTGATTTGGGAGTCAGTGCTACCCATTCTGTCCTACTGCTATGGGGCCTCTATTGTAGGAGGTCTGCTCTTTTAGATCCCAACAGAAATAGCGCTGATGGCTCTGGGGTAATGAGGATCCTGGTAGAGTGGCTTTCCTGAATGAGCTGCACCTCTGAAGTGACTTGAAGAGCCACTAAAGGGGACTATTTAGAAATAGCATCTTAAAGTAGCCAAAGCCTCAGAGCAGAGATAGGAACTAGGGTCTGATAGAGAATTCACGTGTGATTGTATTATTTGGTAGTAGGTGTCAATCAATGGAGGGCTTTCTTATACACACATTAAATGCTAATTTGATAATTAATGTGTATACATTAACTTATTAATGTTATTCAGGCTATAAAAGGATAAACACATTATTCAGATAATATAAATAAGGATTCTGTAGTAGGACACATTAAATATCAGTCAGGTTCACCAGAGAGAGAAAAAAATGCTCTAAAACATTTTGAGATATAAAAAAACAAAGTCATAGTGCCTATACTTTATTAGCTTCTGTTTTCTTTTGGCGGGGGGGAAGAGTTCAGATTTCCTTTATGTAATCCATATGTTATATAATGTTAATATTTTAAATTGCTACTCTGCTAACAGTCCCCCTACCCTCAATGCAACTAGCAAAGGTCAAAAGACAATTAAGATTAGTCAATGGTGAGTTGGCAGAACCCATAAGGCTCTCTCCTGAGTACTAGAAAGTTAATTGGATAACACCACTGCATTTATCAGAGGTTCACAGCACAAGATGCACAGAACATTTGCAAACAGCAAGCTTTTTTTCTATTTCTTTTCCTCCATGCTGGCTTTATAAATTTGATCCAGTGTGATGTTATAAAGTATATGTCCACTGTAGAATGATTAAAACTAGGTTAGTTAGCATTAACTCACATAGTTATCAGTTTGGGGTGAGACTACATAGCATCTATTCTTTTTATATATTTCAAGAATATAACATCATTAAATATAATTCCTTGCTGTATAATAGATCTCTTGAAATTTATTCCTCTTAACTATAATTATATATCCTTTGATCAATGTCTCCCATTCCCCTAGTTTGCTAATGATCCAGCCTCTGGTAACCATCATTATACTTTCTACTTCTATGAGATCAACTTTCTTAGATTTCACATAAGTGAGATCACATGGTATTTGTCTTTCTATTCATGGCTTGTTTCACCTAATATAATGACTTTCAATTTCATCCATGTTGTCACAAAAGGCAAAATTTGGGCTTCCTTAAATGGCTTATAAGTATTCTATTGTGTACATATATCACATTTTTAAAATTCATTTATACATTGATGGACATTTTGATAGATTCTATATCTTGTCATTGTAAATAGTATTACTATAAATCTGGGAGTATAGATATTTCTTCAGTATTAATTTTTTGGATGTATACCTAGTAGTGAGAATGCTGGATTATTTGGCAACTCTATTTTTAATGTTTTAGAACCAAAGGTTGGATGGTTTTAGGCATTATTAAGTCCCTATTACTATTTCCCTGAATCACTATGCTGGATGCTGGGGTAAAATGGTGATTAAAACACAGGCTGTATCTCTCATCAAGAGAAACAGACATAAATAACATAACAGCGTTGGGTACCAAGGATATAACAGAGAAAAGTTAAAGTAAAAGGGGAATCCGGCATGGAGGTACAGCTTCAAATATCAAGAGAGAGGTGGAAGAAGTATAGGGAGAAGTAAGAGAAACTCCATATCACATGAGATTCTTCTCCTTAAAGATGAGTTTATTCATTGTGGAAGGTAGAGCTTCACATTGGAGGTATGGAATTGGGGAAGGAAGTATAGGATACATATTTAAGTAGCTTCTCTATGAAAAAAAAAAGGAAGAGAGAAGACAGAAGAAGGTGGATGTGAGGATGCATTCTTTTTCAAAACAGGTTTACAACTGTTTATATTCTGAAAGGATGAAGCCAATACAGAGGGAGATTATATTCTGAAAGGATGAAGCCAACAGATGTAGGGGAGAGAGAAACCAGTGGTACTAACCAACCTGAGAGGTATTAGAGAGGGAAGCATTCTGAGAGTAGGATGGAGGATTTGGCTTTGACATGAGTGGCAACCCCAATCCCTGCGCCCTCTTCACACATAGCTGCAAACCATTTGTGGTGGCGATTTCATACCCTATTATATTAACATTAGGAACCTAGAAACTTGAGTATCTTAGAAGCTATTTTGTTACTTGCTCTACAATTGTATCTAAATAATGCCACCGTCCCTGCCAGAATAAAGAAGGTAATCATTGTTGGCTATGGATTTAGATTTATTGATATTCCCTGATAATGTTCATGGAGGCACCACGGGCTACAAGCTTCCACATTGGTTGCTTAAAAATAAGTTCGGGGAAAATGAAACAGGCTCCCTCATGCTGCTCATTCCAGCAATCATAGGCAATTATTACAGATACATGTAGAACAAAACAGCAACTTAACTTGAGAAGACAGACATATACCTCTTAAGGAAGGATAATGTCACAGTGTTCAGAATCTTATGCCCTAGTTGTGATGTATTCTAAAGGAAACATCTGAATTTATTCAAACTCAGAGTGCATAGCTTATCTTATGAAATGCCAGTTTGTGGATGAGGAGACTAGATATAATTTCCTCTAAAACTGCATGCATCGGATGAGATCTAGATTACAAACTGTGTGTCTAAACTGGCATTTTTGGTTTGGAAAGTTAACCCTATGTGGGTAAGGACCTGTGTAAACTCTTGGTCTGTAATAAGAATCTTCAAGTCTGGTGCAGGTTTTCCAAATGGAATTACAAGAAATACAAAAATATCTATCCTGCAACATGTTGATGGGCATTTGATTAGAAAGAATATTTTATGGTCTATCATAGTATTCCCCAAAAAATTTGTTTAAGTAAATGACTTCATCTGCTGCAGAATATTTCAGAGCTTTGTGATGAAAGTAGTTATGGTCTTAGTCAGTCTTCAAGAAGAAGATTTTGTTCACAATGTACCTCTAAATTTATTAAACAAGGAATTTTTTCCCCCACAGAACTCAAAGGAACATCTTCTCAATACTTTCCCATCTTCAGTGTCAAAAGCTTTTGCCACTGTGGACACTGCCCTGTATTAATTGTTTCATCAAAAATGGAGGCAAGGTTCCTTCCAGAGTATATCTGTGTGTTCATCAAAGTATTCATAGAAAATGTAATTTTATTTAAGTCTAGCCATATAAAATTACTGATATGTAACAAGTTTTTGTTCTACAAAAATAATGATACATCACTGACCCAAATAATTCCAAAAATGGCCATTATTCTTGCAACTAAACAAAATTAGTATAATGAAATTAAATGGACCACTGTCTAGGGATTTATTTTTCTAAAATAAAGATCTAATCTAGATAGTTCAGCTATCTCTTCACATTTGAAGAGATGGAGTTTTTCCTTGCTTTTGCAATCAGAGCTTACAAGAAGTCTTCAGATGAATGAAAGCCGTTGAGATGAAAGCAAATATAGCTTTACAGAAGAGCAAACAAGTGGGACTCTCAGGTTGTAAGGCAGCTTGTCCAGCAAGCTGGAGGTATGGAATTGGGGAAGGGAGTACAGGATACTTATTCAAATAGCTTCTCCATGAAAAGAAGGAAGAGAGAAGACAGAAGAAGGTAGATGTGAGGATGCATTCTTTTTCAAAACAGGTTTTTGAATATTTATATTCTGAAAGGATGAAGCCAATACAGAGGGAGATTATATTCTGAAAGGATGAAGCCAATAGACGTAGGGGAGAGAGAAAACCAGTGGTACAAACCAACCTTCCATATGTTGGAGCCCTGAAGATACCGCTATGCTATGCAATCTTATATTTCAACTCCTCCACATTCTATGATTCATCCACATGAAATGTAGAAATCTGACTTCCACATGAAGTTAGGTAGCAGTGCATTTTTTAAAAGAAAATATTTCTGACTTGGAAAACTTCCTTCTTTTCATATTCATGAATTTCCACATCTCATGTTTAGCCAAGACATTAAATAAAAAAATGAAATGGTAAATCCTGCATATCAATCAGTTAAATGCTGTCCCAAACATTAACTATATTGATATAACTATATGGATAGTATTTTTTCTTTTATATTCCAAATGTATATGTTCACTGAAACTCAAAAACTCTCTCAATGGAACAAACCAGTAGCCCACTCAGTATAGATTCTGCCTCCAGCAGTAGTGAATAGTAATTGCTTCAGAGGAAGATGGTAGCAATTGATAATGCTCTCTGTGTGGTGGAAAACTTCTTTCTCTTGCAAAATGAATGCTTAGCAATAAAATGTGGAATGAATCTCATATTAAGCAGGTAGCCCCAAGTCTATAGTCACTATCCTATATTATTTTTCAGTGTATTTTTTTCAGGTCAATATAGAACCAGTAGTATAAACCTAAAAGGTTCTAATCTGTTAATCAAAAGCTGAGAGATGTGAATTTACTGATTGCATTTTTTCTCCGTCAGGACTTTTGGTGGTGGGTACTCTATCTTATTCTTATTTGCAACTTTATCTCCTAACACAGTACTATAGATGCAGAATGTAGAATAGAATTGCATTAAATATTGTCTACTCTTAAATACAAAGAAACATATACTGACTCATTTCTTCATTTCATATGTGCATGTATGAATATATGTGATTATCTACAAAGTTGTTATAATGTATATAAATTTATGAGCTGTATATACACATTCATATAAATGTATATGCACATCCAATCCATAGTATTTTAGTTTCAACATCTATCTCAAGCTTAAAGTTATTTGCGTTTCCTACAATTTAATCATTGGTAAGGGGTTTGTGAAGAGAAGAAAAAAGAAGGAAAACTTGTTTCTATACATATTTGTGAAGTTCAGTGCCTGATAGAGCTCTTTGATTTCCATCCTGAAATGTGTTCACATTATTATACATCCCTAGTACCAGACGATTCAATTAATTCAAAACCTATGCATTGAGCCTGACAGACCCAATGGTCCTTTTGGCTGGATAAATGTTGAAAATGTCAACTCCATAATATGGCAAAACCTGATTCCTCTCTATTAAAGGTACCACAAACCATTTATTGATTTTTTAAAAAAAGAGAAATAAAAAGAAGCATGTACCAATTGAACAGGAAGTCAGACAATCCAATTACAGTTATGAAACTGAAGCATTGGGTTTGACAGACCCACTGATTACAAACGACTGCCAGAAAATGCAAGAGAATAGCAGCCCACCATCACACACACACACACACACACACACACACGCACACACACACACACACACAGGGACATACCTCTTGCAACAATGAAGTAGCTAAAATAAATAGCTGTGGAAGGCCAAAGGCCAACATTTTATTACCGATTTATTATTGTCACATTGAACTGTAATATATATGAAGGTTCACCAGAGTCAGTAGCCTCTGAGGGAATTTGGTTTCATTTATGCTCTACTATAGAATGATCTGGCCATCAGGAATATGTACATGAAATGAACTTGTTCTCTATTGCACTTTATAAAAACTGACCTCTTTCAGCTCAGCACCACAGGTTTCACTGTCTTCAACTTTATCCATTATCACACAATATTTATTTTTTATCCTTCTGAGTCACAACATTATATAAAGGTGCTTCAACAAAAACATGTAGAGATAAATCACGGAATGATTTGGTGCTTAGACTCCAAGGGAGGCAGGAGTTTTGTTAATCAGATAATCTAGTAGTGATCATATCGAGAGAAAACAAGATCTTTCTGAATGATATATGGTACAAAATTTAACAGTCCTCTATTTCCTCTACCATATCAAGGTAAGAGAAAGGAGATGAGTGTTAACAATGACCTTGAGAGTAATGAAGGGAATGGGAGGACCCTCTGAATGGCACCCTCCATGGATAGTGGGAGAACATTCATGAACTGTAGGAATCATCAGAGGCCATCCTTAGAGTTAGAGTTTGTTTTCCTAAAACCACATACCCCTCCTCTCTGAGGAGTGTGCTGGTGGCTGATATAGCAAGGGAAAAGGAACCTCTCTTGGTTTATTCCTGTTTGGGTTGATTTGGCTCCATTTGCACAGCATGGAGTCAAGCCTGCCTCTTACCTGCTGAGTCTCTGAAGTGGTGGAAAGCTTGTAAGGGACTTTGATAAGAAACAAGCACACATTCAAATAAACAGATATTCAATTTCCAACCCATTTCAGGTCAGGTCTCTGTTTTCCCAGGGTTACAGAGAAGCTGCTGTTGCCATAGGATACAGGCAAGGAAGAGAACTAGCTCCGAGTTCAGCAAGGTTCTTTAGATCCAGTAACCAGTGTCGCCATTTATTTAGTGGAATCTCCTGCTGTTCTTGAGGCTGCTATAATCACAGACTATTTCCACACTCTTATCTATACTGTTCAAAGAGCAATGACCCCAGTTTTTAATGTTGCTCTTACCAACATCTCATACTTTGGTAGACTTGAAATCAAAATCCATTCTTCTCCAATCTTATAACCCGGATTAAGAGATACTTCATCTAATATTTTACTACAATTTTCCCTGAACCCTTGGGACCCATATTAACAGTCTAGCAGGATTCTATCCTTTTTTTTTTGTTTGTTTGTTTGTTTACTACACCAATCCATATCATCACAGTTCAATGAGAAAAGTTTGGAGGACATTTTCTTCCTTAATATAAAGGCTACAACTCATCAGCATTCGCAGTCATGTCCATTGTAAACCGTTCAATCAAAAGGCTTAGGTCATAAGTCAATATACAAAAAAAACACAATTTAGGTTTCACTCAAAATACAAGAGCATTGCTAAGATTTTTAAAAAATCATAAAAAATTTTGTCATTTGCAACAGTTGAATGAACCTAGAGGACATTATGTTAAATGAAATAAGCCAGACACATAGAGACAATACCATTTGATCTCACTTATATGTGGAATCTAAAAAATTAAAACTCATGGAAGTAGTAGAATGGTAGCTAAAAAGGATGGAAACTAGTGATATAGGCAGATGTTAGTCAATAGGTATCAAGTCATAGTTAGGAAGATGAAGTTCTGATGATCTATTGCACAACAAGGAGACAATAATTAATAATAATTCTTTTAATTTTATTTTATTTTATTGTTGTTGTACTAGAGAATGAATCCGGGGAGTCACACTTGCCAAGAAAGTGCTCTACCTCTGAGTTATAACCCCAGTCCTGTGTCATCTGCTTAAAAATAGCTAAAAGAGCCAGGCATGGTGGCACATGCCTGTAATCCCAACAACTTGGGAGGCGGAGGCAGGAGGATTTCAAATTCAAAGCCAGCCTCACCAAATTAATGAGGCACTAAGCAACTTAGTAAGACCATCTCAAAATAAAACACCAAAGGGCTGGTGATGGGGCTCAGTGGCTATATCCCCCCTGGGTTCAGTTCCTGGTACTAAAAATAAAATAAAATGAAATAGCTAAAAGAGAGGATTATGAATGTTTTAACCTCAAAGAAATAATAAAAGTTCGAAGTAATAGATATGCTAATTACCCTGATTTGATCATTTTACCATGTGTGTATGGAAACACAGCATTGTACACCACAGTTATATACAAGCATTGCTTTTCAATTAAACATAAAATAAAACTTAAAAAATACCATAGAGGATTTTTAATAACCCTTGTGATTGTCTAAAAACACGGGTCTCCTTCAGCTTGAAATGGGGAAATAGGGAGAAGGCACTAAGAAGTCAGCTCATTCATCCCTCATTCTGGGAAAACCAGTTTCCATAACAACTGTCTTCATTTCTTTATTCATGTTCACACATTATCTTTTCCTGTCACTCTTAGAATGGCCCTTGTCCCTTGACATAACAACAAATAACACACAAAAGGCAGTCAGATCTTGGTAAGTCACAACAATTTTTTTTCTTTTCAAGCAAATGTGTTATTCTTTCAAAAGATTTTTTTTTGTGTATGTATGTAAAGAACCATGAATAACATTTGTCCAGGTAGTATTTTGCTAAGTGTCTAGGAGTTATCAATTTCTTCATTCATTTAAAATATGTATTTTAAATGAAATGGTAAAAGTAAATAGTTTCCATAAAGTTAGAAATTCATCAAGGAGAGAGTGCAGTTTATGGTATTTATGACTCAATGCTGGATGCAGCATTTATTATTATAGTGGTCATTTATTCCACATAGTTCTATCAGTCTGTCTTTCCCATATTTGCAGAGATGAGGAGAAAAGAAACAAGTCTAATATTGTATAGTTTATAATGTCATCCAGCACTCTTTCAAAATATATATCATTGACATGTAAGATGAGAAAATTAATGTGCAGAAAGAATAAACCACAACAATTTCTTATTTAGGGGAACAATCAGATTTTAAATATGGTTGTTTTGGTTCTAAAGCATGATTCTTTCCAGACCCCATTCCATTCCTGAAAATCACACAATTTCTTTGGTATTGTAGTAACACTCTCCCAATTATATTACCTTTTACTGCTGATTTTTCATTAAAGTTTAAGATATTTTCACCTGTATTTGGATACCATAATTTATAAGGTTAGAGCTGGTATATGAATATCTCTATCATTAGCTTCTTTATCCTGCCCTAAATCAGGCAGGAAATTTGATGAATCAACAGAGATTAGAGTAACCTATGTAAAAAGACCCTATTTAAGAATGTTGTCCTATAGTGAGAAAGCTTAGGTTGCAGAAATAAACACAAAGTAAAAAATGTTCAGACATGAGGTAGATTTCTGTTCAGATCACATAGATTTTGAAGATTTAAATTATTTGATCATGAACTTCTAAAGAAACTTGGTGTCAAAGTTGAGTCCTTACATACATGAATGGATTAAGCACACAGACATGCATGTCTTTTGATCTATCCTGCTTAGCACATCACAAAGGAGGGTACCTGAGGAGCACAAAGAGATGGGGAACCATCACCAAAGATGATGGCTACACATGTACTTATAATGCATTTCTGTGTATCTGTAAGCCACTCATTTTGTTAGCAGCCATTCTGGATTGTCTCATTCCAGTCTGTTGTTGGGACTAAGGAAATTAAATAAAGGAATTTGGTTTTGATACTCAAGGCAAATACATACTTGTGGGAAAACAGACATACAAACGGCAACCTTGTGATTTCATATATGCAAATGGGCAGCAAGTTCAAAGCACTCCTGGGTCCTCTAATGGTTTCACAGAATAAATAACTCCTGCACAAAGAAGATGCCCAGCAACTATGTGTGGAATGAGTGGCAGCAGGAAAATGTGTGGTTTCTTCTGTATGTTACTCCTTTTGCGTCTTCACCAATTTCTACATATATCCAGAAGTGTCTGGAACGAGGAAGATTATTGCTGAGTACAGTGTCATGGGATGATAAGGCCTTGCCTGACAGTTACCAGAGTTCTCGAAATCAGCCTCAATGCATGCTTCCATAACCTAGGCTTGGACCCACAGATAATTTATGGCAAATCTCAAAACTGAAGAATTTAATACTGTGGTTCCTTTGTCGTCTTCTTCAGGCCCTTTTTGCTTTATGGCCCTTCACTGAATATCCTGAAATGTTTTGACAGCTTTCTCTGTTTATTGCTTAATTTTGCTGAATTTTTTATGAAATTTTTATTCCTTGCTGAAAATACAAAAAACAAAACAAAACAAAACACCAAAAACCTTGTATTCATAGGGACAGATAAAGTAAAATTTTTCTCTTTTTATTGCTAATGGGTTTATTTTGGGATACAAGTAATAGTATTTAAACTTGTGTCAAAACAGTCCTTACAAATAAGACCAAATAATAGATGATGACTACATGCCCAAATCCATGCTGCTATGGGTTGGCTCAATGTTGGGAGCTTTCAGCAAGAAATCAGAGACAAAGTGAACTGAAATAATAACAACAGGATTTTTCACATCTAGGGTTATTTGTCTTCTTTTATATCCACAAAAATACACAAAGGAATGTAGAGTTCATATGAAGCTATCAGATTCAGGCACAGGTGTCTAAATTTTATCCGTTTTATTGGAGACAACAGGAAATGTAGAAAGTAGAAGACATTCAGAAGGATAGGATTTAAAATAGGAGTAGAGAAGAGAGATGATGAGGAATAGTAAAAAGTGGAAGAGTTTCCCTTAGGAAGAGATGAGACAGTGCCCTGTCGACTTCAGAGAAGTCTTGCTATGAAGGGCCTGCTCTCCTGTGTGTCTTCAAAAACACAAAGTCCAGAGCCTCAGAGCCTCATTGATTATAACAGCAAGTAGGCCACCTAGAGAGAGATTTGGTTTGATAACTTAAAAAAAAATCTTAAAATAAAATGGAAGCTGTATTGAGCTCAGGACTATGTTATTATTATTATTATTATTGATGTTGTTGTTGTTATTACCACCAAAAGAGGCTTCCCTTTATTTCAAATACTTGAGATTTCTAGGTCTGGAGCAAATTTTCTTGTCCTCTGTAACAAAGAACCTGAGAGGAATGACTAGCATCCTGGACTTGAGATGAAACCCTCTGATATGATAGCAGTTAACCAAGAGTTGAGAAAAATTAGGCTTCTGGTTTTAACATCACTATTATGTTCCCTTCTGCTGTTTGTGCTCCTCATTATCAATACTTGTCTGAATATCTTGCTGTTCCTTCAAGTTCTAGGCTTCTGCAATGTCATGATAGAGGAATCTATTGAACCGTCATTCAGGAAGGAAAACTAACAAATTGTTTTTATTTGTGGTAGATAAAGGAATAAAAATATGAGAGATAATACAGATATTTGAGGATAAATGGAACAGAAATATAAAATATAAATATTTGAAACAGGTCTCTGAAAATAAAACGTTATTTGGAAGTGAATACAAAAGGGAAAATCAACTTTCTAGGAGATGCCTTCTGAAAGATCTGCTGTGAAAATGTCTTGCACATTCTAAACAGTTAGCATCACAAAAATAGGAACGGATATGAAATAAGTATGTTAAGCAGTATTCACTGCACACATATTTTAAATGTTATTGAAAAAATAACAACTGCATATCCCTAAATTCTGAGAATGAGTCTAGGCACAGGTTGATCTCCAGGAGGAGTATAAAGACATGTGCCAGGATAAGAAAGTAACACACTTGACTGAAGAACTCTTCTCCATATGACTCCATGGTGTAGTCTCAAAAGGAGGTGATGTACTTTAGAATTGTTCCCTAGTTCCTAGCCAGTAGTATTGTCAGCTTTCAGCAGAATATAAAGGGAGACAATGGTCATATCAAAATGGGGAGAGTTTGAGATATTTTTAGGGCAGCATAGATTAATTAGATCTGTGAAATATTAAATTTTAAGATAGCAGTGATGAGCTACATTTTAATTTTTTTGTAGTTTCATATGGACAACATGCCTTTATCCTATTTTACTTTAATGTGGTGCTGGGGATTGAACCGAGTACTTCACACATGCATGGTAATTGCTCTGCCACTGAGCCCCAGCGCCAGCCTGAGTGATGAACATTTTTTTTTTATTTTTAATTTTTTATTGTGGGTTGTTCAAAACATTACAAATTTCTTGACATATCATATTCCACACTTTGATTCAAGTGGGTTATGAACTCCCACCTTCACCCCATACACAGATTGCAGAATCACATCAGTTACACATCCATTGATTTACATATTGCCATACTAGTGTCTGTTGTGCTCCGCTGCCTTTCCCATCCTCCACCCTCCCCCCTCCCCACCTCTCCCCTCCCCTCCCCTCCTCTCTCTCTACCCCCTCCACTGTATAACCCTGAGGGTCTCCTTCCATTACCATGCAATTTCCCTTCTCTCTCCCTTTCCCTCCCACCTCTCATCCCTGTTAAATGTTAATCTTCTTCTCCTGCTCTTTGTCCCTACTCTGATCTTAGTTACTCTCCTTATATCAAAGAAGACATTTGGCATTTGTTTTGATGAACATTTTTAAATGACCCATTAGAAGAAAAGAAGAGGGTGTGTGTGTGTGTGTGTGTGTGTGTGTGTGTGTATGTGTACGTGTAGGAAGGGAGAGAAAGGGGGAAGAAAAGTATGAGATGAGAGCAATAGACATTCAGAAAGAAGAAAACAAATTGAAACTGTGGGCCCGTGAATTTTTTTTATAATGTAACTTTCATAGAAGATTTATTCCTTTGTCCTTTATATAATGGTAAATTTAAGAGAAAAAAATAACTATTCAAAAAGCCATGGTTAAATCATAGCTGTTTGATCTGACAAGTTAAATGAGAGAATTAAAAATGACTGTACGTTTCCAGGAATAATACCTTGAAGCCTTGAATTTATATTGTGCTTTATACATTTAATGCCCTTTTCAATTTTATCTCTAGGATAACCGCTGAGGAAGGATAGATAGATGCTGAGCACAGTACTTGGCACCCTGCAAAAGCTCAGTAAACATTGACAGCTCAGATGACAGCTAGGATGCTGATGGCAAAGCCAGTTTGGAATGGGTTTAAGAAATTAAAAAGCTTAAAAGTTGGCACTTCATATACCTTTGGGAGTCACTGAAGCCTCATATGTGGATGCTATCAAGAAGTTTACCCTAAATGTGCATCATGGTGGGGGATGGGTAAGATTGGTCATTGATAGTGGCGTGAGGCAAGCTCACTTCCAGAAGCAGAACTATTCTCTCCTATTTGAAGTGCATGTTTCATGGTTAGAACCTGCAGAGTGAAAAGAAGAGATTGATTAAATATGTTGCTTCCCACTGCAGCCATCCACAATTTATCATTTCTAGCTACTGTGATTATTTTGCATTCAGCACAAAGATGGCAATCTGGCAGGTTTGTGAGCCTTGAGACTCCAACAGATTGGGGCTGAATTCTTGCTTGTTTGTCAAGGCAACAGAGCATGCTCCTGTCAGTCAATATGCCTTTTCTTGCCTTGTCGAAACCATTTCTGCTCTATGCCAGTGTCAGTTGCATTTCCCAGATATGGCTCCAAAATATTGTAACAAAAGTTGCTATTTAATTTGAAGTTGTTTTGGCAGGTGAGCACTGGTGTTGTAAATTGTGATTCTAAATCTGTGATTTACAGAAGAACAAGCCCTTGTTGAAATATGAATGCTATTTAACTTTGAAGAAAAATAAAAATCTATGCAGTCAGTCATATAATCAGTCTGATGACAATATTTTTTGAGTACCTAGTAAGTATTAAAAGTATAACTTGTGCATAGGGAAATACAGAAAAAAATGCTGGTTTATCCCTTCATGGAATTCTCCATTTGGGAAGGCAGAATGCATCCTTTTAATTAAAGACAACTTCACTATTAACCAATTTTTATAGGACAGGAAAAACAGTGAACACAAAATCCCATAATATGGTTCATCCTTGAACAAAAAATATAACTAGGTGGATAAAGGCCAAGGACATTCTGTGTCGATGAGAGTTTAATTACTAAATTTTCCACATTATATGACCCAACTTATTCATTTCCCAAATATTCAGAGAAAATGAGTATAAATAAATACATCTTCCTCTTAAAATGGGATCAAGCTGTATTTATTCCAAGTCGTTTCTTTTCTTAAGTGCCAAAATTTATCTTTGGCTAAATAAGCATATGATTCCCAGGATGCCTGGCTGAATATGCCAGTTGGCACAGGAAGGCAGAGGAGAGGTGTAAGGCACACAGCATGGTCCCATGTGTTGGCAGCATATAAAGGTGTGTGGCAGCTTCCTAGTATATGGACATTAGGAGGTCACAGAACATGACATGTGGATTACTTCTGTGTTCATCACTGTCCTATGATACAGGTTAGTGTGATAGCTCTTGAAAGCCCTCTATACTGGGCATGGATATTGCTGTAATGAAGTTTTACATTGGAGAGACATGAAGACAAAGGAAAGGAAAGAATACCTGTATTTTTCTCTCTCTAAAAGGTTTGGCTAATTACCTGGACACCTCAGAATTCATCTAAGCAGTGTGGGTAATGTGTCAGCCCTGCTCACCATTCTAATTTCTTTTCCATAGACTTCTCTAACTTTCATTCACTTACATCTTGGTTTCCCTGTCTTTCCTGCTTTCTAATACAACTCCTTCTTCTTCTTCATTCATTTCTCTTGAGGAAAACTTGAGTGAATCAATAAATCTTCTGAGACTGTTTACTGAAATAGAGATTTAAAATGTATGGTTACTGGGAGCAAGTTATCTCAAATGTCAACTTATACCAACAGATGGGGATTCTTGCCTGAGAGGGAGCAAATGCCTAGTTTTATCAGGTATATCAATCTTATTTGGCACTAATTTTTTAAAAAATGGAGTCTTAGAGTATGTTCCACATCTAATACAATTAATAAATATCTTATGAAAACTAGACCTGTTTTAGGAACTCTTCATTGAAGTGGGGCCATGTATGTTTGTATGTTATCAAGAATCTTGCAGTCTCTGGGCTGGGGTTGGAGCTTAGTGGCAGAGCACTTTGCCTACCATATGTGAGGCACTAGGTTCAATCCTTAGCACCCCATAAAAATAAATAAACAAATAAACAAATAAAGGTATTGTGTCCATCGACAACTAAATATTAAAAATATATATATATATATATATATATATAAATCTTGTAGTCTCCCAGTGACTCTGGAGGCTGAGGCAGGAGGATCATGAATTGAAAGCCAGCCTCAACAACTTAGCAAGGCCCTAAGCAAATTAGCAAAACCCTAACTCTAAATAAAATACAAAAAGGGCTGAAAATGTGACTCAGTGGTTAAGCACCCCTGGTTTAAGTACCTAGTACCAAATTAAAAAAAAAAAAAAAGACTCGTACAGTCCATCTTCAAAATTTCTTCTTGAATACTTATATATAAGTGAAGTATCTCATATATACGCACGTTTTGTTTAGAAAGTGCCATCAGATACAAAATTTCCTGTAGATTTTGATTTGTATCATGTTCCTGTATAATGGGTGAGGGTACCATGTTTTTCTTTATATTGTAAATAAAATACTCTCAGGATAGTTTAGTGGTTTGATGGGTTGTATCACATTCAAATACTGTTTACTGAGTATCTAGTAAGTACTGAGCAATTGCTTTGTAGTAACCATAGTATTATCTTTCAATTATTGTTTATAACAATCCACTGGAATTGGTAGATGGCATTACTTGCATTGAGTAAATGAGTTTCAGAACCTGTATGCCACTGTTGAGAATTGCATGGCTCGTAAGGAATAGAACTGAGATTTAAGCCTAGGTATTAAGAATCCAACTCCACTGCACTTTATAACTATGATGCTAGATAGGTCACTCCAAGCTGCTCCTACTATTCTGTCATATTTAGCCACACAAGCAATCTTTCAAATTCTGTATTGATCATACTGATTACCATTGAAATCCAAAAATGTTTTTCTCATTATGGCTAACCAGGCAGAAGGTATAGACATGATATTGGATTAAATTGGCATGATAATTGGGTTAAAAATAATGGTAATAAAATACAGTTTATTGGATGTGGTGAATTCTGTGTACACATTAATAGAGAGTATGAATATACTTATGACTGATGACAGATTTGAAGCCCCACCATTCCCCTTTCTTCTTCTGCCTCACATTAGGCAAGCTAAGTCTAGGGGCTACCTCCTTTGATTCCAGCAGAAAGAAGTTTTGAACTACATGAGTCCTGCTTCATGCAAGAGAACTTAAATCTCAGCTCCTCTCCCTAATCAACCTAAGAAAAGCCAAAGCCAGTTACCCTCTCAAGCCATTTTTATACTCGTTTGGGACCTGCCATTCGCAGTCTAGAAAGCTTGTGAATAATAAACCTTTTCATATCCACCTTTGTATGTGTGTCTGTAGCATCTTCAGTCTCAAGTTCTGAACTAAATTTTGGGTGGGAAGTTCATGTCACTTCTGTGAAGTCCTAACACATACATCACTGCTCACAAATCATCATGTGGCCAACCCTGTTAACACATTTGATAGAGGAGGAGACTGGAACTCAAATGAAGAACTAATTGCAATGTGCGAGTGCGTGTGCATGTGTATGCGTGTCTATAGGATGACATAAGTTGTCTGGATATCTAGAAGAAGAAACTGAAAAGGAATTTGTTCTCACAAACCTAAAAAAATTCTTCTTAGCCTTCCCTTAGAAACAGTGACCTGAAATATCAGATGACTAATGGTTTAGTTAGATGATATTTTGTAAAGTTTTATAAGGTCCTTGGTAGGTGTACTGAAGACAGGTATAATGAAAATTGATATTTCATATGTTTCTCCCTGTTTGTAATCAAATTGTGTCCTTCAGATATATAAAAGCTCAACTTCAAAACCGTTTCTACATATGTTCCCTGAGGAGAGAAATTGGGAAATAAAACACTGGCAGAATTTTCATTCCCTTTTGGCTGAGAGAAAGCTTAATTAATTGTGTTAGCTTCTGGAATTCCTCATCAGAGTGTTGGTGAGACCGGAATGGAATTTCCAGAGCTTTTACTTCCTCATGATTGCTGTTCTTTCTCTAACCTCAGGACCCAGTCCTCTACTGAGATTATGTTGTCTCTGGCGAGTTGGGTGTCATTGTCTGACAGGAGCCTGAATAGATGACCAGAGCTCCAGATCTCAGAAGCAAGGAAGATTCACCTGTTCCAAAGATTTGGACACTCAGAATATTTTGACTCTATGAGGTCAGGGGGATGCTATATAGGACATGGAAGACATTTGTAGCCAAAGATATCTGTGGGAATTTCGAAATTCACAAAATTCTGGCTACTTTTTAATCTTCCCATAGAAAATAAGTTCCTAATGTTACACTAAGTTTGCTGATCATGAACCATTTTTTTTAATTTATAGCTTATTCTGTCCACTACTATTAAAACTTTGTTACTCTGAAAACTGAGCAATATTTTCTAGCTAACAATTTAATTTCAAATTCTTTAAGTGATATAAATTTCTTTATGATTATAAACATCATTCCCCACAGTTCTTTTTCCTGACCTTTAAGACAACCAATTTCTAGTTTTTTCTTTGTCTATTTGTATTCTGTAAACTTACTTCCATCCTGCTTTCTTTATTCATATATTCTTAGTGTGTCCAGAGCAGAGGAGTCTCTCTTCGACATGTGCCCTTGGTCACCAAAGAGAGGCTCTTTGCAGGAGATTGTAATGACTTGAGTAGGATCAATAAACAGGCTGGAGTGGTGTATAGTCGATGTTTGACTACAGCTGATAAGAGGAGATGGAAGACAAACAAATAGTAGGAAAAGCTTAGTTGCTTGAATTCCACCTGAGAAATCTGACAATGGTAGCTTGAACTTCATGTGAATCAAAAGGGAAATATCTAGTAAAGCCACACTAGTCTGTTAAATAGTGCCAAAATAAATCATTGTATTTTACATGCAGATGTCTACCTGTAGTGTATGCTGTGTTATTCAGGATCCCCCTGAACTCACTGTAGGAGAACAAGTGTATCCTGACTGTACAGGTAGTAAACTAAAGAGGACACCATGCAGGGAAATGTCCTGCAGAAGGAGTGAAAGAGAAAGAGCACGGTTCGTCAATAAGTCAAGAAAATGTGTGTTCAGAATCTGCTGCTGGGGATGCCTGGAAATTTTAGAAGACAAAATTGGCTCCCTGCCAGAGTATTGGGATGATTATTTTAAGACCATGGAAATTTGAGTTTGAGAATAGTCTTGGACTTTTCAATCCAAAAATTGAATGTCCTTTTTCATACATACAGATCAGGGAAATTCTGTTAATTAATTCTCTTGCTCCTTTTCTGAATGTGAATCTAAGTTGTATTCAGAACTGAAATCAAGATGTTTGGGTTCATGCTATGATTCCTTATATAAACTTTGCATAACACTTAAGCAAGCCACTTAATTCCTATGAACCACAATTTTCTCATCTTTTAACTGGACATAGAATATTCTCTGTCTCAAGATCACTGTAAGAGTTGAAAGGAGGGAGATAATGCTTTGACACTGTGAAATCTGTGCAAATGTTTATTATGATTGTTCCCCAATATTGATTTAGGGATGGAATATACTTCCTATTTTGTGACTAGTCACTGTCAAATGAATACATTTTTTGTTTACTTGGTTTGATGGTAGTAAGAGTTATTGGGAAGCCATGGTATTTTAGAGTGTCATTTTTATGAACATTTTTCTTTCTTGATTTATTTTTTAAGCTGTGTTAAAACAGGGACTGGTGTGGATCAGAGGGACAAATGCCATTGGCTTAAGGAAAAGGCAAATCAATCCTAAACAGCCTGCTTCAGCCTGAACCAAAGTGTACCATTTTTATAAAGTTGTGGCAGGATTAATTAAAGCGAAGTTTAATGAGCTGGAAAAGACTTTGTACCCTGTGGACATTAATACTAAACATCTAGCCCCAAGCTATTAGTATTTAGAATGCCCTGAAGATCTCAAAATTATTAGAAAAATTGGTCAGGTTGTAAAAGCATCATAGAGGTGATTGGTTTTAAAAAGGAGGATGAGTGTGGAAGGGAAAGATAAGTGTTTGTAATGTGTATGCATTTTTGTTGTTTCTTATTTATTAAAACATGGGATATATGTTTCTAATATTCCATTTTGAGAAAATAAGTGAATCGCACAAAATTGGAACTTATTTATTTATTGAAAGAAAAAGTTCCATAATAAAGTGTAAAATTATCAAGAAAGATGTTATGCCACAAAAAAGTAGATATTTGATCTTTAATTAACTAATTTATGAATCAAGAATATCTTGACCTGTGTAGTACTTAAATTAGGTAATTAGATTCCAAAATCAACCTTGAGAGGTCCCAAATTTACATCTTCCTCTTTGCACTTTCCCTTCATAGAAGAATCTGGTGCTGAAAGATAGATGAGACCAAAAGCCCAGTCTGGGGCATAAACAGGATCTACCTATTTCTTCAATTGTCTGTTAACATAGTACAAAGAGAAAAACAGACAAGAACTATTAATAATATAGGTTTTAATTGCCTTGAGTCTTTTTCTCCTATAAGGGAGATCAATTTTATAAGAAAGCTTTTTTCATAATTTTAACCTTCTGAGCTAGTTTTCTGTGTTTGTTAGGAAACATTACAAAACTAGAAGGCAAAAGAAATGGAGTTGGAAATAGTGATAATTTAAGTTCTTCTTTTCCTATTTTGATGCCTTTAATTTCTTTCGTCTGTCTAATTGCTCTGGCCAGTGTTTCGAGAACTATGTTGAATACCTAGCAGACCCAAAAGGGTCTACAAAGAAACTATTAGAGCTAATAAATGAATTCAGCAAAGTGGCAGGATATAAAATCAACACGCATAAATCAAAGGCATTCCTGTATATCAGCGACAAATCCTCTGAAATGGAAATGAGGACAACCACTCCATTCACAATATCTTCAAAAAAAATAAAATACTTGGGAATCAACCTAACAAAAGAGGTGAAAGACTTATACAATGAAAACTACAGAACCCTAAAGAGAGAAATAGAAGAAGATCTTAGAAGATGGAAAAATATACCCTGTTCATGGATAGGCAGAACTAACATCATCAAAATGGCGATATTACCAAAAGTTCTCTATAGGTTTAATGCAATGCCAATCAAAATCCCAACGGCATTTCTTGTAGAAATAGAGAAAGCAATCATGAAATTCATATGGAAAAATAAAAGACCCAGAATAGCAAAAACAATGCTAAGCAGGAAGTGTGAATCAGGCGGTATAGCGATACCAGACTTCAAACTATATTACAGAGCAATAGTAACAAAAACAGCATGGTACTGGTACCAAAACAGGCGGGTGGACCAATGGTACAGAATAGAGGACACAGAAACCAATCCACAAAACTACAACTATCTTATATTTGATAAAGGGTCTAAAAGCATGCAATGGAGGAAGGATAGCGTCTTCAACAAATGGTGCTGGGAAAACTGGAAATCCATATGCAACAAAATGAAACTGAATCCCTTTCTCTCGCCATGCACAAAAGTTAATTCAAAATGGATCAAGGAGCTTGATATCAAATCAGAGACGCGCCGTCTGATAGAAGAAAAAGTTGGCTACGATCTACATTCGGTGGGGTCGGGCTCCAAATTCCTCAATAGGACACCCATAGCACAAAAGTTAATAACTAGAATCAACAAATGGGACTTACTCAAACTAAAAAGTTTTTTCTCAGCAAAAGATACAATAAGAGAGGTAAATAGAGAGCCTACATCCTGGGAACAAATCTTTACTCCTCACACTTCAGATAGAGCCCTAATATCCAGAGTATACAAAGAGCTCAAAAAATTAGACAATAAGAGAACAAACAACCCAATCAACAAATGGGCCAAGGACCTGAACAGACACTTCTCAGAGGAGGACATACAGTCAATCAACAAGTACATGAAAAAATGCTCACCATCTCTAGCAGTCAGAGAAATGCAAATCAAAACCACCCTAAGATACCATCTCACTCCAGTTAGATTGGCAGCCATTATGAAGTCAAACAACAACAAGTGCTGGCGAGGATGTGGGGAAAAGGGTACACTTGTACATTGCTGGTGGGACTGCAAATTGGTGCAGCCAATTTGGAAAGCAGTATGGAGATTTCTTGGAAAGCTGGGAATGGAGCCACCATTTGACCCAGCTATTCCCCTTCTCGGTCTATTCCCTAAAGACCTAAAAAGAGCATGCTACAGGGACACTGCTACATCGATGTTCATAGCAGCACAATTCACAATAGCTAGACTGTGGAACCAACCTAGATGCCCTTCAATGGATGAATGGATAAAAAAAATGTGGCATTTATACACAATGGAGTATTACTCTGCATTAAAAAATGACAAAATCATAGAATTTACAGGGAAATGGATGGCATTAGAGCAGATTATGCTAAGTGAAGCTAGCCAATCCCTAAAAAACAAATGTCAAATGTCTTCTTTGATATAAGGAGAGTAGCTAAGAACAGAGTAGGGTCGAAGAGCATGAGAAGAAGATTAACATTAAACAGGGATGAGAGGTGGGAGGGAAAGGGAGAGAGAAGGGAAAATGCATGGAAATGGAAGGAGACCCTCAGAGGTATACAAAAGTACATACAAGAGGAAGTGAGGGGAAGGGGAAAAATAATACAAGGGGGACAAACGAATGTCAGTAAAGGGGGCAGAGAGAGAAGAGGGGAGGGGAGGGGAGGGGAGGGGAGGGGAGGGGGGATAGTAGAGGATAGGAAAGACAGCAGAATACAACAGACACTAGTATGGCAATATGTAAATCAATGGATGTGTAACTGATGTGATTCTGCAATCTGTATATGGGGTAAAAATGGGAGCTCATAACCCACTTGAATCAAATTGTGAAATATGATATATCAAGAACTATGTAATGTTTTGAACAGCCAACAATAAAAAATAAAAAAAAATAAAAAAAAAAAAAGAGTGAAGAAAAAAAAAAAAAAAAAAAAAAGAAATGGAGTTGGAGGCAGGTGAAAGAAGCTACCTAGTAGTGCTGTAAAAAGACAAGCATTAAGGCCTGAATGGACTCACATTGAATCCCGACTGCTCTATTTTTCTAGCTGAATGATCCTGAGCATGTTGCTCAGCCTCTCCAAGGCTTAGTTTCCTTACTCATGTATGGGCCCATCATGTGATTTTGCTGAGAAATTATTATAGTTAACTAATACTTGACTTACATATTCAACATTATTATTCATAAGTCTAAGACTAGGTCTTCCTTATGCAACTATAGCATCACAAATCAACTCCAACAATTACCGCAGAGAGGAAAACATCCATCCATCACATGCTCTTTTGGAATGAGGATGGACTACTCAATAACTGCATGCACAACCTCCCCAAGTACTGATGTGTAGAATAAATTGTTCAAATCGAAGTGATGAATACACTGGCATAGCAGTTATTTTCTTCTTTCACATGAAAACAGCAACACCTAGCTTTAATTATTTTTTCAAACTGCTGTCCCAAGAGCCATTAATTCACCTGCCATGGCAAGTCATGATCAAAAATTAGTTCACCCTTGATGCAGACATTTGTGGCACATGAGGCAGGTGTGCATAAAGTGAAGTTTCAAACATGAAGCCAACTTTGAGTCTTACCTTGAAATTGTGCCAGAAACAGTACAAACCTCAAACCACTCTTTCCACTTGAAAATACACTGGAGAGACCCTAATAAGGTTTAGATTTAATTCTCCTGAAAAGGAGCACACCCTGATTCCTATACTTCCTCTGCTCTGTCCTCTGTCTGTTTCCCCATGGCAATGGGGCCCCACTGAAGCATCCAGGCTCTTGGAATTCATAGTAAAAGTAGTGGCTGCATAAAGAGAGCAATAAACATAAATGATACCTGTGGGTAATAGGTTTGAAATTGCTGTGTTCCTAGGTAGCTGGATATAATTACAAGTACCCTGGATTCCATAGGGCTACCGTGCAATTATCACTCGAATTTCAAGAATAAAAAGGAAAGATTACAACAGTGTTGCTACTACTCAGTAATGTAACGTGAGAAAAAGGATATTGCTAGAAAGATAGCAATGGTTCTGCATATTTTCCTTGGTGCTCATTTCACATTGGGAGCCTGTGTATTTATAAGTCTAAAAGCACACAAATCTATGTGATTAAATCCATATAAGTTAACAATGCATCACCATTATAGTAAGGCTACTGCAGAGTTTCTTAGTATGTTAAAAAAATAAAATAAAAAGGAGGACAGAAGTATTGAGTGATGTCACTGCATTGTAACAGTGGCCTGTTATCATATATTTTGGAAGTAATTAAAGAGGATCCAGCGGTACTTCCCAGCCTAATGAGTGATTCTGCCACAGTCTCGCAGCAGGGAAGCCCCTGTGTGTTACTGTGCAATTCCACAGTATTTACTGGGGTAATGAGTGTTATTGCTGTGGTGTAACAGCAGGGAGCACTGCTCGCTGTGTTTCCCCCAGAGCTCAACCATAATTAGAAGGCAGAATGTGATTGTTGTTTTGCTAGACACCAATCATGATCTATTCCTATATTGTTCCATAGTAATTACCAAATGACATTGTGCAATTTCCCAGGGTATTTACTTTGGACAAACAAAGAAGATTTTTAAAAATTAAATTAATTAATTTTTCCTGCCATTGAGGCTTAATGACATTGTTTCTAATGTGGTTATAGAATATATAATTGCAAAATTGTTATTGACTTGTAATCACTGACTCATCTATCATCTTTGCTGTTGTTTCCCCAGGGCCTTGGCAGTAGGGTTGCCATTGCATAGGCCAGGGTTTTTTTGGAGCTTCATAGCACAGACAGGAGAGAAGAGATGGCAGAGAGAAGGGTAATAGGCCTGTCTGTCACACATGGTCATCCTTTACATTTTACTTCAACAATTGTATTAAAATATTCTACAACTATATAATCCTCCTTTGTTTCTAAGAGTAGGTCGAGTATATCAATCAAGAAGACATATGATCAGCAGAACAAAGCCTCAAATTGGCCCCTAATATTATCTCACATTAGATAAGGCAAGTACAGAAAACTATCTTGGTGTCAAATATTTTGATTTGCTGTCTGCATCAATGACTACAATATCCCATGAATTCTGGTATTCCTTGGGATTCCACTGCTGTCCTTTCTCTTGATTTTTAGCTTGAAAAAATGTGATCCATGTAAGTACAGGAGACATAATTTGGCTAGTGGAGAGAGGGTCTGGAGCCCATGGTTCTGTGTGGCTCTACCTTGTTAAAAGTTTCATTTGCTTGTGTGTCGTCATGGTAAAGAGTATTGTAATGGAATCCAATAACCACATCCATGTCCTGCTTTACCTTGATGAGAACTGCAGACATGGATTCTTCTTGGCAGAGATATTGAGCTTGATGGGTGGTATTTCTTGCACAAATGTTCCTCCACATGGCTTTTTTTGTCTAGGTTGACCACACAGCATATGTGGCTCTGCAAATCTATTCCCTGCTAATGCTGGGTTCTTCATCATTTTGCCATGGCATGCCCGTCCATCTTTGTGAGCACAATTTTTTATTAATCAGCGAAACGTTTGGGCCTTTGAAATTGAAATGGATTTCAGTCTTCTTTATATATTAATTATTGATAAATGGAGCTGAGGAGACAAGGAAGAAGCCTGGCATGATTAAAGACAGATAGTTTTTAATTTTATGTCTCTTGCAGTGACAGAGAAATTTAGTTTAATAGGAGTAATTTTTCAAAGGAGATGCAATCATGAAGGAGGATGTATAGAAAATGGGCAAAGCGTACTAAAAAAAGAGAGAGAGTGAGAGGGGAAAAAAAGAACCTTGCATGGGACACAGGCTGCTTCTGTAGATTACCTAAACATTTCCTAGAAGGCATTGTCAAGAGAGAGGGGTAGAAGTCCCTTAGTAATTTTATCTATGTTCTTGCCAATAAGAAGTATAACCCTAGAGCTAGACCCAAACCATATTATTTTCAAAAAGTTTTCATTTCAAATTAAGACAGCCTCCTATCTTGTAGATTATTTTACAACCTCCTAAATTAAACAAAGTCTCAAACAGTCTTTATTAGATGAATGTCCCAAATATCATATTAAAAGAGCATGAGCTACAGTTTTAAAAATTTAATAAAGTACCCCCAAAATAGGATAGCCAAGTTCTTGCCTTGTTCCGTCATTCATTAGCTTGCTTTAGGGGCCCACTTCACTTTCTGTAGTTTCAAGTTATTCCAGTAGAAAATGGTGATACTGTCCCTTCTACCAGATCCCTAGGTAGTTTCTGATGATTAAATTAAAAAAAAAAAATATCATGGCTAGTTTCTATGGCTCTTCTTCATTCAAAAAATCTTAGATCTTCTTATAAAAAATTATAAAAATAGGTGAAGCCAGGGTGGCCCACCAAATTCCCTTTTGTTCTCCAAATATGTGACCAATCTGGTTCAACACTATAAAAATATCTAAACCTAAGATGTTACAGGGTTTGTTCAGGGACCTCCAGATTTTTGACAAACAGAGAAAGACACAGTAATCTACCCTCAAGGATTCCATAGATTTTATTCCATGTTGGAGGATTTGCATTGTTATGGGCTACTATAAAATTGACAGGATGCCATCCACAAGTCCTCCACTGTTGCATTTTGAAGAGTCAGGCAGGAATGGAAAGCCTTGAGCTAGAGAACACAGGAAGAATGAAATAGAAAGAGAAGAACTAGCACTGGCTTTTGTGAACAAGTGTGAGAGCAGTGTGGGGCCAAGGCTCTGCTGCCTCAAGGCTGCAGACTTCAAAGGTGGCTGTCTGATTGATAGGGATACAAGAAAAAAAAAATCTCCCGATACAGCTCTGGCTTGCCCATTTTTAGTGGTTATCTCTAAACTGGCCTTCCATATTAATCTTCCTAAAACCTTTTCATTGTATTCTTTTGCTGCTCAGAAACCTTCAATGGCTCTCACTGGCACCATACTAAATCCATCTTTCCATTCTGTTTTCCTCCTGTCATCTTCTTTCCTTCTCCCATTCATTTTATGCTTGGATATATATCATATCTCCTCAATAATATTGCAGCTTCCTTAAAGTGTGAAGCCTGCCTTACACAATTATTCCCCTGTAACCTGCTTAGACAATGGAATCAATAAATGTTTCTGACTTGATTGTAACCCTGTAATTGAGCCATTAGTTTTACAGTTTTGTGTTCCTTTCTAATTTTTGTGTATATAACTATTTTCACACTGGATTACAATTAAAAATAATAATGTTAACTTGAATATCTTATACACCTGAAAGAGCTTTCAACATTAGGTTTTAATGGGTTGTTTGCTAACTGATCAATATTACCATGTGAGTTTTCCTGGCAATAAAGTGATTTTTCTTAGTGATATCCACAGAAAGTGTCATTATATGGTATTCTTCCCAAAGCTATGTCTTTACTTTTCTCTAGTAACTTAACATATATTTACATAAACATGTACATAAATCCAGTCAGGAATATTGTTAGGGCTGTATTCTTGGGAAAAAAAAAGAACATATCACAGCCCTGGTATTGCTATCTGGGCACCAGAATCTGTACTAGTATTGACAGAGTTGCACTCAGCCAAAGTATCTGTCTATAACAACACCTGAAAGAACATATATTTTAACTAAGAACTTTATCAGGACTGTAAATACAATCATCCCTGACTTACAATGATTGGACCTATGATTTTTCAACTTTACAGTGGCACAAAAGCAATATACATTCAGTAGAAACCATACTTCAACATTTGAAGTTTGATCTTTTTTCCAGCTTTTACCTTCAGCCAGCCACATGATCAGTGTTTAACTGATACTCCACAGTGCTCTGTGTTGCTGAGCTATGAAGTACAGTAGGTCAGGTATATCAAATGCACTTTCAACTTTAAATAGTTTCAACTTATGATGGGTTTATCAGTACATAACCCCATTTTAGGTCAAAGAACATCTATATAGTAGTTGGGAAAGAATAAACCTACATGTACAATGAGAAGCACGGTTGTAATCAAACACAATGTGTTCACCTTTACTGAGTGCAAACTCAATGAACACAACCAGGAGATAAAAGAGTAAAGAAAGATTTATTGCTGGCAGCAAGTAAGGAGAGCACTGGGAATAATTCACAAAGCAATGTCTCTCCTTGAACAATGAAAGCAAGGAACTTTTATTGGGGGAATTGATGAATATTTATATTAGAAAGAAGTCATCTCATATAGAGGTGTGTATATTCCTGAGCATGTGCAGTTGGAGATCCTGCTTCTTCAAACATTGCACAATCAAATCTGGTGAATGGGAATGGCAAATTTAACTTTATTATGAGATTATAATGAGCAAAATTTTCTATATGTCACCTAGAAGAGGGGCTGGATGGCACTAGCTGGTTTAAACCTGTGCCCTGTGATTCCTTTCTAGAGGTGTTATCTGAAATTATATATTTTATATATGTACTTATAAGTGATGGGTGATTGCCCCTAAAAGTACCTGCCTAGTGGCTAACAAGGGCAGTTTATCACAGAGATAGCCTATGCATTCAACTAAATATAGAAAAATGCTTAAAATTCATGGATAAAACTGGGCACAAGATTAATTGCTCTTTTGGTTCATTCTCAGTTCTTTGTATTATTTAGGTTCTGCATATCTTTGGTAGGGACCAGCTTCTTTTACTCTGCCATGTATGCCAAGATAGGTTTGGGTCATTGCATTGAGTTCTTACGACTATTTTTAGAAAATTCTAATTCTTTATCACTGTTTTGCCAAGGAAGCTTTGCTCTTTCCAATGAGCTTTGCATAATGCTGGCTGCCAGCCTCAGTTATTAGGCGAGAGATGGCTGTGCTGTGCCCCAGCTCACCCTTTTTCTAATATGAGGATTCTGGATGCTAGCCAGCAGCATCTATGTTCTGCTTCCTCCCTCCACCCCCTTTAAGTTAGGTTGGGGTGGTTGGAAAATGAGCTGACAATACATTTTGCCACTAAGCAGAGAGATACAGACCCACTTCCAATCACACGACTGACCAACATCCATCAGCAGATTTCTGTTTGTGGAGAAGAACATTGCATGGGTGGTGGCTGACTTAAATAATTCTTGTGGTATTGGGTGTATGTGTATTGAAAATTAGCATTTTCTGAATTACTAAGGTAAGTCCATTTTTAAGGACTCTCAGACTGGAAGGATCAACAAAGCACTCCTCATTACACTGAATACTATGCCTGAGGCTGCATGAAGAAATACAGGCCCTAAAGAAACTGAAACACAGAGCAAGAAATGTAAGGCATTTGGCTCATTGGTAGTTACAGGTTCAGTTTTAAAATGCAGATGAAAGATACCCCAGGTCCAACTGATACATTGTAATCTAAACCACACTGAAAATTGTGAACTGTATCACTGGCTAGCACATTAACCTATACATAATGCAACATTTGTATGGAGCCCAGTGAAAGACTGGATCTGACTCAGTAATTTTAAACACAATTGGCCTCTTTGATTCTTTAATTATCCTCACCAATTTCAAGATTAACCTGAACTTTAAATTACGTAGGCTTCCTCTTTTGGATTTGTGTTACAATTGTAGGCTTATTTAAATGTTAGATGGCAGGTTTTTTTTTTTTTTTCTTCTTCTTTGTTTTGTTTCTCTCTTTGCACTGAATAGAGATATTTGTTCCTAGTTATTATTGTCATAATGTCCCTGCCAAAAAATAATAATATTAGAGGCTGTGTGGGTCTCCAACCAAGCTATTGTGGAACCCCTGATGCAAGAGCTAGTTTGCCTGGCCAAAAAAATCATATCTGAACATAATTGGCTACAGTGACTAAAAAAGAGTGAGAAAGAAAGAAAAGAAGCCAGCAGGTCTGATAGGAAGGTTGCAGGCATTTATAACTGAATGGTCTCCAAATGTACCATTTTGCTTCTAATGACCCATGATTAGGAAGAGAACATAATTCAGGTTTTATCAAATGTTCAAATAAATGGCCTGACCACCCCTTCGTCTCAGCATCCCATTTTCTACCTTTATGATGTAAGAGAAATGGAGCTTAAAGATTAAGAAAGGCAAACTTAGCAGAAAGCCAGGTGGGTTTTTGTTGTTGTTGTTGTTGTTTTTATCTTATTTTTCTACCCTTCTCTATTTGTATAGTAATTAACCTTTCCAATAGTCTCCCTTGCAAAGCTTATTAAACAAATCTTTTTTTCCCCCCAGTATTCAATGTTCTTAAGTCAAAACTTTACTAAACATCTTGAGAAGGGGGGATGAGTGGGTGGGTAAGAGATTGAGATTGAGTAAGTGATTTCTGGAAATCATGAATTTACCCAAGGAAAATCACTTCATTTTGAGCAGAGATAATATCTGAATGTGGTATATGTGAGCTATGGGGACATGTGGATAGTTGCAATGTCCCTTCAAAGTCTGACCATAAGCACATTCTTTTTTCCCCTTCTTATTTACTAGTAAAATGATCATACCCCCCTCTATAGCCAAGTATCTCATCTCCTTTTTCTATAATTTACCTTCTCAGATTTATATCTACTTCTTAAAACTCAGTTTTTCTAGATCTGCACTCCCTGGTTTTCTAAATGCTATCTTTATCTCAATCATTCTTGGGCAGTTCCTCTTATTGCATAACTCTCATAACCACTATATCAAATTTATATATCAACTTATTGACATGCTTCCATCCTGTTTTATTTGATATGTCCCTTGAGCTTGTCAATGTCATTGACAAATATTTCTGTCTCCAATCATTAACATAATGCACATCATCTAGTAGGACCTCAACAAATACTTGTTTAACTATGGAACTAATATAACTTAAAACCCTGCTAGTACTATTGTCTCACTCACTGGTCATGCACCCACATTTATTTACTTTCCTGATGGTCCTTCACTACTCTGAGCTTCAAGGGTAGAATGGGTACATAATGGGTTATATCAATGTGTGTATTATAGAAATGAATATGGTATTTAAATTTTTATAATCTAATAAATATATCTGTTTAATAATAAGATTGTAATAAGTTATAGTCTAATAAGAATGTTCCTATCCAATATCTTGGTAAGCTGTGAAATGTTCTTTTGAATATTTCCTTTTTTTTGTCATGTGATCTTGCTTTTTATGATTTATAACTAATAAGTTCATTTCATTAACTTATTTACTTCTACACTGGGGATAGAACCCAAGGATCCTCAACCACTGAGCCACATCCCCAGCCCTTTTATTTTTTATTTTGAAACAGGGTCTCACTAAGTTGCTTGGGGCCTAGCTAAGTTGTTGAGGCTGGCTTTGAACTTTCAATCCTCCTGCCTCTGCCTTCTAAGCCTCTGGAATTACAGGCATGTGCCAGTACACCTGGCATAGCTATTAAGTTTAATGCATTTGTGTATAAGTTAGGAAAAATCATTGACAAATGTAAGAAAAGAAAGTTCTGGTATGCCATATTGGTATCACCTATTACAATCACAGCTTCTCTGCCCCATAAGTATGTGACAATGCACATGTGGGTGTGTGCATACAGTTTATATTCAGGTTTGCCAGGTTACCTTAGGTTTTGCAACTTTGGATACCTAGAAAACTTTTAGATCCTCTTGGAGCATGCATTAGTTATCTTTGCATTGCTAAAACAGCACACCTGAGATAATCAACTTTTAAGGGACCAGAGTTTATTTGGCTCACAGTTTTGAAGCTTTCAATCCATGGTCAGTTGGTCACACACATTGCTTTTGGGCCTGTGGTGAGCCATATATATCCTAGTGAAGGCATATGACAGAAGAAGGAGCTTACTTCATATCAGAACCCTTTCCAATATCTCCTTCAAGGGCATACATCCCTTTCATGAGGTGCCACCTCCTAAATGTTCTACCACCGCTCAATAGTGCCACAGGTTAGTTACTAGGCCTTCAACAAATGGACTTTTGGGGTATATTCAACATCTAGACTATCAGAGCAAGAGATGAAAATGGATTCTTTGCTATAGAAATATCATCCCATGAAAATAAATCAGTCTTGTAGTTGTACAATTCACTTAACTTCTTTTTATTTTAAAGAGAGAGGAGAGAGAGAGAGAGAGAGAGAGAGAGAGAATTTTTAATATTTATTTTTTAGTTTTTGGCGGACACAACATCTTTGTTTGTATGTGGTGCTGAGGATTGAACCTGGGCCGCATGCGTGCCAGGGGAGCGTGCTACCACTTGAGCCACATCCCCAGCCCTCACTTAACTTCTTAAGACTTCTTTCCCTTCCAAAGGAGGCTGATGAAACTGACTCTACAAAGTAATGGGGCTGGTGATGGGGTGAGGGCATTACAAGTACACTATACATTCACATCATGCACAATATCAGTCACAGGATCAATATGAGGACTTCTACATCGAGGGATGAAAATGTCCTCATTGTAAAGCACCCATATGTCCTGAGGAAAGAGTAAGGACAGAAACTAAATATTTAGCAGGCAAATATTTGGTGCCTGAAACTATGTGACAATGAGGCAAATCCATGAGTGTATGGATGAAGCACTTTTTCTGGGACATTAAGAAATTTCTTGCTGAATTTTCATTAATTCTACATGAAAAAATAATCTACATATAAACTTCCAGCCTTGAGTTCCAGGTTTTTTGTTCTAATTATTGACTGTGCTGAATATTAGTGCATCCCGCCCTAGTTACTGATGATTGCTTAAGCATTAATTGATGGTAGCTGTGTCTGAGCACTCCAGTGCCTTTTAGGACTCTTTCTTGATGGTAATTTCCTGAAATCCTTATTTCTTCAGCAATGTGTGGGAAATGCACAGTAAGATCCTTTAAATGAGAGGGTTGCAATGCATGTCACTTAGTTACTGATTTCTGGCTGCTGATTGCATAGAGATGGAACAAATTCAGATAGATGTCACCATATTCCAAAGTAAGGAACCCTAGGCTTTTGACATGAAAAAAAAAAAAAAAGGAATTGACCCTACTCTTACTCTTTTTTCTGTTTGTAGTTACTGCTTTTTCCTATCTCAAATTACAAATAGAAAAATTACTTATTTTATCTCATCAGAGAGGAAAAAGGAAAACCTCAAGTTTTATGAATTTATTAAAATTATTTTCAGTTCTAAGATGCGGTGTGTTTTCTTCTTCTTCCTTTTCTTTGGGTCTCTGGCATTGATAATCCTGACTACATCATTGCAGATACAGTTCAAGGTCACTCACTATTTCCTTTATGGAGTTAACAACTTGGTGTTATTGAAAAATATTAAAGCTCAGATAACGTGGCCTAGAAACAAAATTAAGGACAACTAATTTTTTTAAATTTGTTTTAATTAGTTATACATGACAGTAGAATGAACTTTGATATATCATACATAGATGATTTCTCATTTTTATGAGTGTACATGTTGAAGAATTATCTTGGTAATGTAGTCACATACATACATACAGTAATAATGTTTGTTTCTACTATCTTTCCTATCCCCACATCTCATCACTTTCTTCTACCTAATCTAAGCTAATGCTATTCTTCCCTAGTGCCCCCTGCCTTATTGTGAATTATCATCCGCATATTAGAGAAAAAAAATTGGCCTTTGGTTTTGTGGGATTGGCTTATTTCACATAGCATGATATTCTCCAACTCCAACCATTTACTGGCAAATGCCATAATTTCACTCTTCTTTAAAGCTGAGTAAAATTTCATTGAATATGTACTTAAAATAAGCATACTATAGTGATGCAGCCATATCAATGTTTATAGTAGCTCAATTCACAACAGCTAGACTATGGAACCAACCTAGTTGTCCCTCAATAGATGAATTGATAAAGGACAACTATTTTTAACTTCATAAGGTTATTGTTGAAGATATTCTTCTAAAGAGATGAGTATGAATCAACTGATCTCTCTGCAGGTAGAATAGAAATTTCTAGGGATTTTTTTTAGCATTTGAAATTATACATGGCCAAGATTTTGTTTTGATTTTTTGTCAATACTGGAGTCCTGGGCTAGAAGCCTGACTCTAATGGTCTCAACAAATACTTGCCCCCAAATCAAACATAAAAGGAAATGGGGAAAAGCAGGAAAGGCAATTTTAATCAATATTAAATCATAGTAGAAAGGCAAAGGGAGATCCAGCATTTCATTCCTGTCTTCAGGGTGCTCACAGGAGTTAAGTGGAGGAAGAATTTGGGCAGGGGCAAGAGGTCTGCATCTCTTTATCACTAAGCAGCTTTGGCCAAGTTGTGATCTGGTTTGTCATTCTCCCAGTTATAGTTTTGTGAGGTGTCTTCAGAGAAATTATTATCATTCAAGTGGAACATTTTCTACTTGTGGCTCAAGATGTTTTTTGTTTTTTTTTTTTTTTTTGTGGGAGCTGTGATCATGGAAGGGGGCAATTTAGTTCCCAGATTGCTTCTGCATGGGTGGGCAGTCTCATCTTTGGGTGATGTGCATGTCTCCCTCTGTTCCTGAAGTTGTAGGCTAATGACTAAAGTCTTCTAGGCTCCAGGGTCCTGATTCTGTAAAAGCTGAAAATCCAATGTCTCTGAACATTTTGTGTCAGTCTCGAAGGGGAGGAGATGACTATGTAAATTCAGGGCTAATACAGTTTATATAAAGTGTTTTTAGATGAACATTCATTAAATGATTACTATGCCTACATGAAAAGCTAAGCAGGGATCTGAAGACAAATACGAAATGAAGGCAGCAATGCTGAGCTTACCATCTAGCATTTGCAGAACCAAGAGTCATTGCTTTTAGCAAAGGCAGCTTATCTAAGAACTATGGTAATACTAGACCAAAAAATAATTTATTCATTCATTTTTTATATATACACATGTGCATACACATGCATGCCCATTATGTCTAAGAGACTGTGCTAGATACCATGGATATTAGAAAGATGAATTAGATATGGTCCCTTTCCTCACAGTTATAATTTAGTAGTTTTTTGCATGATCTCCATAAATGCGATTGCTAGGGTCATGGAGTGGATAAGGTAGTAGCAAAATAGTAATGTGAAAAGAGCAGAAGTCAGAGGTCAGAGCCATAGGAGTTCATCCACCTATAAAATGCAAAATGAAGGGGGAAAAGCCACTCAGATAGGCAGATAAAAATTGGCTGAAATGACAGAAAGGGGAGCAAAAGCATTACTGTGTCAAAAATCTGAAAAGAAGAGATGTTCACGAAAGAAACGGAAATAAAGTTTCAGAGTGGCCAAAGAGAATCAAGACTGAGTGAAGGCCATTGCATTTGACAAGTAGGAGGATGCTAGGATCTTGAGAAAAGTGGTTTGAAGGTAGCTGAGTTGTAAGGGGTTGAAGAAAGTATTTGGTAGGGAAATAATATGGGAAGTAGATTCTTTTGAAAGGCTGGTGTTAGCCCCAAAAGTACAGAAGCAGCAGGACTCATATGAGAGTAAAGGAATGTGAATAATAGGGAACATGATGTCAGGGAAATATGAGTTATGAGCAGGGCTGTGACAGAGGAAAAAAGACAGTGGGGGAGAAAGTAGGGGATGATGCAAAGAATAAGGAAGATATTAATGGAAGCAGAACCTCAAAGAAGTGGAGGGACGTGGACTGATGTTAGAGATACCTACATGTATAGTTTTGATATTAGATTTGGTATCAAACAGTAATTTCTTTTGTTTTAGGAAAGAAAAGATGGTAAGAAGACAGCGATTTTGTTGAAATTTGAGTTCAGCCAGTTTATGTTACCCTAGAGCTCTTCACATGGCAGGCAGATTTGAATGCTGCCTTCAGCCCCATGATTTAGTTTGAGGAATGCATACAGTGTTTGAAATGCCTGTGTTGTGACTCACAATGGGAAAGAAACATGGATACATTCAATGTTTTTGAGTAAATGTTCTAAGGATCCAGCTGAAGTCCAGAGTAGGAATTTTTCATCAAGTAATGCAGCTTTATGCATTTCTCTAATAACAATGGGTAACCAAGAATTGTCTGTATGCAGTGCTATGAGGATTGCAAATCTAGAGTTCTCAAGTCTTAGTAAGTGTTCTGAGAACCCCCATTATTCAATACACTGTTCTAGGCTTAGATAAAAGCACTTGGAAGGCTGAAACAGGAGGATCTTGAGTTTAAAGCCAGCCCCAGCAAAAAACATGAGGTGCTAAGCAATTCAGTGAGACTCTGTTTCTAAATAAAAACTACAAAATAGGGATGGGTATGGGGTTCAGTGGCTGAGTGCCCCTGAGTTCAATCATTGGTACCAAAGAAAGGGACTTCCTTATAGCAGCCACATCAGAGAACAATATTGCACTTGATGAATGGCAACTTAGACCGGTAAAAGTAACTTATTCAGAGCATTCAACAGTAGATAACAGAGGCAGAATGGCATTCTGGAGCCTTCAGATCTTCTCTGAAGCCTTATTGCCTGGAGTTGAATCTCAGTTCTGCTGTATAAATTTAGGCAGTGTCTTAATTTCTCTGAGTCTTAATTTCTGTATCTATAGAATGAAGTCAATGAGATTCAATGTGTTAATACATGTAGTTAAATCATTTGTGACTATACTCAGCATATTTGAAGTCCCTAATGTTAATTACTACCAGGAAACATCAATTCTGATTTTCTGAGTTAAAAATTTTGGATTTTTATCCTACTTACACGTAATTTTTCAAGGTATGCCCTATAAATCATACACTACATAAAGCATTATCAGGTGAAAAAGAACACCATTGCCACAAAAACTTGGGGAAAAAAATTAGACCAAATTCATCTATGTTTTATATCATGACAAGCTTAGAACTATTTATTAGGCTAATTTATCCTGGGATTTCTAATATGGGAACATAACAGAAAACAATATTTAGCTAAAGTTTATATAGAATTTACTTCTTCTTCAAAATACCTATTAACATTTTAGGAATTGTTGTTCTATGGAACCTTCTTGCAAAAAAAAAATGTTCTGCTTTTTATCTATTAGAGGGAAAATCTTTGAAAATTTAGCTCCATGCCTGACACAACAATGAGTTTCTAGGGAATCAAAGCCAGAGGACTGAGAATTGTCAGTGTTCAAGGAAGTAGGTTTACTGTTAGGGCAGAGTGCAGACTCAAGAGACGGTGAAGTGCAGGATGGAAAAGGAGGTATTAAGATGGGAAAAGAGGTAAAACCGCAATATCTGGACCTTGGAGGTGAACCCATGATTCATGTTAAAAAGACCCACCATGTGAGATACTTGTGTTTCTCAATTCTTTTTATTTAGGCAGCTGATTTCCTTGTTGTAGCTTAATGTTTTTGAATAAAAAAATATATTTGGAAAGACCTGGTATCAAAAATGAAAAGGAATTGTTTTTCCCTTGGTTACTATACAAGTGAAAATGAAGATGTTGTTTGTTATACCAAAATAGTCTTGCTAATTCTATGAGATAATTTTAGCAATAAGGTAGAGGGTGACAATGAAAGGAATTAGCTTATTTCTTTTTAAAAAAAATATATATTTTTTTAGTTGTAGATGGACACAATCTCTTTACTTTTATTTGTTTTTATGTGGTGCTGGGGATTGAACCCAGGCCCTCCCACGTGCAAGGCAAGCGCTCTACCACTGAGCTATAGCCCCAGCCCAGGAATTAGCTTATTTCTAGTTAGTTAAATCTACTATAAGCAAAAAGGCATGAGAAGCTGAAGACAAACAGGACAACTGTATTTGTGTCTTCATTTTCAACAATTATACCTACTCTATAAACTTTAGCAATATCTGAGATCTCCAGCTTTACCTATTTTGGCAGATTTGCTTATTGACCAAATTTATCTACAACATATTTAGTAGAAAATTAGATAATCAAGCAATCACAACAGCTAAAGTGTTTTGAAAAAGATACTGATCAAAGTATACCAAATGGGAAAGACATTCCTTCCATTCTGCCAATATCTCTTTTTTCCCTTCCAATAATCTACCCATCTTACACTGACTTCAGGTCAAGCACTACACTCGACACCAAAGATCCCCCCCACCAAAAAAAAAAACTATAAGATGCTCCTTCTGCATTTAAGCACCTCAAAATCCAATGGTAAATAAATTGGATTTAATTCTCTCTGCACTTACAGAATGTTGTCTATGTATTAGGCACTGTTCTAGGAGTCAGAAATGTTGTTATTATTATTTATTATGAAATAATATGAAGGTTATGGAGCTGGGGGAGTAACTCAGTGTTAGAGCACTTGGTCTAGAATCTGTGAGGCCCTGGGTTATAGCCCTTTTCCATCCCACTAAAAGTTTAAAATTGAGAAATCCAATGTTAAGGAAGAACAAAGAACAAATGTCAAAATTAACTTTGGGAAATCGGAAAACTTGGCCTTTGAGTTTTAAAAAGGGTGTAAGTACAAACATACAGACATAAAATATCAAAATGCATTTTGGGAATTGCAGGTATAAATAAAAGGGAAGATTGATAGGAAGTGACAGGAGATGAAGCTAAACACCTGGGAGTGGCGGGGGCATAATAGTTGATATGTTTTGGGATCTGGCCATAGTGTTACATCTTTAAGGAAAAGAGTAAAAATTGAATTCAAAATAAGTCAAGTGATGCAGAATAGATGAAAGAAAAGGGGAACACAGAGAACTTTAAAAAAAAAAAAGACAAGTCTACTGGAAAAGGAAGGTTATGTAGAATGTGTAAATTAACCTCTGTGGAATGGAGGACCTAAATCAGATGGAAGATAGATGTACTTAAGGGTCATAGACCAGGACAGAGGCAGGACTTCAAATCCACAGAGAAGAGATTTCACTTCACCAAGCAGATGACAAGGAGCAATTAAGGGCATGAGAAGAAGTAAGATGGCCCTGAAGCAGTACTCTCTGGAAACTGAGTTCCTTCCATCTGGCCTCACACACTGTATGAAGCACCGGTGTCAGACAGGCACCTAACTGGTGCCCAGGGAAGGTGGAGCTCGAGGTTAATTCCAGTCATATGATTAGTTAATTCCCCAGGGCAATCCCAAATTAACCCCAAGGGCTCATACTATTCTTTATAACATGAACATCGGCTGTGTCAATTAATTAGGGAATTAAGGAGCAGGTAATGTGGCCACACTTCAGCAACGGGTCATGTATGATGATGAGTATACACTGTGGTATAACCAGTATTTCATTTGAGCATTAAAATGTTAGCTATTGAAGACGGCAGTAGTCAATGAGAACATTTTCACATCATAATATTATCTAAAAAAAGTTATTTGTCCACATTCCCAATAATTATTACCATATCGTTTAGGAACAGGCTTGAAAATAAACCTAACCCTACTGACTTAACATAAATAACTATTTATTTACTCTGAATGTATAGAAGTAAATATCTAATATTATGTGCTTTTAATGTAATAGGAAATGTAGGATGATCCTTATCTCTTCCTATCTCCCAAAATAAATATAAAAGAATGAATAAATAAATGTTTAAAAATATGTTTTTTCCCCCTCAAGGCTGAGATAAAACTCAAATAGCAATCACATTAAGTATAAGATTTACACAGTCACATAAATAAATAAAGTACTATATTTGTATGAATTAAAAAGGAAATAGCTACCCACAATTCTTGAGTTAGGGTTCTGCTTATAATCTAGACATTTCCCAGCAGGTGAAACCCTTGTTCACCAACAGAAAAACTTCATGATGGTCAGTAACACAATGGATTTTCAGCATTTTAGACTAAAAAAAATTAGTGTTGGTGGTTAACAATCTCATAGAGAGATAATTATGGTAATAGATCTAGTGTTGGGAACCTTCTAGTCATTAACCTGAAGTAACCTGGTACTGGGTTTTGTGCATGGACTCTTTAGTGAAATTACAGAGGTTTCTGCAGTCAGTCCTTAGAAGGATGCTAGGACATTTGAAGACCTTCCCAACAGATTGACTATATAGAAAAGTCAGATGACTTACTTTGACCTTAAAAAAAAAAATATTGAAATGTGTGCAGTGGATCAAAAAAGGCATGCTGAAGGACACATGTAAACATTCTTGAAATTTAATATCACAAAAAACATACAGGATTAAAAGAAAGACACTGTGTCCATGTGTCTTCAATTAAATTACACATTCACAGTCTTAGGTGCTATTCTAGTCTTGTCACCTATTCATGTACGCAAGGCATTTTACTGTATTCTGGGCTTCAGTTATAAATTAGCAATGCATATATTTTCCTAGGATTAAAAAATTATGTTTGGAGATTTAGTTTTTATTTTAAGACTCACTCAATTCTAGCACAGGAAATGAGGTTGCCTAAGGAAGAGGTGTTTTAGCTATTTGTGCCAGTTACTATGTTAATACGAAATGATGTGAGTGATGTGCATCTGTGTCCACCTTCAGTATCTAGAATTTTTTTTTCCAGTTTAAAGAAACAAGGAAAAAGTGCTCTGTAAATTTTCTGCCTGCATTTCTGATTCCTCCTTTACTACTCTGCCCAGTAGAAGATGAGATGATTTCCTCTAAATGGAGGGAATGGAAAAGAATGCAATAATTTGATGTAAACATAAAATCTAACATTTTCATAGGCTGCCTCAATCTTGCTGCAAAAGATAAGATCATGACTATACAACAGTGTAGTTGGCTAGGAAATTCCATACATACTTTAAGTAGTAAAACTTCCATTAACTGGCCTTCCATCCCATAATGTCTTTAGAAATGAAACTTAGGTCTTTCTTCCTTTTGCATTCTTCATCTACTTTGAGGGACCAGGGCATCTTGTCAGCCTGCTGATGGGTTGGTACTGATTCAGCCTATTCAGTGTAAGAGGCTACAGACACTTGATTTACAAGCAAAATGAGAACTTCTAGAATGACCACTCCAAGCTTGCAGGAAGCTTATTTCTTTCAGAGCCGTCTGCATATTAGCTGTTTTTAAGGCATTTGGTAATATTTATGACTAATACTCTATACACCAGTATTTTAAGATTTATAGAACACATGAAGATGCTTGTATTCTTATTTTCTCAGGGACTAAGAGATAACTTTAAACAATTATTAATGTTGCAAACTCTATATCATTTTTAAAACTGTTTTATGCCCTATATAAAAAAATCAGTACGGGGACAAAACTATGTAAAATATTAACAAAATGAATTCTATCAGGACTTTCTGAGAGCCCAAAGCAACCCAATTCATTTAAACCTAGATTTTTTTTTTCTTGTAATGAAGATTAAACCCAGGAAGGCTCTATAATAGAGCTACATCCCTATCCCTTTTTATTTTTTATTTTGAGATAAAGTCTCCATAAGTTCCTTAGACTGGCCTCAAACTTAGAGTCCTCCTGCCTCAGGCACTTGAGTCACTAGGATCATAGGGATATACCACTATACCCAAAAACATGGAATGTTTTTTAAGAATCCAGAATCTTGGGCTGGGGATGTGGCTCAAGCGGTAGCACACTCGCCTGGCATACGAGGGGCGCTGGGTTCGATCCTTAGCACCACATAAAAATAAAATAAAGATGCTGTATCCACCGAAAACTAAAAAATAAATATTAAAAAATTCTCTCTCTCTCTCTTAAAAAAAAAAGAATCTAAAATCTATGTAGAATTGCATAACTGAAGCCACTGAGGAGACTTCATTTCTATTTTGATCTTTTATTTTAATAGTAGAAAAAGTTTATTTGGGCTTATCGTTTAGAGATTCTGTTTTTGATTGGGAGACTACAGTGCTCTGGGCCCACGTGAGGTAGAATGTCATGGTAGAAGGACATAACAGAGTAAAGTAGCCCAGGACATGACAGACAGAACTCAGAGAGCCTCTATTTATCCATGTGAATTATATCTTTCCCACAAAAGCAGTAGAGAGATTCCATAACTGTATTTAATAGTAAGAACTGAATGTTAATTTTGCTCATTTCTCCTTTAGTGACTTACTCCTATGAAGATAGTCTGGGCACATCTTAGAATATATTTAAGAATGTGTCTTCATTCTTATACTTTCATGTTTATTAATTTCTTTCTCTTTTTTTTCTTCTAGGTAAGTCCTGCCACTTTCTAAATCTTACAAAAATGTCCTTTAGAAAAATGGTAAGTCCCCCCACCCAAAAAAAGAAGAAAGGGTAAGTCACTCCTGAATTATGACTTCATTGTCCAGTATATAATGAGATAATGATGATTATTTTTAGACTACATTTTCTATCAGGTAATGTCTTGAATTTTTCACTCACACTGAAAGATACTTGGTCATGAGTTGTGGCTATTTTCTGTTTGATAAGTTAATAGATCCTTGCTATTATGAGTTTTCACTGTGTCATTCAAGAGTCACCTGATACATATTTTAGAGAGGGGATGTTCAGCTTCCTATAGGCATTGAACTTTCTGGTCAGAGAACTCAGATGGTGCATGATGAGTTTGGAGAGTTTAAAAAGTTTCCATTTTTAAGCATCAGATTTTAGAATTCTGTAGGTAATATTCCAGTGATGTTAGATGATTAAAACCTTTTAAAAAAATTGCAAACCCAAACTGTCAAAAATTGTAAAAAGTGACAGTGAGAATGAGAAGCAAAAGTTCACAAAAACCGTCTGTTTTGTTTAGTGCTTCAGAAGGAAGGATATTGACACCACAGTCTTTGTCTTCTGGAATTAGTTTCATGGTCCATTAAAAGAAGCACAAATTTAGCTGTGTGTGCTACAGTCCTTTACATTCAGAGATGACACACATTGCAGGGAATTTTGATTCATTTTCCTTAAGATGAAAGTGTGTAAACAAACTGAAAATATGACTTAGTGTTGTCAATTAGTTTATTTTGTGTCCTTAGTTTCTCTGCTGTGTTGTACCTAATTATCCTTATACCAGAACCATATTCTCTACTGTTTCAGGATACCATTTTCTTATGAAGTTGAGCATTCCTTTGTTGTCATCAAAACAAATAATAACAACATATGAAAGGACACTTAGTTGAGAACATAAGGAACTAAATAAGAGCTTTTGTTTCTCAATCTTTTAGTTGGAATCCTCTTTTAAAAAAATAAGACTTTAAAAAAAGCTTTATGTTTTGATGCTAGGTGATAGCATTTCAATTACAACTGATTATTCCTTAAATCACATATATTTGTAATATAACAGTTTTAAATAACTCAATTATAGAAAATCACCATATGACATGTGGATTCTCCTACATGAAACTCTGTAAAATTAACTATGAGTACGGAAATTAAGAATTCACTGAAATATGTCCTCTGATGTTTAAGTCTCTTGAATTATTTAATAGTGTCTGATTTATAACCATCACAAAATCATCTCTATTTCCCATATATTTTTCTCCCAGTACCATTTGGGCCTCATTCTGTTGTGAGTAGGAGAAAATTCAGTGAAACTGGTTCAAGCAATATGGGAATTTACAGAGTTACATAACTCAAAAATCTGGGAATAGATGTGGGCTTAGGTACAGCATTAGGCAAATGCTCAAAGAATTTCATCACAAAATGGTTACTTTATCTCAACCTCTCAAATGTGTTGCTTCCAGTTTGATCTCCTGATTTCTGTAAACTCAGTCTTAAATCCCATAGGGGGGAAAAAAACTAAATAAGGATGACTCAGGTGGTAGTCCCAGCTAGAGGGCCATTGCATCTTATCAGCATTGATTTTTGTCATGAAATCGTCTCTAAGGAAATGCAGTGAACTGATTGACTCATATCTGTCATGCGCTTTATCCCTGGCCAGTAGGTGGCGCTCACCGAAATTCAGGGACAAAAATTAAAGAGCTGAGTCTCCAAATTGCTTGTATTTGAACTATAATATATGGATGCCAAGAAATAAATTAATGAATATCTACACACGCAGACACCACACACACACACACACACACACACACACTTTTTTTTTTCCTTTGAAAAATATTCCCTTTTTCTCCTCAGAATGTTGTAATGAACTTGGCTAGATCTGCCCCCAAAACACTGGCCACCAACAAGGCCAGGAAGCAGAATAAGTTGACCCTTCCAGGAGTTGGTTAAACGGGTTTATGGCAACTGGTGGTATTTCTTCTATTGGATCCATGATACTTTGTGTCCTGTGCCTAGAACTCCTAGAGAAAAACATCATCTTTTAAACTTTTTTTACTTCTCTCTTCCTCTTTTTTTTTATGTTTTGTGTATTCAGTAAGTGTAATGAAAGAACAGTGCAGAGACATGTACTTCTAATGTCACTCTTCTTTAAAAGTAAAATGATTAAATATAAAAAACATTATTTATGGAGATAGGACATCAAAAGATAATTTATTTTATTGATTTTTAAAAAACTAATTTAAAAGAATAAAAAAGAATAGCCTTCTTCAGAACACATATCAGTTATTAACCCATGAGTTTTCCATTTTAACTTCCTTAATAATTGTAATAATTTTCCATATTAACTTCCTTAATAACTTGTAATAATTTCCCCTTACTTGTCTTAACAGTCTGTCTCCAGGAGCTCTAAGCTATGGAAATCATATCTCCAAAGTGAATGAAAAGATTTAGTATTTTGTCTTTTGGAAATTTACAGAATGCTTCTGGTACCCTCTGAAATTGTACAGCATAAATAGCTTAAATCCAACAGTCAGGAACCCAGGAGACAGAAAAAAGAAAGTCAGTCCATCAAAGGGACCACAAAAAGTGTTGTTGCTTCTTTTAAAATGGCAGCTACCACTGCTTAGGCAATGTAACCTCTGAGCAAATTCTTGACAAGCTTAGATAGGCCTCTTTGGAGACCAGCAATTTCCAGGTTCTGAAGTCTCATTGGGTGAAATCAGAGTCTTCTAATTTCATCTTTGAAAGTCATTACCCAAGATGAGGTAAAGATGCATAGTTCCCTTAAAGGCTTAAATCCTCAAGGATTTCCAAGACAATTAACTTCTCTAGTTCTGATTTAGTCAATGTCTGTTCCCCTTGTTTTCTTTTGTAAAAAGAAAAGTCAGTGTGATTCTGCAACCTGTACAATCAGAAAAATGATTCAAATGTATGAAATAACAAGATCATTGTACTGTCATGTGTAACTAAAATAAATAAATAAATAAATAAATAAATAAAAAGCAAAAAAAGAAAAGTCAGTGTTTCTTTGGAAAATTATGCGAAGAGTAATAATATAAATATTAGGTTAATAAGGTTAATATTGATTTACTGCATTAATATTTAAAGTATACATAACATATTTTTAAAATGGAAGATAGTGTTGCAAGATAAAAAAATGCATGTTTCATAATCTCTCATTAAACATAGGATTCTTCATATATATCAGCAAAAATATTTTGCTTGCAAACTGTTCATTATTCCTTTCCCTAATTCAATTTTAAACATATTATATACATAACATGTACTCATTGTTCTTGGTTAGTGAATAAACAGATAAGTAAATAGCTTTTTGTAAGACATTTTCTTACATAAACCCAATATAAAATATGAGAAAATTAATAATATATCTTTGTATGTATTTTTCTAATTATAAGCAAAATCTGTTCAAATGTAAGATTCAGCAACCATTGTTTTTAGAAAAAAAGTCACTATTATGGAGGGATATAGTAACACAGAATAGCTATAAAACAGTTAATGCAAAGCATCTAAGAAAAATCATAGGCTTAAAACCTATGAGATGCAGGCTTCTTCCTTGTAAATCATATATTGGTCACAGCATATAACTCTCTCTGGTTTCAAGGGATAGTTTATTTCACATCAAGTTTCCACAGGCATTCACAGGAAGTGGTAGAAGTGCTACAGTGTTTACAATGTTCTTTAGAAAGCACCAGAATTTCCTGGGAGGCAGACTTGAGTTCAATCTGTATCTTCTCCAGTAGCCCCTTCAAGGCCACTGGCTTATGATCAAATTGGATGTTTAAAAATCCATAGCTTGCACTTCTAGTTATAACTCCAACATATAAGGAGCTTGGAAAGTACCACTTCTATCTTTATAAAAAGAAAAGCTGGACAAACTGAAAATCAATAATGTTTCTTGGACTGATCAGAAAATGGAGGTTGCAGCCAGCCAAATCTTTACTCCAAAATCTGGAGAGAGAGTGACAGTGAGATCAGTTTACCTGGAGTGGAAACCCCTGGATCTATAAACAACAAGAAGAAATTGAAAAGTAATTTTGACAAATTGTTAGAGACTAATTATGAATTCCTGCCAGACAGAGAAACTCGTGGAAGCTGTAGTCTTAGGAAGATTCTCCTTTTTCACAGGGTTTGCCTCTGGAAAAACCACCACATTCTCACAGGGAAAAATCAATGAAGATTTTCATGTGACTGGAGGGAAGCAGGTGGGGTATTGGGAATGAGTAGAGTAATTCTGATGAATAAACCCAGAACTTTTTCCTTAATAATGGCTTAATCTACGGAGGGAAAGTCATTACCAGAGCCTTATTCTAGAGGTATTAGGGAAGACAACTTCTCTTATTCCATCTCCCTCAACATTTCAAGTATGTGTACATGGGAGCTCTACAGGAACCAACACTTGTGCACACCATAGACCAGAAACACAGGTCTATAAAAAGAGTGAGTTTTTACTAGAAGATTAAAGATCTCCCCCGCCCCAACACACATACACAATTTACCACCACTCCAACAGGTGTCCAGCATAATTGTAACAGATTACAATAATTCTACTGAAAGAGCTCTAAGATACTGACTGCAATGAGGAGTGCTTATTTTGACAAACTACAAATTAAATGGGGACATACTAACAAGGTCATCAAAGAAATTCAAAGTCACTGACAAATATAGCTATAGTAAATATTAATCAAATTTCAACTGCTGGGCAGGTTAATATAAATCTTCATAAGAGAGCCTTTCTGCTTTTATTGAACTTTGATCCTATTAAACAGATGGTGTGTAAGAAAATTTTAAAAAGGAAAGGAAAGGATGCAAGGAATAAAGAAAAATAAACAGACCAAATTCACAAAACAAGCATCAAGACTAGACTCAGACATGACATATATGAAGGGACAATAGAAGGGACGCATTAGACTTGACATGACTAAGGAATAGATGAGCTTGAAGATATTTCCTAGAAAGAATTATAAAGAAAAAAAAATAAACAGAAAAACAGAAATGTCAAAAATTTTTTCAAGTAAGAGTATATATTACAAAAGGAAAAATATCAAAAATCTATAAGCTAGGATTCCAACAAAAATAGAAGGTCTAAGACTGTGGGACAATATGAAAAGGTACATGTAATTGGAGTAAAAAAAGATAAAAAAGAAAGAGTGAATGGAGCAAAACAAATATTTAAAATATTAATGACTGAGAAATGTCAAAAATTCATGATAGACATCAAACCAAATAGCCAGGCAGCCCAAAGAATAGTAAGAAGAATAAATTCCCCATCAACTATCCTGAGGCATATCATACTCAAACTGAAGAAAATTAAAGAAAAAAGAAAAAATGGACTGAAACCAAAGAAAAATAAAACAATTTACATATCAAAGATCAAAGGTAGCAAATACAAATACAAATTTCTGATCAAACACCATGTAGTTAAGATCATTTAGGGAATTATTTAAAATATTGAAAGAAAAAAAAATCAACCTAGAATCCTATGCTCAGTGAAAGTGTCTATTAAAAACAAAGAAAAATATACTTTTTCAAATAAAAACTGAGGTAGTTAATTATCAGCACATCTTTTTAATAACAAATATTTTTTTAAATGAAAGTTTATGAGAAGTATCCAGAAGGAATTTTTTCAAGTAAGAGTATATATTACAAAAGGAAAAATATCAAAAATCTATAAGCTAGGATTCCAATTTAGAAAACCAGAGAAAGAAGAACAAGCAAGTAAGCAGAAGAAAAAAGAAATAGAAAGTAGAACAGAAATAAATTAAATTGAAAACAGTAAAATAATGGGGGAAAAAGTCAATAAGGTCTGAAGGCTTTAATATTATTTATTTATGTATCCATTCTTTTTGCACTTCTGTCATTCAAATTTCCAGCCTTGCACATGCTAGGTAAGCACTCTACCACTGAGCTCTGCATCTACCCCATATTTCTTTTAAAATATCAATAAATTTAATAATCTTTTAATCAAACAAATGTGTGTGTGTGTGTGTGTGTGTGTGTGTGTGAGAGAGAGAGAGAGAGAGAGAGAGAGAGAGAGAGAGAGAGAAACTAAATGATACATACTGGAAAAATGATCCTAGATGATTTTATTGGTGAATTTACCAAACATTTAAGAATGGAGATTTTAAAATGCCAGTTCTCCTCTTTTTCACTCAATATAGGAGGTAACACTTCCTAGTTCATTAAAGTCAGCATTAACTTAATATTACAACCATGTAAGGACAGTTCAATAAAGAAAAATCTACAGATCAATCTCTATGATAAACAAAGATGCAAACTTTAAAGTATTAGCAAATCAGATGATCAACAAGAAAGTATAAATCATAACTCCATCACTTTTTCGTGACTACAGGAACAAATTGTCCCATAAGCTGGATGGCTTAAAACAAACAAAAAATCTGTTCCCTCCCAGTTCTGAGGTCTAGAAGCCTTGGTATTTGCATGGCCATGGGCTCTCTGAGATTTTGGGGAAAGACTTCCTCATTGCCTCTGATGGAGCCAGAAGGCTGGGTCTGTTGTCACATGGCCTTCTTTCTTCCCAGTGTGTTTCCAAATCTCCCTTCCTTATGAGGATATCAGCCATTCAATTTAATAGTTATCCTAATCTAGTATGACCTCATCTTAACATGATTATGTCTATAAAAACCCTATTTCCAAATTAGGTCACCTTGTGAGGTTCCAGGTAGACATGAATTTGGGGGTGGTTGTTTAGCCAAATACAGTAGGTTTATTACTGGTATGAAAGACTGGTCCAACATTAAGGGAAGGTCATATAATTATATCAATTGTCACAGAAAAAGTATTTTATAAAAATTTAATATAGTTTCATGACAACAACTCTCAGCAAATTAATAATAAAAGGAAACATTCATAATTTTTAAAAGTTGCATAAAACTGAAAACTTTTCTTCAAAATGAATTATAGATGTAAATATAAAATAAAATGCCAAAACTATATTTTTTGTAAGAAACATTATGGAAAATATACAATACAACACTGTGATCCATGGAGAAACAATTTGATGTTGAATTATATTAAAAGCAAACACTTTTTAGTGAAAAACGCTGTTAAATGAATTGAAACTCAAGCCATGAACTGGGAAAAAAAAATTTTCTTTCAAAGCACATTTCTGTTAAAGGTATTATATTCAAAATATATAATAACTTTTAACACTCAATAATAAGAAAACAACCAAATTTTTAAAATGAGGAAAAGATCAGAACAGATAGGTCACAGAACAAAATATACAGATTGCAAATAATATGAGAAGATGTTCAACATCATTTGTTGTAAAAGAAGTGCAAATGAAAGTTATAATGAGATGCCACTAAATACCTTTTAGAATAGCTAAAATACAAAAATTTGCCATTGCCAACTGTGATAAGTATGTGGAACAATGAGCCTTCTCATTCACTGGTGGTAGAAATTCACAATGATACAGTCATGTTGGAAGACAGCAATTTTTTGCAAACATGTGTAGTTGTCCCACATAACTCAGCTAATACTTTCTCTAGTTTTTCACACAAGTAATTTGAAAACTATGTCCAAACAAAACCTCATGTGAAAATTTATTAAAGCCTTACTCACATTGGTCAAAAATCCAAAGTAACCACAATGTTCTTTAAAGGTTGTTGGGCAAACTGTCTTATATCTATATAATGGATTTTATTGAGTGATTAAAAGAAATGAGCTACCAAGCCACAAAAACAAAACAGACCAAAAAAAAAAAAAAAAAAAAAACAAAAAAAAAAAAACATGGAAACATCTTAGATGCAAACTTCTAAGTGAAAGAAATTGATCTTATATGACACTCTGACAAAACTATGTAGATAGTAAACACTAGTGATTGTGAAATAGGGAGAGGAACATTAAATGCAAGATCAGTTTTGTTTGTTTTTTTAAGGTGAACCTAAAGAACCTAAGCACAAACAATGTTCTTATTTTTCAAGGTTTTACAAATACAATTTAGAAGGTTGGGAAATCCCAGGATGCAATGCACCATGTGATGATCTCAGTATGTCACAAATGTATGAAACAACTTCACTGAAGGGGATGGAGAATAAGGAAGAGGATACAGTGATCCCCATGTGGGTTTGATTATGAAACAAGACTCTGATTTCAATTTTAGCTCAATACCATAGATGTTCTATATACAAAGGAGCAGATATATTTCAAATGGACAAGTGTATGGAGAAGCATTAACTTAAGAGTAAAAACAATGTGAGCCATTCATTTCCTGTAACCTGTCATTATGCAAAACAAGCAATTAGCAACAAAATAACAAATCAGAGTGGATACTCACCCTCTCTAGAGCAAATCCTCTTTTACAAGTAATTTAACTGAAGGTAATTCCATTTATAAAGGAGTCAGAGGAACTTTTATACAAGGCTATGCTTTAAACTCTGTGCTATTTGTTCTATAAAAATGAAAAATGTATTTAAGCTTTATATAAATTTTATTAATATTAGCAAATTGCACATAAAGAAACATATTTATCAAATTCCAGAAATACATTACTTTCCAAGCTTGAGGATAGAATCTAAGGGACTCAAAAAATAAGAAATTAATTATTGAAATTATGGTACAGGCTCAAAGTTCATGCATGACAGATTTCTAAGATACTAAATGGTAAGGTGCTTTTAGTGTTCTTTGTGGGAGAAAAAGTGTTCATCTTCTTTTAAACACCTCTTGGTTCCACTATAAAGGATTGGTGTGGTCTGTTCTTCAATTCCTGTTTTTATTAATAGTTTACTGCAACTTGGAGCTATAGAAGATAAAGGTAAGAAGGCCTATGAGTGGGACTATCTGTGATTGTCTACAATCATGCAGGTCCCAGAAATCAATCCCCTGATAGGTAGGATTGACTTCTCAAGATAGTTAAGGATAGAAGTAGAAAAGGACGGGGTAGAAATGAAATAGTGCTGCCGAGGTCTTTCGAGGAAGAGATTGTTTTAAGGGACATACAACTGGGAACTGAATTAAAGCAAATTATATTCCATGCTTTTATACTTACATTAAATGAATACTAATGCTATGTATAACTAAAAAGAACCAGTTAAAAATAAAAATAAAAATAAACTCATGAACAAAGAGACATGCATACTCAATACATAAGTTTCTTATAATTTCTAAAAGTGGATGCAAAAAACTGGGTATGTGAATACTAGTGATGCTCAACAAAGACATATGCTTTATTTATTTTATTTTATTTTTTAGTTTCCCAGCAATATAGAAGGATGTTTGCAGACCCATGGGTGCTACCCCACATTATGTTTAAGCTCAATTGGCCACATTCACAAGGTGGCTGATCTTCTCATCTCCATTACCAAAGCAGCCAAATACAGGCTTATAGAATGTGATTTTTGTCTCATTAGTATGATATTTTAATCACTTGCAATATGTGTAAAACTTTACGATTTGTTATCATGCTTACAGTTAATTACTTGCATTTTAATATATTATAAAGGTGGAGGTAAAGTGTCTCAGTATTATTGAAGATGTATCTTTTAAATTTGAAGTAAAAGTAGAAAACATTACTGTTTCATTAAATTCTAAAGCAATAATGAACATTTGAGATCGTTTTACAATGAGGTTTCCTGTAAAACCATGGGGTGGGGGTGTGTGTAGCAGTTAAATCTATAAAGTCTATTATAACACAATTCAAAATTTAAATTCATCTAGGATTGGGATTAAATATTCCAGTCATCTAGATTAACTCAGTGAGTGTGATTAAATAATGCAGCTATCTTGAGCATTCCAGAAATAGAAGAAATAAAAGAAAATGCAGTGAACTATAAAGCTTAGTTGGTTACTAAGATTAACATTTGAATTATTCAGGAGAGGTTCTAGGGATTGAACCTTGAGCCTCACACAAGACATGCAGCACTCTAGCACTGGGCTACACTCCAGCCCTGTTGTTTGTTTTTGAGACAGGGTCTCATTAAATTTCTCACAATCTGGGATCCTCTTATGCTCCTGCCTCAGCCTCAAAATAGCTGGGATTACAGACATGTGGCACCTCACCCAGCTAAGATTTTACCTTGCAATGTATTGGGAAAGAAAACTTTCATGTGGCTTATCAAAAAATAGAGATCTTTGCCTTTATCAGTAATTTTATAGGAACTGTGAAGATGGCCATTTCATGCTTTGAAATGCTTCCTTGATTAGGCCAAGTCCATAAAAGTAAACCAGTGTTGATATTCTGCAAAGATGCAAGCTGATGAGGTCCAGGTGTTTTGCTTTCTGATATTCTAACTCCACACTAACTTGGAGAAGGTAGTAGTTATCAGGTCCCTAAGATGATTTTTTTTTTTTTTGCGGGGGTTGGGGTACATGTTTTTAGAGAAGTTGAAGAGCAGTCAGGTCAAGAGCCTTCTTTGGTTAACAGGTGGCAAGCTGCTTTCCTGTTTTGCAGATTATTTTCACTTGGTTAGGGAGTTGTTGAAACAGGCTAATATGCTCATAGGCCTCTTTCAGTCGAGTCGTGTTCATTTCTTTTTTCTTTAAATCATTAAAACATATTTATTGCATATAGGCAGTATATATTTTTAAGCATATCTGCATTTTCCTTTGAAAGAGAAGGAGTTGATGACAAAAGTTGGTGAGATGTTGTTGCAAGGGTCATTTTCAGGGAAGGAGTGGGTATAGTTGGGGTCATTTAACAGGCAGCCCCTTAACTTTCCAATTCATCTATGCTCCTAATGATTAGCATTAACATGGAATAGTAAGTACCACCTCTGACCTCAATTATTTTTACCTATGGCTCTTTCCTTTCCTGTATTACTTTTTTGTGAACTGATTTCTGTCTGAGGAGGAGGATTTCCCAGTCTGAATGTAGGGGCATGAGTCTCTTGATAAAAGGGGTTGTCAGGGGATATGATGATAAAAAGCAGGAAGTAGGTTTAGTTTGGGTTCTTCTCATGTCATATTCTACTCACTCCCAGCCCTTCTCGTTTCTCTTTTATAGCCCTAGTGTCTCTTTGTTAAAATAATTATTTTTTTTCCTCTGTCTGAGATTCTGTCATTAGATGAAAGGTCATGGTTATAATATGAATCCTGGATAATAAATACAGGGCAAGATGGATTGAAATGCATAGAGCCAAAAAGACTCTTCAATTAAAAAACACTTTGCCAAGTCTGCACCAAACAAGCAGTCACATAGACTCTGATTTCTCTTCACTTACAATTAGCTGTCACTGAAAGTTAATTACTTTCAGGATCAAAGGAAACAAAACTAGAAATAAAATGGAAGAATTCCTTTTAGATTTACAGTTTAAATAAATGTTTGCCTTAGGAGCAGACCATATGCTGACTCCTTCCCAGAGGGAAATGAACTTAAGGTTCCTCAATACATATAGACCAATTTTAAAGTTCACTGCAGGTGGGCAAAGAAATAAGGCAAATTTTATTTCCTTTGGGAGTAACTGCTGGGAGATTTTGTAAGGGAGTAGCAAAGACTTTGCATATCCTTACTTTTGTCTTATCAGTGGAATTAGAAAAGATGATACCTTTTAGAAGATTTACCCTTAAAAGGCTTTCTTCTAGAAAATACTGCTAAAAACTCTGACTTCTTCTTTCTCTGAATAACAAACCTGTCTTTGCAAGAAAGCTTTGAGGGTGAGAGCTCTCTACTCATGTACTTATCTATTTGTAGCCAATATTCATTGGTCAGGACATTTTTATTGTTTCACTCTTCTGATTGTAAGGCTCTGGGTCCTAGTACTACTCTCCCGGAAATGACTTCAAATCACATTTGTGAAAACACCAATGGGATTCATATAATCATATTTTTTCACTGTGTTTCTAAAAATGGGTCATGATCTTTTGCAAAACACATTTTGGAAATATCAGGTTCTGTGATATTTATGGAAGTGTGAAAATGGTATAAGGCTCAGCTGGTTTAGGACGTTGGAAAAAGAAATATATGGTTTTGTAGAACCTATTGTTTGGTTATGGTGTTCATCCTAAGGTCTAGAATCAACAACAATGTGAAGGTAACTAGTCTTTGCTTATCCACCATCTATAACAACCCAAAAGATTTCATGAAACCACTAGTCTTTACCTCTAATCTCTGACCATAATGACTATAATGTGTACAAAGATGTGCACAAACATCTCTCTGAGAACCTACTTTCAATTGTTTTGGATATATACAATGGAATTATGAGAAACTATAGAAATATTAGTTTTTAATTGTTGAGAAACCTCTGCCCTGTTTCCTCTAGCAGATGCACCATGCTAAATTTGTACCAACAGTACACAGGGATTCTGATTTCTCTATATTATTTTCAGTACTTTCTAGAATTTCAATTTTTCTCAACTCTTACCATTCTAGCGCACGTGAAGTTGTATCTCAGTCACAGTTTTATTAGTGTCTCCCTAATGATGAGTTATGTTTAGTAACTTTTTGTGTGATTATTACTTACTTGCATATCTTCTTTTAAAAATATATATTTAAGTATTTTGCTCAATTTTATTTGGGTTATTTGTGTTTTATTTTGTTGTTATAGTTATCATTGGATATGAAACCCAATGGTTTTTAAATATGTGGTTTTTAAATATGTCTCCCACTATTTAGGTTACATTTCTACTCTATTAATTGTTCCCTTTGTTGTGCAGAGGTTTTTAAATTCAATGTTTTCCCCTTTGTCTTTTTATTTGCTTTTGTTTCCTGTGCTTTTGGTGTCACACCCCCTAAAATTATTGTAGATTCTAATAATGCAATGTTTTCTTCATTTTTTTTTTCTGGAGTATTTTTGGTTCCAAGTTTTGTTTCAATCTTGTATGTGGATATTCAATATGGAAAAGGCCATCCTTTCACATGTTTCTTCCTAATAGCTTTGTAGAAGATCAAGTGACCATAAATGATCAACTGACAATTCATGGCTTGGCTGGTCGGCATGTCTATCATTTTGCCAGCACCCACCATCTCTTTTTTCCATGCTGAAATTTTATTTATTTAGTTATTGTTTCTGATATACATGACAGTGGGTTATATTTTAACATATTATAAACACATATAATAACTTGTTCCAATTAGGATCTCATTATTGAGATTGTATAGGATGTAGAGTTATGTTGGTTGTATATTCATGTATAAAGATAGGAAAGTTATCTTTGATTTATTCTGCTGTCTTTTCTATTCCCAACCCCCCTTCCCTTCATGCCCCTTTATCTAATCCAGTGAACTTCTAATCTTCCCCTCCCATGTTGTGGGTTAGTATCTGCACTAAGAGAACATTCTGCTTTTGGATTTTTTCAAACTGACTTATTTCACTTAGCATGATAGTCTCCAGTTCCCTCCATTTATTGGCAAATGCTATAATTTTATTCTTCTTTATGGCTGAGTAATATTCCATTGTGTATATATGCCACATATTCTTTATTCATTCATCATTGTAAGGCACCTTGGTTGATTCCATAGCTTGGCTATTGTGAATTGAGCTGCTATAAATATTGATGTGGCTATGTAGTATGTAGTCCTTTGAGTATAAACTGAGAAGTATGAAAACTGGGTCAAATGGTGGTTTCATTCCAAGTTTTCTAAGGAATCTCCATACTTCTTTCCAGAGTGATTGCACCAATTTTCAGTCATGTATAAGCAAACTACCACCAATGTATAAGTGAAACTTTTTCCCCACATCCTCATCAACACTTATTGTTACTTATATTCTTAATAATTATCATTATGACTGGGGTGAGATAGAATCTCAGTGAGTTTTGATTTGCTTTTCTCTAATTGCTAGAGATATTGAACATTTTTTCATATTTTTAATAATCATATTTCTTCCGTGAAATTTTTTAGTCCATTTATTGATGGGTTATTTGTGGGTTTTGTTAGTGTTAAGTTTTTTGAATTTTTTGTATATCCTGGAGATCAATGTTCTGTCTGAGGTGCTGGTGGTAAAGATTTTCTCCCATTCTGTAGGCTTTCTGTTCATGTTCTTGATTGTTTCCTTTGCAGCAAAGAAGCTTTTTAATTTGATACTGCTCCATTTACTGATTCTTAACTTTACTTTTTGTGCTTTAGGAGTCTTATTGAATACATGTCAGTTCTTTAGCTGACATTTTTGAGTATTGAGCCTAAATTTTCTTCTAGGTGCAGAGTTTCTGGTCTAATGCCTATGTCCTTGATCCACTTTGAGTTGAGTTTTGTGCAGGGTGAAAGATAGAGGTTTAATTTCATTCTACTACATATGGATTTACAGTTTTCCTAGTATCATTTGTTGAAAAGGGTATCTTTTCTCCAATGTGTGTTTATGGTTCCTTTGTCTAATATGAGATCACTATATTTATGTTGGTATGACTTCTGTGTCTTCTATTCTATTCCATTAGTTTTCACGTGTATTTTGGTGATAATACCATGCCATTTTTTGTTATGATACCTCTATAGTATAATTTAAGATCTGATATTGTGATGTCTCCTGCATCACTTTTCTTACCAAGGGTTACTTTGGCTATCCTGGGCCTCTTATTTTTCCAAATGAATTTCATCACTGCTTTTTCTATTTCTATGACAAATGTCATTGGAATTTTAATAGGAATTGTACTAAGTCTGTATAGCACTTTTGGTTGCATGACCATTTTGATAATATTAATTTTGCCTATCGAAGTGTTATGCTCGAGTTCGGGACCCCAAAAGACCACCAGAGACCAAGATCGATGTTAGCAGCAAAGAGGTATTTATTGCGATCTAGCTGGGTCCTTGGCACACACACAGCAACTGGTGACGCTGAGAGGCCCCAAGCCCAGGGTTTGCAGAAGTTTTATACACTCTTTTGGAAAGGCAGGGACTCCACATACATCATAGCATCTCTTAGCAAATCATCACACACCATGGGAAAATCATAAAACAACTCTAAAACATGATTAGCAAAGTCACTGGTGGGAACAAGTTGGGTAAGGGTGATTGGCTAGTACAAGAGGGGGATTCCTTTGAACTGATTGGTTTAGGCCACGAGGGGAGTACATGCTGAACTACAAGGTTTCCCAACATGTTATCAACCACCATAAACAACTAGGAGTGTCATCTGGCATTACAGGTATTTTCCGGGTCTCATGCTGATTGGTGGCTGCTAGGGGGTTGCTATTGGTCCCCATCTAGCCTGACTGAGTCAGGGACACCTGGAGCAGCAAATCTCTCCTGTTATTTGTAGATAAAAAACTCAGCAGGGTGGGTATGTATCTAGGAGTGCTCTGTGGGTCTTTCCAAGGACAAGGGTCACACCCCCTTCCTTGGACAGGCATTGTTCTGAGGTAGAGGCTGTTTTTTCAGAAGAACATGGGCAGTCTTTCCATCTTCTAAGATTTTCTTCAATTTCTTTCTTTAGTGTTCTGTTGTTTTCATTGTAGAGATATTGTACCTCTTTTGTTAGATTGATTCCCAGATATTTTATTTTATTTTATTTTTGAGGCTGTGTTGTGACTGGGATTGTTTTGCTGATTTCTCTTTTATTGATTCATCATTGGTGTATTGGAACACAACTGATTTTTGGATGTTAATTTTATATCCTGCTACTTTACTGAATTCATTTATGAGTTCTTGAAGCTTTCTTGTGGAATATTTGGGGTCTTCTAAATAGAGAATCATGTCTTCAGCAAATAGGGAAATTTTGAGCTCTTCTTTTCCTATTCATAGCCCTCTAATTTCTTTCTTTTGTCTAATTGCTGTGGCTAGGGTTTCATGGACTATGTTGAATAGGAGTGGTGAAAGAGGACATCCTGTCTCATCCCAGTATTTACAGGGAATCCTTTAAATTTTTCTCCATTTAGAATTATGTCTGCCTTGGATTTAGCATATGTAGCTTTTACAATGACATATGTTCCTACTACCCCTAGTTTTTCCAGTGTTTTGAGCACGAATGGATGCTGAATCTTGTCAAATGCTTTTTCTGCATCTATTGAGATGATCATTTGATTCTTACCTTTGTCTATTGATGTGATCAATTATATTTATTGGTTTTCATATATTGAACCAGCCTAGCATTCCTGGAATGAACCCCAGTTGACAATATTGCATGATCTTTTTTGTACATTCTTGTATGCAGTTTACCATGATTTTATCAAGAATTTTTGTTTTTGTGTTCATCAGGGATATTGGTGTGAAGTTTTCTTTCCTTGGTAAAGATTTCATCTTTATAATATGTTCTCTATCAGGAAGTATGAGGCCTTTTTGTTATTTTTTTTCCTTAGTATTATTTTGACTCTTAGATGTAATTTGTAATTTGGACTTTTTTTTTTTTTTTTGTAATTCTGTAAAATGCCACTGGATTACACAGAATCTATGGAATATTTTGGATCAAGGGACATGTTTCAATAATTTAAAATCATTTAATCCATAAACATGAAATGTCTTTATTTACATTTGTCCATTTCTTCCTTGATTTCTTTTAGCAGTTTTGTCGTTGAGTAGGGGTATGTCCTTCAGTTAAGATTTTTCCACTCTATTTTGAAGCTACTAAAAATAAGATTGGTCTTAATTTCCTTCTCAGATTGTTCCTTATTAGAATACAAAGACACAACTGATTTTTCTGTATTAATTTTGTGACTTGAAACTTCTGAATTAATTTATTATGTCTTATAGTTTTGAGTGTGTGTGTAGGGGTATATGTTATTCAGGGCTTCCTGCATAGGTGATAATGTCATCTGCAAACTGAGCTATCTTCTCCTCTCTACTTTTACCTCCTCCTTCCCAATTTAATTCCTTTTGGTTAATTTTTTCAGGTGAAATTGTTGTGGCTAGAACTTGTAGTAGTATGCTGGACTTCCTGTACTTGTTCCTGATGTTAGAGGAAAAGCTTTCCATCTTTCACTATTAAGGATAATATTAACTGTGGCCATTCCATTTATTTTTATTATGGTTGATGTTTTGATATTTTTTTTCTCTTAATTTGTGGTTTGTTTTCATCATGAAGTGTCTTAATTTTTTTTTTCAAATATGTTTTCTATGTCAGTTGAGATGATCATGTGATTTTTATCCTTCATTTCATTAATACTGTGTATTATGTTGACCTTGTATGTTAACTCATATTTCCATCCCAGGGAGGAAAAAAATCTTACTTAGGGTGGATAATCCTTTTATTGTGCTATTGTACTTGGTTTGCTGGTATTTTGTTGAGGATCTTTTGTATCAGTATTCAAGGTCATTGGTCTGTTGCATATTTCTTTTAGTATCTTTATCTGGTTTGGTATGGGGTAATGCTGGCACCATACAATGAACCTTCCTCTTTAGTTTTTTTCAGAAGCATTTGTGAAAATTGGTGTTAATTCTTTAAAAATTAGTAGGATTCTTTATTAGAGGCTTCTGGCTCTGAGCTTTTCATTTTGGGAATTTTTTTATTACTATTTCAGTCTTCTTACTAGGTCTGATTAGAGTCTATATTTTTAGATTTTTTTCAGTCTTAGTAGCTTTATATTTTTAGCAATTTATTTATTTCTTATAACATATTTGTATACTTTTTCATAGTAATTCCTTATAAATCTTTTTTTCTTTTATTCTTTCATTTTATTTATGCTCTAATCTTTATTGTTTCCTTCTGCTAACTTTTGATTTACTTTTTTTTTTCATCTTTTTCTAATTGAGGAATGAAAATAAGTTGAAATATTATGTAGCAGTCAATATGAAAGACACACAGTGACATGAAACAATATACTTTGCAGTTTTTCAAATGTTTGTTTGACTAAGGGAGAAGAGCTGTTCATGAACTAAGCATTACTATATATGGGACAAGAAGTGTGTTGGCACTTGGTGTTCATTATTTCCCCAAGAATTGTAGGAGGTGAGATTATTCTCATTTTACAGTTAATGAAATTTTGCAAGATTAGCTAATCAGGCTAAGGTCTAATGGCTAATGTGACTGTGCCAGACATCCAGAATATGAACAATTAATCTCTGGGTCATGCTGCCTCAACATTTTTAGTTTTAACCCACATTGGTAATATCAGAGTGATAGAAATTGTGAAATGTAAATTCTTATCAAAGAGTTATCATGTCATGAAAATCCTAGAGAATAATAACACCATGTTTTATAAATAAAACAAATGTCATGAAGTTGTTAGAAAGGATTAGGAGTGGCAGGTAGCATTTAAGTTAGCACTGTGCTTTTTCAGTGGACCATTATGTATTTTAAAATCAGTATGATATCACAGGGAAGTAGGAAAGTACTTGAAAGCAAGTACTTTCCTCCACCCAAAGGAGGCAGTGACTTCCTAGATATATGAGAGCATCTGAAAAATTATTTTCAGATATAGAAAAAGGACCTTAGGAATATCTCTGTATTAATATCATTCAAAAGATCCACTTCCCTTCTGAGCCACAGCTTTATGTCAATACTTTTCCAAGTTGGGGTTAGGACCCAATAATGTCCCATGGATCTGGAGGGTGTTTTAATTGCTACAAAACAAATTGTGGTTTATATTGTGTAAGAGGACGAGCCATGTAGAACCAGAAAGGATCATGAGAATTCTGAGAGGTGGGTGACAGGCACCAGCAAAACCATTACCCCAGAGCATGGGTTAAATATCTGTTTTGGAAATGTGCAAACGTGGACCATAAGAACAGCACCAGGAAACTTCAAAGTAACATCTTTTTACAAATGTGCAACTCAAAGTTGCCCTTTAGACCATGATTACCATGACTCAAACACACACACACTCACATACATGCAGTCCATATATACTAACATGACACTAGTGAGATACTCATGGGGGAAAAATTATAAAGCCTAATTTTGAACAAAATTGTATTAATAACAGTTGACTATTACAACTTTAGAAAAAGGACATGATTTCATTATTGAAGGTTTGTCATGTCTTCTATATGTGGAATGTAATAGACAGAAGTTTAGTTAAAATGTTAAGAACCTTTGACTGTCTCAGGATCACAGACTTAATGACTATAAGAAATAGTGTAACAAGTCCTGAATATTAGTGCCTCCGTGTTTCCTTTAGTAAGGCAAAGAATTAGATATAGTCACTTTTTTATCACAGCAAAACTTCATTGTGCTTTTTTCCCTAGAAAATTATGTTAAAATGTTAGAGTATCACACCTGTTTCAAGACTTGTCTATGATACAGAACAGACCAAAATATAGCAGGTTGGTATAGAACAGGTATCTTAGTAGCATGAATTAAGGGCTTTGGAGTCTCAGCCTAGAATTAAATTCTAGTTTGAGCTTCAGAATATATGTAAACTTAAGGTAGTTTCTTCATCATTCAAACTCATAGTTACCACAGCTCTAATAGTAAATATGATATATATATATATACACATATGTATATATGTATATATGATATAAATAGTAACTGTTAAGCTATCTTTCAAAAATGTAAGAATTATGTAGGTAATGTTCATGAAGCAATATGCCTAGCCTACAATAAATATTCAAAAAGAGTGTGGATATTTGAGTAAAAGAACACTGGGTTGGGAGTCAGCAATACAGAGGCTAAATGGAACTCTATCTCTACCCATCTTCTTTGACCTCAGATAAGTCATGGTCTCTCTGAACTTCCATTTCTCCATCTATCTGGAAAGATTTATACTTAGTCTCCTTGTAGACCTATAGCTCTGATCTACATGCTTACTTTGCCCAGTAAAAAGGAACACTTTTGTCATTAACAGAAGTAGCCATTCTCTAGCTAACAGGAAATAAACAGTTGTTGTGGCCACAATTTCAAATACAAGTCAGAAATAAGAATATTTGAGTATTAATACTGTTGATCTGATGTTTTATATACTTTTTTTGTAAAAAAATAAAATGAGTATCATTCAACAGTGCAATTCTGTAGGGTAAAGGAATGGGCAGGGATAACCATCAACATATGACTAAGGCCACACTGAAATTCAGAGTCCCTCAATATAAACACACACAGACACACACACATATGTGTGTGTGTCTGTGTGTGTCTCTCTCTGTGTGTGTGTGTGTGTGTATAAAGGGCTGGGGATATAACTCAATGTTAATGTGCCCCTAGGTTCTATTCTTAGTACAAAAAATGGGTGGGGGAAGATCCCTCATAATTAAATTCACCTGAGAACACTGAGGTCATTGGTTAATTACAATTTAAGCAGCTATTGGAGGGAATATGGCTGTTTGTATTTTAGGGACTATATTATGGGATATATTTTAATACCTAACATATTATTTTTTTCATTAAGTGGGAGTAAACCTTAGGGTATTGGCTAAAAGTCTAATGGTGGCACTCTAAGATAATGGAAAAGTTGATTTTCTAGAGGAAAATCCTACAACTCCTGTGATGCTGAGCTGGGATAATCTCATAGCCCCTGAGTTCACAGGAAATAACCAGCAACAATAGAGAAATGGCTGAGTGATTTATCAACAAAATATGAGCAGACTTTTATTCTTAGGGAAATATAACAATAATAGAGATGTTTTTAAGTCCCTAGACTGTTGTAGAGAGTCTATCTTCACTCAATTAGATATTGAATAGTCCATAGACTTAAAGAACACATGGAAGAAACAAAAGAAGAGCAATCACAGAGATAGGCAACAAAGGAAAAATAAATTAAAAAACTTAAACACATGCAAAATCACCTACAAATTTGTACTTTACAAAATGAATGAAAAATCATGGAGGAGGTAAAAATAAAAAGAGATGAGGCGGGAAATGAGTTTAATAAGGAAAGTTTTCCTTGTTGACCTGAACTTAAGTCTGTGTTCTGAACAGGGAGAGAAGCATGATATAGCAGGAAAGAGAAACAGAGTTAGGAACAAAAAAAGAAAATCCTTTAAAAATGAGTTATTTGGGATGGTTTGGAAAAATCATTTTGAATTATAATAGAAAATATGATTGGTAAATAATATGCATTGCTGTTGAAGAGGTATTATAAACAAATACAGGATTCTGGAATTAATATGCAATAGGCAATATCTGCCTTTAATATCTGATGAGTGCCTTGCAGAAGTTTCAACTTAAAGGAGGATGTAAGATTGTCACTATAATCTGTATAGGTTTCCAGGGAAGAAGTAAAAACTCAAAAGTGCCTGTAAAAGTTGCTGATTTGTGAAGCTACTTTAGATAGTTATGTGGGTTCCTACCTCTTAGGAGCAGTTGAGATTTATAATAAATATTTTTTGCTTGTTTTTGGTAGGGATATTTGGCAATCTTTATTTTATTACGTTACTAAGATTAATTTAGCTAAGAGAAGAAAACCAATAAACCCTAAACTGCAATGTGCATATGGTAGGCTGTGGCGTCAGCCAACATAATTTTCTTGTATCTGGCTCAAATCCAGACATCTGAGAATAGGAACATAGTCTGGGGTTTTACTGTGTTAGCTTTATAAAGAAGTATTTTAAAATATATTCTTAATCATTACATCTGTAATACCTTTCCTACTTTGATCCTTTTCCTCTACATTTCTAATAGTGTATAAGTCTAGATGGTTCTCAGTAAAATAATAATGTAAAACTACACTTCATGACTTGTTTTCTTTTTACTAGAATTTCATTTAGTTCATATGATTCCCAAATATCAAAATTAAACTATATCCAAATTTGATCTAGTATGACTTTACTAAATTAATATCAATTATAATGTATTAATCTGCTGGCCTGGAAAAAAAAGGTGAAATATTAAGCCTAAGTTTAAGGCAAGGGTCTTTCCATTTCACAACAATGATTTCTGCTTGTCTAATTTTTGCAATCATTAGATTTTAAAATTTATTTTAATTTTAAGTTTATCAAAGGAAAGGATTATCACAGACTCTACACAGATTCAAACTTCACTGATCACACTTTTCTTGTTTTCAATGACATCTACTTCTAAAGCTGTTTTTGAAGCTTTGATAGTCACTCAGCTGCTTTTATAGGGAAAAGAATGACCATTTAAGTCCACATGTAACAAGGTGTACTTGGCCATTTCCAAAATAAAAATAGTTTTCTTTGTGTTGGGCCTCATATTACGTATTATAGCTTTTGACTTATTATCTTAGTCATGTCAGAATGAAAAATGAAACTCTCTAGGGACTTCCATTATGTCAGATTGAAAAATCACCTCTCTTGACTGCTTTGGGCAACTGCGTGTTCAAGCCCTTTTGCCTCATTTCTCAAAGTGTTCTGTATGGCTATGCCATCTTCCTGTTTTCAGGCCGTTTCCATTGCTGATGACAAATCTCACACTCAGGGGTCAGACCAGTTCTGTGTGTATGCAACATCCTCCAAGCAATTGGCAATGATTTATTCATATGTTTCTTTATTTAAAATATTCTCATTACCCGAAGCTATTTACTCCCTGAAATGTGGGTTTGTAGACATGTGTAGTTGTGAAGTAGAACTTCTCTCTAGAAACAGATTCATACACACACAGACACACACACACACACACACACACACAGTGGTTTGAGACAAAGATCATCTAAGAAGGAAAGATTTTTCTTAAAAAATGTAACGGCAGTTTACTGCAAGGAAACATCATATTGCATGAGCTTGCAGGTCTATGCTTTAGTTAATCTCAGCCTTACCAATTATTCTTTGGAGGACAACAATGGTCTTCCTAGGATATGTAGGACAATTTACTCCCTATGGCCTCATTGAGACCCTTCTGCAGCTGTGGGAGAGAATGCTGTTATGACTCCACTTTCTGATTCCAATGATCTTCCCCTCTGTCCTAATCACCTTCTCAGTATTCTTAATCTCCTAACATTTTTTTACTCCTACTGGTAAACATGAGAGACAGGAAGACAGAAAATTGTGTGGGAAGCTTCTGTGCCTGCCTTCCTCACTCCTCCCATTTATACTGCCCAAAGCACCCTGAATACAGCTTGTGTTTTATAGGCAGCCTCATCTAGTGTTATACCTTTGATAATTCTTTCTCATTCTCTGTGGATTTCCTGAAGTCATTCTCATCTCTGATGCCTTCTGGATCATTCCAGCCAGAAGGGATCTCTTCTTCCCTAGCCCTATGATAGTGCTTCCTTTGCCTGGCTCATGTGGCACTGGAACATTCCATCTTGCAGTGTGTTTGTCTGTAGATGAGTGTTAGTTCCTCTCGATTGTCGACTCCTTGATAGGTTGTGAAACTTCATATTCCAAACAAGCACCTAAATTAGAGATTTTGTCATCATTGCTGTTTATGTTCAAAATAGTTGTTCACCGAATGAGTACATCAGGGGAGTACAGAAAGCAGTGATGAATTAATGAGACTGTTAAACAGGAAAATTTAACTACAATGTCTAGTGTGATGGAATGCTCATCAAAGTGTAATGATTCATTCTTGAATTTGAAATAAAGGAAGCGTATATGTTTAAAGGGCATTTTAGCCGGTAAAAAGTCACTGAGGCATTAAACATTATTATAGTGACCCTTATTACTGAAAATTGGCATTTCTGTCTAAATGGCACTCCATAAAATTAGATTTTTTCAATAACATATTAGGCAAATACACTATTCTGTAGGTTAAATCTGAGATTATTTAGAATGGAGAATGAATAGTAGATCAAGCAGAAATTTCTAAACTAAAAATGTAAGCATTGATTTGACATTAAGTTTAAGGACAAACAAGAAATGGGTATTGTAAGGAAGGAAATAATCAAATAATTCTCTGTTTTCCTCTTGAGTTGCTCCCATTGAATTAAATTTTATTTTTTGCTTAATACTTGGAGTTCATCTAATCTTGGAAGTTTATTTTATATATGGAAAAAAAATCTGACTTTAACAGATGATAAGTGAATTAGATACCAAGACATGAGAGGCAGGAGGACAGGAAGCTGTGCGGGAGGAAGGTGTCATATAGCTTGAATGAAGACCAGAAGATACAAACCACACCATTTTTCCACCTACACTTTTGGCTAATTAAATTTTATTTTAGAAATTTATGGTTATTATACAAGTAGAAGCAAATAAGCAACCAGCAAAATAAAACGAAATCCTACTTCTGAGTACCTCTTCTCAGAACATGTAATTTTTTAATATAAAAATAAGTTGAGAGTTCATATGTATCAGGATCACATGGCCACATACAGTAAAGCAATTGTAAAAGATAAGAGAAAGAGTTACAGAACATTGCTTGAAGTATTGAAAAATCTCTTGGTCCCTGTATGGTTAGTGAGTTTGCTTACATACAGAGGTGGTTTTGTCCCAGAAGTTCATGTTCAGAAAAGAGAATTATAAATGGTAGGTTTGTACTCCTCATTAATTAATTTACTTATTCAAAACAAGTTTTGATCCTGGTGATGAGAATCAGGACTGAGTCCAGTTTCCCCAATGTGAAGTTTCAATACCTAATAAAGCAAGTTTTATTTAAAATAGAACAGAGATAGACTTCTCTGAAGAGAAGGGTCCCCAGAGCTAGGAGTCCAAGGAAGTGGGGGTGTCCTGGCCCTTTTATACATTTCCTTTGTTCTCATTCTCTTTTCTCCCCAATCCTGCCTACAGGTCTACTGACCAAAAGGTGGGCCAAAAGTTGGAAGTGACCTAAGGGTGGGAATGAAGCCACCCAAGGATACAGGCAAGAAGGGAGCAGCCCAGGGAGTATTCATTAACAACTCCTACAACTCCTTCAAAGAAGGAACAATTCCTTGGAGGCAGGTAACCTTGGCAACAGGTGGAGGAGGGGAAAGTGCTCTGGAGGTATTAGCATTTTATTTCCTCTTGAATCAGCCCAATGTTCCTGACCCAAACATTCATTACCTACACTGCCTGTCCTTTTGCCCCCAATCCTCCAGACTCAAAACCATATCATTTAAATGGTGGCAGAGCAGGGATGTGCTGTTTGAGAAAAGATGGCAAGATAAGGTCTGATAATATAGGTGTCCTACTAGTTTTCCTGCACATGTGCTGTATCATGAATAGGGGATACATTATTTCTCTTTGGAAAGAAGATTTACATAAAGTAGAAAATTTAGAAATAAAAACCTTTAGTGATTTAATCCTTTCACCTCAGAATGAAGGAGACAGGGCTCTGGAGTTTGTGGATTCACCCCATTACCAACCTTGCCAAAAGGCACTGTGTATCTGGGTATCTGATAACAGATTTTGGAATGAGAAGCACATGAAAGTAGTAGAATTGAGTTCATTTGTAGAGTCAAAGTAACCTGTCCAGTTATTTTCTAGTCAATATTATCCATTCTAAGTCATGAAGACTTCTGTCCATCAAAAGAAGGCAGATTCCAGAATGGTTCATTGTCCATAATTAAAATCTTTTAAAGTATTAATTGAAAAACATATTTGAAGTTACAAATGAAACAAAGAAACCCACATAATTCCTAACCTTAACATGTTTTTCATGTCATTGAGTTAAAAAAAAAAAGAACAAATCGAAACTTATTATTTCTTATTCCCCTTTATAGGATCCTTTCTCTAAAATGGCACAGAATATGCTCTTTTTTTTCACTTAATAAAACTTGGAGACAGGCTTTTATGCATATTCATGGACAGTTGATTAATAATTGATGAGAAGGCCTGGGGCAGGTGGTGGAGAATAAAAAACATTTAGCAGGGAGTAGGGTGGAAGAAGGAGATCTCACACTAGCCTCAGTCCCAAGGGGTCTAGAAACAGAGAGCAAAAAGAGGAGGAGGTGGGGACAGACTCAGTGCTGAATGTCATCAGTGCAGAGTAATTTCCTTGATTTACATATTTAATTGCTTCCTGTCTTTAGCAGTTGTGCTGTAGGATTCTGACACACTTTCTGGGAAATTCATCTGAGGGTTGGAGAAACAGTTTTGTAGAAGGAGAACACTGAGCCTGAGCCTGCTGGTTGTCCTTGGGAGCTGGGGAAGGGTCATTGCTATGAGCTCCTGAACAGATTTCAAGCAGCCCTTTGGACAGATTTACTCCCAAGACCTGATTCTTCCAGAAAAGACAGTATTTTGATAATAGAGGACAGCCCTGCACTTAGAGGCCTTGGGGTTTATAATTGACTAAACATTTGCTTACTGGAATGTCTACTAAATCAACATTTCTTGAATTTATATAGCCATTTATGATTTACAAAGCACTTTCACTTCATCCATGTAACAAGTCTCTGATGTTCGAATTCTCATTTCTGTTTTTCACATGAGAGTACTTAATCTAAGAAGGTAAGTGACTTGTTCATGGTTCTCTTAATAGATAAGCCAGGTCTGAAACACAGACTGTAGGAATTCTAACCCTGGATGTTTACTCCCATGCATATGTCTCACAGTGTCAGCTTACAGTTAACACTGGACAGTTTTACATATGTGTAGACACACCTACAGATCGTGTCTTTAAACCCCAGTGATATCATATCACACTTTGGTGATGTTTGAAATATTGTGCTATCTTGTTGAATCAGAGAACATATAAAACTTGAAAGTGCCATGTGAATATTCACTATTAGAAATAATAGTTGTATTACTTCAAAATTCCTAACAAAAACCTATGGACTCATGGATTAAGCAAATGATCTTGTAAATACAAGCACCTTAATTCTCTTGATACTTCAAAACAACAAACCTAAATTTCAGGAGGATATTTAACAACCCTCTTTTGTTTTTAGACATATATTTGAGCGAGTGCGGGCATGGTGAAATTACTGACTATGAGGCAGAAAGACAAGAGATGTATAAGTTGGCCATGGTACAAGTGTCTGTGAGAAGTGGCAGAAGAATTTGAGTGATCAGGGCATTTGTTTTATTGTGACAGTGCTCTCAGTCCGAAGCAGCACACTGTAGTCCATGTTTTGCTCCACATAGAAGCTGATATTTGAAGCTTGGTTCATGTGAAATGTGCAAGTAGGCCAAGCCAATGTTCATTCATCATAATGATTTTTCCTATGCAGAAGATAATCGTTTATTTATGATCTTGGTAGTGAAAATCAAAGCAATATTTAAAAAACAATGGCAATTCTGGCCACTCAGTCTCATTTTCTGTTGTGAAGGCAATGGTAAATAATAAATGAGAAGTTGATGCATATTTTAACAGAAATGAATCATTGCATAAATGTTAACTACTTATTTATTAATACTTAACTACTGTATATAGTACTTAATGACAAGTGCAAAAACAAGCAATTTTTCTTTTTCTTGTCTTGACATGCTCAAAGAAGCAAAGTTCACCTAGATTTCCCCATTGTTACTATGTCACATGAGACATTTATTTGACTGTTTTCCAGTGGGTAATTGGTTGAATGTATTTTTACTATTTGAAAGGTGTTTTAAACAGCTTTTTTTTTGCTGCTGTAATTAAAAGAACTGATTAAAAACAATTTTAGGGGAGAAATTTATTGGGGGGGATGTCACAGTTTCTCAACCCATAGACAACTCGCTCCATTGCTCTGGGCCCAAAGTGTGGCAAAATATCGTGGTAGAAAAGTGTGGTAGAGGAAAATAACTGGAAACATGGCTCCAGGAAGCAGAGAGACAGAGAGAGAGAGAGAGCAAGCAAGCACTGTCTCTCCATGAACAAAATATAAACCCCCAAAGGTAAGGCCCAGTGACCCACTCCCTCTAGCACTCCCTATCTGCCTATAGTTATCAGTTAACCCTATCAGGGGATTAATGTACTGATTAGTTTCTCAGAATCCAAAAATTTCACCTCTAAACTTGCATTGTTTTACAATAAGCTTTACGAAACACTTAATATGTAAACCATTACAAAAGTTTTAATTCAAAGTCAGTATGGTAAACGCTTTGATTTTCAAAACTCCTTCCCAGTATATTGCATTTTGAAAGTAACTTTGTCTAAACTATAGTTTTAGATAAGCTTGAGCCTCGGGTATTTGTGGCTGTTTTCAGAAATGAAACAACTCTGTGCCATCTGAAATGTCTTTCAGTCACATGTGGTTTCATGCTTCTCTACTTAAATGTCCAACTAATTGTTCCTAGCTTCCTATTGTCCCAGGAATTGCACAACTTGCTCAGATTTTTCCTTTTGGTCAGGATTGGCTCTTCTTCGAGTCTTTCTCTTTGTAAGGATGTTTGGAGCCTTGGGATTATTTCCTTTTTTTCTGATACATTATGGATTGTATCATATAAATGGAGACTTTAAATATAACTGAGGGGGCTGGGGATATAGCTCAGTCGGTCAGGTGCTTGCCTAGCATACACAAGGCCCTGGGTTCAATCCCCAGCACTACCATACACACACACACACAAATGCTGATTTACAACAGAGAATCTTAGCATCAGGAACTTTCAGTCAGAAAACAAATCATCCCTATTGACAGCCTGGAAGAATGGTTAACTGGCCCCAGAGAGCTAGTTTCAGTTATGATTTGAAGTTACAGTCTAAATCTTTGCAAAAGATTTCCCTTACTTTCTACTAACAAGGCTTCTGTTTTGCTGTCAGCAGAGCCCTGATGGTGACCTTCCCTCCTCTGTGACTGCTAACCCAGTTCTACCAGTCATAGCACAAGAAGTCATAATCAGTGATTAGTATCTTCAGTTGGAATTTAGCACCTATGAGTGTTGACTGTCCTTCTGATATGGGGATTAATGTGACTTGCAAATTTTCATTTAAAAATATTTTTTTCTATATATAATATGAGGAAAAAAATTCCTATTTCTTGGTGATACATACTACTTTTTCTTAGAAACTAATTATTCACACATCTTAAAATTTCACTTTTCCCCACTATATGTGGGAGCTCCATATTCCTTGCTATCAATATTGCACAAACTAATCAGACTCATAAAACTAGTGTTTTGATAAACATGACTATACATTAGAATTACACTAAATGCCTTTATAAAAGAAGATTCCTGTGACTCCCCATTGAATTTCCGAGTTAGCCTAACTAGGTATGGAATCCAATATTCTGTAGCTTTGGGAGTTTCTTAGGTGATATTGCAGTATGAAAACATTTCGGCACCACTGTCTTAAAGTTGTTATACATAATGACTTAATCCTGTTGCAAACTTGAATCTTCTCTGATTTAATTTAAAAAATGTTTCCTCTTTATTATATTAAATAACATCCAGAGTTTTGGGTTAATAAATGCAAATGTTACTGCATCCACTTATGCCTTTAAACCCGATAAGGATATTGATAATCTGACGGGAAGATAATTTTATGATTTAATATGGCTAAGGAATACTAAGTGTCAGAACCAATTTTATTCAGCGGTGGAATAAAGTAGGCCAGTGGAAGATACTGAAACTAGGAATCCTCAGTTCTTAGAACTGACTGCCCCCAGCTTGGTGGCAGGAAAGAAGTTAGGAAAAGTAATAAAAGGGTCAAAAAATTGGTGTGAAAACAGTTGCAGAATCCTGTGAAGCAGACTGTCCCCATGAATGTGGGAAATTTGGTTAAACAATGGAGGGTAGGGTATGTTCCTACAGATGAACAAGACACCTTTCCTTTCAGTACACCTTACTCACAACCATGTGTTCATTATCTAGTACTGGACACAAAATGAGTTTCCATGTGTACTACAGACACTGCTAGTGCACAGGGTGAAAAGAACATGTATGCATGGCATCATGAATCATCCTACCACAGCGGTCCCTCTCTTTATAACCAATACATGCCAATCAGAGCTTCTAAAGAGAGGACATCTTTCATATCTTGGATGCAGTTTGGAATATAGGTTGGATGGGGCAGTATTGAGCTTTCAAAGAGATGAAAACAAAAACTCTCATCCAGAGATGAGAAACATGAGGCAGGGCTGTGCCATGTACTAACAAAGCTGAATGTGCTGGCATTAGTGTGGAAAAGACCTTTAAGCATGTAATATAAGTATTCAAAGAGTTAGTGTAATCTTTGCAGAACCAAATGGCACTGCATGCAGTGATGAAAACTTGGGCTTCATTTGCTTCTTGGCCTAACCAATTGTACATACCTTGTCTGTCATCTACACCAGAGTTAGGGTCATAAGAACTGCATGTGGTATACATTTTTAAAAAAATTATTCCCTGGGCAGCAGTGAAGTTGGGGGTAATATAAGAAATGAAATTAAAATGGAATGCAGTCGAGATTCAGGAATAAAAAGGTATCCCAGAGAGTCAGTAGACAAATAAAGTTTGTATTTAACTAGTGATACTTTGGTTTGCTCTGCGTTTTTTTTTTTTTGTTTTTTTTTTTTTTCTTAATCCTAGGCTCCTATAGTCCTCTTACTCCCATGCTTCTGCTGGGGTATCTACAACTTCCTTGAAATATTCTTTAATATGGCTAAGGAACACAAAGTGTTACCATCCTGTCATTTCTAAATTTGTGTTCTTTAAGAGTAATATCATTATATAGTAAAATCATACTTCTTTTCCCTTCCCACCTTCATGAGAAGATGGATTATAATATCCTTAATGTATAAAAGTAAACTAGACATGTCCTCTTCGTACATTCATATGCTAATCTAGAAGAGTTTATATGTTTCATTATTTCATCCATACTTTCTTGTCTAATCCTCTTTGTAGTCATTTTCTCATGTGGCAACTGCCCAGCTGTTTCTGATCTTAGCAGATTCCATTGCTTAGATCCGTAAGTGCTGGTTATACCACCTCTGGATTTCTATCACATATTTGAAGCTTTCCAATTCCAATACTGCTGAGGACCCTTTCCTCCTGCTCTGCATCATTGTTAGCAAGCCTCTCAGAAACTCTGAGGAACAAAACGAAAGGCAAGTGCTGTGTGGTTCATGTACGTTGATTCTCCCATTTTTAAATAATGAAGACATTGAATAATACTTGTTTGCGAATACGCTTGACAAAGTTCTCTAAATAGTCATACATTTGTTATATTGTGTCAAATTAAATATTTGAAAAAGTGCCTCTAGCAAAATGTGACATAAAAAAGAGTTGTGACCTTTTATAAAAAAGTATAATGAAGTGAGATGAGCATTGGTGGAAGGTGCTAGTTTGAGTGCCCTACAGGCTGAAATTCTTTATCTGGAAAGCAAAAATAATATGGCAGCCCAGTGCTGCAGAAACTTTCTGGAAAAATTGCCTCCTCTGCAGAGATGAAGTGTTAACAGATAAATGAATTTTATGGAAGTTGAAGATTCTACTCAGATAAACACTCACATATTTCAGACTTATAAAAATGTTTGGTGTGGATTAGATTTAAGAATATTTGACTTGACAATGTCATTTTATGTTTTAAAAAATTACTTGCTATTTTATTATCACTGGAGACAGTAAATGGTATTTATCGGACCCTTGTGTTGTCAGAGCAGCTTGTTAGGAGTCAGAGAGACTATTCCTCTCTCAGATTTACATGTTTTGTTCTATTTATGTTGGTGGAGCAGGGGGTTTTGCATTTGTGTGTGTGTGTGTGTGTGTGCGTGTGTTTTATTATGGAGGAGGATGGTTTGTTGTATCTGCTTGAGGTAATAAAAATCTTCTTTTTCTTAACAGGGGAGGTTCAATGGAGGAGGTGGAATTGAAAATACACTTTAATGAAAAATAATAAAAGCTTAATAGGTTTGACATGTGATGGGAGGTGGCTCAAAGAAAAGAAAACTAGGCAGAGTAGATAATGAGAGCTCTGAAAGAAATCTAATACATAACCTTAAAATAGCAATGAGAGAGAGATTTGTGGTGGGAGAATCAACAAGTATTTCCCAAAGACTCCAAGTGCAGCAGTGTATGTAAGATCTACCCTGAAGGAATTTATGAGGGTGACATAAATGAGATATGTTAACCATATGGAGCAGCATGTGGAAGTGCATGGTGCAGTGTATGGTAAGTGGCATAGAAAAGAGGTTGAGGCTGAATAAACCTGTGGTAACACTGGCATGGAATTTCAAACTGGTTTTGATATCACCAATTAAGTGGTTTTATCTCTGAGCAGAAAAAGGAGAGAGTCAAGGTCATATATTGATACCTCGCATTTGTAATTTTAAAAATCAATTCTGATAACATGACCAGGAGGTGAGGAAGTCAATAAAAATGTGACATGCTTGTCATGTTCTTTGGGGCATAAGTAAGGGGCAGGGTGACAACTGTGAGGAGGATTTTGTCATCTGTGCTGACAAAATGCAGGGAATATAAATATAAGGGTGAAAGACAAAAAAGAGATTTGGATTCTGGAGAACGGGACCTCTTCATAGTGCAGGTAGGGAGAGGAGGAAAATATTATAATACTGAAGTTGAAGTAAGTGCCTAAGAAATGAGAAGAAAACTAAAAGAAAGAGACTCCTAAACCTACACCAATCCCAGCCTGATAAGACTGGTGAAGCTTTAGCATTCCGTGAGACCAACTGAATATTGAATGCTGCAGTTCTCCATTATAATTCTGTTACAAATTGTCTTCTCATATTGTGCTCCAAATCCACTTTCGCCTAGCTTCCACATAACATAGGAACTGTGGAGTTTCAGGGTATCTATCAAACATTTGAACATGGAAAAATGAGTATTAATTACTGTGGAATTTAAGAGAGTCATGACCATTTCACAACTACTTTTGTAAATCAGTAAACAAAAGAAAAGCCCTAAAAATAGAGAATTTCCTGATACTTAATTAAGCAATTAAATAATTATAACTATACATGAATAACATTTTCATTGGTTGCAAACCAACTCACTGAGACACTTAAGAATCCAAGCAGACTATCAGAATATAGAATTGACTCATTGAGATAAGACTACTGAGAAAGGAAGGATGAGAGATAATTGGGAGAAAACTATGATGAAAAATTTGAAGACACTATGTGATATTTGTGATATTCCAAGTCTGTCAGCCTGATATCAATGTGTTATTTATAGAAATGATTCATGGCACCTGACACTTATTCTTTACTTGTCAATATCTGATTTTTGCTGCCTCCCCTAATTTATTCTCCTAGACCACATCTTTTAGATCTATTTTATATATGGACTGTATTTATTAGAGATATTTCTACACCTATTTTTATTTTCATTCCTTGAAAATGTCTTTAGGATAAAAAGAGACAATGTAGAGTATTTAAAAAAAGAAGCCACTGGACTGAGCACCCCGAGTTGTGTTTCAGTTCTGACTTAGCTACTCACAGGATTTTAAAGTTGCTCCAGTATCACTCTAATCTATAAATGAAAGCATTGAATGAGGTGATATTTTAGTTTTCTATCAAATAATAAGGTCTGTGATTGCACATTTATCATTTTGGGGGGCAAATAAAAACTTAAAATTTTATCATAAGGTGATATTTTTTATGATTCCCATGTCTAAAATATAGTAAACTATTTCTCTTCTTCTTCATTATCTGTCGTCTTCTTCTTCTTTTATATTTCAGTCGGGTCTCTTCCTACGTACACAGAGACTTAGTGTTATAAATGATCCCTTAAGCACCAAGATCTGAGGACCGAATGCCTGCAATAGATGAGTTCTGGTGATTGCCAGGGTTGATTTGTCAGCAGGTCTTCTCACCTACACTTCAATCTGTTCTCTTAAGTAAAGGCCTTTGCAGAGAGATTTTGCCTGGTGGGTGGTGTGAAAGCTTCACTACCTTTCCACATTTTTGTGCGCCTGTATTATCTCATCTCCTATCCTTTTTTACCTCTTGTCTCCACTGTATTGTGGTAATCAGGGTTTTGTATAGCTCTATAGGTATAAAAACTACAATGGTTGGAGAAATGAAAAGGTGAAAATAATGATCTCATTAGTTCTTACTTCAGTTGAAAGCACATTGGACTGTACTGAGGGCTTAGCTCAGGAGTAGACTACGTGCTTTGCATGCGTAAGGCTGTAGGCTTAAAATCCAGCATGCAAACAAACAAAAATACATTTGGCTGGTGATATTAGGTAATAATTCACATATTTTGTTCCTTTTCTAAGTTACAACATGGCCTCAACTCATTAAGTGGAGCTCAAATTACTTTCCCCTAATTCATTTATTATTCTCCTACCTGCACTAAAATATTTTTAATATTTACTTGTGTGTTAGTTCTTCCAATGGTTTATCTCTGTCTTCTTATTCTTCTTCATACCCAAAGTGCATACTGATATCAGATTGTGAAAAACCTACTGAGGTGTGTGTGTGTGGGGGGGCAATTACTGGAAACCTGTAGAAATATTTCCAATGAAATTAATATCATAAAGTCAGATTTGAAAAAAATTACTCATCTCTCACCAGAAATTACCAAGATTGTACTGCTGTTGTTTTAGTTCTTCATGGTCTTATTGATGATTAATTGCCACTACTGTCCAAGTTTCTGTAATTTTCTCTTTTACACAAAAATAGATTAAGTCTACCAATTACTTTTCTGTCATTAAATGATAGTAAACAGTAGACATTGCTGTCTCTGAAAAGCTCCTCATCTGAAAGTCAGCTTTCCCAATATCCATTCTTCTTATAGTCTAATATTTATAAAATCTGCCATTACAACCTATTCTACCATGAGTGGGTACTTGTGGAATAGAATGCTCAACTTCCAAATTCTAGGACAGGGTCTCCTGGGCCATTGCAAAGGAATGCACACACTGACTATAGGAGCCACTCATTATTCAAGTTTATTAGCAATTAAATTGTTTCTGTTCCCAACACCATTGCATTTTTATTGATGATACTTAATTTGGAATATTATGTAATTACATAGTTTTGAATTATATGATAAACCACTCTAATAATATAGTGCAGTCATTCAATTGGAACTCTCTAGAAAACCTGGAGTTAATTCCTCATATATTTCTTTCCAGCACAATTGTTATTCTTCCTATTTTATTCTCATCACATCATATGTGGTGTAGGACATGCTCTAAGTCTGCAGGCAGGAGAAAATCATCAGAGTATGGATTTATAGAGACCGTGCACATTTTCTTTTGGTTTTCCAATGTTACAATTTTGTGGCACCTGGATTTCTCTTTTGATTTTTTGTTTGAGCTTCTAAAATACCTCATTGTAACACGCAAATTTTATCTCTAAGTTTTACCTGCCTTTTATATTAAATCAGACAATCTTATTTCCTTTGAAATTGGCAGAAACTTATAACATATTTTCCAAAAAGTTTTGTGACATTTGAAAGTATCCTACAAAAATGTCAGAGTTTGCTCAGTTCCCGTTTTATCAAGAAATTCTGGTCTATTCAAATACAGCCTGACCCCAGGTAGAGAGTATTTTATAAATGAGCTAATGTAACACACAGCATACCCAGACCGAAATAAGTCTCATTACAATGGAATTCTGTAAAAAGAACTGCTTCACTCTTATTGCCTTATAAGCTATTTGAATCTTTACACAACAGGGCAGACTCTTCTTACCCCAGAAGTGTGTGTGTGGGGGGGGGATGCACCTGCACGCATGCACATGCACAGGTGTCTTCATGAAAGGATATAGCTTTCCTGCATAAGGCTTTAAAAAGAGACAAAGGATTTGTATAAAATGATTGAAACCGCACTCTCTTCCAAGGATGGTATATATTTTATAATATATACTTGTACATATTAAACTACTATTAATATAATTAATAGTTCATTTTTATTATTATTTTAAACAAATGACCAGTAGTAACCTTTATCACAATCAAGAGTAGACTTCTAGCATATTTCTAATTTATTGAATCTTTCTTAGTTTCTTTTTTTTCGCATACATTTGCAAACATCTACAGTTGCTTTTTATATATTGATCTATGTGCATTTATACACATGTGCCTATAAACACACACTTATTATTTATTTTATAATGTGAAAGTATTAAATTGTGCTTAGTTACTTTCTCAAACAAGTAGTTAAGCACTTCTTACTGATATCATCCATGAAATTCTTTGATCCTCCCTTCCTTCTCCTCTCTACCTTTCAGGTTTGATTTTCAAAAGGTAAAAGATTCTTTCACCTTTGTTTTTGAGTTTCCAAATTCTAAATTTTTATAATGGTTTTCTTTTCACTTTTCGAGAGTCATTATTTATTAAAAGAAAAGAAAAAGATAAAATGACATCTGATCCCAGACACTCCCTGGTCAAGTTTAACAGGACATAATTAAGATGATCTTGCCACATCTGGTTCTTGATTTGGAGCCTCATCTGTGGGTTTATGAACATCCAGGGGAAAGTAGAGACCAACTGAGCTCTAATTGTGCTTTGTTAATGTGATCATTTAAAAGTTTCTTTTTCTCACACATTATTTTCAATAGCTATTACATCTTTTTATGATCAGATATAATTTTTTTTCTCTCTGCCTTCGGAAAGGATGTTAAAATTTCAGTGATGCACATAAAAACTTACTTGTTTAAAGAAATACAGAACAATGTGGCACATTGTCTACAAGCTTTAAGGAAGGCATTTGACAAGGCCAGTGCATGTCTAATGTGTGGGCATTCTACAGAGCCAGCGACAGTGCTGAAGACCGAAAATAAGCCACTGAAGTGACATAGAACACCAGTTCTGGGCTTTTGGGAAGGAAAGAAAAGGAAAGCTCAAAAGGGGATTAGTAATGTTTACTGAGGTAGAGACCCTTTACCCTTGAATTGACTTTACTTTCTTTTTGTTCAGCTGTAGAAGCCTGACCTAAAAACAAACCTTTGCACAAATAAAAGGGAAAACATTTCCATTCTAATAACCTCTCTCTGATTTTTTCTTCACCCTCTCCCTCACTTTCCATTTCTTTCCTCTTCATGCCTTCCTTGACTTCCTATTTGGGTCCATGTCCACCTTCCTCTGACATTTTTTTCTTCTTCCTGCTCATTTATTTCTCCCTTTTTAACCTGACAGGGAGGTTTTCATTTTGTTTTGTTTTTATACTTTATAGAAAACTGGTAGATACCACAATACAGAAAAAAAAATGTAGGCCAAAGGGAACAAAATAATCAGCTATTACCTGTAGTGCCTTATATTTAAATAATAATGTGTTCTGCCTTGGTACTGAGTATTCATTATGTTATGTTTTTTTTTTTTTTTTTTCCAAATCAGATGAAGTAACTAAATGAACCAAATGAATAATTTCTGAGAAAATATAGTATGTTTCCTCAATTTTATGGGGAGTAATCCATGAGACACCTGTTATGGTGTTATTATTACTATCATTATGCCATTTATAATGGTATTGATGATGAAATTTAAGAAAGAAAGGTAGATAATCATAAAAAATAAGATACTAATTTTTGAGGAACAAATTGTCCAGTAGTCGTTTTCTACTTTATATTATAAACATTTATGGAGTTTTCAAAATACCAATTGAATGAACCCCAACTGAGAGAAATTAAATCAGGATATATAGTAGAGTCTAGCACTGTATTTTGAGACAATTTCCATCCAGTCAATTCCAATACTTAACCAGCATTATAAATCTCTAGTATGGAAGAAGTTCAAAGTGGGGAATAGTGCACACCATCACTTCTATGATGTAGAATAAATCCAAACTCAAAACACCTTGTATCTCTATCAGAGTGGATTTTGTATAACTATAATTTGGGTGAAATAAAGGAACTAGTTGGTTCTTACCTTGTGGCCCACTGCTGATCCCTTCAGAGAGTTTTCTGATCTGTGCCTGAGGCTTTAGTTCAGGCCTCACAGTGCCAGAGCAGCCAGTGGGTAGGAAAGGCTTCCTTCCATGTCTGCCTTCCAGGTACCATCCTTTCACAACATCAGGGCCTCAGGCTGGCCAAAAGGGTTCTGCAGAGAGACTGGCTATAGCTCTTCAGGGTCTGCAGAACAAAGAGGGACTTAAAAAGAAGAATAGAGGAGGTGAGACTAGTAATGCCAGACAGGATAGAAAATGTCCAGTTTAATATCAATTTTAGATAATCGTTAGTTTTGTGGCATAAGTACATCCCATGCAGTATTTAAGACATACTTAAATACTTAAAAAAAATATGGTTGTTGATCTGACTTCAAATTTAACTGGGGTATCTTGTATGCTTATTTACTAAATTGATAAACAAAGCCAGGACACTAAAAAAAGGACAATAAGGTTTACAAATACTCAGACACTGTGGAGGATAAAGGATAAGGACTCAAAGATGGAACAAATGTGGGTGCTAAATGAGACTGAAAAGTAAAGAACTATAAATTAGCTTAATTTCCTCCTTCTTTGCAATTGCAGTAACCTAAGATTCCCCAGATGAAAAGAGAAGTTAGGATTTTATTTTATATTGATATTTTAGGCTTATGTTTTACTTGACAAGAGAAAAATTTGAATTACTGTGATTTTCCTGTGAAGACGAAAATTCACCAGGAAGAGTTTCCCAGCAGGCAATGGAGTTACTATCAGCTTTTGTCCCAGGAGAAATCTGCCAGGGCAGGTGCTTTGTGTTCAGCCCCAGAAAGTTTTCTAGGCCCAGTCTATGCTGACCTGCAGAACAGGTTTAATAAGTAGGAAAGCAGTCTCATAAATAGCAGATGTACTACCACAGGGTAACACAAATTGCTGCTTTAATCTCAAATTGGAGAAGTATTTAATAATTGTGCCTATTTAATCTACCTTTCCTGTGAGTAAGATTGAGCAATTCCCAGAGTCTTGTTTATAAATTACTTAACTGTTTTAATCTATTTTCTAATAGCCCACAGTGATTTCCAGTCAAACACAGCCTGTGAACAAGATCCATAATGTCAATCACTTAAACATATTTAAGAAGAAATCTATATTATTGTGGTTATCACAAGAATTATGGTGAGACCAGGAATCGTTCTGAACACATTCAAGGAAACAATTCCCTGTCTCTTTGGTGGGATCATATTATACTGGTTTCCTTTTTAAATTAATCATCGGGTCAAAAGTCAGAGATACATACTAATCATTTGATATGCTTTTGGCCATTCCAATTGCTTCTCAGTGTCTCAAGCAATAGACACTTGATGCATATATTTGCTGTCTTGTTTTTATTGCTCTCAGCAAGCACAGGGAGCAGATGATTAAGAATATGGCTATTACCCACAGGCAGCTTGAGGTCAATAATCCTTGACTGGGCTTTAAGATGAGGTGAGAGCCCTGGCTGGGAGATCCAAGGCAAGTCTTCATCTGTGAAATGGGGACACCATTGCAACTCAGTGATGAAGAACTGTTGGAAACAATAAAATATGGAAATTCCTTGTGAATGATGAGTTGCTTCCTAAATGTAGTATATTGATAGCACCTTGGTTATGAAAATCAAGGAGGGGAAATAAGGAAATAATAACATCCAATAACAATAACACCAACTGTAGGAGAATCTGAGTTATTAAGACAGATGTTCTGATTTTAGCTCAGGTCTAGAATCAAATTCCCAACACAGGAAGAGGATAGTTTCCATCTTAAACTCCTAGTTATGGTTAATCAGGTGAATTGTTATAGTTTAAATCTTCAAAAATCTTCTATTCAATATTTAATCCAGAAATTTTGGCAAACACAGAAAAGTAGATATAAATTAAGCATCTCAATTCCATCACCTGGACATGTTAATACTTTTATACATTTTTGTTTCGTTTTTTTATCCTATGCACATGAGTACATGTGAATATACATATATACATATTTTACTTGGTTTATATTTGTAACCTGGTTAGTTTTTAGGTAGTATGTATTTTATTATATGCATCTATGTATTTTCCTATAATTTTTGGTTTGCCTTTTATTTCATATTATTAGGAAATTTTGTTTTTTATGAGTAGATTTTTATTAATATATTTTTTAAAAAATTTGTCATTCTAATGTTGTATTCTGATAAGTCCCTCTGTTAAGGGAATTAATAGAGATTTGTTATAAAGAGCCTGGATAACTTTTTTTTTTGACACTTGAAAAAACAAATTGTCAAATTTATTTTGAAATTATTCTAGGTTTACATCGCACAATATACAAAATGTGACATATATTTACCCAGATGTCCTTATTGGTAGGAGGTACATTGAGAATGTAACATAACTGTGTGTTAATATGTTGAATGTTACTTCCACTACCTCAGCTGGGACAGTGTTAGTAACAAATAGCATATTTTCATATTTTAAAGAATGTGAGGATCTGTATCTTTAATCACATAGAACGTAACAATGGGAATATAGGGAATATTCTGAGCTGCTGCCACTCTTCAACCCAATCTTAAAGAGGTCATTAAGAGGATGGGTGGAGCTTCATTTTGATACATTCCATGAAGTGATTCATTGTAACCAACTCTCTGGGAAGCATCATTTGAATGGGAGACTGTGCTGGGAAAGGGCTAGCCCTGACTCAAGGGCCAATGAAAAATCTCTATTTCTTATTTATATTTGCATCTCTGTGTCATGCTATTAGTGTACCTTTCGTGTCCATTAACCCAATACCACAGATTGGGTGAGTTGTAAAGAAAGGAAGTGATAGTTTACCTCAGGTCAGAGTTCTAGAAACTATGGTCCAGGGGCCATATCTGGTGACTGCATTCCTGCCAGGAGAATCCCTTTGTGGTGCAGGGTATCACATGTATTAGGATAGTGCATGTTTGTGTGTCTCTGTGGTCTGGGTTCAGTCTTAGTTTGCCATATTGAATGGATTGATTCAATGAAGATAACTTCCTGAGAAGAGTCATCTTAAATTGGGAAGAAAAAGACCATATCAGGAAAGGAGATATTCTTGATTGCTGCCCATTGAAATTACCTTTATATTGACATTTATATTAATATGTGTGCATCTAATTAAAATATTATCTGAATTTAAAATATATCACTAGATAGAATAGTTTAGTTCTTTCCACTTTCCTTATATAATATAGATAACATGAAATACATGGGAGCCTTAGTGAATGATAGCAAAGGATTTTTGTGATTCAAAAGAAATGCACATTTTGAGCTAAAAATGGGTCTGTCAAGCCCTTCAAATGGTGATTGTCAATCCTAAAATATAAAAACAAAATAAACACACACACACACACACACATATATATCCCATAGTTTAAATGATATATTTATTTTTAAACTATCTGCAGTATGAGCCAAAAGACAAATTTTAAACTAATACCTGTGCTCTATTGTAACTGACATTTCAGCTATTCCATTTGACAACTTTCTCTAAATTTTTGGACATTGAAAATAAACCAATATAGAAACTGATCCCTGAGGCAGAAAGTAAAAGAAATGAGTAGTTTGGGGTATAAGAAAAGCTGGATTTAAATTCAAGTTGATTTCAGCTTAACAGAATGAGCACAAGCACACACACAAAAACACATATACTCTGGTCCATTATTTCTTAAATAAAGATTTCTTGAAAAGATTGGCTTTAACCATATCTAGAGTAAAGTATAAAAATTTATATACCACAGAGATAAAATTAGAAAACAAAAGTGAAGTTAAGATTTATCTATATTTATTTATTTATAGTTATTCAACAATAACTAATAAGCTATTAACTATGTTCTAAGACAATAAAAATGGACCTTGTTTAAAACACGCTACTTAAAGCAGTTCTCTTTGAGGAGGCCAGCTACCAGGATTGAGATGAGAAGAAGACAACTACATTGGGACTTAAAGAGATTAAGTACTTTTCCCATTGTTCTTGGAGTATTTTGGTTTTTTTTTTCTTTATAGCATTTAACTACAAATTATGAATACCAAAATTACTTGTCTCCATTTTCTCTCTCCCCCAAGTACAAATATAAGCTCTAGGAGAACAGAGACCATCAGCCTGATTGTGGTGGAGATGATAAAGATGCAAGTGAGCCAGGTATGGTGGTGCATACCTGTAAATGCTGGCAACTTGGGAGATAAAGGCAGGAGAAACACAAGTTGGAGGATAACCTCCAAAACTTGGCAAAACCCTGCCTCATTAAAAAAAAAAAAAATGGAGAGGGGACTGGGAATGCAGCTCAGGGGTAGAGCAGCCCTGTGTTCAATCTTCAGTATTCCCCCTGCCACAAACACAGATGCAGGTGAGTGAATGGAATGAAGACAAGGTAGAAGAGAGAAAAATCTACCCCAGGGGTCTAGGTGAGATTATAGTTTTCCAGACTTTGTAGGAAGCATTTGAAATTGACATGTGGATAGATTCTATACAATATATTGGAGCTAACTCCAAAAGAAATTATGGTTAAACTGGAGTGGCAAATGAGGAAAAGGGGGATAGTATCTCCAAATTTCCTAGCTTAAGTAACTAAGTGAGCCATGATGGCTTTCAAGGTGAATACGATTTGGGAAGGGCACTGGTTTGGAAGTGGAATCAAGGGTTAATTTTTGACATTTTGAGCAAATATATCTATGAATCAACCAAATGAAGATGACAAAAATATGGCTGTCTATGTTTGCCTTGAATATCAAGTCAGGAGACTTAAATTTGCAGCTCATTTCCTTAGATATTTATTAAACATTGTGTTTCTAAGAACCACAATTCACCTCCAACTTCAAAGAACTTAAAAATTAGAGCAACAAAGGAAAGCTAGGGGAGTAAGAGAAATTAGAAGATAAACTCGGTAGAACTGGTATTCTATGATCCTCACAATGGATTTTAGAGAGGATCTTGTAGGTGAATAAAAGTAATAGATGTCTTTTATGAACTGATGAACCACTTTTACAAACACAATGTTAAGGCTAGAGAGTTCTCCACTCTCAGGTATCAGTGAAATGTTGGAGCAAAGGGAACAGCATAAGAAGTGCTTTACCATGGGGATCTGGCAGATGGAAGATATCTGTCCTCTGAATGTAAAGTCTTTTATTGTCCCTTCCCTAACCTTCCCTCTGATTCTGATCCTGAAACTTAACAAAACGTGTCTTTTTGAGTCACCTCATACCTTATAGGGCAGGTGGTACTGAGGCCAAATGAGAGGAGGGTACCAATATTTGAATCAACTAATGACCTTTCTGTCCCTCCCTTTATTTCTCTGACACTGGAGAGCCACCTTGTGTCTGTGGATTTGCAGAGCTGGAATATAGTGAAGCTCAGAGTTTGGGGTATTACTGAATGGCTGGTGACTCCTGACCTTATTCTGTTTCTTTGAACCAGAGGAGGAGAGTTAATCAAACGACAAGGTAACAAATTTTGACTGGACAAAGCTCATGCTCTTTTATGTGGGGAATAATTAACCTATGAAAATCACTGATGCTGGACAATATTAAGCAGGTAATTTAAGAAGACTCTAAAAGGGAAATGAACATTTATATGAATATAATTAACAGAAGCAGTTTTAGAATCTAAAATAATGACCAGTATACCTTAAGTCTTGATTTAGACGAAAAAAAAAAAAAAACAACCCTGCTTAATTTTCAGAGAAGAGGCAGTCTACATTGCCCTCACCCACTGTAGAAAATAAGCATTTTATATACTACTGATATGCCCAACAGCCTTAATTAAGAAGGACTTGAGATGGGATGATATGGTCATAAGACTATTTCTCTTAACTAGTAAATGAATACTACCATTTATTAAAAAGTTGTCCCTCTCAAAATTTCCAAGTTGCTATCTATGTCATCATCATCAATCATCCTTTTCCAGGAGCCAAAGGAAAAGACTAGATGAATTTGAGAATTACAAAACTATAGAAAAATAAATATTTTAAAACTTATGTCCCTTTCTGGTCATTAACTAGAATGCATGGAATACTGAGTAAAGTGATATTATTTTCTGAAAATATCAGTTTATGGAACATCCCTGAACGAAACCAAGAACTACTATATAGGGATATCACAAAAATCCCAGACACTGATTTGGAAAAAAAAATTAAATTAAGGGCAATTATATTTATTAAAAGCACATTTCTTGGAAGATATTTTGCTTTGCAGGTAGAGAGTTTAGAGCAGTATTCATTCTATCTGACCATGTTTAAGCTAAGTCATTAAAGATGCTATTGCCTCATCCAGATGTTTTAGGACAATTAGCCATGTGAGAGCCAGACGGAGAGTAAGATGGCAATAGCCATTTCAGCACAGACATATGCTTCATCTTTACTCGGAAAAAAAAAAAAAAGAAGAAGAAGGACAAAGTGAATAATTGTAGAAAATATTTGTAGAATATGTTAGAATATGTTAAATTATCTTCCTTCAGAGTGGTTCATCACTTTGGTTAGAATCTGAATCATCTTCCAGGAGAGACAAGAGAGTGACAAGCCTTGACTGTTTTAATATTATTTAAAGATTGACTAATTGACTATCCTAGGTAATTTGAATTTAAATGTAGCAAAAGTAATGATCCTTAATTTTTAAAGGTCTTGATGAATCACAAACTCTCATTTGCTTTAAAATAAGGGCTGAAGGTGAAAGTCTTTTGCAATTTGCTAAATGATATTGTTTTAAAAGAAAAGGTATCCTTCAAATGATATCTATTTTGCTTTAAAATATAATACAAGCAAATATATATATTTTTTTTATCTTTTATTGTTGGCTAAAGATTCAAATATAGACACCAAGGAGAAAAAGAATTAGTGGATTCCTGTCTCCTCACTAGAATCCTAAGTGGAGTATCCTCAGACTGGCCAATATTGTAAAGTCCCATCATATGAAGTTAGAATTTTTGTCTGGGCTACTAAAGCAGAAGCCCTGAGTTTCTGCTCTGGCCACATGAGCGCTTTTAATTGATGTGAAAAGGCAGCAGCCCATCTCACTGGACATCGACAAGGCAGTAAATAAATTTTCCATTCTGGGCCTCTGCCAGAAGCAGTCATCATTCTGCAGTCCCTGCTGTCCTGACCAAGGAGAGTCACACAGAGCATTAGTCTCAGTCTCTAGATTATTAGATAGGGAGGACAAGGAACATGAACAAGGAGAGAAGAGAGTAACCTTCAGTCTGGAAAGTCATCCCTGGAGGGTATGAAAGGATGTTGGGAAAAGTGAGAAAAGACCATGTAGCCTCAGCATTGCCTGAGAGACTGTACACTGGGTCCCCAGAACACCGCTCTGCAGTTCCTTGGATGGGTGCTGTTTTTCATCCTTTTAATACTATACATTTTATGATATGTCTCTCCTCGGTTTCATGTCATTCTGCTTTTCCAATCTATCTAATACTTGCATTTCCCATCAATTCTTTCTCAAGCTCTCTGTGATGTTCTGATTTCCCCTTAAGCCTGACTTCTAATTCCTTTCTTAATTCATTGTGCCCTTATGCCTCTCCCTCGATGTGTAAAGAATAAAGTCTTGCTTCTGATGCTGGAAGCAGTAGGCTTGTAAAACATTTGGTCTCAGTGTGAGAAGTGAATGGCATTTTTATCCTCTGCTCAAATCAGCTCCAGTGATCTTGAAATATATAATATGGCGCTGGCACTCTTAATGCATGGAGACATTAATGTCACTGATGGCCTCATCAGGCACAGAAAAGTCCAAATGCTCTACCCTGGATGTTGCCTTGTAGGCTATGGGTGAAGGGTTTCTCTTGCCTCAGCCAGAACCAAGTTTTATAGAAGATGGATATCGCTCATCAAATGAGATTTTTACAGTACAGTAAAGTGTGAATCTAATTGCAACAAGAGCCAAAGAACTATAGTAAAGAGGTAGTTGCAGGCAAGGGGAAAAAAAAAAAAAAAAAAAACAGCTTAGGTTTGTTAATGTGAAATGCTAGCCATGTGGCCATGAGGATCAGGGAGCTCTAGGGCATCACAGCTTACAGAAAAACTCAGGTGCTGCCCAAGGGCATTTAATTACATTGTTCTAATTTGTATTATTAATGACAATATTAAAGCACAGGCAGGCAGTTTGATGGAAAAGTTAGAAGAATCAAAGATGGCATAAATATTCATTTTCCTCTATCTCATCATTTTGCAAAAACACATACAGCCAGCCATTTACTTAGACACAGGCCCATAACCAAATCATCATTAAGCACGGACAGAGCAACATGCCCTCAGGAACAGTACTCTGTAGATATTTGCATTTTGGCATTGCTACTGTCTTCCCCACAGAGTAGTTTTTCTGCCAAGTTGCGAATATTGTCCCTGATGTTTGGTGTCTCTTAAAATGAAGCCTGGCCATGTAAGCTGAGTAAAGGAGCCAGGGAAAGGGTACACCTGTTTCTTGCTAAATATCCTCAATGCTCAGGGAGACACACAATATATACTAGAGTGAATGAAAGAAAAATAAATTGCATGAATGTTATAAATAAACTGTAAAGTCCTTTGTTAGAAGAACTTTTCCCCCCTTTTTACCAATTTGCACAACTCACAAGTAACTAAACGCCAAAGAGGGTAAGATTAAAAAAAGAAAAAATAGAACTCGTACTTCCTGTTCTTCCTTTCCAACCCCATGAATGAGTTGGACCAGGGGCCATTGAATCCAAGAGTTGGAGAAACACCAATCCAAAATAATTACAATTAGAAGATTCAGTTGGTCAGTAATATTTTTTAAAGAGGCAAATAAGATGTTTAAAGTTAATCAAAATAGGTGTACATCTTTCACTAAAAAAGAGGACATTTCTTACAAAATTGCAGCTCTGGAGAAAATAAAGAAAGGAAGAGAAGCCTGCAGAGGAAATAATCCTCCTCTCACTGGTTGGTTTTTATAATGATCCTGCAGAACACACCTGTAATCCTAGTGCCTGGGAAGGCTGAGGCAGGAGGATTGCAAGTTCAAATCCAGTCTCAGCAAGTTAGTGAGGCCCTAGGCAACTTAGCAAGACCCTTTTTCAAAATAAAAAAAATAAAAAGAGCTAGGGATGTAGTTCAGTGGTTACGTGCCTATAAATTATATATATATATATATATATATATATATATAATTTTTTGTTTTGTACCAGGTATTGAAAAATATTTATATTTATATTTATATTTACATTTCATGACACAAGTGAAAAACAATTTGATGATAATCCCAAACTCAGCTTTATTTCAGAACAGACTATTTCATATTTTCTAATACCCTCAAGCAGAACTGAGTATTTCTATTTTTTAAAACACTAATACCATAGAATATTAGGAAAACTAAATTCAGTTAGTTAGTTAGCTCATTGGATTTAGCTTTAAAAAGTTTTTGAAGTGACAGAAAGAGGTGGGAAGGAAGAATATCACAAAGTTAAGATAAGGGTGAGATATTAAGAGTAAAGTTGAAAAGAAAAATGAGAAAAGGAATAAGATCAAATTAGAGGGACAATATATTATTACTGTCTAAAGAGGAAGACTTGGAAAGATATGGAAAGAATAATGTGAAATAGATAAAGACCATTTTTTTTTATAGAAAGTCTAAGAGAAGTGAAGATGAATGTGAAAAAGAATGAGCAGAGAAATGTGTTTGGGCAGATAAAAAGGGAAAAAAAATAACAACAAAATAATAATAGCACATGCTATGGTTCAGCTAGTAGTCTAATAACTTTAAATGTAGTTATTCATTGAATACTCCAAAAAAAAAAAAAGCCCAGTTCAGTGGTAATAGGTTCTATTATCATCCAGATTTTATAGGTGAGGAAACCAATGCAGATAACACTGAGCAACTTGCCAGGACCATACTTTTTGGGAAAAGTTGAGATCCCAAACCCAGAATGTCTGGTTTCAGAGCATGTGCTGTGGAGTGCTGTACTACATGATCTTTTTCGATTTAAGCCAGAAGGGGAACAGAAAGGACAGAAAAGGGAAAACGCAAGGGCTTTATGGTGCTAAGTGTTTGGTTTGGGTGGAAAAAATGTTTTACTCTTGAAATGTGCACCATCAGCCCTCAGCAGCCTTGCAGCAGCAAGCGGAGGCTGGGTGTGTAAGCAGCAGTGAGGGAAATGGATAAATAATTGATTAGGCACAGCGAGCTGTGTGAGTGCAGATCTATAGGGAGGAGCGGGGTCCAAGAGGCAGAGCCAGATGGCGAGCTGTAATGTGCCTATATTAATAGATGTCTTCATTAGATGACATATTCACAGGAGTCCAGGGCGAGTGCCTTTCAGCCATTGCCAGGGACAGACAAGGTCTAAGATGAAGGTGATGCTTACCTGGAAGGAAACGGAAGTGGCAGGTCGAGTGCAAAGGAAGTGAGACATAAAGGCTTCCCAGATACAGTAAGAAAAATAACTTACATTTCAAAGACAGGGACTACTCTCTTGGTGAGTCCCTCTCCAGACATCTGAAACCAAGTCTGCTTATCACCTCCACCTCCATTCTGCATTCCTGATGCAATTCTTTTTTCTCACTGCATTTCCATTCTCAAGTAGATCCCTGTCTCCGTTTTCTTGCCCAATTACATCTCCTTCTTTCTATGCCTTCTCATTACATTTCATTATATGCCCTTATCAGGCATCTTCCTGGACATTGACTCTCTGGCCACAAACTTCTGCACTGACCTTACTATTATTGTACCTGGTTTCCATTATCTGTGGATTGGACTGTAACAATGGACAGCTGATAGTCAACTCAAAACTGTTAAGCAAATGTTGAGGTTGAAACTTTTATATTATACGTGATTAATATGATGACATTAAGCTTAAATACCCTTGAAATGTTGGCTGAGTAGATGTTGTATGTTTCAAGGACTTTGCCTTTCTGTACTTTTTATATATGCAGAGATACATACACACATATTAACCCTCCAGAGATTAAATATTTTGTCATAATTGGGATTCTATGTAAGCCAAGCCAGAGAAAAAATTTAGCAGGATAATATTTGATTTGTACAGCTATTATCAGTGACAAATAATGATGCACTCAATTATTGCTCTAGATTTCCCCTGTTCCCCGGGGGGGGGGGGGGAAATAATGTCACCACTCAGAGCACAGTGTTAAACTTTCAGAATGTTGATAATAGCATATAATTTATTGAGCCCCAGAAAACTATAGAGTACAGTGCTGGTGCTGGGTGCTATGGAATTTAGAAAATTATGTCAAGGAGCTTAAGCTGCAGAAGAAAATGGGATGCATCATTAAAACTAAATGAAAGTCTCTTAAGATTGGCAACCTAATTCTAAGTCCCCACTGTTAAAGGAGGGTTATTTGCATCATAAGGCTAGGATAAAAATACCTCCACTCTTTCTTAAACTCAGCCAGAGTTTCTTACATCCAGATTGCAAACATATGTGGAGCCAAATAATCAGAGGCAGTGAAGAGGTGAGCAGAATCTATAACGTTTTCAGAGCAAGCAGGACTAGGTTTGCTCCATGATAGAGCAAAACTTACCTGAGCACTGTTCTAATATCAGGGCTCAGCAGACCCAAGAGGTTGAAGCAAAGAGGCATTTCATAGGAGAAACTTTTCCAAAGTTTTAAATGGATAGGATTATTTTGTTTGATTTCCCTCTACTATCAGAACATAGTTTAGTGAAATTCTTTGTCTTGCTGATAATATGACTCAAAATTCTCTAACATATGATAATATGACTCAAAATTCTCGAACATATTTAACCCAAATAGAAGCACTTGGGAAGAGATTTATCTCTATATTTTGTACCTTGTTCATCCCAAGATTTTAGTCAATCTCAAGGTACTATTTTAATTTTCTTTGTACAGTGGTTGATAAAATAGATCTAGTTATTTTTGCAGCATCAATGATTTTTTAAGTTAGGAATGACTTTGACCATGCTTCACTTTTTCATTCTGAATAATTGCTGCACCATGCCATCTCTAAACTGTCTTGCTTCCTCTCAATTTTAGCTGGTGACCCACCTACACTACATGTAACCTGTGGCACTTGTTGCCAGATTCTGTAATTCCTCCCCTCCTTCTGTGGCTGTTCATTTCTCCTAGATTATGATACATTCCTATTCAAAAAAGGGCTTTGGTCTCAAAACAAGATATTGACTGAGAACCCAGTTTGCAAATATTGGGCTTCAGTTTCACCACAAATATTTTATTACCAGGCTCTTGGTCCAGATTCTCCCTCCCATTTTTTCCATTTGCTAGATAGGTACTTGGTGGTCATGAGAGGAAAAAACTAAAGTGGTTTCGAGGGCTGATTTCAGAGCAAGAACACCTGAGTTAATATTCCAGCACTGCCACTTTCTGGCTAACCTAGAGGGACCTCAGTTTTCTCACCTGTAAACTGGGTTAAATAATAATCCTCCCCTTCGAGTCATAGGGCATAATACACATAGAGCACTTAATAACCTGCCTGCCACACAAAGACAATTTCACAAGCATTGGTTGTTATTAGTATCATCACTCCACACACACCCCCACCCCGCCCTGGGACTTGGCCCACTGTTGCATATACTCCTGTACTCCTACAAGAAATGTGCCTTAAATACCTACCATGTGACAGGCCCATGCCACACTCTGGTTTTGACTTCTTCTTGTTTGGATATAATTCTCATTTTCAATGGTTTAGAAAATTAATTCCTGTTTCCTTTGGATAACATTGTGTGTAAGACTATTTTTCTCTCATTCCCAAAAGTTTTCAGAGAAAATCTCAATAAATGCCTGGGGAACTTATTTAGAAATTTATTTGGAGATGCTCTTATCCAAGGTCATCATTTTGATATTTTACAAAAGAACAAGATATTCAGACAGAAAGCTTGTTCTTCTCTCCTGTTTGTTAAAACTACAAAGTCAAACAAGGGGTGAATCACTGAATGCTAATGCACCTTTAACTCATAGCAATAAACGCAACTCTGTAATTATGTTAAGTGAATAAGAAACCATTTCTGCAAACATGCTAATTGGCTAGAATTTTGAGGTCAAAGTCAATTCTCTAAGAAATTGTTGAACTGTGAAACTGTCGTCAGGCAAATATTTTAGTTGTGTATAAAAATTTAATCTCCAGTAAATATTTTATCAATATGTTATAGTTTGTGTACGACAATATCATATACAAATATTTACCTGTCAAAATACCTGACAGGTAAATATTAACATGCTTGAATAACTGTAAGTTAGCATTGACAAGAAGAAACCCTCAAAAAACTAAAACAAAAACAAATGAAGAAGCAACAGTTTCTTCAAACATTCATGCATACAATATTTAAAGACATCATGAGCAATGGACAATAATATAATGCACCTAATGAGCCATTTGGAGATGGTTAGGAAGTGCTTATATTAAGAATTTTTGCAAGTAGGAGAAGGAAGACATAATAACAAATGGAGAATAAAATGCATGATTCAATTTTTTCGTATCTGATGAATAAGTACTTATATAATAGATTTTATTATAAAGAAAGGGAAGCAAGGCCAAGAAATTTCATCTGGATGTGATGAAAATTTGAACAACAAAAGAAAACAATTTTATCAAACCAGTCTAAACATGTTGGATAATTTCTTTGAAAAGACATTTGTATAGAAATAGATATAAGAGATATTATGTCTCACTTTATAAATAAATAGACCATGTCACAAGGTTTCTAATTTTTAAATTAATTCATTTTCATTCAAGTATTAGCAAAGGATTAGAAGCCGATTGAGACAAAATGGACACCATTTGAAAGAAGAAGGGCTTGGCTGTGTGACACGGGGTTAGTTGGCAGTATCGTTATGATGATTTATCTGTCTGTGATTTATGTGGGCAGGGCAGGCAATGCAAGACAGCACAGGCCCTGATTTAGAGGTTTTCAATCTCGGTTAGAGAAAACTGCAGCATAAAATTTATCAGCTGATAGGATGTCAACTCTGAAATGCAAAATTCTTTGGCACACATGCCTCTGGGTTTTGGGATAGCAGTTTAAAAACCAAACCAACCTTGGGCAATAAGTCAAAGGAGTCAAGTGGCAAGGTGAAGGAGGTCAGAGAAGGGGTGATAAGCCTACAGGTGGCTGACACAAGGCCAGCTCCTCTACGTAAGACAATGCCTCTTTACCTGTGTCTCACTCTTTTCCTTGCTCTGGAGAGAAGATACTGGAAAACTCACACTTGGTAAACAAGGTCACAGATGCCCTGAAAGCCATAACATGAATTTTGCTTTACCATGGAGAAAGATATTACATACGAATAAACTTTTATTAGGAAGACAATAAAAGAAGCTCACCTTCTGATGCCAGTCAGACATTAGCAAATGGAGCTGAAATCAATACCCAAAGGGTCAACACAGCGCGGTATTAACAGGGAATATTTTTGGAGCCTGTGACCTAGCCCACAAGCTGAGCGAAGTGCACTACCACACTTTACAGCTTCAGAACAAGCTCTTACAAATACTATCATTACCATTTTGCACATGAACAAAATGAGGTATAGAGAGGTTTAGGGATTTTTTTTTTTTTTTCCTTTTGAGCTGTATTTGAATCCTGGTCATCTCAGAGGAAAGACTCATAAGCCTCATGCTGTGTGATGCAAGTGTTTGTCATGACCTGGATGGGAACTGAGTTTCATCTTTCATAATATGCAAATCTTTTTCCATTGACAATTCTTTCCAAATAGAAATTTTTAAAAAATTCCATGAAAATATACTTTCATGTTTAAATGCAAAATAAATCATGATGAAGCATATAATGGAGAAACTGAAACAAGGAAAGTGGTCAATGATGGGAATTCTGCACAACACCAGTAGGTATTTTTGTGGGAAGATTCTGTTTTTCCAGGATCTTCTGAAAATGGAGTTGTTTACCAAAGCCCCATGGGCAGGCCTGCCTGATGTCCCTTGGCAAGGACTGACCCAAGATTTAGGCTGCACTTTCCACACATGGTGAAGCACTTGTTCTCCTTGTCTGTGGCCCTAGTCACTTGTTTTCAGTCACAGAAGCAAGGAAGCATCACCAGTGTCATTTGCAAATGTTCATTAAGCCAATGTAGAAACAATAAAGAAATATATGGTGCTAACGGGGCATGAACAAAGCAAAGCAGGAAACTGTGTTCAGAATACACACAAAGGAATTAGGTGATATTCAAATTATATTCCTGTGCTTGTGTCTCCTAAGAGAACAGTTTCTTCTTTGTAACTGTATTCCAAGTGTTTAATACAGTAAATGACACAGTAAGAATATGATAGATATTTATTGAACTGAGAAGTTTGAAGGAAATTATTATTTACTTACCAAAAGACTTCAGCAATGGAGATTCTAAGAAGTAGTTATGTATATGGTATATTTCTGCAAAGAGCTCCCTGGGAATTTTAGGGGGTGAATGGATGTGCACACACACTTAGGCTGCTCCTTCTGTCCTTGGTGAAACACTCATTCTTCTTTTTGCAAAGGGATTAAGGAATTGCAGAAAAGCAAACAAGGATTAAAACTTAAAAAGACCAATTGGGAATGTGTATGAGGAACCTTGAAAATCAGACTCTCTTAACTGATGAGAATATAACCATGAGATAATGGGGAGACATCTGGAGATATGAGAATGAAAATAAGAAACGTCTGCACGTGCTTAGTGTGCTGCTATTTTTGGATGCATTCTATTCTGAGCATTTCATCATGGAATAAAAGGTGACAGTTCCACTCTCAATGACATTCATGAGACCTATTCTAGAATGCCCCATTCGGTTTGGTTTGTCTGACTACCAAAAATAAGTACACAGATTGGAAGTAATTCAAAGAAGAGCTTCACAATTGATTAAGGGAATGAAGCTGACTTATGGGGAGAGTTTGAAAGAAGTATGTCCATACAACTTGGCCAAAGAAGGTATGTCTATTCGTGTTTCAATGCCCTAACCACCTAATAAAGGAAGAAACAATTTACTTGCATAAAAAGGGTACAGGTTTAACTTTATAATAAAATGAGTTTTAAAAGGAGAACCTAGCACATGTTGCATGGAAATTGGTTGATGGTTAATGACATACAGGTGACATTGACTTGGAAAGTGGTGGGTGCCCTGAAATGAAATGCTGAAACCTATTTTCCAAACACATGTAAGAGAGAGAGAGAGAGAGAGAGAGAGAGAGAGAGAGAGAGAGAGAGAGAGAGAGAGAGGAGGCAAAATAAAAGGCAAAAGCATTTGATGTCACTTAAGACACTTTCCATCTTGAATTTTTCACATTGCTGTGTATGGCCCATAGCGCATAATACATTTAATTCAGATTTAAGCTGTTTTAATTCCAGATGAGTTAAAGTACCTCTCCGTTTCCCCTCTTTTGAAAACCTTTTAGGAAAAAACTAAGGCGATTGTGAAACTATATTTACCACATAAATATTCATAAATTCCATCTAGAAATATTCACCATAAAATGATTGTGAAAATAATTCAATTCAACTATCTTAAATTCAGAATAATATTGACTAGGAGTTATTAGTGTTAAGACATTATGATCACATTTGTAGTAAAGAAAGGAACAGGGTACTTTGCAAAGCTTCACATGTGTTTCTTAAATATGCATTGGGAGCATCCCATTCTTCTCATTACATTGTTTCCTGCCACTGTTTGTATTGCCTCTACCTCACAATATTGAGACCTTTCATTAAGGGAATTAAATTCATCAAGGAAGGCATATGGACAAAAGGTATAGGTAAAGGAAAAAAATAATGAGCAAAATAATAGTAAAATAGGAGAGTTATGGATTATTTAGGCAATGAAGCCCACAATAGGTTTTCCACATTAAAGATATAAATATTCTTATTGTCCCTTAACCCAGCCATCTTTGACACTTACCGTCGAACAGGCAAAAATAATAGCTTACATTCTAGAAAAGGCTTTCTGTATCTTTCTTCAATCTACCAATCTATAGAACTCTTTTTTATTTTGCTTTATTTTTATTTTCATTCCTGGTGCTAGGGATATAACCCAAGACCTTGTGCATGCAAAGTAAGCACTCTGCCAACTAAGCTATATACCCAGCCCCAAGAAAACTCTTAATATTATCAGAGAATTGACATTTAGGATAATAATATTTCATCGCTTTGTTTTCTGGGCTAATAATCAAATTGCCATCTTTCTCCACCTATTTTTTGTCCTTTGCTGAAATACACAATCTTTGTATACTATTTTAACAATCTTAAAACTTTCCTATGAAAATGAAGAAGTCAGGGAATAGGGTTCCACCAGAGAAGCCACACAGTACTCATACTGATTGAAAGAGACATGGGTCCCGAGTATTCAGTTTTGTTGTAGATCTCTGTTGAAACATCAGTGATCTAAGGAAAAAAATATCTCTCAGGTTACCTACTGTGATTTGAGCTTGAATTTCTGGTAGAGCTATGGATATATACTAGGTATCAAATTTTTCATAATCCTAGCAGAATTCCTGGAGGACTGATATTAGTTATACACACCTCTGTAATCCATTTAAACACTTTTTATTTTGTAATCAGCACTAAATTAACTTCCATGAGGGTATACTATAAGGTAGACATTTTTCTTATCTCCACTAATAACAATATGTTTGGAAAGAAGATGGGGCTGGGGCTCAGGGCAGAGTGTTGGCCTCGCACGTGTGAGGCCCTGGGTTCGATCCTTAGCACCACATAAAAATGAAATAAAGGTTAAAATTAAAAAAAGAAGAAGGTGGGAAAGTTAAAGAAAAAAAATTAAGGAGAATGTATGGTATTGTAAATTGCTATTGAATAAAGATGCAGTATTAAGGTGCAATGGATATGTTCAAGTCTCTTGTATGAAGTCCTTGAGGAAAAAAAAAAATGATTTACTGCCATTGTTTAAGGTGGGAAAGTAGGAAAAGAATATTATGATGACATACACATGGGTAACTGCAAGAGAGAACACGGTCTAGAGAGAAGGGCCATCTTGGGGAGAAATAGCATTTCGTTAAGTATGCTTTGGAACTCCACTGATAAGTATTCCTCTCTAAGTAGTCTTTGTCTCTTTTTTGACAATGAATATTCTCACACATTTCTGTTTCTTTTTCCCTCATTTTGAAGTTGCTTGTTCATAGACATAGGCAAATTACTCTGTGGTTTGAATACTGTTAAAATAAATATTACCTTCTGAGAAAATGGTTTCTTCTATAACAAAAGTCAATCTGCCATCCCGACAACTCAAAACCCTCAATAGAGTAGATGTCAAGCATAACTAGGTATTGAATATGTGTCTATCCTCTTAGTTTTACCCCCAGCAACACAGCCTCCCTCTCAATGCCAATAGCACTAAGCTCCTTTCAACACCTCCTTTGGTACCTAGGCATCTGATACTGCCCTTCAACTGATTTTTAATTTTTTCTTCTCAAATGATTCCAAAGTGTTTAAGTACCACAATAAGTCCTACACAAAGCTAAATACACAGTAGATACCAGAAAACTTCTTGAATTAATGGATTTGTGGGATTCTGCTTCCTTTTTTTCCTGTTTCTTTCTTTCTTTTTTTTGGGAGGAAGGGCAGGGGCATGCAGTTCTCACCTTCAGAGGTAGCATGAGCAAACTTCTTCCCATTTCACACATATACACTAGATTTAGCCATATATTGGTCTACTTTGTTTGTATTTCCTATGATACCTTTAACTTTGCCCTGACAGACCTGTTAAAGTGAGTCTGTGGAAGTCAGGGATGAGGCATCTAATTTCCTTTCTAGAGAGTAATAAATAGTATTCACTAGCACACTGCTTTGCATTCAAGGGGTGCTCAGCAAATGGCAAGCCTGATGATAACTTCCAATCTCAGGAAGCCAAATCAAAGAAAGCCATCTTGGTTGATTATGCTCTCCTTAATACTTTATAGATTTTATTCCTTTCAATCCCTCTATCATATTCTAATGTGTTGTTTAGATATACCTTTTGAAGAAGCTTGTTTCTGGGCACATCCAAAATTACCTTGAGCCCTTGATATTGTTATGATAAAATTTCATTTTTCTTTGGCTCTGCATTCCTTTTGACATATAAAGGTTTTTTCCTTGAGTCATAATTTTGTCATATATTTGACAAATATTTGCAAATGAACTTTTTCATCTTTTCACATATGTGTAATAAACCCAGATTTATCTCAAACTACCAGTAGCCCCAATGATCCTGGATCAGCTTTATACAGTGTAAAGTTCATGGAGTTTAAAACTGATGCTTTTCCTCTTTCTTTCACTATAATCATTCCTTATACTACATTTGCCAGAGAATAGGTTAACATTTTCCTACCCTTCACAAGAAGCAATACTACTTTGGCAGCTGAGGGTAGAGAGACAGTGATGCACCCCTGCACACAGAGAATCTCATAGTGTTGTGGGGGGGATAAACAGTCCTCATTGTGCTGGTTGCTTGTTTCATTACCACATCTTTGTGGAACACTAACATTCTAGTGTGAGTGCACTCTGAGAAAGGACTCTGATATTCCACAATCATATTTACACAAGCTAAACAGTCACCAGATCAGATTCTTAGCTACTTCCACAGAGACAAAAGGTTGTTGCATTTTCCCATTGTAATCTAATGCAACCTGCTCCTTAACTCCAGTAGTCCCCTTTTGAACTCACAAGGAAATTATGTCATTGACTATGGGAAGATATGAATATTTATTGTTGTGATCTGGGGGTTACTGAAAAGTGCATTAGTTTATACCTAGGAATGTATCAATAAAAGAAAATAATTTGGAAAGAAAGAAATAAAATATTTATGTATTTGGAAAAAAGGAATAAAATTTCAGTGAAATTGTTACTATTCCACTGTTCACCTCATGCCTTGACTGACAGATAAAACAGTCTTATGTCAACTTGAAGTGGTTCCTCATATCTGAATTTCTCCCTTTGCAGTGAAATCTCTGGCAGGTCCCTTCAGCTGCCTCCCTGGGAAAGCAGCATGCTAGATAACAGAGGAACAGAAATACCTCCTATTCCTTCAACTCTTCACTTTGGTTATTTTTCTTTTGTTCTCTTTGATAGTGTTGATTCTGCTTTTTTTTCCCCTCTTTTACTACTGTTATATACAGAGTCTGTAAAGCAGTTAAAATGAGCTCATTACACATTTGTGCTTTATATAAAAGGAAGGATGTTGGAAAGTGGGTAAGACACTGAGGAAATATTTTTCTTTAGCATAAATAATGTCTTTGTAGAAAGTGGAGATTATTTGGGGGCATTTCTCTTTATTTTATGACTATATAATGGTTTCCTGGAAAATGAGGTTCTGAACAGAATTATGACCCATTGTTCTGAACAGTACTTAGCCAAATGATGTCTCACAAATTTCTACTGAAGATGCACCTGTTAATGGCAATATCATTAATAGAAGAGTGGAATGCTGAGGGACCGGCCTTTGTAGCTGATATGCTCATGGGACATGCTCAGTTTTTACACCTACACTGTGTTTTGGAGGGATAGTTTGGATGTAGGTTTGATAGAGCAACAAAATCAAGTCCTTGGAAAGGTCTTGGAAATCCATATCCTTTTCAACATACAAAGGTTACATGTATTTCAAAAATTGCACAAGGACCAGTCAATACAGACCTCATAAAGTATGAAATCTATATTTAACTATCATTTAGGGCAAATTAGTTAAATTTCGATTAAGAAATTGTCATAGATTATAGAAGCAGTAGAAGCTAAGTGCTTTTATTTTGTTAGAAATAAAAGAGAAAAAATTTCGAATTCTCCTGAACTGAATGAAAAAGCTTTACATACCACTTCATAGATAGTCAAAATAGAAATTTGAGGCCCAGCTCCATTTCTCTTTGTGGCTAGCTTTCTCACTGTAGTAAGAGCTTTTAAGTGTAGTCTTCAAAATTGCCTCAAATGCTATTTCTATTCTAAAAGAAAGCGTGTATCTTTCCTGGAGTGTCATTAATAGATACTGACAAATAACAGAATGCTAGTACAAACTCCACCCGGTGAACTTAATTTGATACTGGCAAACTCAGTGCACCTTTTTATTTCTCTGTCATCATTGCAATATACACAGCCCATATTTTTCTCCTGAGAATGGCTCACCAGCCTCATTGCCTTGTACTATTGGGCTGCTTTTTTGATCCCTAACATGAGAACTACTAAGTGTACATATAAGACTGGAGCATCTTCCTGACTCTATCCCATTAATCTTCTTAACTAAATAAAACCAATTTGCCTTCTTGCTTCACCTTTATCCTTCAATTAAGAGCTTTTTTTTTTTTCCTTCAGCTCTTGTCCTCTAGTTCAACCTTGGTGAAGCTGTCACTCCTAATTCCATTGCACCGTCTTTGGGTCACTCTCATCAATTGGACATTTGGAGAACACAGTCCTTATTGGCGCATTGAAAACAACACTCTTTTGTTTTTAATTTAGACAATGGCATTGGAAGCATGTCATCAGCCCCATGCTAAATTATTAATATTAATACTAATCCCTATTTTGAAATAACAGCTTAATTCTGTACTTGAAAAGGGAATGTTACCAAGGAAGACTCAAAATTTTCCCTGCTTCCAGCCAAAATTTGATCACGGAAACCAAAAGATGAAATTAAGAAAAACTCAGAAATCTGGTAGACAGATATCCCAGAAAAATCTTGAGAATGAATAAAGGTCCCTGGTCCCTTTTCAATTCTTTACGGCATACCAATGGAACATACCGTTTATTTGAGGGGAAATGTGGAGAGCTGGCCCACATGCTGAAGCCTTCACTTTTTCCTCTGTCTTTCCTCTTACCTGTGTTCTCTCTTACCCAGCTATGCCATTCTACCCTCAATTCTATTCCTGATCAATAGATAAGGAATGAAGATATTCTTATGAAAATCTCAATGCTTGTCTTCTCTAAGCACTTCTCTTTTCCCTTCCAGAGCCACAATTTTTCGGGTATAGCATATATCTAGAAAATAGGCAAATTGGAAACCATGTTTGTGGAGGAAGATATACCCCACAGAGTAGCAAATGTATTGTTTTGTTTGAAGAGGAAATACACCAAGAATTTGTGTAAAATGTAAAGAGACGTAGCAGAAAAAGTTGGATAGGTCTACCCAGGCAGAATAGGTGAGGGTCATCTGGACTCACATGGGTTCTTCCTGCAATTTAGCAATAGCATCTGGTTCTATCCTGGTCACATCTGAGGCACAATCAAAACAAGGGAAAAAACTCTTCTCTCCATTGCTAGGATTTCCATGTACCTGCCATCCATAGAAACTTCCGCATTCCATTTATGATCTTTATTCCTTATCCCATATATCTAAAATTTTCACTATATATACAGAGGTAACTTTAATTTGAGAAATTTCATGTTATTTCCTGATTAGTCCTGCATAAATCACTCATTATTATAACTTTAAGTAAACCCACTTTTCAGAGCATCTCTGCCCAGTTAATCACTATAATACCTGTTGTTTTGTTTCTTGAGTAATACTGAAAACAGTTTATCATTTTTAAATTGGATTATTTATTTTCTATTTCCCATAATAGAATGTAAGCTTCATGAAGGCTGCTAAATGCTTTTTTGTTTTAATCACCCCCATTCCCCACCAAAACAGTAGTAACAGGTACTTTATGATGGAACATGCATGGATCCATCTGTTAATCAATCCACTATTATACACTTAAATCTTCCTAGTCGAAGTAAATGAACTATTGTGAAATTTCCTAGCATAGCACTTCTATAACTCCCAGTTTATATAAGTTATTTTTTCCTTTTTTTAAACATTTATTTTTTAGTTGTAGGTGGACATAATACCTTTATTTTATATTTATGTGGTGCTGAGGATCGAACCCAGTGCACCATGCATGCTAGGTGAACGCTCTACCTCTGAGCCACAACCCTAGCCCCTATGTAAGGGTTTTACACTTTCAATTCTGTTTTATGTTTCAACTTACTTACAATTGGACTTTGCATGGGTGTGCTTTATTCACTTATATTCAGATTATGAATACACTTACTTTTAATCTATTTGCCCAATACCAAGGCCCCTCTTCACTTTTCCCTGCCCTATACTGGGGTATATTTTTTAATGCTTTACCACTATTAATGGCAATGTTATTGATTATAATCTGGAACCCTGTGGCTTGGTTTCATTTCACCTTGGTGCTTATATAAAGTTTCAGTTCTCGATTGTGTAAAAGTCCTATCTTATTACTATCTTTCACTGGAAATCAGTATTTGAAAAATGCTATGTAGAAATAAATTTAAGCCTTTAATCAAAGTGCTACATGATTGTGTATATATAATTTCCCTATCTATAGATATTCATTTGAAATAACATTTCCTATGCCATCAACTTACTGAAATATTCTTTACACTTTTCACATATTAAAAAAATTAAGGCTAGTTAAGATTCCAAGTGTTATCTTGATGTGATCTGGCTTTCAAATAGTAAATAATTGCTTTTCAAGTAAAGCCTTGTGGTCTGTGTATGATTTGACTGAACCAGTTCACCGCTGTTTAATAATGTCCTTGAGGTGTGCACAGACCTAATTCCTGTTCTCTGTGTCCTGTCCTTAACTAATCATGTTGTACATCTGTACCTATTTATTGACAATGTCTGTAGGTGTGACATCCTTTTCCCAGCCTCATAGTAGACTTGATATAACACTTGCCATTTCTCTCTAAATCAGTTTCATTTTCATTTTGCAATAGAGAAGGGAGATAGCTCTGGTAAATGTAATTTACAGTAGGTAAAGTAGAAGGATCCCATTAGCTAATGACTGTGTTCTTCATTATTAATTCTTTTTACTATAATAAAAACATATAAATTTGGGGTTTTTTCTCTTTTTAGTTTTCCTGTCAAACTATATAAGGATTTCAATAAATAGTGAAATATATTTGACTAGAAAATTCTATGAGTAAGCCAGGAAATCAAGAAGTCAGGATAGTACACTAAATCCCACCACTTCATAGATGAAAGTTGCTGTTCTTTTATGTCAGATAAAAATAAACATACATCATTTAAAAGAAACTACATTTTAAATTGTGTATTATTTGGATCATCCTACATTTTGAAACTGCCTGTGAGGTATTTATCATTTCATGCAGACCTAGTAATAAGATCAAACCATTGCCAAATGAGAAGCATTGCATTTAATTTGAGAATGTCACCTTCTGAGAGCGAACTCCCCTAACCCTTCTATTTAAAAGTATCTTGCTGACCTCTACCACTGTCATTGCTTATTATACATGTGGGATGGGAAACCCATGGCTGCAGTAGAAGTCAAGGCCATCCCAGCCTCCAAGCAGTTCAAGAACATTTGGAGTAGAGACAACTTATTAAGTCTTTAGTAAGTTGTTGTTTCTCTCTTTTTATTTTTGCATAAAATTTTTCTCAAATATAAGAAGAGAAGGGAAGAGCACATGGGCTCTAAGTTTCTTTTCTGTTTTTAAATTCTAGGTTAGGAGAAAAATGAGGTCACATAGGAGTAACATGAATGCAGTATTGCCAGGCAGTTTGCTTAAGTAATCATTTTCCCCCTACATTTCTAAAACTGGCTGAGAATCAAACAAGGAGAAACCTGGCTTATTTAGCATTCTATTAACCAGGCATTTCTATTAACTAGCATGGAAGGCAAAAAACCTCCTTAGTTGCATATTTTGAAGTCCATGTGGAGGAAGTGGATGCTGAATAAAAATACTAATATTAAGTAACTTCCAACTTTAAGGCTTTGACAAAAAAAAAAAAAAAAAACAGATCCAACTTGATTTGTTACTCCTTTTTTTTATGAAGAATTGAGATAGGTCAAAGTGCTGAAAGGTGTTCTTTTTAAACTAAATTTAACAATATATTCAGTTTTCTGGTAATGACAAGCATATTAAATTCTGTTTTCTCAAAATATTCATAGGCTATGTGAACTCCTATAGCTGCTACTATTTGGATAATCTGCCCTTGTTAGATGAAACTTTATTTTTCTTTTGCGTCTTAAAATGTGGATCCTGAAGCAATAGTTGATGAAGTCATTGAGTAGGACTTGTATCTGGACTCTCTTTGTGTGCACTTGGCCAGATTTTCATCCCTTGCTGTCTTGGTTAACTAACAGTTCCATATGAGATTCATTGGAAAATGTTACAGCTTTATCTCTAGGCAGCAGCCTGTCCATCCATAAAATGGGGCTAAAAAGGCTTGCTTCACAGGGAATTCATGTTGATTAAACATAAAAATTGATGTAAAAATTATGTAAATGAGTAAAATGTTAACTATCATTGAAAATGTAAAGCAGCATTATTTCTAAAAGGCTCATAGTATTTGAGCCCTAATTACTGAAGTCATACGTTTGCAATTCTTTTCTTTTAAACTGTAATTAAGTTGTATCTTCATCAAAACAATATAAAATGAATTTATGTTTCAATATTTGTCCTGTATTTGGGCAGAGGAAGTTTTCTGTTTCAAGCATTATGCATTGAAAGATAACTTTATTAAAAAGCACTTTTTAATTCAAAGTTGTGCTGCTGATAGTATTTCAACAGGAATAGTCTCTCATTCTTTTGTACACTTACTTCTGAACATCAAGCAGGTTTTTGCTTTGTGTTTTTGGATACAGAATTTGGGGGTGAACTAGTGAGAGACAAAGGAAATTGACAACTCTTACAACCTAATCAGAAATGTCTATGTTTTATTCCCAGACATATCTGGTAAGTTGGGAAAATTATCTTCCTGTTGTTTTATTTTAAAGTTTATTTTTAATAGTGGTGTGTGCATCTGTGTATGTGTTAATTTGTTTCCTGCCTCTAAGTCTCTTGACTAATCAAACTTGAAGTCATGATTTCTTATGCACTGGAATTCCTGTCCTACCTTGGCATCTAAAGTTGATGAATTAGCTTTATTTAAGAATGTTTAGGTCAAACTAACCACAGATAAGTTAAAATCAATGTTGTAAGTCACTATACTTTTTAAATGAAGATATATTCAAGATTTTACAGGCTCTAATGGTTAACTTAGATTACAGTGATTGTTCTCAGCTCAATAACAGTAGGTGTTCCAATGGAATATTACTCAGCACTAAAAGAGAATAAAATTATGGCATTTGCAGGTAAATGTATGGAGTTGGAGAATATCATGCTAAGTGAAGTAAGCCAATCCCAAAGCACCTAAGGCTGAATGTTTTCTCTGATAAGTGGATGCTGATCCATAGTGGGGGTGAGCATGGAAAAAATGGAGGAACTTTGATTAGGTAAAGGGTGGGGAGGGGAGGGAGTAGGTATTGGGAAAGGAATAAAATTTTTATTATTTAGGGTAATAAAATCCATTAGTGGGTGATGGATTTTATTACCCTAGGTACATGTATGACTGCACATATGGTGTGATGCTACATCGTGTACAACCAGAGAAATGTAAAGTTGTGCTGCAATTGTGTACAATGAATCTAAATGCATTCTGCCATCATATGTACCTAATTAAAATAAAGTTAAAAATGAAATTAACAAAACATATACTAATACTCTGAGGATGCTCTATGCAAAACAAGAACCATAAACAAGTAAGAAAAACCTTCTTCCTTTCAGGAGTACCTTCTCCTGAATCTACCATCCACCAGGGACCTGAAAACCATGGGTCTGGATATTGTGTAATTTGACTAAGTTTCCTAGAAATAGGCTCAATTCAGAAAAGAGCATAGCATGCAGATAATTTTTTTTGAAAAGAAAAGGCCTGTTAAATTCATTTTAGAAGAAATATGAAAAATATTAAAATGCAAAATATCTTTCACTAGTGAATAACCTGTTAAACAGAAAATTGTATTAAAAGAAGATTTCAAAATGATATCTAGATGACTCTACTTTATTAATTTCATACAAAATTGTGATAACAAACTTTCATATAAAAATGTGGCAGATCCATGTAAGATGATCCCAGTGATTTATGCTCTTGTAAAATCCCCTTTCCCTCTGAGTGTGGGTAGCAACTGTGACTTGCATCTAACCGGTGAAAGATAGCAGGTGATTGGATTTCATTCCTATGATACTGTTACATTATATAAAATTCCATCTTGGCAGTTAGAGAGACTAGCACTCTCTTGCCAGGCTTAGAGAAGCAAACTGTCATGCTGTCAAGAGAACTGTGTGACCAAGAACTTCCAGGTAGCCTCTGGGAGCTAAAAGCCTTAATATTATATCTTCATGGAAATGGATATTTCAATAAATAAATAACCTTGGAAGAGGACCTCAAGTTTAAATGAAGTCACAAGCTGGCTGCCATCTTGCCTGGTGCCTTGCAAGACATTGGGCAAAGGAACTAAATTGTGCTCAACTGTGTCACAGGAACTGTGAGCCAATTAAGGTGTTTTGCTAGAAGCCACTAAGTATATCATGCACTCAATATAAAAAAATAACAATAAATTAACTGTTAAAGGATGAATAATAAAGATCATCAAGGAAAAATATTAGGTGTTCAATAGACACTATTATCATATATTGAGTTCTATGCAAAATATTTCACCCATAAATTATTTCACAATAATTCTTTGAAGTAAGTAGTATTACTCCCAGAGCTGACAGAGGTTATACAACTTCTCCAAGATCACAAAGCTAGCAGTATGACTCCAAGATTCAAACTTAGATCAGATCCCATAGTCTTCGTTGACCTCTCCCCTCTTCTGCTATGACATTCAGGAGACTGCTCATGTCTTGTGATCTCATGGGCATTGGAGTAGATTCTCATGGCCCTAATACTTTCCTCATCTGTAGTCAAAGCCTGAATGTTTACCTTAGGAAGACATTCATTTAACTTAAATTGTTCATCTCATATTAAATGCACATTATCCCAGTTGGGAGGAAATTTTACCTCCATAATGATACAACATCCTTCTGTCTTATTTCATTTGTTTTTTGTTTAATGAACTTTCACATAAACTTACTTTTGCCAACTATAATTAGCTAGTTATTGGACTACAGTTCAATGTAAATATAAAATAGAAAGCATCATAGATATTCTGCAAAGAAAAAACCTTATCTCAAAGAATTTGAAATTTAGATAGTTTCACCTACAGTGACCAAGATAATACAGTAAAGAATGTAAATGTGCAAAACCCAGATATAAGTAATGGTGTGTTAAGGAAGATGCAAGGAACACCGAATGCCAGCTGTTGACAGGGGAAGGCTTTGGAGGTAGATGAGGCAGGGAGGGATTAATTGGCTGCTTGATAGAGAAAGAAGGGAATTCCAAAGTGAAGGGTTGGCATGATCCTGGTGTAGTGGTGGTGGGAGATAAAAAGAAAGGGATGAAGGGGAACTTGCTGAAATGTGAACACAGTCAGATCATTGTGCCATGAGAGGCTTGACCTTAGTTACCATGGGAAGAGGGAAAGTTTACTCTTCCCATGTCTTTCTACTCTGCCTCTGGCCTCAACACTAACATTTACCCTTTGATCTGCACGACAATAGCCATTATGCAGTGTGCTACTTTCAAAGGCTGATGGGGACATCATTTGATAATGGTTGAATGGATGCCACTCTAGAGGGAATAGGTTATAGTGGTGGATTTATACTAAGATGTTCTGGACAAGGTAGGATTTTGCCAATGCATAGCTTGGGGTTTCTTCCCTTTTTCTTTACCATAGGTGAACCTAGTTCAGCATGTCCTTTCCTCAAATCAGAGACAAAAGAGTAAAGAAGAGGCAGCTGTCTCTGGAGCACACAGATCAAGAGCACGCATGTGCTCTTAAGGAGCAGGATACTGAAGACCATACTGGGGAAGCTTTGCAGTTATTGCACTGCACACCACCAGGGGCCACAGGACAGTACAATGGAATGGGATGAACAGCTTCTCCTGCTTCTCTTCCTGAACCTTCCATACACTCAGGCTTATACCACTTTATATGCTCCTCTCCCACAAATTTTCACCATACTTTCTTCCCCTTTGCATACCATAAACCCTCATAAATCCTGAAATGACTCCCAGGCCAAGCAAGAACAAACATTAGACATAGTATGAGCTACTTTAGAAATTCTTTTTCCAACTGCCTCCCACCATTGTGTTTGCTTATTACCATTGAAGTGTCTGAAATCTAGCATTATTTCAAATAATACTCTCAAGGATTAGAAATGATTCTACCTAGCATGTGCAAAGCCTTGGATTTGATCCTCAGTGCCCCCCAACACACACACACACACACACACACACACACGTAAAAAGAAAGAATGAGAAACCAGCATAAAGTCTTTTGAGAGAAGAGATAATGAAGGAAAAACAAAAAGTGGCCATTTTTAACAGTATGCCCAAATTACTTCAGTTGCCGTATTCACATTTTTCCAGAACAGTTGATTACTACCATGGGCTTCTTCATTCACATTCAGCTTCACAGTTGTAAAGAACAATAAGAAGGAAAAAAAAAAAAAGAAAGAAAAAGAAAAAAGAAAAAAAACCCAGGAATCCTATATTTTATTGTTAACAAGTATAATGCTCTTTATTTTTTCTACTTTGGCCCTCCTTTCCTTATTCCATGACTAGGAAGATAAATAACCGTAGGTTTAATGCTATTGACAGAAGCCTTCCTGCTATGTAAACCTGCCTTCTCTACAAATGCATCATGGCCATGGGGGACAGTGAGATCAAGATTGAAGATTCATTAATATATCCCCGTAAGCAAAGAACAAATGAATCTTATGCGTGTCTCTCAGAATACTTGGAATGACTTACTCGACCAGCTGTCTAGGTCCCTTCTGGCTGGAAATATCAGAACTACAATTGAATAATCTCATATTAAAAGATGAAGAAAGATGCACACCTACTGTACTTGTATATATTATGAAGTGGCATTGTATCTAATTGCAAATGTACACACAGAATATTCACTTTATTTAGATTACTCCATGATTAAGCATTTGTCCTGTGTGGAAATGTTTCAGTTTGTTTTCAGACTGCAATTGGTGGTTATGAAAGTCACAGAAGATTTTTATCTGGGGTGACACTTCTATTGGCTCTTTGTTTGTAAATGCAATATTGGTGAAAGATGGCATCCTTGGAAATTGACTTATTCATCCTTTCCCCAGCTACTTGCAGTTCGACTAAACCCAGACACATTTTTTGGCTCATTTCTATTTTGAAGAGGAAAATACTGTGTTTGAAAGGACATAAGAGCTGCCATCTGGTCCTGGTGATTTTTCCACGTCTCGTTTATCTATTAGGTGTAGAACATCTTGTACATTAACCACTATTTGATCTAATAATTCTCATCTGTTTGTCTTGCCCATTTCCAAAGACATTTAGCAAATGAGAATCTCCTTAATGTGTTCTTTAAAAATGAGAAACAAAATTCATGTCCTGTCTCAGCTTATCACCTTTCTTTGTGAAGACCAGCCAAGGAATTGATGCTCTGCTCTCTTCACACTGCAGTGCACCTTCTGTCCTGTTATCTGGGCCAGCCATCCCACCCTTTGGCCCCTCTAATTTTTTCTTGCCTCATGTTGCCAGTGAAGAGAGAGAGAGAGAGAGAGAGAGAGAGAGAGAGAGAGAGAGAGAGAGAGAATAATGTGTGTATATATATAATTTATTTGTTTTATGAAGAAATTATGTTTTATTAAATGCAAACAAAACAGCTAAATAGATGATTGAATGACGGAACTGGGTTAATATTCTTATTTTTCTTACTTTCTTACTAAAATTATCAAATATTGTTTTTATACCTGTGCTAAGGGTTATGAAGAATAAGTATTAAATACTATGAAGTATTTATTTATTCTAATGTGAATCAGGAATTAACCCACAGAAAACAAAGCAGTGTTTTTTAGAGTGAACGTGTTTGCTAAAACAAAACAAAACTAAAAACAAAAAACCTACTGCTATAAACAATTTTTTTTCTGCAATTCCTAGTATCATGAGACTTTCTTATTAAAATCTAATTTTAAATTAAGAATAATAGCTACAAAGGAAAAAAGTAGAAATACTCCTGTTTATGTTTTTTCGTCTGACTGGTTGGCTTGGGGATTTTTTGCCAAACACTGTGAAGGAATGTGGTAGGGCAGCCATGCTAGTCCAGAAGTTCCTGGAAGGCTTCCCAAGGAGAAGTGACTTTCCAGATCAGAAGGTAATTGGGAGACAATGTTCAATTTTAGAGCAGTTTGAAGACCTTAAGACAGAAAGATGTCACATTTCTATAAAATAATAAAAGGCCATTTAGTTGAAAAAGTGATCAATTGGAACACAGTGGACCTGTAGGACGAGGCAGGAGCCAGGTTGTACTGGGCCTTGCTGGCCATGTCTACTTAAGTTCTCATCATGAGAGTGATGAGGTGCTGTAGAAGAGTTTTAAGCTGATATTTGCCTGCTCCAATGACCTTTTAGTGGTTTAAATTTTAATCCCAAGTTTTATTAGTGGTGAAAGAATCAGGAACAGCTGTCTTAGTATTCTAAAACACCCTCAGAGGTCTGCCAGATAACAAGATTTAGGAGAAACTCCTGCTCTTGGTGGTGGGGCTTTAAAGCTGTGTGATTAGAGAAGCACTATGTGACCAAGAGGCAGCACAAGCAATAGCAATACTATGAGGCAGAAACTTGGCTCCAGCAAATCCAACATTTGTGGTTGTGGGTAGTCCAGCCCCTCCTGTATGTTGGCATAGATTCACAAGTTTATGATTTAACAAGTAAGCAGTAGAATTCTATTCATCAAATGTTCCTGTTTGGGGACTTACAGGATTCTCCTTTGGCATGAGAAGGTTCTGGGATTCAAGTCTTGAGGATGGATTGCCTGAATCTCAGGGTGTTAAACTCAAAGCCTTAATCAATTTCCACAGAGCTTTGCAGAAGGCCCTGGGGATCTCTTTTGGAAAAATTAACTTTTACCTCTCAGCATGACATGCTTAATGTTGTGCGTTAAAAAGATTACTCTGGGTGCCGTTTGAAACCAGATTGTAGATGTCAAGAGGGAACAAGGAGCACGTGGCAATTGCAACAATATAAAATATTTGGGGTAGTTAATAGTGAATAGAGACATGTGTAGATGGGATTTGAAGATGAGTTTGGAAGGGAAATTGGCCAGATTTTGTAATGAACTGGTTATGAGGGATTGGAGAAAGAGAAGTTATAAAGTTGGTTCCCAGATTTCTAGCTTGAAGTAGATGCCTGGCCTTCTTTCACCCGAGAGAGGGAATATTTAGGAAGTCTCAAATTTTTGAAGCAGGATTATGAATTTAGTTTCAGATGTGTGGAGGGCACAGTTGATAAAAGAGAATAGAGCCCAGACAGGAGCTGTTGTTTTTAGGGCGGACAGTATAAAGAAAATCCTCTGAAAAAGAAAAAAAAAAAAAGTAGCCTTACACTTTTATTAACCAGGTGAAGAAGGATGCAGAAAAACAAAGACCTCTCTTTCTAGTTGATGGGGACATTGTCATCAGGGTGTCCACTGCTTCTCTTCAGCCTCTGAGAATTGTCAAAAGTGATTGCCTTCAGGGCTGACATTTATCCTGAGTCTCACCCTGAAGTGTGTCAGCAAGGAAAGCATCTTTGAAGACCATCGTCACTCTTGTGTTAGGTAAGTGTGGAAGATCAGATATCATAGGCTAATAACTTCATTGAAAATGTTATTCTTTTTGCCCAGGCTACTGGTCACTCTCCTCTGCCCACCAACAAAAGTCTATGAGTGTTAGAGCTTCAAGAACCCTAAGGCTACTGTCTGGCCACCTTTATTCCTGATCTCACTTGACCTGTTGCTCCTTAATGGCTTATCTACTCACCCCAACTGTGGGAGTTCATCTGCCCACAGGGAATGAGTGATTATATATAGAATGTTCCAAACCATTACTTCAAGGTGCTTTCCTGTAGGTTACCCAAACTGTGATGTGTGTGTGTGTGTATGTGTGTCTGCAGAAGACTATAGCATTTGTTATCTAAATGGACAGTATACTCTTCTGTAATGCTATTTTCAAAGTTTTAATATATAATTTTATTACTCCATGTTAATCCTATCGAAAGCACTTTGAACTTTTAAAAGCACTTGAACAGACAGTTTGAGATATTTATTTTCTCTGTGCAGTGTTGAAAGACTTGATTGATTTTGGTAAGACAGATTTTGAAATGTAAATTTCAATAACTCAGGGGTAGATGTCAAAACACTTATGTATATGTATATAGTTCAGGTTATCTCCACCTATATTTAATAAAAATTGAAGTTTTTCATGAACTAATATTTAAACACATGAAAACATTCCACACAGACCTATTCTTTTTAAATATGCAACTCTAATGATTTATGCAATGATTGAATTAGTGGTTTATGAAAAATGTGGTATGAATAAAGGAGGCCACCAATTCATTGCTAAAAATGTATCTTTATCATACATTCTTGTATGCAAAATGGAGTGAAACAGACTGTAGCAAAGAAAATGTCTTAAATACTGTGTTTTCCCTGTTTTTAGTTTATTTTGGGGGGGAGCATACAGTAGTTACAGGATAAGTTGCCTGGCAAATGTCATCACTCACCTAACTCATGCACCGCCAATCGGTAAGATCAGGAAGAACATTTATTCTTCTAGGGTGTGCAGCCACTTGCTTGGTTCAAGTGACTAGGTCTTAATTAATGGGAATTTCCTTATTGTCTTCAATAATGATGCTTTTGCTTCTCCAAAAAACAATGTATGAAGTTCAAAGTAGACAGTTTTAACAACTTCAGATCTTTGGTTTTGAAAGAAAAGTCAGTGAGAACTCTAAGAAACTGGCTGAACCCCAGTGTTTAGGAATAGCATATGGACAGGGAAAAAGGACAAGATATCTTTTGCATACAAGCAACATTTTTGTCTTCTACAATTGCTCTGGAAAAGACTTTGTTTTATTTTTGATATTAGGAGTGTGATATCTTGATAAATGAGATAGCATATACAAAAACTTGTTAAGAATTTGATATGTGGAAGACATTGAGTGGAAAAATTGACCTGCAGTATGTGGGCTCACTAATGGCTTGCTATTCAAACTCCCACAGTCCCTCAGGTTTTTTGAGAAAAAGTATTTGGAGATAGACCAATGTTCTTAAATTCACAAAATGATAGCAGATTACTAGAGTAGCATTATCTCCACCCTGAGAAAAGAAACAAACTAACAATTTTCTATTATCACTGTATTTGAAAGAACATTTTAGACTATGAATGGTGAATCTACTTGAAATTCACAAACTACTTTGATGTATCAAAGATTTAGTTTTTAGGCAGGTAAAATCATATTTCACACATGCATCTTAATACAGGATGTGTCTTTGTCATTATAATGGGATGCCATCCTTATTCTGATTAAACCAGGGCTATAGTACAGATGTACAATGTGCATTACAAAATTATAAAGTTTTCTATGCATTTAGAAAGGTAATATTAGGTTTTCCTTATTTCATTCAGATTCTATAGTCAGAATCAGATTAAGATCTTTGAAGACCATAAATATTAAAAGCATTATGGTGCCTACCCCTGTTCCCACATCAACTTAAATTTCACTTTGCATCCTTTCCTGTCAATTAAGGAAAAAAAAAATTAGAAGTGAGGGGAAAAGCCACACAGTTACAATGTTTAGCACCTCTAATCTACATGCTTTACCCTGCTTTCATTGTTGCCTCAAAGTAAAACTATAATATTATCTTTCTGCACATTACCTCTCATGACTGGTTTTCATACCAGTTTACTTATTCTATCTTAATTTTAAGCTTTTTGTTACATGTATATAACATCATTATATATATATAAAACATCATATATATATCATTATTTATATATATAAAACATCATTATATAAAATTGTTTTATAAACAGAAAAATTTTAATCATTACTTATAATAATTTTCAAGAAGCTAATTATTGACCAAAAGTAAGTAACTATTGGAAAAAAACAAATAAACAAACAGGAATTTGCCCCAAACTGTGCCCTATAGTTTTTCTTTCTTTTAACATGAAGTCATCCAAAGGGCTATGTTTGGGGAACAAGAGTTTGAGATGATCTCCAAAAGTTTTGCTTTACTCTAGGGATGAGTAATAGAAAGATCCTTCAGGATTATTGCTATTTGCAAATTTGAATTACAAAACAGGCATTTTTAAAAATGTGTTTAACAAGATATTTCAAAATTTATTTTTTAAAACTATCTAGGAATTGGCATTTATTTGCCCACTTCTTTGGATTTAGTAGGTATGATATGGTGCAAATGATAAAAGCAAGGATCTACTTGAAAATTTGAAGTAACTAAACAAGTGTAGGAGCAGAAGACTGGTTTGTAGAGCCACAGGGCTCTGATTCCCTTCTGACTACCTGTCTAAAGTTCACAGTATTTCACCTCTTTTTTCCTTTCTTTTCTCTTAACTCTAATGCTCCTTCTCTTTTTTTCCTCTAGTCCACCTAGTTCCTCTTCCTCTCCTTCTCCTTCTGCATCCTTCTCTTTCCTCTTCTCCTCCTCTTCCTTTCCTCCTCACATTCCCTCTTTCTATTTTCTCCCTCTTTCCACCCTTCCCCTTGCTTTCATCATCCATCTGAATTAGCAGCTTCACTTTGGACCCTGTAGCCCATGGACGGATGTCATCCCTTCTCTTGATTTCATGTAACACAAATAAGATGGTTTTGTCAGTTTCCAGTAGAGTTTCACTAAACACAAAAGAAACAAAGAAACAAGGAGTTCTGAGACATAAAATCTGTTCTGCTTATAAAGTTCATGTTTCTGTCCCTTATAGTAGAGAGATCTTGCTCAGAGGTCCTGTTTCATTTCAACAAGATCAAGGATGCTACGAGATACCTAGGTATAAATCCCAGGGTCATGGCATAGGTCAGTGGGCAAGTTGTCTGAATTCTTTTCTTCTTGTTTAGGAATCCCCACATGGAAGTGCTTCCTAGTGACCAGGAGCCCTCAACTGTATATCCTGAAACTCTTATGGTTTTATTATCCAGGAATTACCTGGTGTTGTTCTGCTCATTAAATAAGAGATAGTTATCTAGTAACTTCATTTTGATAAACTGTCCAATGGCCTTCTCACTTATCTGTAAATTCCTGAGAGCTTATGATTCCTAGCTTATGACCTTATCTAGCTCCAGTCTTCTGTTTCTGTGGAATCCATTCTGTTTATAGCCCCTTGACACGAAGAAGCAGATTTTTGTTGTTGTTGTCAGAGGGGTACCAGGGATTAAAACTCAGGGGTTCTCAACCACTGAATCAAATCCCCAGTGTTCTCTCTCTCTCTCTCTCTCTCTCTCTCTCTCTCTCTATATATATATATATATATATATATATATATATATATATATATATTTGTGTTTTATTTAGAGACAGGGTTTTACTGAGTTGGTTAGGGCCTCACTGTTACTGCTATTCAGAAGCTGGTTCTGAACTTGTGATCCTCCTGCCTTAGCCTCCCAAGCTGCTGGGATGTCCCACTCTGTGTTAACCCACCTGAGGAACTCAGAACCAGAATCCATTCTTCATTTTCTCCAAATAAAAGAAAACACACATTATATTTACATAGGAGCAATAAGATCTGATGTTCTATTACAGAGGAGAGTGACTGTATAATGATCACACACTGTATATTTCACAAAGTAAGAAGGATTTCATGTATTCACACCACAAAAATGAGATACATATTTAAGAAGATTGATATGCTTACTTTTGTATGCTTGCCCAATGTACACATGTTGGGAAACATCACATAGTAAGACAGAAATATGTATCATATTTATATTTTTGTATATCAAAAATTAAAAAAATACATACCACATACAAGTGAACAAAAGGCAACACACATGGTGTTCGTTTTCTTACTTATAAAAACAGTGGGATTGGCTTCTGAATGTACAAAAATACCTTTAAATAGAATATTAAATATCTTTGTTCCTAAGCATTTTTGATTATTTGTGTAAATTTGAGATTTACAAACTTGTTCCTCAAACTTTCCATTATTGTTTTCTCACTCCTTTTCAAGTAGGAAAATCAAATTGGTACCATTTTTTTTGTGTGTGTGTATGTGTGTGCTGGGGATTGAACCTAGGGCCTTGTGCATGCAAGACAAGCACTGTACTAACTGAGCTGTATCTCCAGTCCCAAATGGGTACCATTTTTAATTAAGAAAATTAAAACTTTTCAAGTCCCTGCCTCTAGACTCTTGTCTGGGCTTCTTTTTTACATACTTTTGTTTTGACAAAACTTTGAAATCACACTTTACCAAGGTCCTCTATCACCTAAGCCAGGCATTACTGTTTTCTTTTCTCTTATTTTACTCTCAGAATAGTCACGGTTGCCTCAGATATTTCAAATGAGATGTGTCCCCTAAACTGCTGTTTCATTGTACCCTCACAGATTCAATGGGTTCAAGATATCTTGGAATTCAGAAACATTTGGTTAATGAGACTCATTCATGAATAGTAAGAGAAGGCTAGCTTAGTTTCAGTCTCTTTAGTAGGATGTGATACTGACCAAGTTCTTTATTATTCCTGAATTTAAAATCCCTTTCAAAGCTTCTTTCACTTTTTTTCAATTGACAGAACATGAAATCTCTGCCAGACTATGTGGGCTGTCTGTGTTAGGTAGCCAAAATCAAAGTAATGACACAAACTACTTCTCTTCCAGAAGAAAACAAAGGTAACAAAATGATAAACAACTGATTTAGCCATTCTGTGGTAATGTCTCTATCCTAGTCTATGCAGTACTGTACTTGTATAAAGAATTACTCTGCCATCATCATCTGTGGGAAACTGCCTTAAAATTTTCCCCAATTGCTTGTAAAGTGGTTGAAGTCCTTCATTCAGGTACCCTATAAGGATCTGGCAACAAGTTAGCCCTCTTCCCAAAGGGAAAATCTGAATTCTCTTTATGTGACTCAACTTTTTATAATTGAGGCATATGTCAAATCAAGATTTGTTGGGTCCAGTCTTGTAGTGAATAAGAACATAACAAAGAAAGAGAAAACAGAAGGAGATGGAGGAGAGTCTTAAGAGCAGATGGCTTTCCTGATTTTATTTTCAGTAAGATGAAAAGAGCAAAGTTCTTGAGGAAGTATCCAGAGGAAGCATTTACCATAGAAATCCTTTTTTATTTTTGCTGTAAAGGCCTAAAATGAATTTTCTTAGATACATTAGTATTCTTTTATTACTAACAGCAATAATAAATTCTAACAGGCTAATCCGTGGGTAGAACCCCCCCCCCCCGCAAAAAAAAAAAAAAAGAAAGAAAACTTCTCCAATAATTCATTGATATAGAATATTCACTAGGTCATTCAGGAGACACTTGACATCTAATTTGGCAGATGTCCCCTTGCAAATATTTTACTAGGAAATATAAATGGTAAGAACTAATCCTTAAATTGCTAGTTATTGTGATACCATTTCTACAAGAATATTATCACCACATTTTAAAAATGAGGAAACACATTCTCAGAGGTATTTATTCATTTATCTAAAGCAATCTGCTTACCAACTCACAGAATCAGCATATGAACTGAGATCTGACTTTAAATTCTTGGCTTCTGGCAGGAGTATAGCAAGTTCAAAGCCATCCTCAGCAACTTAGCAAGGTCCTAGGAAACATAGTGAGACTCTGTCTCAAAAGAAAAAATAAAAAGGCCTGCTGATGTGGCTCAGTGGTAGAGTACACCTGCATTCAATCTCCAAAAAAAAAAAAAAAAAACAGAAAAATTAATTATTGGATTCTTCCTCAAAAACACACTGTATAGACAAACAGATCTAGAGATCAAGTGAGGGAAAGTACAGAAAGCACACACACAAGAAGCACTTCTCTGCACTGCTCCAGCATCATTTCCAGCTTATGCACAACCTGAGTGTACAATTATTCTCTGTGGTTGCTGTTGCTGCTTTCAGTATCTGCCAGCTTCAGTACCCAAACGCTGGAAAGCTCTCTTCACCTACTTCCAAATACATAATTAATTCTTTGCTCATTGTTTTTTCATGTATTTACAGAATAAGTCAATCAGTTCCTACCAAGTATGAAATCATCCAGTATTTTATTCAGAAAGAGAGAAAAAAGTGGAGCGCTAAGACACCAGGAAAAGCACCCCTTTGAGTTCTGTAGGTCTTAGGGTCTACATTTACCTTTTTGCTTAATAAAATGGACACTGAAAGAACATGGAGGCAGAAAGCATAAGGAAGAAATGAGAGAAGGAAGAGAAGTGCCCAGGGTTCAGATTCTTGGTAGAACTGAGTGAACAATAATAAAATAAAATACAACAACCCAGAAAATCACACAAAGAGATTTAGTTTCTACTTCTTTCTCTCCTTGTCTGTGGTCTTCACCCTCTGCCACTGGAGAAGGCTGCAGCCCTAGAACTACAGCTCTCTCACTCCTCACAGGAATCCTAATGGACCCTGTGAGGACCCCCCCTCCAGTCCTATCTCCAGTATAGTATTACCTCTGGCCTGGCAGGAGATTGAAGTCCATTCCCACTGTCTGCCTTTGTTTCTGGTTATGTTCAGAAGGCTGGGGGAAGTCATTGATGGTGACAGAGGAGGTTATGATGAAAGATAATTAAGGATCTGAGAAAAAAAATCATTCATGGAGAAACGTGAACCCTGGAAGGAGAGAGAATGAGGAAGAATAGAGGTAGTTGGGACTTCAGGTTTAGTCAAGTGGTGAGAGCCTAGAGTGCCACGGAAATATTGATTCCATTGAATTTGTCAATCAGCTTGCTCTGTGAATTGTTCAGAGCATGTTTAATATGTCCTTGGCATGGGAAGTCAGTAATGAGGAGAGCCTGGATCAGGGATTAAGTTGTGGGCTTTTTAATTAATTAATGGAGGTGAAGAAAAAGGGACAAAGCATGTTCATCAACAAGAATGGGTCCCTCTCTGGATTTAAGCAAAGAAAGTAAATGAAGAAATTATTCAGCTAGCTCCCAAATGAAATGGTGACACTTTGCGCAGCAGTATAGGATTTGTTTATATGAAGTCACATGCGAGTGAATGCTTGGATAGGCTGGTGAGAAGGGGCTTCCCAGGGGAATAAGCAGGCAGGGAGAGAACAGTGCCAAGCAGAGGGTCCCACTGGGACAACCTGAAGTCTGCCTTATTTAGGATGCAGCTGCTCTTCTCCTGCCTATTATTTATCCATTTTCTAGTGTTCATTCCAGGGAGTTACTTATTTTAATCAGAATATTCTGCCTCACATCTCTCTTAGTTGCTTCTCCTTATGTTGCCAACCGTTTCTTGAGCATCCATAAGGCAGTTTCACCTTCCTAGAGACTGAAGGACCTTTCACATCTGCTAAAACTAGACCCTATAGTGTCATGAGAAGCAGGGTTTACAGTCAAATCTGTAAGAAATAGCTCTTTCTATGTTAACTAAAAATTTGACAACTGGTTTTGCAAGAAAGGATCAAGGATGAGGGAAACTTTATCTCAACTCTTTCTCAACTGCTAGGAAGACAATTTCTAAGTCTTGAGTTAATGTTGGCATAAGGGCAGTGGAAAAGGGAAAGGAAAGAAGCACAAAAAGGTACACTCATACAATGCTGGTGGGACTGTAAATTGGTGCAGCTAATTTGGAAAGCAGTATGGAGATTCCTTGGAAAACTGGGAATGGAACCACCATTTAACCCAGCTATTCCTCTCCTGGGACTATACCCAAAGGACTTAAAAACAGGATACTACAGGGACACAGCCACATCAATGTTTATAGCAGCACAATTCATAATAGCTAAACTGTGGAGCCAACCTAGATGTCCTTCAGTGGATGAATGGATAAAAAAAAAGTGGCATATATATACAATGGAATTTTACTCAGTATTAAAAAAGAACAAAATCATGGATTTTCAGGTAAATGGATGGCATTTGAGAATATAATGCTAAGTGAAGTCATCCAATCCCAAAAAACAAATGTCGAATATTTTCTCTGATATAAGGAGGTTGACTCATAGTGGGTAGGGAGGGAGAGCATGAATTCTAGATAGGGAAGAGGGGTGGGAGGGAAAGGGAGGGACAGGGGATTAGCAAGGATGGTGGAATGTGATGGACATCATTAGACAAAGTACATGTATGAAGACTGGAAATGGGTGTCAACATACTTTATTTTTTTATACAGAGATACAAAAATTGTATATATGTGTATTAAGAATTGTAATGCAAAAAAAACAAAGTACATGTATAAAGGCATAAATTGGCATGAACATACTTTAGATACAGAGATATGAAAAATTGTGCCCTATATGTGTAATAAGAATTATAATGCTTAAAAAAAAAGACAGAAGCAGAGACAACAAAGGGGAAGAGAGTATGGCAATGACTGGGAATGGGAGAAAAAAGAGAAAGGAAAATAGAGTTAACATGTTTTGAGGAATCTAAATAGTCAATGTGTCTTTTCTCTTAAGAACAAGAAGAATAATATATCCCTACTTAGCTTCTCAACCTTAATAAATTTCAAAATAATGCTGAGGTAACTGTGGCTCGTATAATAGAAAGTCTACCTTACACATCTTCTCCAGCCAAGGTTTCTGTCAGGAATGCATCTCATATGAGATAGGGAAACCCTGAAGTCACTTCACTATCCCTGTAACTAGCAGGGCACCAGGATCCAAGCAGATTGGAGTGAGTGTCGCAGATGATGTACCCTTCCAGTGAATACATTAACTTCTGCATCAGGAATCTCCTCAGACAGGAGGGTGGGAGGAAATGGGGAGGCCCAGAACAATTGAGATTTCCATTGGATTGATATGCTTTTAACCAGGCAATGCTGTTTTAAAATCAAACCACCTCCCTGCTTGCAGAAGTAATGGAGCCATTAGAATGCTATTTAGGATTAAGAAAAAAATAGAACTCATCATACACATAATGGGTTAACATGGTTAAAATGTAAGAGAGCCTTTTCCCCTTCTACCCTGGCTACTACTACTGTTTTCTCTTGATGAAACCGGGAGCTAATGAAGTCAAACTGCATAAATCTGAGGAAAATCAGACAAGTGAGAGACAGAGAAAAGAAAAAGTAAAGGTAACCTTGAGGTGACAGGGAATCAAAATAAGTAGGATGGAAAAAAAAAAAGAGAGAAGGAAAGTCAAACTGATCTGAGTGTCTCAGCCAAGAGTGGTCAGTTCACTCTTAATTGCCCCAGCTGCATAATTTCTACGTGCTTTTTGTAACATGCAGTGATCCAAAGATCATCTGTTTCTCAGTAGATCTAACTCTCCCACATGGGGATGCTTCACAGTTCTGGACTTAGCGTTTTCCTCTGAAAACAGTTCAGGGCAATATGGGTGCTTCCTTTCAACAATTAATGCTCTAAACACATTGATAGGAAAAATGGCATCCTTTCTTGGGGTTGGTGAGCAAGGGCTTAGCAAGGTTTCAAGGAGGGTTTTTAATAAGTCAGAATGCATTTCCTTAATCTTTTCCTGTTCTCAAGAGGCCCCTTGGTGAAGAACAAGCTATAAGAGAAAGCCTGTGTCTGGGCTGGGTTTTGTATGATGTGCAGGGCAGCCACCCTCCAGTCTCCATCAGATTTGCAGACACCATCTTTCTCGCTGTTGGAGAGTCTACCGTTACAGTCTTCTTCACATTGCAACCTGCAGTGTGCCCATCCTGTTGAACTGTCATCCACAGTTATGCTCTCTGAGGGGTTATACAGAGAGAAAGAGAAAAAGGAGCAAGCACATGGATAGGGAACAAAAGAATGCAGAAGTAAAGAAAACATCTCTAAATGCTGTTCTCCATTGGACCTTGAGTCTGATGACTGTCATGTCTTGGTACATTTCCCCCAGATTGCCTTTCTCTATTTTATGTTTTACACTGTCTTTTTGCCTTTAATTTCTTGTATCTTTCTCATTTCTTTTTCTTTTTCTATTGTTCCACTTTTGTGGAGCTTCCATGTTTATAGAGTCTCTGCAAAACATCCTGTGAAGCATACAATAAAATGTCTGACAGGGCTCTAAATTCAGGAGCTAATAATCAGGCTTGTGAAACAAAACTAATAAACATGACCCATTTAGCAAAGAATACTCTGTTGTTCAGATGTTTGAGGGAGATATGAAGCAAAAAGTGTAGTGGTATTGTTCTTCATGCTTCTGGCTATAAATGCAACTGCTCACATTCCTAAACTACCAAGCTCCCCCAGGCCAAGGTTTAAATCCATTTCACTCATCCTATGAAGGACGACTTAGAATTTAATGTTTCTGCAAATAAAAAGAAGAAACTTGACACAGATCCTCCCAAGCACATTTGGGCCAGGCAGAGCTTTGGAATTCACACTGACTGATGGATCATCCTGTATTATTAGAAAGAGGAATCCCTACATTTCCCATTCATCCACACTCTCATTTACATGAATTGAAAGGGGAATGGGGGGGGGGGAGAGAGAGAGAGAGAGAGAGAGAGAGAGAGAGTTGTTACTACATGGATTACCAAGGGTTTTTGTTCTGTCACCTAACACCCAGTATTATATTTCCTTCAGATTTACTGACCAGAACAAATTGAGAAAATTCATATTTTTTTTTCTTAAAATGGAAGTCAGTTCTTTAGTTTGGAAAGAAGAAGAAGGAGAAGAAGAAGAAGAAGAAGAAGAAGAAGAAGAAGAAGAAGAAGAAGAAGAGGAAGAGGAAGAGGAAGAGGAAGAGGAAGAGGAAGAGGAAGAGGAAGAGGAAGAGGAAGAGGAAGAGGAAGAGGAAGAGGAAGAAGAAGAAGAAGAAGAAGAAGAAGAGGAGGAGGAGGAGATTGAGTGGATTCCTACCATTTTCTCTGTTCACAGTTCTGAAGAGGGCAGAGGAGCCAAGACACATGTCAGACATCTAATTTCTACCCTATCCCATCTTCTTGCCACACAACCTTGAACTTTCTTTTTTTTAAATTTTTTTATTGTTGGTTGTTCAAAACATTACATGTTTCTTGATATATCATATTTCACACTTTGATTCAAGTGGGTTATGAACTCCCATTTTTACCTCATATACAGATTGCAGAATCACATCAGTTACACATCCATTGATTTACATATTGCCATGCTAGTGTCTGTTGTGTTCTGCTGCCTTTCCTATCCTCTACTATCCCCCCTCCCCTCCCCTCCCCTCCCCTCTTCTCTCTCTACCCCCTCTACTGTCATTCATTTCTCCCCCTTGTATTATTTTTCCCTTTCCCCTCACTTCCACTTGTATGTACTTTTGTATAACCCTGAGGGTCTCCTTCCATTTCCATGCAATTTCCCTTCTCTCTCCCTTTCCCTCCCACCTCTCATCCCTGTTTAATGTTAATCTTCTTCTCCTGCTCTTCGTCCCTACTCTGTTCTTAGTTACTCTCCTTATATCAAAGAAGACATTTGGCATTTGTTTTTTAGGGATTGGCTAGCTTCACTTAGCATAATCTGCTCTAATGCCATCCAATTCCCTGCAAATTCTATGATTTTGTCATTTTTTAATGCAGAGTAATACTCCATTGTGTATAAATGCCACATTTTTTTATCCATTCGTCTATTGAAGGGCATCTAGGTTGGTTCCACAGTCTTGCTATTGTGAATTGAGCTGCTATGAACATCGATGTAGCAGTGTCCCTGTAGAATGCTCATTTTAGGACTTTAGGGAATAGACCGAGAAGGGGAATAGCTGGGTCAAATGGTGGCTCCATTCCCAGCTTTCCAAGAAATCTCCATACTGCTTTCCAAATTGGCTGCACCAATTTGCAGTCCCACCAGCAATGTACAAGTGAACACTTTTCCCCACATCCTCGCCAGCACTTGTTGTTGTTTGACTTCATAATGGCTGCCAATCTTACTGGAGTGAGATGGTATCTTAGGGTGGTTTTGATTTGCATTTCTCTGACTGCTAGAGATGGTGAGCATTTTTTCATGTGCTTGTTGATTGACTGTATGTCCTCCTCTGAGAAGTGTCTGTTCAGGTCCTTGGCCCATTTGTTGATTGGGTTGTTTGTTCTCTTATTGTCTAATTTTTTGAGTTCTTTGTATACTCTGGATATTAGGGCTCTATCTGAAGTGTGAGGAGTAAAGATTTGTTCCCAGGATGTAGGCTCCCTATTTACCTCTCTTATTGTTTCTTTTGCTGAGAAAAAAACTTTTTAGTTTGAGTAAGTCCCATTTGTTGATTCTAGTTATTAACTTTTGTGCTATGGGTGTCCTATTGAGGAATTTGGAGCCCGACCCCACTGTATGTAGATCGTAGCCAACTTTTTCTTCTATCAGACGGCGTGTCTCTGATTTGATATCAAGCTCCTTGATCCATTTTGAATTAACTTTTGTGCATGGCGAGAGAAAGGGATTCAGTTTCATTTTGTTCATATGGATTTCCAGTTTTCCCAGCACCATTTGTTGAAGATGCTATCCTTCCTCCATTGCATGCTTTTAGTCCCTTTATCAAATATAAGATAATTGTAGTTTTGTGGATTGGTTTCTGTGTCCTCTATTCTGTACCATTGGTCCACCCGCCTGTTTTGGTACCAGTACCATGCTGTTTTTGTTACTATTGCTCTGTAGTATAGTTTGAAGTCTGGTATCGCTATACCGCCTGATTCACACTTCCTGCTTAACATTGTTTTTGCTATTCTGGGTCTTTTATTTTTTCATATGAATTTCATGATTGCTTTCTCTATTTCTACAAGAAATGCCGTTGGGATTTTGATTGGGATTGCATTAAACCTATAGAGAACTTTTGGTAACATCGCCATTTTGATGATGTTAGTTCTGCCTATCCATGAACAGGGTATATTTTTCAACCTTGAACTTTCAACAAGGAAATCAAACTTAAACAGATGGAAAGAACAGAGACCAGAACAGTTTTTGCTGGAAGTTACAGCCTTAAAAGAGGGGATCTTTTCCAGTCTAATTCTAAATCTCATGATAGACTTAAGGATCCCCTAACACAGTCTTTACTTTTAATATAGTAAGAACTGACTTTCAGCAAACAGGCCCAAATCTACAACATAAAGTACAATATATAATCAAAAAGCAAAACCTTACATCATAAATGTTCTATCATCTCAACTCTGCAAACATAGATGGCATTTTTTGGGGGCATGACTTAATAATCATTTCTCTATATAACAGTTAATAACTTTTCCATGTCCTGTATAGTATAAATCCACTGCAGAATTATAACTGGGTTAAAATGGTTCAAAGAAATTCAGTTTTCCCAAATCTCCAAGAAGAACTCAATCATTTTTGGATGCTGAGAGTAATCGAGCATCTATATATTATAATTTTATTAATTACATATAATCCTTATATAATATGTTTGATTATTCCAAAGATGAAGCCTCATAGACTCTTTTAAATAAGAACCAATATTTTCTTATATGTTTCTAACATATTCAACAACAACAACAAAAAATTCTTTTAGAAGGTTTGGTTTCCTTAGACCTACAACATTTTTCAAAATCCAATGAAGAGCTTGGGTATGGAGACTGGATGTTTGCTCTCAGTAGCTGTGCTTATCCATGCATTTTGCAGTTCACATATCAAATCCCACGTAACAATCCTAGCCTAACATTTTAGTCAGCTTTTCATTGCTATGACTAAAATACCAGACAAGAAAAACTTAGAGGAGGGAAACTTTATTTCAGAGGTTCAGTGCACACTGACTAACGCCATAGCTGTGGTCCTAAGGTGAGGCAGAACATCATGGCATAATAATGTGGCAAAGGAAAGAAGCTTTAGGACATGGCAAGCAGGAAGCAGAGAAAATGCACCTCTCACCAATGACAAAATATGAACTCCAAAGGCATACCTCCAGTGACCCACTTCCTTCAGCCATATCCTACCTGCTTTCAGTTACTGTCCAGTTAGTCCATATAAGTGGACTAATACACTGATTAGATTGTGTTTCGTGATCTAATCATTTCATCTCTAAACATTTTTGCATTGTATCACATATGAGCTTTGAGGGACACCTCATAACTCAACCATAATAGCTAAGAAAGGAAGCCCATTATTGTTGTTCCTATAAAGGTCTTATGAATGTGCTATATAGGGTTTACAGGTCAGGAAGCTAAGAGAAATCAGTATCCTCATCATTGGGCCCACACATAATTGGATGTGAGAAAAAAAAATGCTTTGATTTTCCAAGAGTAAAACAAAACAAAACAGTGCCAAAACAAAACAAAACACACATCAAAACAGGAAAGAAAAAATAAATAGAAAATACAACAGAGAAATTCACTCTTTTCTTTTTGTCCAAAATATTCTCCTTATCAAAAGAGATTCCAAACTAATCTTCCTGCCTCTTATCCAACCAATAGATTGATTTTAAGATATTAAATCTAATATCTTGAACCATATGAAAATGCAATTTTAGGTAAAAGAAGGTCAAATATTGACAATTTCATAGGGTTTAATTCTATGCTCATTTTATATATTTCTTCCATATACAAAATTCTCTAATGTCTATAATATTGTAGATTAAAACAATAACTCAAATGGAGAACTCATGAGTTCCCCTTACCTAGCAGGTTGTATGCCTCTACCTCTTACCTAATGGAGTTCTTCGATAGAGCACCCTATCTCAGTGCTGCAATTAATTCCTCTGGTGTGTTTGTTTTATTTATTCTTTTCTATTCTTTTACAATTCTCCATCCCTTCCATCTGCCCAACAACTTCTAAGCTTTGTTCAAATGTTGAGCACAACCCTTAAAAAAACATGAAGATTTCCTAAAAAAAATCATACTTCCAGGAAACTTCCCTCTCTGGAATATACCCTGAATTGAATGATTGACTTGACATTATCATATATTATTTATTGGCTCATATTTGAGCCAATAGAATTGGAATATGATTGACTCGATAACATCACATACACAGATATGTGTGTGTATGTGTGTGTGTGTGTGTGTGTGTATATATATATATATATATATATATATATAAACATCCTGCTATTTAAGTTTCAGTTGGCTTTTGTATACCTGACTAAACATGAAGCACTTACAAAATAAAAATATTTTATCTTTTCATTTTTTTAAAGATTGGCACTGTCTACCCCCAGGATGGGGACTACATCTGAGGCACCAAAACAGACCTCATTAGTTAAATCAACCCTTCTCCAACAGTTTATTTCTATGTAGTAACCACAAAATGCCTATCTAGACACTGTGAACAGCCTTTAAATAGCAACTTTCCTTCCAACTCTCTGTGACTGCAATTTGTGAATACATATTGCTCCAGTAAGTACTGGTTATGGGTCATAAAAGAAAGAAAAATAACACACCAGCAATCAGTCAGACTCTCCTTCCCAAACCTGCCTCCAGTACCGATTGTTCGAAATCATTACTTACCCAATCAGTCTGTTAGTAAAGTGGCTGGCTAAAGACACCCACCAGGCACACAGGAAATCACTACTGTTGGAGATGAGGAAGCGTTGTCCTAACAATAATAGCACAAAGTTATCGAGTGCTTATTATATGCAGGGTGCTATTTTAAGTTCCTCAGAAGCCTCCTCTCATTTAATCTTCACAAACTCCTGTGGGATCTATACACTTCGACAGTTGAGGAAATGGTTGCAAAGAGTAGCTAAGAAACCTGCCCAAGCTTGGTCACTAGAAAGTGGTAGAATCTGAACCATATGTTAGAGCTTTCTCCTTCTGGAGCATGGTTTTCTAGAGACTACACACTCAATGTATCACTGAGACCTAATCCAAGGTAAATGGTGGGCCCATGGCTCTACAACTACTGGCTGGCTGCTCTGGGATGGAAAAATAACTGATTCCTTTGAGTTCACTCCATCCCAATGCTATTTCAACTAAGTACCCCTGAGCTTTGTGAATAGATGAGGAGAGTAAACAGAAGAAGAAGAAGAATTCTATGTTGGCTCCATGAATAATACTGCTCATTATTATAAAAACTCCACTCAAGTTATCACTTTCTTTAAACCATAGGAAGAAATTCTTGGACACCAGGAAAAATGGAAAACAAATGGGAAATATGAGAATTTATTCTGTACATTGCTCTGCAATTTTTGGTAACCATTTCAGGTTATAAATATGCACCATTTATATGTAATTTTTCCCATTGATTATGTGTTTCCTATGGACTTTCAGGGAGTATAGAACATTGTCCACAATTGGAATTTTTCCATGGGTAAAAGGAAATTTGCCTATAAATGATTCTAATGCAGTTCATGACTCCAGAGAACTGGGAAGAGTAGACATCTATTTTAAATAGACAATAGAAAACAAACACCAACTTTTGTAGTTCGTCAAGTATCTTAGTGAGTCTTATACACATGCACAATCTTTAAAACTAAACAGAAAACCATCATAAAGCTGACCTTGGCTGCTATTTATGATCTTTATTGCCTGCAAGAAACTTTCATTTGGATTTCTTTTTAAAAATACTCCTAGACCTGGATGTGGTAGTGCACATCTGTAATCCCAGTGATTTAGGAGGCTGAAGCAGGAGAATTGCAAATTTGAGACCAGCCTCAGCAATTTAGTGAGACCTTCAGCAACTTGGCGATACCCTGTCTCAAAATAAAAAAATAAAATAAAATAAAAAGTACTGGGAATGTAGTTCAGTGGTAAAGTGTCCCTGGACTAAATCCTCAGCAAAACCAAAACGACAACAACAACAACAAACACTCTTCCTAGACTTCAGAAATTTAAATCTGCTGACTTTTCCTTGGTTTGCGAGGTGAACCTCTTGCACCATCTCCCTGTGTACATGCTCCACTATGCTCTGCTCAGTCTTGCCTGGCACTGAGCTATTTGTACATGTATCATTTCTCTGTTCTATGCTCTAATTTGTTCTTTGGATCTGCTCCTTCATTTAATGTTTCTTTCTTCTCTTCTTCTGTCCCCTCCCTGGATTCAAATCCCTAGCAAAAAGGAATCACAGAAATATAAGCCCAGGGTAACCAAGTACTTTAAGATGTGGTTGTTTTCTGAGCTTTATGTTCTACTCCTATTTTTTTTTTTTTTACAATGGATCCTCTGGACAACCAGTTAATGTACTTACTTTTCTCCCTTTATAAAGTGGAGGTTACAGTGCTGCCCTTTGTCTTAAGAAATGACATGTTGCACCCTGGAAAATCAACCCCAGGTTCATGAAGAGCTGCCTTCCTTATGCTTGGTGGCTGAACTGAGCCAGTGCCCAGTGAGCTGAAGCAAAGCAAATGAAGCCATGTCTGCCTGTGATGACCAATGCTCTAATGAGATTTCCGACAATGAACACACATCCTGCATTTTGTTTTATTTCATTTTAATTGAAAGCTTAGGAAATGCTTCATGCTTCATAAATGTTCTGTTATTTTCAGATCAATCTACTATGCTGGAAAACTTAATAAACAAATAGATAATGGTCCTGCTGAGTTGTGCAGCATTCCTTATTCACATCTTGCCAGCTTCACGCCCTGCCCACAGATCCTTCTGTCTTGATTTTTTTCTCTTAGTATTGTTTAGGGTTTTTTAAAATTTTTTAAAAGACATTAATTTTCAGAAAGCTATGTTCTATTGCAGAAAGGGTGGTAAAGACCAGAGCAACCCTCTTATGAATTACTTTGCATTTAACTGGTTTTTGGATTATATGTAATGCTTCATGGTTAACTCTTTTTTTTTTTTTTCAAATTAGATAATAATCAGAATAGAATTGTTTCCTCCATTTAAAACAACATTTTTAAAGAAAGTAAACCTAATCTCTAGGGTATATAAAGAACTCAAAATGCTAAGCACACACACAAAAAAATCAATAAATGGGCCAAGGACCTGAACAGATACTTCTCAGAAGAGGATATACAATCAATCAACAAATATATATAAAAATGTTCATCATTGCTAGCAATTTTAGAGAAATGCAAATCAAAACTACTCTAAGATTTTATCTCACTCCAGTCAGAATGGCAGCTATTATGAATACAAACAACAATAAGTGTTGGCAAGGATGTGGGGAAAAAGGTATACTCATACACTGCTGGTAGAACTACAAATTCGTGCAGCCAAAATGGAAAGCAGTATGGAGATTTCTTGGAAAATTTGGAATGGAACCACCATTTGACCCAGCTATCTCTCTCCTTGGTCTATATCCAAAGGACTTAAATCAGCATACTACAGGGATACAATCACATCAATGTTTATAGCAGCACAATTCACAATAGCTAAACTGTGGAACCAACCAAGATACCCTTCAATAGATGAATGGATGAAACAATTGTGGCATATATACACAATGGAATATTACTCAGCAATAAAATAAAATAAAATCATGGCATTTGCAGGTAATTGGATGGAGTTAGAGAAGATAATGCTAAATGAAGTTAGCCAATCCCAAAACACCAAATGCTGAATGTTTTCTCTGATATAAGGAGGCTGACTCATAGTGGATTAGGTAGGGGGGGCATGGGATGAATAAACAAACTCTAGATAGGGCAGAGGGTTGAAGGGGAAGGGAGGGGCCATGGGGTTAGAAATGATGGTGAAATGTGATGATCATTATTACCAAAGTACATGTATGAAGACACAAACTGCTGTGAATATACTTCGTATACAACCAGAGATATGAAAAATTGTGTTCTATATGTGTAATAAGAATTGTAATGCATTCCTCTGTCATATATAAATTTAAAAAATAATTTTAAAAAAGTAAAACAGAATTTTTGGAATTATCTCCTGTTAGTCCTACATGTGATGTGTCATTCTGGTGTGTTATATTCAGTTCCTACTAAACCAGTGCAAATAGTATATGGCATGTAATGAATAAAAGGCAAATTGCTAGATCCCTCAGGATTCTTTGCCTTGTTGCCTCTGCATATCCCACTTTACAAAGCTCAAAAGTTAATACTAAATGGAAATAGATTAACACATAAAAATTAGTTGCCCATGATCAGTGGCTTTAGGGTGGGATATCTCAGAAACAAAATCTCTGTATTTTTCCAATTAGAATTAGTGGAAAATGTCAGTCATTTACTCAAAGTTCCCAGAAGGGAAAATTGGGAAAGAAGTAGAAGAAAATAATTATTGCTCGAGTATAGGGACTGTATTGAGTAATTATTAAATGTAGTGAATGTAGAACAATGTCTGACATTTAGAAATCACTCAAAATATAATAATAATGATGATGGTAAGTCTCATGCAAGCTAGAGATGGTACATGGCAGCTACTTGTTAAATAATTGTTAATTGTTTTAAATGAGCAAATGAACAGTTTTATTCCTATACATCCCTAAGAAGTGGTAGGCAATTTTCAAGGTTGTCCCCATTCCTCTATATATTCCCTCTTGAGCCCCACTAATATAATGCTGACCTGAAGCACATGCTAAGGCCTTAGAGGATGCTAAGGACTCAACATGAAGAGATAGGTTGCTTCTGTAACTCTCTGCAAATGTAAGGGTCCTGAGTCTTGTTCATGATAATCTGGAATAGGTACCACAGTCCTAATGGCTCCTTAAGTCCATACTATTATAATGGCTAAAATTTGACATGTTAAGCATGGCATGTGGAATAAAAACTTTAAGTGAATAAAAAGGAGAAATAAATAGGAAAAGAAAAGACCAACAGAGAATGTTCATTATTTCTTGGGTAGAAACTGAAATAATCTCTGTGCACTGGTATTTAGTGGTTTCTAGTCTATACCAGAGGATTTGAGAACTGAGGTCAGAAATCATTTGGTAGAATACATAGCAGATGTCTGGATTGATAGGTGGCAAAATTCAGGTCAGAAAACTCTAAAAATATCAGGAAAATGGGTGAAATTTGAACAAGCAAAATTAGAAGTAATGAGAATCAATACAAAGCAACACTGACAAAACAGAGGGATTTGTTCTGCCTTGGTAGGCATCAATGGATGACAGCTGCTTGAATTCCCCATCAAACTATGGATAGTGAGATGCAATGACAACTCAAATGGGGAGATACTATGAACCAGCAGAAGTCTGTGACCATGGGTATCCTCAGCCCTTTCAGTGCTACCATTCTGTTACTAACTAGTCCTCTCTGTAGGCTTGTATGGCAGTTGCTAAAGAAACAAGATTATTCCCTTGTTTTATAGGGTGATTAGGGTTCTGATGTAGAAGGGTCAGAGTGAAGGAAGTATTAGTTGGATGGAAAACAAACTCAGAGTTAGGCAATCCCATATTTTGTGACTTCCATGTGTTGCCTGATTCTGTATGAAAAGATATGTGCTTCAATTTATAAACATGGAATCATTACTTGCTTCTGCTGTACCATGCTGTCTCTTCCCAATTTCTTCATATATATAAATAAATAAGTGGAGAAGAGATGAACAAGAGGAATGGATGAGATTGTACCCTCATTCTTATGTGTGCTTCATAAGTATCTTTGTTTTTTTCTTCCATAGTAAAACTATTAACCCACATGAGATGTATATGGATGAAAGGTACCAGATACCTTTGTTTTTGTTTAATGTCTAAAACAACTATAGCATCTAAGGAAAAGGAAATTATAGAAGAACTAAGAGTGAATGTCCCCACCTTCTTCAGAAATAATACTCAAGCCAGTAGAACCAAGGAGAATGAGTAGGGGAGGGATGGCAAAGGTAGAGGAATGTGCAAGTCAAGGAACCTGTACATGTGCTTGACCTTCAGGTAGGAGAACACGCACACTGATGTTTAAAGACTGAGGAGGTGGGCTTTAAGATTCCCTAAGCCTTGAGCAGACATAGGTGCTGTATCAGTGTACACCATCACAGGAAGGGAATGGAAAAGAAATGATTGAGAGGGTTGAATGAGACCCTGACTTTATATTTTTTGTGTATTTTATATTCTGCCCTAATTAATCACAAAAGTGCTTTAACCATGTATCAGTCGTCATGGTATGGGTCTCACTAGGGAAAGTTGCGTTGCAATTTTTTACAAAAGCCAAATAAAGAAGTTGGCTGTGAGGAACGTACAGTAAATCTCCTCATTAATGAAAATCTGTTTTTAAGGCGATTTGCTTTGGTTCACAGCTTATTTTCAAGATCAGGATTAATATTAATTGTAAATTTATGGAAAATGGAAATACTTAAGAGGCAGCAGGTTTTCTGAACATAGCTGTGTATGTCCTCTGGGGATACATGACTTGGAAGAAGGTGGCTTGCATGGCAGATTACATAACTGGTATGATTATGGGCTGTGCATGCATTCTTGATGTCCAGAACAGCTGCATGCTTGTAAAGGTTTGCATCTTAAAGTTGATATGGAGTCCCCTGGGCATTGTGAAGATTTGCATAGGGAGTTCAATATGGCTCACATCTTCTTGTACTCTGGTAGTCATAACAACTATATTAGTAGTAAATACTTATTAGGCACTTAATAAATGTGAGACACAGTTTTACTTATTTAATCCTCACAGTAAATCTTTATGTTAGATTTCTTCATTATCCATATTTTTGATAAAAGGGGTATGATCTACTGAAAGGTCAAGACTTTTTCCAAGACTGTATAGTTAGTAGATGATATAGACATACCTTGAAGCCAGACATGGTGGTTCCAACATCTATTTGATCAAGTGTATGACCAACCTGTCTATGCACATACACTAAAACTAGAATTATGGGCTGGAGATATAGCTCAGTTGGTGGTTGGTAAGTGCTTGCCTCACATTCACACCTTGGGTTCAAACCCCAGCACCAAAAAAAAAAAAAAAAACAATAACAACAACAACAAAAACTACTGCAATTTTGATGAAGGCACACAAGTATTGAGTTGTATATAAATTATATCCATGTGATAAAACACCTAGCCAATATAGCACACTAGGAAAACTACATAATACATACCACACTTCATGAATTCTAAGGCACATATTTTATTCATAAGTTACTATTTCTGAAATGGAATTCCATCTAAGAGTAGATAAAAAAGTGTAATATTTCAGTTTAATTGGCACTATGTTTCTTTTTCCAAGACTCATTAAATAATGGTATATCTTACAACCAGTGGCATCTTATTGTCCGTAAAATATGGAAGGCAGCTTTTAATAACTAAGCACATTAAATGAAGAGATGATATATGAATGCAGATAAAATAATGTTGACAGGTGTGTGTGTATATATATATATATATATATATATATATATATATATTCTGACTGAAGTTTAACACATCTCAAGAAACATAGGAGGCACATTTCCTCAAGGACAAGGTCCATTAAATACCAAATTATATTGTATGAATATATGGATATGTCACAATGAACCCCACTACTGTGTACAATTATAATGTACTAATAAAAGTATAGTAGAAAGATATCAAAAGAAAACACAGTCCACTGATAGAGTAACAAATATGGACTAATATCTTTAAGAAAACCAGAGTACAAAATAAGGAATAAACGCATCAATTAACCCAGCCTTTGTGACAAACAAAGGATTGCAGTTTGATAAATGAGCAGTGGAGGGGTGATTATCTCATTAAGCAGAATAATGAAAGAGTTTAGGAGTCCGAGGCAAGCTCACCCTGGTCAGAATCCTAGCTCTGCCCTTGTTACATACCAGCACACAAGTTGCCATCCTATCAGTGAGCCTCATACTGGAGAAAACATACATCCTATGTCTTTGAGTTAGCCAAAATACACCAGACTTCAGACAGAAAACAGATGTGCATATCCATCACTACTGTTTTCATTCATATGCACATGCTTCCTAATCTCTCAAAGCCTCAGGTTCCTAATCTGAGAAACAGGGAGAAGGCCATCTTTGAAGTGGTTTTCTAAAATATATCATTAAAACAGTGTACACCGTTCTTTCCAAATATTAAGTACCCATTAAAATCTAATGTTTATTACTTCTTTAGCTGATGTGAGGATGAGTCCGAAGCATTTCATTCTATACCCTGTGCCTCCTTATTCAGTTACTATATAATAACATCTGATGTTTCACTATATTGTGTTAGTGGTAGTATTCCTGAAGCATCCTGGGAGTATTTCCATTTGCCATCCTGCAAAATATTTCCATGGGCAATGACATCATTTGATAAGACAGTGCTAGCTCTCTTTCTGGGCATTTAATTCTAAATGCTCCAATACATCATTTATAGGAATCAGATTTACAATAATTAAAATACATTTACATGTTCTATTACAACTTTCATATCATCTATATATTATCACCTATATGTTTAATAAATTCTGTGTAAAACTATGTTCATTTATTTCTATATTTCAGACCATACAGCTATATAATCATACCTACTTTGACTGGGGACACATTATGAAATAGGAGCCTGTTTATACTTTTACAACTTTTGACTCCAATGGGCTTGGGTGAGAATTATACATGGTTGCCGCAGTCTGGCTGGGCACAAATCACGAGCCACTGAAGCAGGAACAAACTTTATTTTTAAACTGCAGGAAAATACTTCACACAGCTCCCGGGGAATCCTCCCGCGCCACGAGGCTTGTCCAGGAACCCCCAGCTGGAAATAAATCTCCCGGAAATCCCTCCTCCTGCACTTCCCCAACCAATGGGAACTCTCGGGGAATCCCCGGAAATCCCCAGGAGAACTCCAAAATAGTGCGAGAACTCAAAAGTTGCGGCAGAGGCGGATAGTAATGCCTCGCCTGTCAATCAATACTGTTGGCAAAATGCCAGGGGCCATACAGACTCAGCGTGGCTCTCAGCACACGGTTACTGATTTACCCCTGGAATGGGAGAGGTAGGCTGTGGAACTTAAGCATTTTTCTACTTTTAAGGATGAATTTATATTTTAACAAGGAACACAGTACAGGACATTTTTTTAAGATTTTGGTTTCAAGTTAATTGATTTTTAACTTTAAATCGAATTTGATCACAAAGACATCAGAGCTAGGGATGATCCAGTTGATGTGTTTGGCTCCTTTTTGTTTCCGGTCTCATAAGTTAGCCCCAGTTGCCTGAGAGATGAGAAGACAGATGGGAATGGAGATGCAAACTAAGTCATGGACTTATGATGCTTACTTCTAGATTCTGTTGTCTGCTTCATCCTCATAAAAAGAAAAAGGGGCTCATCACACTCAGAAAAGGGCCATACCATTCTCTTTTAGAGGACTTAAGTTGGAAGACAGAAACAATGCCTCAGTTTCATTTATTCTCATTGATCTTTAAATATCAATAAGATCTTAGAGATATAATGTCCAGGTTTCATCTCAATAGTTTTTCTAACAGATGCTTGGGCTTCAGAATACATAAGGCTAGTAACCACTGCCATGGTTATTTGAGACTGATACTGTCTTTGTTACAGTTGAAAATCAAGCAATAAACAATTCACCTGCTATGCAAAGGGCATGAAAAAAATGCGTATTTAATGACTGAATAGTTTTTTGATTTGGATCAAATGTTATGTCCTATTATGCATGAAGTTTATTCTGAATTTTATATTCTATATTAGCTCTAAATCTGAACTATATGTACATATGATCTATATCAGTTTTAAAATCTTATATCTTTTTCCTTTTTTTTAATCTCCTGAGAAAATAAGTGGTGTTGGAGAAAGAGGTCATTATTTGAAGCTATACACCTGGTTTCAAATCTCAAATATGCCTCAGTTCATGTTGCATACCTTTGGACAGGTAATTAAATTGATTGAGCTTTAGAACCTAGATTTCTAAGGTGGAAATGATAATACTATTTCCCAGGGCTGTTATGAAGATTAAATAAATTTAAAATGCAGCATATATGAGGAATTCCACAAATGCTGCTTTCTGTATTTTCTCTAGATTAATCAGAAAATTTCAGGTTATCTGCCTTCTGCTTAATTATAATCTAGGCACAGTGAGTTAGTTAAAAAAAACACTTAAAAAGTTAAAAAAATTTATGTTACTATTTAATTAACCCTGCTATGTGATACTCTGTAGTTAGTTGTTAAATCCTGTGTTGCAGGTACAATTTATGAAAAGCATCTTGGCAGTAAGGTATACTTGCTGAGTGATGCTGTTCATCATTCCAGCACTTTGACAAAGATTATTTCCTATTGCTCTGAGTGGAAAAGGTTAAGCATACCACCAATCAACAGGGAGGCCTTCTAATAATATCCAAATTAAATGGTTGTGTAAATGACACTTCTTTTAAAAGCTGATCCTGTTTTTATTTTTTCCTAATCTCTGGTTTAGAATTACAGAGGCTAAAACAAGTATTTTTTTTTTTTTTGCTAATATGTAGAGATATTTAAGCAAATCCTTTCAATGTTAATGAAATTCTCATAACAAGTAGGAGGTTAGAGAACTTTGTGACCAAGACCAACATTTCTTACTGCAAAGAATGTCAGGGAATAACACACCTACTATCTTCAGAAGAAATAGATGTCAACAAGGAAAATACTAAACAGGAAGAAAAAAATCTAAAAGGATCTACTCCTCTACTTGGGACCCCTGGAGAAAATGTGCTTTGGTGCTCAAAAGACAATAGACATTTCCAAAGACAGCCAATGAAATAGATATAACAGTGCACAGTTGTTTAGGTGTGAATTTTATACCTACTCTACACACATAATTGAACTTTATCAAGAAATTGGGTGGTGTTGGCCCTCAAGTCAGGCCTCTGCTTCCAGGTCCACAGCCATTGGTTCTGTATTCCAGTACCCATGTAATGGCTTGTATGATCATATCACATTTAAAAAAAAATTAAAGAAGCTCTTGCTCATTTATTCAGTAGGCCTTTCGATGAACATTTAAGCATCACTCGTTCTGTACTCTGTTAATGTTGAACAGCTTATTAGAAATCTCTTCTGGAGGGTCTCTTAATGAAGACCAGGTTTGTTATTTATCAGTATTGATCACTACCTGGCAAGGTCATTGGCTAAAACATATACTGAATAATTTAGAAACAAAATTTTGTTAGAAAGTGATTGATAGCAGGCAAAATTAAAATGGAAAAATCTTGCTTCTATCTTCTTTACTTTAAATCATGATATATATTAAATCTTTGTATCTTTACAATTAACAAGTTTATTCATGTAAATGGCTTATAATATATATTCACATTTTTTATAATGTAGGCATATAATATATGTATAAGCATATACATATTATGTACATGTATACCTAGATAAGTATGTCATTTAGTGACACACCTACACACATGTATACATGCACATGTGTGTTTGTGTATATGTGTACATATTATACACTGAGAAATTTTATTTGGCATCAAAACTGAATTTTAAACTTTCAAGATATCACTAATCCACCCACAGGGTCGGGCAAATGTAAGTAATCAAATGTTTGGGAAGGACAAACGCCAGGCCTGACAGAAGGAGAAACTGGATTATTATCATCTATTCTAAAGCCTCTGGGTTCACTGTTACTATTAGGTTGTTAGAACAGCATGGAATTGAGACTGGTGGTTACTCCCACAGGCTTCTTTTCAACATGAGTGCCCTGACTATCCTGTCCTTAGGGCTAAGATTTTACTTGACAAAAGGGCCACTATTTATTAGAAGGTTCAAAAACAAGGGTTTTAGGGGGTATCCTAAGAAACCAAATTCCATGCAAGTGTCAGAAATGTCACTATCCCAAACTAACAAGCATTCCCCTGACTTGTGTATATAAATAATCATCCTGCTCTCTCAATGCCCAAGGCAAGTTTTATTTCAGGAATCCTTCGAATCTCTTCTGTACCTTCCTTTTCTACTAACATAGAATTTTTCACCAATATTTCCTTAATTGTCACATGGGACCCCCAAGATGCTATTTTTGTTCTATACACTACAACAAGCCTATTCTTGTCTTAAGTGCTTAAAGCAATTAAATGCCTCCTAAATCCACTATTGGCAGTCTCAGGCTAACAGTGTAGTGGTCCTCTCCTTCTACAAGAATCTGGGAAAGGTAATTTGTTCCTTTCAGTTCGACTTTATGTTTCCTGTATTAACCCTACAAGTTTTCTGTCTGCATAAAATATTACTTTTTTGTCTAAATAGCCCAAGAAAAATCGCAATTAGAGCTGCATGTTTTATCTTCTATACTCTTCATCATCCCTTTGAAATTTTCTTTCTGCGCTCTCTTTCCAATTCCAAGTATCCAATATGGATGCTTTATGATCTTGGGCCTTTTCCTCCAGAAAAATGTCTCTGGCTATGTGAACCCCATGAGTTTCCCTCATCCAACACTTTTTTGCTGTCTCTGGATAATTCCCTGCACCATGGCTTGTCCTCTCTCCCATCCATGGATTTCAACAATTACTTGTCCATTTGTATAGTTAGTTATTAACTGTTTATGTAAAGAGGGTCAAACCAGGAAGAGACTGGTGAGCAGAAAGGACTTGGTCTCTGTCCTCAAGCAGATTTGAGTTGAAACGTAGTTGTAGTTGTTCAAGTAAATTCACCCAGGCAGTATAACAGAGGATGGTAGGATCAAAACAAGGTTCTATAAGGTATTACAGCAGAGGCTCTTACTATTGACACTGGGCATTGAGGGTAGCTTCCTTGAAGATTTGAAAAGAGAATCAAGTAAAGGAAAAATTTTAGTCATTACAGTATCTTCATTGTCATCTACAGTAGTTGTTTGCATTTCTAGTTATAAATAGATTAATCAAATTAGAGAAAGAGATTTGTTTTCCCTAAATAACAAAACTTTATTGCTTGTCCATTTCTGTAAACCCCGAATACTCAAAATGTGATCCCTGGACCAGAATAATCAACAGTTCCTGGGAGATGTTTTAATTTTTGAAGAACTATTCTCACTCCAGACATACTGAGTCTAAATCTGCTTTTTAACAATGTGATTTCCTTACACATTAGATTTGAGAACAGTGTTCTAGAAACCTACTCTATATTGCTTCAACTCTTAATTCTGTCTATGTCCTAGAGACTAATATATGTTTATTGGTGAGATTAAATATTAATACCTATATAAATATTTGAATGCTTTTCAACTTGATAGACTCAAATACAATAAATAATGCCCCAAGTTTATATTCTCATAGCAGTTCTGACATCAAAGGAGACATATTACAAATTTTGTGAACTGTGGAGGTGGAGACACTATTAAATGAAGATTTTCCCACAATGTATCTCTAGCATATTGTGTACTTATGCCATCCAACATTTCAACTGGGTGACAAGTCAACTTGTGCTAAGGAAGTCTGGCAATACCAAAATTTTAGCCTGTGGGCAGTTGCTTCTAACCCACATGCTGACAATTCTTTAATCATGCTCTTTTAAGTTATTTTTCTTAGGTAACTATTTCACTTCAAAATATTCATATTGGATTATTCATTTTACAATGCCCACAAAACTCACCAATTTCTTTGGTATATTTTTTACTCAATCATCACTTATAAGATTAATTCAAATGATAAATGAACAAGTGGCTTTCAATAGTTTGTTTTAAAAAGGAAGTTTTAGGGTACTATATTGATAATGTAGAGATTCATCTCAATCTTCCATATCTATAACTTCTGCCTTTTAACCTAGTCCAGATTTCTCAGTCACCAAAAAATATTCAAGAACATTAATAGTCAAACACATAGTATAGTGAAAGGAAATTTGTGCTCTGGTCTTAGCTGCCTTATTAATTAGGTGTGGTTATGTCCATGTTTCCTGACTGGGCCTAAACATCCTTATCTGCAAAGTAGAAGCAGCAGACCAGCCAATCTCTGCATATTTTAAGATTCTACACACATTTCATTTATCTGAAAATTGGTAATCCATATGTGCTGCATAATGACGGAAACACTTGGGAAAGCATAATGTCCAATTAACCAGCACACTGCCATTTCCCAGGCGTCCTGAATTAGTGTCAGTGTACACTCCTGCATGCAAGCTGCTTCTCTAAATCACGTTCTTCTAAGTGGCAATTTTTGCCAAGTCTAACCGGCACTTGCTTTGACTTGTTGCTGTTTATTTCTTCCTCTAAGCTAACTACAAGATTATACCTTTTAGGACACATATGCCAGATGCTTTCATCCCTGACTTAAAAATCAAGACAAAGATGTCTTTTGGAGTCAAAGTCGTTGACTCTATCAGCAACATTTCCATTCTGCATTAGCATCCTTATGCAAACACTTGCTGATATCTTTCTCTTTTGACTACAATCCTGAGAACAAGGAAAACTCAGAATAGCTCAGTCCCTGCTCCTCCTCTCTTTAGAGATGCCCAGGAGGCCTCCCTTGTCCTCAAAAGCTGTTCTTACTGCTGCCTTCTCTAGGGACAGCATGATGAGACATAAGGCTCCCACCAGTCCCAAAGCCTCCTTTAGTCTTTCCCTTCCTGTCCTTGCATTTCTTTTTCTTTTCTTTATTTCTTTTTTTTAAGAGTGGAAAGTGAAAGGCTTTATTAAAGGATAGCAGAAAAGACTTTCCCCCAGAGGAAGAAGGGGACCCGAAAGGCAGAGTCCTTTCTTTTTGTTTACAACAATCCCACATTGAATTGTACTGTTACTATTATGATATAACCAAAACAAGTTTGTTTCAGATTTGAAGTTGAGTAATTCAACATACTGTTTTCTAGGAGAAATCCATTCCAGCATCTTTCTTTGCCCATTTTGAAAAAACAGCTATGGATTTTCTTTTTAGGCACAGTAGTGTTCCCCTGGCCTTCTAGCCATGATAGCAGTAGTGACAACAGCAGTTTTGATCTGTGAAAATTGACATCATACTAGGCATTTGACACAATCACCTTATTTTATCCTCAAAATTAGCAAAAGAGGATTGTTATCCCCTCATTATAAATAAGGAAACTGAGAATAGAGAAAGTGTATATTCACCAGGGCTTCCTAGCTGGCAAGTGATGGAACAGGGATCTGAAATGGGTTCTTCTGATCTCGAGCCCCTAGTTCCTCTGCTACCCAGATGCTGCTGTTTGTCTCCTAACCCAGGTTGCATGCCAGGATGACAATGCTAATGGCAATCTAGCTGGTCATTTATCCAAAAGGAGGAGGTTCAGGAGGGGGAATTAGTTTTATTCGATGTCCTTAATTTTTCTTTTTGGGTTTCTCTCTTCATCCATTTCACCCCCGCAACCCCGCCTATTTGTGGGTTTAGGAGTTGGGTGTGTTTTGTTATTTCACCCTTCTGGAGCATTTTCAGTTGGTTTAGAATCTCCTGGGAAACTGGGATGAAGTAGCTGAAAGTGGGGGCTCATCAATCTGCATTTTAAAGACCCCCATAGGCATGCCCCAGGATAAACATTTTGAAAAACACAAGAATATCTTTTTTATGTTTTCTATCTTAAGTATATGATAGAATAATCCTATGTCTGGAAAATAGATGTAGATGAGTCCTTTTCCTCACTGAAGTGTTCCCCTAAACCAGAAGAGCATTTCATGAGAAGCCTGTGAATTCTTGTCACTAGTGAGATCCAGTGCTTCTCCATCTGGAATATTTAGATCATTCTCCATGGCCCTGCACTTCCCTTTATTTCCCCATGGGATTTTCTGAATTTAATAGTTCCCAGAAGTTTTCTCCTACATTTTATTTTATTATACTGCCAAATTAAATAGCTATTTTCTTTTTCTTAGTCCAAATATTTCTGTAAATTAAGCAGAATAGCTCTGAATCCTTTCTCTACCACTTGTTAACTATGTTACTTAAGTAAGTATGAGTAAGTTACTTAACCACTATTAGTCTGTTTCCTCATTTGTAAAGGATGGGGGGGGAGATTGTAGTGTTTATGTTCCAGAACTGATGTAAACATTAAATAGTCAATGACACTATGTACTTCATTTACTTCAGAGATTATATGGAAAGCTCCCTCTAAATGGTGCACAGTACAAAACCTGAATGCTGTATAAGGTTGATCTGAAATGAATTATATTACCAGAGTAATGTACAATTTCTGGCATTACTATGCCTGAGTACTACGTATTATCTGATGTTTATCCACATATTTGACTATATATGTTTTGTTTTTATATTTTTGAAATATACTATCTACTAAGATTAATTCTACTTGCTAGTTAAGTTTGGCTTATTGATCATGGGCCCAAAATTAGTTCTGAGAATGACCCTAATCCTACCTAAATCTTTGATTTTTCTAAATCTGTTCCTTCTTCAAATTTTAGTCTGCTCGTAACCAATGATTTGCCTTTGTAAAATGGTTGGTTGAGGATAAGGGTTCAGTCCTTGGCCACACAACCATTTTTTTCCCCTCTCTGTGCAATATTAGCTGGCCTGCTCAGAGACTGAACTGACTACCTTGACCTCATTAGCTTGGCACTCCAAGCAGCTGAGCATTTTGCTTTCATTATTTTAATAATGTGACAATGATTATAAAGATATTGCAAGAGCAGCACTGAATCTAGAAATTTCATTATTCCCATTAGTAATGCAAATCAGGGAAAGTATGCATAAGACAGGGTGAATTAAAGTACTTATAGGCAAATCACAGATCTGGCAAGTAGGTTTAAGAGGGACTATGTGGTATATGAGTATGTGCAGTGAATATGTGACATATTAGTGTGAGGGGGAGTGGGAAGGAAGAGGCAGGGTGGGGAGGGAGAAAAGGAGAAAAGGAGGGAAAGGGGGAGAGAGAACTCTGTTTCCATTAGGCAAAAGAGTAAGATGTATGAAAACAGAAACAATTACAGGGGTGAAAGGAAAAGGGGATAATCCACACAATTCACTTTCTTCCTTACTATATTACATTTTTATATCCTTTAAATACCACTAAATCAAACAACTTGGCAAGCAAGGAAAGGATGCTTTGTCTGTTTAGCATTATACTAACTTTATTTTTGGATTTTTTGAACAAAAAATTTTAATGGAAAACTGTGTGTGTTATTCAACTTAAAAAAAAAAAAACACACAGATTAGGAAACTGGGAATATAAAATTGAACAAGACGAACAAAATTCCTGCCCATATGAAGCTTCCATTCTAATGAGAAGAGTTATACACAAAATAACTCTATGATTGGTAGAATGAATAAGTTAAATCCAAATCTCATATTATTAAATTCTGTAGTGCAAATTAAAAGTATAAATGTTAGAAAGTAGTGAGAGTGAGAGAAGATTTCACCATATAGGTTATTTTGTATTTAAACCAGGGACAAACTTTTTCAGGATCTCCTAATTGGGGAAATTCCCTCCCCTTTAGGCACCTCACAGGACTGGCTATGGGACTGTGAAGAGAAATCATCTCTGCCATTGGACATTTAAAAGGAATTTGAGGCTCAAAACACAAGGCAATATTCCCACAAATCCTCCCACTCACTCATAGCCTCTCAGTTTACCTTTCACTCACCTGCTCTGTACCTCCTGTTGGCTCTGAACCTGGTGATCTGTCCCTGAGCAGGGTTGGTGGAGCTGGTTCCATTAGCTGTTTACAGAGGGCAGAGAACAAAGCCCACATCTCTGGAGATGGCTCATCTTTTAATTCTGTGCTCCTTCACATCATTCCCGCTCCTCACCATTATAATTGCCTTTGCAGATGTGAATTTAGGTAAAAAGGGGGAAAAATGATTGTACAATTCCAAGTTCAAGGCTCCTGAGGAACCTTGATCTCTTGGTGTCTCAGAGCCCTCTGCAACAATGACCTTCATTCCTTCTCCACTTCAGATGCCTAGCAACATAGCCACACTTAAAGACCAGCCTGAGTCTCATCCCCCTCAGGACTCACAATCACTTTAACTTCTCCTACCTTCTCACTCCTATTCAATCTGTTCTGATTTTTCTCATAACCTCTACCCCTTCACTATTTTTCTATTCTCACAGTTCATGAGCTTGACTCTGTCTACATTTGTTTCTCTACCCATTGTGGACCTTATCTTCAGCCACTTCAGTTTTTATCTGCTTGTATTCCCATGTTTTCCAATATTCCTCTCTCTACAATCTCAGACTTTTCCCTTCTCCATTATGATTAAGAACTGCAGGGAGATATCTGATAAAGGTGTTTTGTTTATTTTGTCATTGGGTTTGCTAAAGTTCATATTATCCAGTTTTGGAATTTATTTAAATTCATTTTTGTGTCATTACAAGTTATTAAAATGTTTTTATTCTTTAGTACATGCTTAATGAACACTTGCCAAGTCCAGGCGATATTTTAGGTGCTAACGTTATATGACCAACAATGAACAATCATTTTACCTCTGTCTACAAAATTGGTCCAAAAGGAGCAAGAAATTGAAGGGGAATGGACAATGAGGAAAAGGAAGAGGAAGAGAGAAAATTATATTGAATAAGTTCCTGAATTGAGCTGTGACTGAAGATCTATTCATAGACTTTTCAGTTACATGAAGCAATAAATTTCTTTCCTTTTTAAGTGACTTAGTATTTGGATTCTGTAATTTGCAACTGAAAGAGTCCTGAATAAAATAATATAGTTATTTGCATATATATATTATTCGCCCCTATACAATCATAAGCCACTTGAAAGAAAAGACTGTGTTATGCATTTTGTATCCTCCAGAATGCTTTGCACATTGTAAGTGTCCAATAAATATTTATTGAATGAATAAATCTATTTATAAAAGAGCTTAAATTTGGATTGATGCAGTCTTCAAACTTCTCTAGAGTGATCTGGATAATGAACAGCATCACATGGCAGAAGATTTAAAAAAGTTCCGCATCTCTACACAGGAATGTTGGGCCTTCATCCACTCTTCTACTCTTCTACCATTGTCAGTATATCTATGTCCCTATTCAGACCTGCCTCAAAAAAGAGAACAGAGACACCTGGATGGCTGTGTCCTTATTAGTAGCACAAATCCCATGCTCTGAATATAACCCAGCTGAAAGAGAGAAAAATATTAATATTTTTATTCTTTCTTGATACAGTTGCAAGTTTCTCTTTTGCAGGGATGACACTGAATCTCCATTTAAATTTAGACTAGGTATAGGGGAATGAAGGGAGGAGTGGGGGCATGGCGATAGGAAGGATAGAAGAATAAATCAGACATTATTATCCTATGTACATATACAACTATACGACCAGTGGGATTCTACATCATGTATAGCTAGAACAATGAGAAATTATTCTCCATTATACATGATATATCAAAGTGCATTCAAAGTGTCATGTATAACTAATTAAGACAAATTTAAAATTAAAAATATATATTCTAGTAAATAGTAACAAAAACAAGATAATGTAAAACAATTATTTTCAGTTTCTCTTTCTTTTTCTGAGAGAGAGAGAGAGAGAGAGAGAGATGAAGGATTAATCAGAAACCCATTTTATGCCCATGGCACACATTTGCAAGGAAAGATCACCCTGACTCACAGAGTTACAGTTCTCTGTTTCTATATCCACAAAGACAAGTACACAAAGAGACAAATCATTTCATTTAAAAAGAGGTCTCCCGTGCATGTCTGGAGTCAGTGATGTCAAAAGGACCAAGAACTGTTGCCTGAAACAGAATGTGGGTGGAGGCAAATGGAATGATATATTTAAGAATTTAGCAGGAAGAAGATCTTAGACAATCACAACAGTGTCCTTATTAATTGCCAATTTTAGAGGCACTCTAACATACAAGCACTTGGTCCTGTCTTATAACATATTGAAAATATAAGAGGATTTGGGGTGCGAGAGCAAGAAAATCATCTATTTTCTCTGGTTGTGCCTGTGTGTTTTAATTATTCCTCTTGAGATACATCTTTGCAGGGTTGTGTCTTCAATCTGTTGCTTGCAGGTTTTTTTTTTTTTTTTTTTTTTTTACAGCAGAGCTTATATTATCAGTACTTGCCAGTTTTGTTTTGTGTTTTGGATTTTGAAATGGAGGGGCCAATTAGGGTAGCCAGCAAAACTGTCCACAATGCTCATCATTTGGAAGAGATTAAGCTGCTTATCATTTAAAGGAATGCAAAGTACATGAGCTTTTCCTGAATCCTGCTTCCTGAGGTCCTGAGACCCTACTGCTGAGGGCTAGACCAGAAGTGAATTTCTAGGTTTCTGTTTGAGGATCAGGTGCTGGTTTTTTATTCATAGATTTCTCTTTTATGAAAAAGTAACCAGGTTACTGCCAAGACAACTCCAACAATAACAGTAACTAAGTCAGCAAAGTAACAGAGCATATGCTAACAAGCAGTCAACTACTTACATCACAAATGTAACAGCAATGCTCTCTCTAATAGCAATGCTAAATATTCAACATTCTACGCTTGCCTGTGGAGTTGGAGATCTTTTTAAGATACTGATACACAGAAATTCCTCCAAAACTCTGCTATGTTAAGAATGCAAATCATCCTTAATTCAAAACAGGGCATGTTCTGAGAAAAGTAGAGCTTTCATTTTTGATGAATTTCTTCAGTAACATGTTTGGAACCAGAAAGAGATTTCTGTGAAACAATATGCACTATTAAATGAAAATATGTAAAAACTTACTCAAACTTGGACTACATCACAGTTAATTGAACAAGTGTGTGTAATATGTGAAAAGATATACTTTACTTTGTTAAAAAAAAAACTGCAAAGATGCAGGAAAGATGGTAAACTCAGCACTAAAAGGATATAGAGATATTCCTTAATTATACTAAAATATTAAATACTCAGTCTACCAGCAAAGTTCCATAGGCCAAGAAGCTTAGATAATGAAAATTTATATTTTCACAGATTTAGAGGTGAAAGTCCCTGATCAAGTTGTCAATCTATTCAGTTTCTGGCGAAGGTTCATCCTGGCATGGAGATGTCTGCCTTTTTGCCATATCCTTGCAAAGTTGCATAGTTTGGATTCTAAGTAACTCTCCAAAGGTCCACATGTTAAAGGCTTGGTCTCCAGAGAAGCAGTGGTGAAATCTTGGAGGCAGGGCATAGTGAGAGGTCTTTAGGTTATTGAACATGTGTCCCAAAGGGGATTGTGGAACCCCAACATCCTCCTTGTTCTTGCTTTTGCTGCTTAACCATAAAGTGATAAATTAAGTTCTGTCACACGCTCCTACCATATAAGATACCATATAACAGGTCCAAAAGCAACAGGGTCAACTGATTATGAACTAGAAGCTCGCTCACATATATGCTGAAGTAATACAAAGTTGGCAAACACACATAGCCTTTGCTTAGTGCATGTGTAGCAGAGAAGAGAGAACAAGCTAGAGAAAATGAAGTTTCAGGAATCTCTTCTTATAAGGACACTAATCCTGCTGTTTTAGGGCCCTACCCTTTGGACCTGATTTAGCCTTAATTACTTCCTTAGAAGGCCCCTTCCTCAATTACAGCCATAATGTGGGTTAAGTTTTCAACATATGAATTTGGAAGCAAGGACGACCCAAACATTTAATTTAAAACATATATTCATAATACTTCTTCTCCTGCCTTGTTTTTTAAAAAAAATATTGGTGCATTATACTTTTAAATATTAGTGGGTTTCATTGATATATATTCATACGTATGCACATAGCATAATTTGGCCAATTTCTTGCCTTGTTTTAAGAAGTTAGATTCAGAAGTACATAAAAGCATTGGATAACTATGTAAGGAAAATAAATTACAAGAACAAATATAGAGATAGTAGAGGGAACTGGGACCGAAGACAGAGCAGGCCCAGCGGCCTGCTGAGGGGCAGAGCCGCCCCCCATCCCCCTCGCCTGCCAGGTAGGGGAAGGGTGACCACCGACAGAAAAGGCCCAGTGGCCCAGGGCGGGACAGAGCTTCCAATCACTCCTGCAAGGTAGGCGGGCCTGCGACCCACTGGCAGAAGAGGAGCAGTCGCCTGCTGAGAGGCTGAGCCGCCCCCTCCCCCTGCGCCGGCATAGTAGAGGGAACTGGGACCAAAGACAGAGCAGGCCCAGCAGCCTGCTGAGGGGCAGAGCCGCCCCCCACCCCCCTCGCCTGCCAGGTAGGGGAAGGGTGACCACCAACAGAAAAGGCCCAGTGGCCCAGGGCGGGACAGAGCTTCCAATCACTCCTGCAAGGTAGGCGGGCCTGCGACCCACCGGCAGAAGAGGAGCAGTCGCCTGCTGAGAGGTTGAGCCGCCCCCTCCCCCTGCGCCGGCATAGTAGAGGGAACTGGGACCAAACACAGAGCAGGCCCAGCGGCCTGCTGAGGGGCAGAGCCGCCCCCCACCCCCCTCGCCTGCCAGGTAGGGGAAGGGTGACCACCGACAGAAAAGGCCCAGTGGCCCGCGGCGGGACAGAGCTTCCAATCACTCCTGCAAGGTAGGCGGGCCTGCGACCCACTGGCAGAAGAGGAGCAGCCACCTGCTGAGAGGCTGAGCCGCCCCCTCCCCCTGCGCCAGCATAGTAGAGGGAACTGGGACCAAAGACAGAGCAGGCCCAGCGGCCTGCTGAGGGGCAGAGCCGCCCCCCACCCCCCTCGCCTGCCAGGTAGGGGAAGGGTGACCACCGACAGAAAAGGCCCAGTGGCCCAGGGCGGGACAGAGCTTCCAATCACTCCTGCAAGGTAGGCGGGCCTGCGACCCACCGGCAGAAGAGGAGCAGTCGCCTGCTGAGAGGCTGAGCCGCCCCCTCCCCCTGCGCCGGCATAGTAGAGGGAACTGGGACCAAAGACAGAGCAGGCCCAGCGGCCTGCTGAGGGGCAGAGCCGCCCCCCACCCCCCTCGCCTGCCAGGTAGGGGAAGGGTGACCACCGACAGAAAAGGCCCAGTGGCCCAGGGCGGGACAGAGCTTCCAATCACTCCTGCAAGGTAGGCGGGCCTGCGACCCACCGGCAGAAGAGGAGCAGTCGCCTGCTGAGAGGTTGAGCCGCCCCCTCCCCCTGCGCCGGCATAGTAGAGGGAGCTGGGACCAAAGACAGAGCAGGCCCAGCGGCCTGCTGAGGGGCAGAGCCGCCCCCCACCCCCCTCGCCTGCCAGGTAGAGGAAGGGTGACCACCGACAGAAAAGGCCCAGTGGCCCAGGGCGGGACAGAGCTTCCAATCACTCCTGCAAGGTAGGCGGGCCTGCGACCCACTGGCAGAAGAGGAGCAGCCGCCTGCTGAGAGGCTGAGCCGCCCCCTCCCCCTGCGCCGGCATAGTAGAGGGAACTGGGACCAAACACAGAGCAGGCCCAGCGGCCTGCTGAGGGGCAGAGCCGCCCCCCACCCCCCTCGCCTGCCAGGTAGGGGAAGGGTGACCACCGACAGAAAAGGCCCAGTGGCCCGCGGCGGGACAGAGCTTCCAATCACTCCTGCAAGGTAGGCGGGCCTGCGACCCACCGGCAGAAGAGGAGCAGCGGCCTGCTGGGAGGCAGAGCCGCCCCCTCCCCCCCGCGCCTGCAAGGTAGTCGGAACTGAGACCACCATCAGAACAGGTCAGACCTGCAACTGAGAGACAGAACAGGCCCAGTGGCCTGAGGAAGGGTAGAGCCGCCCCCCCCCCCACACGCCTGCAAAGTAGGCGGACCTGCGACCCACTGGCAGTACAGCCCCAGAGGCCTGCAGAGGGGCAGTGCCGCTGCCTGCGCCTGCAAAGTAGGCAGAACTGCGACCACCGACAGAACAAGCCTAGCGGCCCGCAGAGGGACAGAGCCGCCGCCCGCGCCTGCAAGGACGGCGGACCTGCTACCGACTGGCAGAGCAGGCCCAGCGGCCTGCCGGCGTGGTAGGCACATTGCCCCAATTGGCGGAGGGGCAGAGCCGCCGCCCGTGCCTGCGAGGGAGACTTTGCAACTATACAAGACCAATATAAATATATAGGGGGAAAATTCAATAGCACAACAGTTTCACCAAGAAGAAAGGAACGCGAACAGTATGAAGAGACAAGGAAAGAAAGGACCACAAGCATTGCAGGTCAACTCAACTTTAGAAGAGGTAATAGCTGCAGCTGATGGAATGTCAGATAAAGAATTCAGGATATACATGCTTCAGATGATCTGGAGCCTCAAGGAAGACATCAGACAACAAAATCAGACAATGAAAGATCACTTCAACAATGAATTACATAAACAAATCCAAGAAGCAAAAGATCAACTATACAGGGAAATAGAGATTATAAAGAACAAATATAGAACAATTTCCACTAAGTGCTGAAGGAATGGATAAGAAGATAAGATGTTTACATGCTCACCATATGATATGAATCAATTAATAGCAAAGGTAGAATTGAAGTTTACAAAAAAAAAATAGTTTTCAGTGATTTAGGCCTATTCCATTATTGGTCTATGGTTGTAGAATTAATGGTGAGGTATCACTCTTTCTTTTTTTTTCTTTCCTCCTTTCTCTCCTTCCTTCCTTTCTTTTTGAGATGGAATATCACTATTTTCCCCAGGCTGGTCTCAGACTATTCATGAGCCTCCTGCCTCAGCTTCCCAAGAGGCTGGTCCCCATGGATATGTACCACCATAGCCAGCTGGATATATCATTTTTGGAGTATTTGCAATGGAAATTTAGTCTTGATGAAGTTGAGGGTATCTGTTAGACTGCTAATGGAGGAACTAATTAGAGATAAAAGGTAATATACACAAAGGACAATCGATAGCAATTAAAACTGCTTTTGACAGAAAGAATTTCATATGCAAGATTGCATGATTCATGCCGACTGAGTAGAGACTGACTGAAAGGATCTGAGTACAAAGAGGCAAAGTATTAGGAGCACAGGGGCCATTCTCAACATCTCAGATCACCTCTCACTTCTGATCTCTTTTTCCACTTGTACTTAAAGCTGATTCTGATCACTTGAAAATGCCAACAAGTTCAGGCTGTGCATATATTACTGGTCTGAAGAATTGTTTCAAACACAATGAAAACACTCTGTAAAGGACAGAACAATAGATATTTATTTTTAGAATGAATGAGTATTTTTCTCATAGACATATTAGGATCTCAGTGTAAACAGAAAAGTGTGGGATTGTATATTCAACATCTAACATAAAGTTATTAAAGGATAAAACCAATTGTTTGACTTATCAAAAGTACTAAAATGAGTTTCTATTTTGATTTAAATGGCTTCTGGTTACCAAACTTTCATTCAACTTCTCCCAATTACATGCTCAAACGGCATGGCAAAATGCCTTGAAGAGTATGAAAACACACCTGTGACAGAATCTGCTATCCTTCTTCATCCTGAACCTTTCTTTAGTATTATTAGAAGTGTTTTCATTGAGATGGGTTCATGATTGTTCACAGCAAGATCTATTTCCCTGCTCAGGCCTCCCTGTAAGGTGGTCATAGCTCTGTAACAAAGTTCTAGATGGTAGAATGTAAACAGGAAGATCATAAGAACTTCTTAGAACTTCCTTCAAAAGGCAGCTTGTGCATCTCCATGGTAATCTGAAAGAAAGGTCTTTCTAGTCTCTTCCTCCTTCCAATTGACTAGAATGAGTGCATTGGGTGACATACTGTACTGTAATATAACCTTGAGAATGCAAGCCAACAGTGAGCAATAAGACAGGGAAACTGCACTCTGGGAGACTGGGAATCAGAGCTGTCAGACCACCCTAGAGAACTTCCTGGCTATGACAGAGAAACAAGTTCCTGTTCCTTGAATAGCTCTTTGATTGAAAGCTTAGACAAGTGCTTACTGAAATGGACAACTACTCACATGAATCTGGATATAAAAAAAGAAAAAAAAATTCTTCCCATTTTTCTTGTCTATTTCTTGGATCAGAAACACCACAGTTCATATCAATCGAAAAATTAACTTGTCTCTATGACTCAATAGGAGCTGAGTAAGGCATCCAAGTGTTGTTCTTTTCTCCAACCTCTTTATGTCTGCCCCTCTTTTATCATCCATTATAAAACTATATCATCCTGAAAATATGTAAATGAGATATACTAGAAGACAAGCTTTGATTCATTGTATTATGAAATGTGTACTTACAGCTAGTAAAAAACTACACTGTGTCTATTAAAAACCCTAAACTTAAATCAGTTTGCCCTCTCCCCAAGGTTGAATAAGTATAAATAAAGATATAGATTAGAAAACAATACAAACTTCGGTAGGAACATCAACTTGAGGAAGAAGAGCAGACCTCTAATAAACACCAATGATAATTAACAAAATAAACTTTAGGCATTTTTTTATTGTTGTTGTTGATCAGTAGTATATCAAAACAACTTGCAGGGGCTAGGGACATTGTTCAGTGGAAGAGGACTTGCCTAGCACTAGGCAAAGCCCAACACTGCAAAAACAAACAAACAAAAAATTGTAAAGTGCATTGCAATAAGAAAAGAATAACATGGAAATGAAAACAGTAGTATATTTGCATAAGTGGATGGAGGGCTTGTAAATTAATTGCAAAGAAACCTGCAAAACTCAAAATTAAAATCTGAGTTGAAAATTTTGAACTAAAAAGTTAAAAAATGTCAATAGTATGATAAACTTGAGAGACTCTTACATAATGTAATTATAAAGAAGTAAGAAGGGGAAAAAGAAGAAGAATGAAAAGGAGGAGGAGGAGGGAAGAAGGAAGAAGGAAGAAGAAAGAATTGCAGCCAGAAATTCAGAAGGAAAAAAAAAAGAAGAGATTAAAAAAAATAAAAAAGAAGAGATTTAAAAAAAGAGGCAGAAAGTGATTTATCAACTAGACTAATTAACTAAATGTGTTCATCAGGAAAAATCTAAAAACTGAACAGAAGCAATGGTTGCCACCATAATTGAAATAAACTTTGTGGAGCTTAAAGTTGATATGAGGAAAGAGACGAAAAGGGATTGTCATATACAACAGAATCAATGAAAAGGTGATTTCATTCAGAAGCATACTGCAGATATCAAAATATCATTGGGTTCCATAACAAACAACAGCAAAAACAACAACAATAAAATAACCCATAAATTTAAGGTATGATCAATAGCATGCCTACTGACTGTTGACTTCTCTGCTACACTAGAGGCGAATGAAGAATGGAACAATATACTCAATATGGTTGGCTAGTGGAGAATAACATTTTGGAATATGTTTCTTCAATCATATGTATTTCTCTCATGAGAGTTTTTTTAAAGCTTTCTCAATCACCCTGTAAAGCATAATAGCTATGTTGTTTTTTTAAATTAACATGTACATCAACTGGTTAGGAGATTAAATAAGATCAAAAAGTCTATCATAGGGAAAATAGATTGGTGGGAACATTAACATCATTTAAAACCAAAGCTAAATAATTATGTATATTAAGTGAATATACATATTTGACTTCAGTCAAATATGTTCATCATTGAATGACAAAGTACATAGTCTGCAATCCCAGCAGTTCAGGAGGAAGATCTGGAGTTCAAAACCAAGCTCAGCAACTTATCGAGGTGCTAAGAAATTCAGTGAGACCATGTCTCTAAATAAAATACAAAAATGAGCTGGGGATGTGGCTCGGTGGTTAAGTGCCCCTGGGTTTAATTCTTGGTACAAAAAAATACATAGTATGATAATCATAACTAAATAAAGAAGTCTAAATGTAAAATTTGAATACATAACAAGAAGAAGAAATAGACTAGTGAAGTGGGAAGATGCTAACATCCCAATTTTGTGGTATAGAGACTCAAAAACATTTTAATTATTGGCTGGATAATTAGAGAAATACACGTCCATATAGCAAAAAGTATAAAATTGTAAAAAGAATGTATAAAGAATACTACACACCACCTTTAGCAAAGTAGTTTTCTCTGGGGAGCATGGAGCTGGGCTTTGGCTCTGTCTGTAGTGGTTTATTTCTTTAAGAGAAAGCTCTGAAGCAAGCAGAGCAAAATGTTAACATCTGTTAAATCTGACTAAAACATTCTCATCTGCTGTCAGTTATACAGCATTCTGTAGTTTTCCATATGTTTGTAATATTTTACATTTTAAAAGATTAGTTTTAGAAGTTGGAAAGATAACCACTAAGTAGAATTGAAGACAAAATATATACCAGTGTATCACTGAAAAAGAATAGAAAGCTATAAATGCAGGGAAGGATACCATTGCCAAATATTGAAAAATTGGAAAGAATTTGAAGAAAAATTACTCAAAACAAACAAAAAAAGTAAGACCTTAGATCCCACTATGAGAATAACCCTAAATTGTTTCCACTGTCAAATTAAATAAATAATAAGAAAAATAGTAATAATATTAAATATGTATTACTTCTTAACGTGTGTCTAGAATTATGCTATATGTTATCCTTCATGCTTTAAATAATTTTTGCTCCCTAATTCTCATGACAATTCTGAATAAAGTATTATTATTATCTGAAATCCTCACTGATTGAATTTGACAAAAATAACTAAAATATATTATTTTTTTAAAAAGTTGTTATTTAAAATGTTCAATATTTTTGTTTGACAGATCAAAAGAAAAATAAACAGATTATTATTAAACAGTAGCAGTAAACAAAATAGAATCAAGGTAAAAAATAATTAAATGCTAGATATTGATTAATTTTATAGTTTTAAAAAGAATATTCTGTAATGAATATTTAACAATTTAAACCTTTATATACTAAATACTATAACATTGAAATAACAAAATCAGTAGAAATGTGTCATAATGTGAATATTTGTGTCCCCATCCAATTCTTATGTTGATATTCTAACCATGGAGATGATGGTATTAGGAAGCAGGGCTTTGTGGAAATGATTAAATCACATGGGCAGCCATCATGATTGGAATTGGTCTCCTGACAAAAGAGAGTACTGAGAGCTAGCTAGTCCGTTCCAAAATGTGAGAACACAGTGAAAAAGCACCATCTATGAGTCAGAAAATAGGCCCTCACTCAACACTGAATCTGCCAGTATCTTGATTTTGGACTTCTCAGCCTCTAGAACTCTGAGGAATAGTGTCTTATTATTTGTAAGCAACTTAGTCTGTCAGATTTTGCTATAGCAGCCCTAACAGTCTAAGACAAAATGCAAGAAAAAAAAATGTGAAAAATATTTAAATATTTTTAGGCATTTCTGGATCTAAGAGACAAAAAAAATAGTGACATAGGAATATTCTTTAACTTAGAATTTACACATGGGTCTCCTGGGTTCTGAGAAATACTTTGAGCTCTATGAAAATTATCACTCATGTGTATGACTGAACTTTTCTGCAAACATGGTACTTCCATCATTTTCTCAAAAGTACTTCATGACTCCCCTTAGAACATGTATAGTCAAATTATTTTATATATCAAAGTATATACAAATATATATAAAATTAAATATGTATGTAAAATTACATATATAAATACAAATATAAAAATAAATCAACTGAAGTTATTGTTAAAGATGTTAAGTGTTTTGTGTATATATACACATATACATAAAAATTATAAGCATATAGTATATATTATATAAATGATAAATTTATAATTTATATATTACATAATTTATAAATTTATACATTATAAATTATACATATGTATCATCTACAGTAAGCAACTATTATTTTTTAAATCCATGGAATATTATTTAAAAATTTATACAAAGTCCCAAGGGAAATACCTTGAGTTATTCTTGAGATGACTTGTTTAATATTTGGTTCTTGCACTAGGTTGCATGTTGTATGATAATTGGGACCATAATGTTTTTGTGTTGGGCTCTTCATTCAGAAAGATACAGGACATGTAGATAAGGTTTAACAAATAAATTAATCAATTTATCTGCCAATAACCTTCAGAAAAGCTGGTATTTTGTCAAAGGGTTAGGGCCTTAAATAACTCTAGATCCAGAGAATTTTACCAGTGAGTTCTGACAAACCTACAAAGAACAGATGCTTACAAACTTGAAACTTTACATCCTATAGACAAACAACTACAACCAATGAAAAGTCACAATTTCCAAGGTATTAAACACAGAAAATAAAGCTTTAACAAAGTAGCCATAAGACTCCTACATGCTCAAATCACTTGTGTACATACAGACACATACATATATGTATATAAAATATAAATCAGAGATTATTAAATAGATCCGGTAATGCCAGAAAACTATCATAACAATATAACAAATTTGATTTAATTCAAGAAAAAATTTAAATGAAGGAAATATTTTATTCAGGAATATTGATGTAGTTTAATATGAAAGAATTTACTCAAAGAGTGAAAAACATCAGTATATCAAATGAAAAAAAAATGCTCAATTTGATAGATGCCAAAAGAGTAATCTGACTACTCTTTAGTAGTTTCACTGAAGATAAAAACACTTTATTATACTAGTAAAAGAAAGACAGTCTTTTGCCTGAAAAAGCATAAGCTTCTGAAAATTCAGCCTATTCAGCCAACTCATATTGAACAAAGAAAGACAAGCCATTGAGATCAAGGCAATAACTCTACTATTTGCATCTATTAGAATTAAGATGTGTTTGATGTTGACATGCATGCATCCAAGGAAAAGCAGAATTCTTCAGGCAAGACAAATAAAAAAAAGAAATAAAAGAAATTTGAAAGGTAAAATTCTAAGTTACAGCAAAAATTTAATTTCATATAATGAGTCTGCAATAAAGATAAAGCAATGTGACTTTAGGTCCTAAATAATAAGGGTCCCAGGAAGAAAATATGGTACCAGATACCAGATATAAAATAAATATACATAAATTAATAAAGATTATAAGAGAGAAAAGATCCAATTAATTTAAACAAACTGTAAACTGCTTATATTAAGAAATCAATAAAAAATCAAAAGGAAAGGAAAGTGAATAAGGATTTATTATGTAAATTTCCATCAATATTATGGTGTAGGCTTAGTATAATTTTAATTAAACAAGTAATTACATTTGAGTGTGATACACTTTAAACTTCTAAATTTTCTCTGATAAATATGTTCTAATACAATAATCAAAAATCTAGTAGAGCATTTAAGAAAAAGGTTATCTTTTATTCATTTCTTTAAAGTTATAAATAACCAAATCTCCCACAATAGCAATGTAGTTGGATAAATTGTAGCACAGTCAGATAACAAAATATAATGCAAGGTCATGCTTAGGAAGAACAGGAAATAGAGCAGGAAAGTGCTCAAGCCATTTATAGCAAACTTGATATACAGCAATATGCTATGATTTTAAACAGAGTGATTTTTAAATATTTATATAATTGTATGAAAAAACAAGCTGAAGGAGATAAACCACTATATCAAAGACGTATATCTAAGATTGAATAATAATATTAATTTTACCTTTTATATTTATTTCTAGTTCACTTTTTTGTTTTGCTTTAAAACTATTAATTGAAAGAAATTAATGATTATATTTTAATTATAATTCATTTGATACCTTTGTTATGTTTATTCAAAAGTTAAGTACAGATCTAGACTTTAAAAAAAATAATTTTCAAACCAAAATTATAAATTCCAGATTTTGAAGAACAGTTTAGAGTTGTTACTTGTAAGAGGGACATATTGACATGGTCTTTTTAATGAGCAAAGAATAAGAACCCAAACAAAGAAATAAGAAACAAAAGCAAAGAGTAGCTCCAACAAAGGAAACAAGCAGTCAGTGGCTTATTTAAAAGCCTGACAAATTTGGAGGCATAATTGTCTGTTTAAGAGTTTAAAATGCTGATATTATACATTAGAGCATTTTTGGAATGTTTATACCAATATGTGCCAGGCTTATAAACCAATTTAACATTGTCTCATACTCAGATTGCATGGAAAATAAGTTTTCTATCTTTATGAATATAAAATCTAGAGTGAGTAATAGACTGAGAGTTTTATGCTTATGAGCATAAACTGTGATTGTTTACTGTGCCTTAACAATGATGAAATCACAAAAGGCTTCATAGCAAGACACAAAACCCTGGGGAAGCTATTAAGAATTCAGTATTAACAGTTCATGGAGGAAAATGGATTCCACTTACTAAAATGATTTTAAAATGTTTTCTGTAAAAAGCAAATATAATAGCACTGTGAAGTTGGACATTTTAGATTTTATTTGAGTCTTTGTTCATATATAGGAGTGATATATTATTTCCAGTGGAATCCAAAGATTATAATGTCTAGTGAAAGCGGACATGTAATAAACTTTGGATGAGTACAAAAGAAAAGAGATTCATAAGGTTGAAAGGTTCTAGTCCCAAAAGCCACTTCAGATAGCCTAGAATTGCCTGATACTGTCTTTACCCAAAAGTATGCAACAGATAGTACTTGTTCAAATTGTATTTGTATGATTCTTTCCCAAAATCCATATCTTCTTCAGTATCTAATTCTGTCCAGACATTCTGATAACCCCTGGCATACTACAGAAATTAATATAACCTGACTGAGCCCAACTCTTGCATAGTACTCCAGAATTCTTTATTTTTACTCTTGGGAAGAAAAACAGAAAACAACAACAACAACAACAACAACAAACCCACAAATTGACAAGAAAGGTATAAAGTAACAATGGATAAAAAGTGAGGCAAGTGCTTTTTTGGGGGAATAAATAATCCATGCCTACAGAAGACCACCAAATGTTGCATTGCTTCACTTGATTTTTAGTCATTTCATAACCATAGCAAAGCATGGAAGGTGATGAGTTCTGGAACTGCTCCTGTTTTAGCTTCTGGGGAACATTACTTCTTTGTAGACAGCTTGTCAGAGCATAACTGAAATGGAAAGTTTGTGTTTCTGGACTGAGAGAAAAACAGCATTCAGAGACAGACTAGTGACTTCTGCACTGTTGTTTGTTACTATCTTGATAATTCTATCAATTGTTTGTTTGAGCTAAATAGATTTCTTTTAAAACATCAGCTGGATGAGGTAGTGCATGCCTGTAAATCCCAATGAACAGGGAGCCTGAGACAGGAGGATCACAAATTCAAAGGCCAGCCTCAGCAACTTTGTAAGGCCCTGAGCAACTTAGCAAGACCCAATCTTAAAATAAAAAATAAAAAAGGGTGGGAATGTGGCTCAGAGATTTAAGTACCCACTGGGTTCAATCCCTAGTGTCAAAAACAAAACAAAACCAAAAAAACATAGATCACTATTTTTGCTTTTGTATTTTGTCTGTTATTCAGAAATTCTTGCTTCTTACTTAAGCATAATGTTGTACCAACTATAATGATTCTATTGGATAAAGATTTACTCAGGATTCAGAATAAAAATGAACAAGAAATGAATTAGCAATCATTTTGAATTCTGTTGAATATGTGTATTCTCCCTCCCTCCCTCTCTGGTATTTTTGTATGTTAGTGCACACATGTTTATCTTTCTTCATTCCTCTCTCTGCTCATCTTGGTCTTTTGTTGCCCTGTGGTCTGCTCTTCCCAACATAAGAAAGGTAAACCTGTGGATTTCCATTGGATTCTAAATCCACTGCAGGGAGCTCTGCCTTGAGCCCTCTCCCAGGCTCTCTGGCCTCCTTCCTGGATACGCCAAACCTCATAGAGACTTGCTGTCACCTGACATTCTGACCCATAGATTTCCTTGGGTCCTCCACACCTTGCTACAGAGCTTGGTGTTCCAGACCATCACATTCCACAGAAAGGGCCAAAGACCCAGGAAGTGATTTTCAATGATAACATTGCCATGCAGTCACCTGCACTCTGCCATCAATGTCTTGTTTTGTCTTAGGACCAGAAAAGAAAAAATGTAGGGACTTGAAAATGGTGGTGGTATATGCATGTGCCAGGTGGGGAGGGAGGACACTAATTTTTAAACACCCAAGAAAGGAAAATAAATTATGTAGAATTGTGTCATATCAAGAAAAATGTGATTAAAATAGGGTGATATGAATATTCATCAATGGTTTAACAGAAGGGCTTTAGCAAGAGGAGTGCTTGTGCCTCATTGCTACTAGAGATCTCTTTCAGAGAATTGCATTTAAAAAAAAAAAATTGTGATTGGTCTGTCGGCCTAAACTATAGGAGATGTGTTTTTTATTTTTGCTTTCTTCAATCTTGGCATTTTGGATGCTCAGCTTCCTGTGAAAGTGAATTTCTCTCTAATCACCACAGTCCCAGGAGGTTTGCCTCACTCACACCAGGACCTTATAGGCAGACTACTGTGGATGGGAAGCGGTATATTAGCATGGCAACAGATCACCCTTTGTGAACAGCAATCTTTTTGTTCACACAAGGCAAACTATACTTGTTACTAATTATTCCTCCATCTCCCATGATTAATGAACACCCACAGCATTTCGTCCAACCATTTCATTTTCCCTGTTCTGACAAATGTTTCCTTCTCCATTTCTATTTTCTACCAGCACTGTACATTTGAACTTTCAGGGACTATAAAAATGTCCTGTATTTGAACTGTCCGTTATAATAGACACTAGCCACATGAGACTTTTGAGTACTTGAAACAACTCAGGAAGGGAATTTTAAAGTTACTTAAATTTAATAAATTTTAATAGCCACATGTGGCTAGTGGCTCCTATAGTAGACAACAATGCTTAAACCCTTGACAAGCTTAGCAGAGAGTTCAGAGTTCAAAATTCTCCCAGAATCCAAAATTGAAGCACTGTGAATGTGTGAGTCTGCACACACACACACACACACACACACACACGTGTGTGCTTTTATTCTCTAAGAACACTTTCTTTTAACTTTTGTAATCATTCTAAATCATTCATCATCATTTGTCATTAAATCCTTACCCTCCCTAGTCAGCCATTAGAATTGCTAAGGACTCAAGAAGATAAAATGTGACATTATTTTTAACTTCACTGTTCTTCAAATAGCTACCATACAGGTGCCGGGAAGCACAATTACACTTCACATCAAAATGATGTGTATGGAACAGGAGCAATCATTTCTGATGTGAATTTTTTATGGGAATTCTCAATAAATCTTAGATAACCACATTTGCTACTCTTAAACCTACCATTACCAGTGTTTAAAATGAATTAATGGCAATAACATTGTTATTGTTGTTTATATATAAACCAATCTGTGCCTACTGAAGAGGGCTAGGGTATTCTTAGATTTTAACTTCTTATAGCACTGAATCATTCAATTAGTGTGATCAGTGGAATAAAATTTAAATTGCTTCTTTAAAAGTTGATAATAGTAACGATAATGCAATGATTATTACTTTTTAAGGATTTATTATGACCAGGAACTGTCTGAAATGCTCAACACTCTATATATTACTTAATTTGTTCATGACTGGTCTAAGAAGTTCAATTTTCACACTTGTGTGAAGATAAATGAGACACAGAGAAGTAAAATAACATGGACAGAGAGCCTGACTTCTTATCTACATCTAATCCACTTCATGCATGGAGAAATTGGCACATCAAATAACTAAAATGTTTGGTTTTCAACAAACACTAGCGTTAACAAAAATTGTGATTATGGTCAAATGAGTTGTTACTGTATTTATGGCTTAAAACAATTAGGACTTAGACTTGTGACTAGAATAGTATACTTGTTAACAAGGACAAGAAAAAGTGACAACTGAGAGTTTACTAAAGAAACACTACTAGGAAAAACAGTATTCTCTTGATTTCAATTACACATAGGCTTCATCCAAGATTTTAAAAGTACAAGATTTTAAAAGTACTACTTGCTAGTCTTCCTATTTCTAATATAGCACATTCTCACTCCTTAGGATACATTTTGTGGAGCTAATATTTCATTGACCTGGAAAGTCCTTCTGAGTAAATAACCCTTCTCTGACTAGTTTCTCTTTTTCTTTTTAACTGGATCTTCTTTCTGACAACATTTCACACAACTGCTGAATACCTTATATTACCTGGTGAAAACAGTCATATCCTGCCACATATGCTTTTCTCAGCATGGAAAGTGAATGCTTTTGCCACTCTGGTTACTCTCTTTACCTACTGCTCTTGCCCTGTGTTCAAGGTTGGCCTTTGAAAACAAGCTGCCCTGAAGGAGCTTGGTGTTTGGAAAAGTCACATGATTGCAGATACAAGACTGCAGTGACAATCACTATTCTTTCTGTTTCCACCTAGAACAAGGAACCATCAGAGTTGGAAATGATCTCAAAGATCATTCTGAATGTTTTTTGAGAATTATTTATTCCTGTCTAAGTATCTCCAACAATGCAGGGAATTCACTACCATCTCAGGCAGGTCACTTGGGTTTGTTTTTGTTTTTATTTTAGGGTGTTTTTTTTTTTTTAGATTTTTTTCTCTTTCCATATTTTTATTGGAAAAAAATTTCCATATTTTAGAGTTGAACATAATGATGGTATTTGTTGTTGCATATTTGTACATGCACACAATATAACAAAATAATTTAGCCCATATCACTCCCCAGTGCTTCTCCCTTTCCTTTCTCCCTGTCTCTCATGCCCTTGATCCCTTTCCTCTATTGATTTCATAAGATCCTCATATCTCCACCTTTCTTTTCCTTTTCACCCTCTAGCTTCAACATAGGAGAGGAAACATATGACCATTGACCTTATACTTCCCTTAACATAATGATCTCTACTTCCATCCATTTTCCAGCAATGGCATAATTCCATTTTTTCTTTGTGGCAAATAAAATTCCATTGTGAATTCGTTTTCTAACAGCTCTGATCATTGCAATGATTTTTAAAATACAAATTTCTTTCTCTAACTTTTCTGATTTGCACCTAATTATGTTCTTTAGGATGAAAATAAGTTTAATATTTTTCTTACAAGACAACTCATCAAACATTTACAAACAAATCTGAGGTAATCTCTAACTTTCCCCTTCTTTAGGCAAAGTATGCCCATTTTGTAAGTCAAGTGTTCCTCTGGAGGAATACATTCATGTCATTTACCTGAATGGTCTCCCTGAAATGTTAGTTTATCCTTGTCTCATTTTCTGCCTAGTTTCAAATATATGAGATCACCAAGGTTTGATCAGCTGGAGTAGATTGGAAGATCTCTTGCTTTGTCCCAATTGCATGTCCCTAATAACAAAAATGCAGATTAACTGAATTCATTTGATTTTTAAAAAATCTTCCTAAACCTCTTATCAGTTCTACAAGCATTGGGAACCTGACAGCCACTTATATACCAAGAAACTAAAAATGCCACCCATGGCAGTGTTTCTCTTTTTCTCCTTAATGCAGCTAAAGCTTAAAGACTTGGGTATCAGTCCTGTGCTTGGTAAAAAGTAGAATTTAGAACCAGATTTGCTTAGTTCTACTATTTACTAGACATGAAAACAAGTATGCTGCTTAAGTGCTATAAGTTTTTGTTTTTTTAAGTTCATCTGCAAAGTAGAATAATAATCACACTTTCCTTATAAAGTTGCTAAAGTCAAAATATATTTTACAGAGCATACATAATGCTGTGCTCATCATATAGCATAACAGGTGTTCAGTAAATTTTAGCATATTTTTAAAATCAAAACTTACTCCACACTCTCATAGAAGTAGCACGTGAGTCTGTCAGATTTTAATCATTGCAACTTGGACTATGGCATCATACTTTGCACAAAATGAGGTCCAAAGAATTTAGAAACCAAATGTGAGGGCTTCTTTTGAGTATCTCTTAATTTAGCATGATATGTTTAGGCCCAAAGAAGTTATCATCCAGACCAATGTAAGGATTCTCAGATCACAGTATCCTCATCTCTGAGTCAGACTTATAGCCAGTTACTTGTTTCTCGTTCCAATATATGGTTCCAAATTATGAGAAGAGAAAGTTGGTCATACAAGCCCACTTCCACCTATAATAGCTGGAGTCCATATTTGGCACAATAATCCCTGATTAGCGGTAACCTTAGAAAGTTTACCCAGTACAGAACATGACCAAAACACACAATGGCTGTGCAAGAGGGGATTAGTGAGAAAATGGCTAATTTGTCTAGTATTATTATTTTCTTTTTTACTTTCTGGAAGATAATTCTGAAGCTAAATTGCTTAGGTGATTTTAACAATAACCAGAGGTGGTGCTGATAAATGTTCAACACCCAGCTCTCTGGAGGAAAAGAACAAACCCAGATTTCTAGTATTTGTTTATCTATCTGCTATAAATATTGGTTATTAACCACCATGGTAAATTTTAGTCTTTACTCACATAAATTCATCGAACGTGAAGTCATCAACATAAAGTTGTGAAAAGATGCACAGTAGCTCATGGTCATACAGCCTTTGCAACCTGAAAATTTAACAGAGGCAAATACCCCCAAGACCACAGACACTATAGTAAAGTTAGGATGGGAAGTTTTGAGAGTTCATTAACTTTGCTTTTAATATAATTTACTGATTTGTAAGTCTGTATATTTTATTTTTCATTGTGTATGTCAATTTACCTGAAAAGTTTAAGATTTGTCCTTGTAAGTTTATATAAGCCAGTTCCAGCAAACTGGTGCTGCTGGCAAGCTAAGACCATCCAAGATTTGACCTCTTCCTTGACAAACTTATTCAGAAAATTATGCTTTTACATGGGAACCATTTAGAGGATAATGCAAGTCATTACATACTTAAGTAGGAAATGGGTAGACATCATCAGGACAAGCATTTCTGAGAAGGGGAATCTCAGGCACTCAGAAGAGCAAGAAGGTTTCTATACTTTTACTATCAATATTCTTTCTGTTCTGAATTTTCCAGAGTATATTCTAATGTGCTGGTACACAAATCCAGACAAATCAGATTCTCATGGGGTAAAGGGAAATAATGTTCTTCATTGGATATAGTGCTTTCTGAGGATCTCTCCTTGTGAACTGTAACAAAAGATTAGAATGTTGTTTTGGGAGAGCTGAGTTGAGAATTACCAGATCTCATAGATCAGGTTAATAATTCATAAAGTCTGGACTTGGAGAGAATTATTTGCACACCAGATTGATGGACTATTAGAAATAGTCAATGACTGCCCTTGGGAGACCTTGAGAAAAGTGATCAGGAAAAGTGGCACTTGGGTTTAATAAACTTCAGACTGCTCAGATACATCTCCTAACTAATGGATTGTGACATACATAGCTTGGGCTTTGGCCAGCAGTGATACCCAGTGCTGTAATTGTCTTGCATATAGAGTGACTGTTTCCAAAGAAAGTTGTTGCTATGTTGAGAGCGTAATTACAAAGCTGCCAGAAGGAAGAGCAGTAGCCCCACCAACCTCACCATGATTTATTGGGTGTATTTGTACTCTTAAACGGATCTGTCTTTTTCTTCCTAGAATGTTTTCACACCTCAATATGAATCTCTCTTCCCCTGAGCTCACCTCATTTGTGTCTGAAATATTGATCTGGTTGGCAAAGGATAGAGCAGTATAAGTGTGTGTGTGTGTGTGTGTGTGTGTGTGAGAGAGAGAGAGAGAGAGAGAGAGAGAGAGAGAGAGAGAGACAGAGGCAGAAAGACAGAGACAGAGACAGAGTGCATGTGTGCACATCCACTATTCAATGACAGGACTCTTTCTCTCATATTGTTTTTATGATCTAAGGAGATTTGGCACAGAGACTGCCCTTTCTCCTTGAAAGTTCTGCTGATTGCTTCTGCTGCTGAGAAACAAACTCCATTGTGAGACTGAAAAAGCCCTTCAGTCTTTTCTATGGCATTTGTCCATGAAGTCTGCAATAAGAACTGATTTATGAAAGCACACCAATGCAAGAAAACCATAATGTTTGTGACAAATTTCTTTACATCCTTTGCAGATCAGCAGTTTTAGGAATGCAGTCCCCATAGTATCCTAAATGCCAAATGTCTTCTGTCAGACAAATGCATCTTGCTAAAGTTGAAGAGTAGCTTTCAGTTACTGTCTCTCCTTTGGAAAAGTAATCAAAAGTTGCTTTCAGTTAACTTAAGCATTTTCTATTTCTGAACAAACACCTTCGTTTTTCCAAATTTGTAGGCGAGGAACAGTTGGGTGTGTATTGGTGCACCCCAAACTCTTGATAGAAGCATATGTTTTGAATCTACCTCTAACTTTCCCTCCCTCTTTTCACCAAAGACAACAGTTTTGCATCTCTTGTCTTTCTTCAAAATTTCTAACTATAGTTTTGTGTTTTTTTTTTTTTTTTTTTTTAATGAAATCAAGTTCCTTGGTGGGGGGGAAAAATTCCTATAATTTATTTGCTTAAAAACCAAGTGTATGAAATTATAAAGTTAATATGGCAAACTCATGGTTATTACTCAGGGAATTCTGGATTCCCAATGCCTCTTCTGTCAGGAAGAGCCTACTGACAAATTTTCTTATTGCTAATCAGAACAATAAAATAAAATATGTGGAGAAGAAAATGAAACTGGCATATCCTAAAGATCCCTTGTTTTCCGAGGACCAAGGGAGATGGCCATTATTTCAATAAAGGTTAGAGATATCCTGGTCATAGGGAAAAAGACTAAGTTAGATAACTTCTCTTATTCCTTCTGTTCTCTGCAATAACAGATATGTGATTATTATTTAATTTTGAAATAGTTTTTTTTTTAATAAACATTTTCTTCACCTGGGTGAGGTTCAAACCCACTCAGCTGAACTGACCTTGTTTCAAACATAGACTGTGAGTACTCTGGGAAAACAAGACTGATGTTGAGCAAGAAACCAGGAACCTTGGGTTTGGATCCCACAAACCTATGCTAGGAAAAGGTGAATATAGTTTCCTTAAGGGTAAAACTTATATTTAATCAACTAGTTTTCTTGAGGTGAGGAAGAAATATGACCTTAATATTAACCATAATTAAGGTTTCATTTGGATTTTGAAAAACTGTTACATGTTTATACAGTAGGACCTTCCCCTCCTGCCTATCAGAAGCTTGAGAGAATAAAAATAGCTGAGAAGTAGAAAAATAATTTTGGAGATAATTTCCTTTCCTTGAATAGAGAAAGGGTAACTCTTAGGATAAAATGATAACACTGATTTGACTTAATACCTGAGCAAATGATTCAGAACAGTGTTATATAGTGAAATCAGTAGGCTTGCAGAGGATCATATCCAACCACTGGATAAATTTAACTATAAATTTGTAAAGTCCTTTTATTCAATAAATGCTTTTTAAATATCCAGCCTATGTCAGGCATTGTGAAAGATATAAACAACTTTTTAAACTCTATTTTCAAGGGGCCTATATTCTAGTAAATAATTAAATTATTACTTTAAAACTAAAATGTTAAGTAGAAAATATTACCTAACTCACCAGAGGAGGAGGTAATTTGTTAAATTTCAGAGTGGAAAATGCTTCCTTGGGCCGAGGGAACTTTGAAGAGAGTCAAATTACCATGAAGATGAAGACATTTCTTCAGAATCCTTGTCTGCATAATGAAGTACCAGGGCTTTCCAAGCAGAGGCAATAACATGAGTAAATGTGGAGAAGAGACAACTGCATGAATAATATATAGTGTGTGAACAACAAAGAACTTAGATTTTTGTGGTTACTGCTGAGTTTTTTGGTTAGCATGAAGAGTATGTGAAAAGGAAAAGAAGAGAACAAATTTGGTACCAAATCATGAAGTGCTATGAACATTAGAGAATGTGGGCTTCATGCTGAAGGCTGAGTTCTCAAACTTTTTCTTACTCAGTGTCCTTCAAAAATGACAGTTTAATATGCAGGACATTGTCTACACACAGATAATAATTACTTCTAAAGAATACATATCAATATGTAAGTGAAGGAGTGATGTTTATAAAATCATCATGAATCTGTTTGAATTTTAAAATATAAGTTATTTTCAAACATCAGTGTTATAATTATTAAGGATGGTAAATTACTTTTGACACATGTCAAAATAGATGACAACACACTGATATGTTGAAGTAACTTGATTGAATTCTCAAAGTCATAGATAGTTAATTCCAAGCAAGGAGATACTATCATTTAAACATTTTTTTCAGGAATATTTTATAATTATTAGAGGGTAAATAAGTTTGAATATGGGGAAAAATAAAGGAAGGTAATGAGAATTTCTTGTAATATCCTTTTGAATAAAGTGAAAGTTCACAAAGGCTTCAGAAAGCAACAATGAAAATGAAGATGAGCTTGGGAAGTTTTGAGTTATTACAGGACAATGACTCTTCTAACCAAACTGAATTAAGTAGGAGAAGGGAATTGTGGTGGGTGGCAGAAATCAGAAGAATAGTCACAAATTAAGTAAAGATTCGAGTGGGAATTTGAGTGGGAAGATGGAATCAAGAGAAGAAATAAGGTTAGGAACTAAGAAAGTTAAGTTCAGTTTCCTATAAAATGAGCTTTTGGATAGTGGTGAATTCCCAGGCATTCACAGACTTATTAGAATAGCATAGGGCTTGGAATCCAGAGAGAAATGAAAGCCAGGGACTGAGATTTTGGAAGTCATTTATGATGAGTGACAATTAGAGCCATAGAACTGTCTAAGGTTGCATTCTTTTTTGCCTCTTACTTTACCTCTCTTGATAATTACTTTCCTTGGGATCATTTACATTTAGAGTTCCAGAGGAGGAAATCAACTCACAGCAAGTTCAGTCAAAGAGTTGGTAGAAAACCCAGTAAACTAAAATTTTACAGAAGTCAAAGAACCAGAGAAATTTAAGCCAAGAGTGATCCATCATATAAAATGCTCCATAAAACTTGAAAAAGAGAGCAATAGAGAAAATATCTATGGAATTCAGAGAAAACATTAATTCAAAAAAGCGGTTGCCATAGAAGCCAGATAACGAATGTGTGTTAATGGGCATGTAGACAGATATATAGACTGTTATTTCAAGAAGCTCAGTAATGATTGGAAGTAGAGAAAGAATGCTATTGTGCATATATCAGAATGGAGAGACTATTTTATGATGTAGGGCTTGAGAAAATTTGAAGGGAAGGTAGCAGAAAGTCAATAATGAAATAATGAGAGTGAGAGGAGTGTAAAAACATGCATGAGTCTGGGGTCAGAGTCTTCCAGGAGCGGGCATACTGTGAGGGACAAGAAGGGAATTGGGTATCTGGATTAGTCTGAATCCTTCAAGGAGCTGATAAATGGTTATGAGTGTGTAATAGTTGTTTTGAAATATTGAAGGATAAAGGGAAATGACTGGAAGTAGGCAGGACAAAAAGGCTTTAAACCACAATGTGATTCTCACACCTGTGAAAAGAGAGGGAGAAAGAGTAGATAGGAAGAGTCTCAGACCAATAGCATACTCCTAAGTGAGATTTAGCCAAACTGATGGGTTCCCCTTAGACCTAAGTCGCCCATCTGAAGAATTGAATGCCACAAGAATGGACCTGGGTTGGTGCTGTCACCATGCTCAGTCTTTGCCTGAGAGCAGGAAAGTGCAGCCTTATGCAGATATGGTGCTCCATCTGGGGTGTAGCAGCTGGGACTTCTTGTTAACTCCCCTTTCTGATACGAGAGACCTAAGGAGCTCATTTTCACGGCTATCATATTAGTACAAATAAATATGGTTAATTTCCAAAGAGGAGCAGGTATTGGGATTAGTCAGACCAGTGGTGGGTAAAGGTGGTAGAAAGCCAGGAATAAACCACCCTGACCACCATGTGCTCCTGACCTGTGAATTTGAAGAAAAAAGGAGGCTACTAAGTAAAACTACTTACTATAAAAAGGTCTTAAGGGAGAAAGATAGTTCAGTTGTTTAAGATGCTAGTCTCAGAAATAGTTCAATATCTTCAAGGTAAAATAGAATTGAGGACCGCCATTTGGCTCAGGTGTTGAAAATAAAGCCCACTGAGAGAGCAAGTGCACATTCCATGGGGTTTGCTAGAGACTGCCTAGTGTTCTTTAGTTCACATAGAAACTTGGCCACTTCCCTTTTTTGTTATGTTGGATGTGTTGCCTAGTTTTTGTACCTCCATTTTTTTTTTCATCTACAAAGTGGGAGCATCACAGTTTCAGAGAGTTATAGTGAGGATTAATTCACTATTTTTATGTACTTTACTTTTAGTTATAAAACTGTCATTTCCTTTCTTCCATTAAAACTATAGTGCTAAGCTGCGGATTATCTTTCCCCTCCATAAGTGAACTACAAATATTTGATTCCTAACTACATCCTTTAGTAATTCTCACTCTCAGCCTTTACTGCCTTGACTATTCTTGTTGTCCCATGTCACTTTTAATAAAACTAAGACCACCATTCCGTGACATCAGTACCATCTGGTTTCTGTGTCCTCTCACCAGTTTATGGATTATCCTTAGACAAATTCCTATGACAAAACAACACTTATGCCAAACTTTATCAATGCCATATCTAATGCACATATAGAATGAAGGTTCTAGGGAAAGGTTGCAGTGAAGGTATTTGTGCCTAATAGATGAGGAGTTCCATATTTTACAATGGGAGGGGAAAAATAGAAATATGTAAACATAATTTAACAAAACAGAAGAGAATTAGAGTCCAAGAATAAAAAAGCATAGTTCAGATTGTGAAAAGTGTTGTAAATTTCAATAAGAGGGATTGAAGCAGAAGCTGCAAAGGACCTTGGAAAACATAAATTTAATTTCCCACTAATAGGTTAACTATCAGAAAAAAAACACAACTCTCTTTAACTTAGCTACTATTAAACATGGAGGTTATACCTTAAATTTATTAGGTGGTTCATGTCTTCCTTCAAGAAATATTTGACATAGCAAAGAAAAAAACCCCAAAATATTAAAGAATATTTATCTGAGCATAAATAAAGAATTTATATAAATTAATATTAAAGAATATTTAGCTGAGCACAAGTAAAAGTTTATGTAAAATACTTATTACTTTCAGTTTGGAAATGCAAAGATTGAGAGATAAGACAAATTAAAATCATGAAGCAAACTTTATATATTTGCTTATAAAGTCTCATTGTAAAATTAGAAAGCTCTATTAAATTTTGAATGTGTTTTTGGTGTAAGCATAGTTAGTGCTATTTTGCTTGGGAAGAAGACAGTTTATAGAAATAACTCTCAATGACAATGCTTCCTAACAGGAAAGACAGGAGAAGACAAAAGAAACTAGACTTTATTAAACATCTACCAAATCCAAACACTGCATTTGGCATACCCTTGTATTCTCTCATTAAGCCATAAGCAGATAATAGAAGTATTAACAAACCTGTTTTATACATGAGAAGTGTATGTTCTAGCCTGAGGTCACTTAACTTTTGGTATATGGTAGACTAAGAATTGAAATTCCATTCTGACCAACTTCAAAAACCATGTTTTCATACAACCAACTACCTAGGTTAAAAATTCCATCATTTAGTGCCAAAACTCTTTAAAATAAGCTGTTTTTAGTTTCCTTCTATTTTGAAAATATGGGGTTTGGGAGACCTACTCACCAAAGGTGCTTTTCTTAGAGATAAGTTGCAGACCATGAAACAAATAAAGTACAATTTCCGTTATTAAATTCAGTAGCTAGAAGTGGATTTGTTGACTGGGCCAGTACAAGAATTATGAAATGTTTACAATATTTATACAGTAAATATTCATTATTAATGCTGAAGATGGTACAGTAGAAACTAAGATGTAAAGCAGACACAACTACAGAGCATAACAGAGCAGTTATGAAATCCTTGAGGGACACTGGTACTGAAGACTTCAAGTACTGATACATGTGTAAATGAACACACACACACACACACACAAACACAATCATTAATTTCCCAAAATAAAACAGTGTCATTCAATTCCAAACACTCCTTTGAAGCTGAATTGAAGTTTGATAAAATTGTCTACATGTCTTGAAAATTTAAATATTTTTTCTATCTGTACTAGCCAACCACTGCAAATCATTTTAAGAAAAGAGCTTCTTTAATGGAAAAAAATAGCAAAGATTTTTTCAAAAAGATATTTAATGAAGAATAAGCTCTGTGTATTCAATGAAAACTTTCTCTGTTCTCTCCTTGGTCAAGGCCAGTCTTTATAAGCCCTTTTTAGCCCAGTTTATAAATTGCTGTTGACTCCAGTAATGGAATTTCATAAATAAAAACGATGACAGAAATTACCTTACCACTTTAAAATGAATCAATACATTCTGAATTTTGACTTCCAAGAGTGTTGTTCAGGGACATGTTGTTTACTCTGTGGAGGGCTATAGGAATTCTGGATAAAACAGATATTCTCTAATTTGAATCACTACAGTTATTGAGTTTTTTCTAGCATAAAGAAAATAAGCATTTTTAAATTCATCACTGGAGAAATGTTTTTCTTTTACCACCACACAAAAATCTACAATGAATATACTAGTTGCCAGTACTATGCTATAAGACTGAAAATGATCTACATAAAATTTGAAGGCTATTGTGTAACCAATTAAAACGTTTCATAAATTTCTCCCTCTCATGGAGTTTCACTTTTCATCTCACATGTGCTTTCCTGGCAGCGTTTTCTTTTCTTAAGAAAACCTATATTCAAAGTCATCGATGGAATCTGCACACACTGCATTTGGCATGTCCTTGTATTCTCTCATTAATAGACAGACAGTTTTTGCCACAGACAACTCTTGAGCTTCCTAGAATCTTCACACAAAATATCCTGGGATCAGATAGTACCCAGGATGTGCTAAAAGCCAATTTACTTTCCTATCAAAAATCTTTCTGAAATGTGGTCAGAGTTTTTGTGTTATGAGGCATCCTTTGATGATTCTGTCTCATTGCAGAAATGGTAGTGATTTATTCACAGGAGCTGTTGGTTTGAAGGCTGTGCTTGGTACAACATTCACTAAGAGAAACACATTGATTATAAAATTCTGTGTCTTGGATTTCATCATTTTTGCTTCCTGGACCTCATCCAACATTTCTCTGAATCTAGTCCAGACTAGAACTAGCCCAAGAAATTTGAGGAATTGCTTCATGTTGGTGTCTTTTTGTGAGATACGCTACAGCAACATGTTGGATCCTACTTGAAGTCATCTCTGGTATACTGTGCATGTCATCTTCCATTTTTCCCAACTGCTGAGGGTTAGGGATGTCTCATGTGCACCATGGAACTAAGGACTTTCTAAGGCAATTTTGCATTTTGCTTAAATGGGTCCAAATCAGATTGTATCTGCTATGGTATGAACTAGTTGGCCATGTGCTACCAGAACAGGGTACAAATTTGAAAAGCAACATGTAGGAATCCCACATGATTAGAAAGCCATTTTATAGTAGTAGGACATTGTATGTCACTTATTTTACTCAAAATGTTAATTCTGTGGTCATATTTATTCAAATGTGATACCATTGTTTGGATGGCTGTGTAGGTACTGGTCATAGATAACAAGATGTGAATTCTGTTAAATAAAAGATTCTCTTATTTAAAAAAACATATTGAAACCAGTTTTAAAAAAAACAGAAGTATGCTTATCAATAAATTTTTAGCATTTTTAAAATTAAAAACCTAGTGCATGTACTAATATGTAACAACCGATCCCACCATTATGTACTACTATAATGCCTCCATAAAAATTGTGGAGAAAAAAATAAAGTAAAAAACCTAGACACCTATGTCTTAGGAAGTGATAAAAAAGTCCCCCTTTGCTGATACAATAAACTGATCCACTGTATGAGTTTTCTATTGCTGCCATAAGAAATCATCACTACCTCAGGAGTTTAAAGCAACACATATTTATTGTTGTGCTGTTATGTCAGAAGCCTGACACAGTTTGCATTGGGCTAAAATCACGATGCCAGCAGGGGGGCATTGCTTCATGAAAGCTACAGGGTAGCTCTCCTTTGCCTTTTCTGAGGTAAGGCCCCATTCCTCCATGTTCAACCCAGCAGCAGTAGGTGGAGGCCTTTTCACTCATCATGCTGTATCACACTGACCTCCACTTCTGTAGTCAAACACTCCTCTGGTTTTTCCTTTGCCTCTCTCCTCCAGGTTTCAGAACCCTTATGAGTACATTGGGTTCACTCACAATTTCCAAATCTCAGTCTCCTGAACTTAGTCACATACAAATGCTTTTTGCTCTGTAAGGGAAGATATTGATAGGTTCTAGTGATTACCACAGGAACATCTGTTGGAGGCCATTATTCTGCCCATCACAGAAAGTTCATGTATATTTAGTAGCAATCCAAAAGAACACTTCCCTAAATAAACCCTCCTTCCAGCTAATCACTCTTTTTCCTTCAATATTAAGGCATTGATTGAATATACACACTAATTGTGCCTTTAAGTATACTAGTATGTAGCTATTGTTATATAATTTCAATGAACTCTAGATTGATTTTTTTCTTCTCCAACTATTTATGAAAGCACAAACTTACTCATAGTAGTTACTCAATAAAATTTAATGAACTTAATTACAAATGAGGGTTATCTCCCTAATCTATTTTGTTCTCAAGCTGAGAGAGCATTCATTACTTGTAGAATCAGGAAGCAGACTTAGAACAAGATACCCAGACATCTAGGAAGACATAGGAAATTATTTGTAGGGGTCTCTTCAAACAAAGATCATTTTCTTATTTCTATTGTACTTCTCTCATGATACCTACTATGCTTTTCATGTGTGAATTTTTATGCTCCCATTTCCAATTTGTATTAAACTCCTTGAAAGCAGAGTCATTCAAGAATAGATCTTACCTAATTTGTACTTGTGTCATTGGAATTTCCATAATGGCCTCTTCTTATAAATTTGAATTTTCAGAACACTGCGACCTACTGTCTAGGCCACTTATCTTTTCCTGATTTTTCAGATAGCAACTCTGTGCTCATCCTCTTCCTGTATGAAAGTGCAAGATTTTCCTGTTAGGCCACTTCCCAATTTATTGCATAAATGTACCTTTTAGAATGATGTCTTACCTGTTACATGGTCACATTGAATTATAGTTTGCTTTGCTAGTTAAAGGGAGAATACTTGCAAGTTTTGCTTTCCTTGCTAAGGGTGGGATGGTTGCAGGCAAATCTGATGTGTCCTCCCTTTCCTTTGAATGCTTCTGCTGCTGGGAGAACTTTGCAGAGTTGACTTTCAGTAGAGCATGAAGAAAAATTAGATCAGACACCTCTAAGCATTGATGGGAAATGGTCATGGAGCTGTGTTATGCCAGCCTGACTGGTGATTGTTGATCCTCCCTTCAGCATCTCAGAAAACAAAAGAAAAATATATATTCTTATTTCTCTGCCTGATTGCCAAAGTAAATAAAATAAACAAAAATGGGGTAATACAAATTCAAGCGTTTTAAGTTGTATACCCAGATTGGGCTGGAGTTATTTGAAACATTGAAATCATTAGGAAATCTTTTAAAGTGTTGATTTTATTTCATTGTGTCTAGGATGGAATATAAGTTCCTACATTTCTCAGAAGCCCCAGATTAAATGGATGATGCTCTCATATCACATCAGCACAGATTTTGAGTCATGCTTAATCTGTTTTGCACTGACAATAGGACTTCCAGGGAACAAGGAGGTATAATAAATAGGGAGCCCTAAGCGTCACTACCACCTTAAGATTACAGGATAAGGAGGAAGGTAGGACGATTACACATGGGGGGAGTATGTTTGGGATTCCTCCATGACCACACAGAAGCAGTGTGCCCTGATGATTATCGCACAGGATCCAGATAGTTCCCAGCTGAGCTCCTGGATCATTAGAGAAACCCTATACCAGTCACTTTCCTGTGATTCATCCTGATATTTTTTAATGTTCAAAATAAGGATTTGAATACCAGTTCCAGGATTCCCTCACAGATGCTGTATTAACAAGCAATCACTGCTAAGAAAGAGGAGGTATGAAATGCAGTTCTTGTTACTACTGTCAGCCATCTCCTTCCTACTTACTATTTGATGCCCTTCTTACCTCCTACATATGATTTGTCTTTAGCTCGTGTTCTCTCCATTTTCTTGGTACTCTTCTCATCTGACCATGTGATGTATTATTCAAATGCCCAACTCCTTTTATTGCTAATTATATATTAACCAGGTTCTGACTTCATTCTTCTCTGTATTGAATCCTGTTCCAGGCATGACACTGACAAAAAGGATTCCTACAGCTCAGAGGAAATTTTGGCAAATGACAGTTCCCTTTTAGGGCTGTTAGTCTTAATGGAATATTTGATAAGATGGTAATAACCCCTGAGATCCTTTTATAGCAAACCCAGGGGCGAAATATATATATTTTTAAACAGTCTCAGTGACTTTTATTTATTCATTTAGGTGTTCAGTGGGGTCAGTTCTTGAAGACATGTCACAGTGACAATTTCTTCAAACATGTTAAGCATGTATGATCCAAACTGTCTTCCTCCTTTCAATTGTAACTATTGATATGGATAGAAAATTCATCAGCATATTTATAATTCAGTCACAGTTTGAAATTCATTTCCTTCCTCTCATTTAGAAGTGAAAAACTGTTCACTAAATTCTAGGATATCCCCTCTACTGGTTTATGAATTCAGAAATTTGATTACTCAGATATATTCTCACCCAAGTTTCCTCTATCCATGGTCTCCATTTTAATCCCTTTTCTCAATGACATCTGGTGGCTTTATTTCACTACCCAATGGTTAAAATATGAGCATTTACTCTTGGGAAAAAAATATTTATTGTTCTTGTCAACTTTGTATAACACAATACAATGTTTCCTTTGTTTCAAACATAAGGTTTAATTAATAATATGAATGGTAAGGCAATATAAACATTTTGAGGATAATAATAATGGTTAGTGTTAACATTTATTGAGTCATTTGCTCTTCCAGACGCCACATACAACATGCTTAACATAGGATTTGTAATTTTATTCTGGCAACAATTGTGTAAGGAAGCAACAATTATTATCCTCATTTTGCAGATGTTAACATCCAGATTTAGAGATTCTGTGAAATGCTGCTCAAGGTCACACAGAACTAAGTAGCATTGACTCCCTCATTTCAAAGCCTCTCTTAACCCGTGGGTGCTAAATTATTTGGGAAAAGTTTACTAATTCTGGAGCTGTCCAAAGAGAAAACACATTCCCATCTCAGTGCAATGCCCTTTAGTGTTCAAAGTTTCATTCTGAGGTCTTTATTAGAGTCAAATTATACCAGGTTCCTCTTATATAACATGTGTGAAGATAACAGTAAACCTGTTTCATTACACCATCAGCCTTAATTAATATGTTTATAATAATGGCTTGGAATTTATTTAACCAAAATAATAACTTCATTTAACATAACGACTTGGTGCACAGGCGGCATTGTGAGTTACAGCATTCCTGCTGCTGTTTCCAGAACATTTACCATGTGGCTAATGGGAAATCACCTTTGTGATCCTGCTACACCTGTTAATGTCTTGTTTCACCTCTGAAGCCTGATCTCTTTATGTGAAGTTAGGCAGCCATAGTGAGTTAAATAGGGACCAAGTGAATTATTAACTCTTTTAATGGCATTGTTATGGTTGCATTGTTATTAAAAATTTCGTGGTGCTGTAATAAGAGATTTGTAAAGCACATCCTTCACAGCCTTTATAAAGTGGTTTCAGGTACCAAAAGATCAGTGTTGATGATGAGACAGGCCAGACAGACAATGGATGTGTTCTCACCAAGGACTCACCTTTTTTACTTTAAGCTCTCTCATTTATGGAATTAATTTGAGTTCTAAACAAGTTATAGTAAAATTATGTACCCCCAAATCTATTACCTAATTTTATTTTCCATACTCAGAAATATTCACATTCTTAACAAGTTACCAGAATGATCTCTTTAGGTGTTTCTCAAGAGAGCATGTGTGAGAAGAATGTTTGGGAGATCAAATCCAAGTATGAACCACAAATAGTTAGAAAAACCCTCTTGCCCTTAATTGAGGTGAACCAGATACACTCAGCTCACTGATCTGATAAGTTGGCAAGTGTAGCAGAGATAGCGAGTTCCTGCTCAATTATGATGCCCTTCCTTCAGGTGAAACTGTGGTGGGAACAGGGCTACTCATTGGAAGCTTATCATTGCCTAAATTTCCTTTCAGTAAATCAGTAGTTGCTAATGGAATACAAGTAGAAGAGTAGAGTTAAGTGCTATTTCTTGGTCTAGGCCTTAGGTCTTAGTTCCAGGGGCATTGCTCATATGCTCCTCCATGTTCTTTCTACCCTCTTCTCACAAGCAAAGAGTTGACATGCCCAAGACCCAATGTCAAGTATAAGACAAGGATAAGATGCTAAGCTGCCCAGCATCTGGGCCACTTGCTCAGGAATGCAGTGTGAGACATCAATAAGCCTGTTGTGTTATTATTTTCAAAGATACATTGATGCCCTTTCTTTAAAACAAAACAAAACAAAACATGAGAACAGCTTAGCTTTCATTTTAATACTACAAATTTGGCTAAAATGACCCAAACTATTCAAAACAATGCATCAAATCTAATAGATATTTACAGCACAAGATCTTGTGGGAAACAAATCTACTTAAAGAATTTAATGTGACTATGGAAATCTCATGGAAATACAAAGATATTTTAAGGGGGCACATAATTAGGATAAAAGAGCATGTTTACCTGATTTCAAATACTCATGGAGAGAAGCATGAGAATATTTCTCAGAAAATATAGTTATCAATAAACTATCTGTATTGTATTATACAGATGAGCAAAGCAGAGTGTATGGACTACAGCCTCACCTGGTTAAACAAGAAAATACTTAGCATAACTTTTGTCTTTGAAGTTATGAAACTTAATCCTTAGTTATTCAAATGGTATTTAGGGAGCAATAATTATTATATTTTAAATTCTTGTCACTGTTATTAGTTCCTAAGGTTATCTATTTTTTATTCAATAAAATAACCTTCCCAAGTTTAAAACAGACCAAATAATTTATGATAAATGAAAACATCAACATAGGACATAAATATCAAAGGTTTCAATTATTGTCAAAAAATGTTTATGAAGTAAAATAAGAATACCTTTCCTCTTCTGTGTTCATTCTTACTGATAATAAGTGTTAGTAGAGAACATGTATAAGCATGTTTGGAATGGTTTGTAATATCAGAACAAAACTATATAGGAAGTATAATTACCAAAATAAAAAAATGAATTTCTTTCCTCCTGGAGAATGATATTTAATATTTTATGTTTTCTTTCATCTAAAAATGTAGTGATATTAGGACTAGGTTGAATCATGTCTTTTTGCCAAGTATTGGCTGTTATAGTTTGGATGTGAGGTGTCCCCAAAAGCTTCTGTGTTAATACAGGTACATTTAGAGGGGAAATGATTAGATAATGAGAGTTATAAGTTGATCAATTCATCCTGGCTTGAATGGACTAACTGGGTGATAATTGAAAGTAGGTGGGCCATAGTTGCAGGCAGTGGATTATTGGAGGTATGGCCTGAAAGGGTTCATCTTCTCTGTGTCCCTTTCCCCTTCTCTGTTTCTGGGCCATCATGTGGTGAGCCATATTCTTCTGCTGCACCCTTCCACTGTGATGTTCCACCTCACCCAGGGCCCAGAGCAATGGAAGTAGCCAACCTTGGACTGAACTTCTGAAACTGTGAGCCCTTAGAAAACTTTTCTCCCTCTAAGTTATTCTTTTCACATATTTGGGCCACAATGATGAAAAGTTTACTAACATATTGAACAACAAAAATGTCAATACTCCATTGGTATGTGGAAATGGGGAAAACATTTCAAAAGTCAGTGAATAATATCAGGTTAGAAAGAGTGGAAATTTCAGGACAAAGATCTTTCCTAAGACCTTTCCACAAGTGCTGTGCTACGTTTAAATTGACAAACTGAATGCATGAAACTATATACAAGCAATATACAAGTATAACCCTGAATAAAAAGTAAAGCAGAGAGTGCAAAAAAATATTAAATGAATTGAGCAGCATGACAGAAGTTAATTTACCTTAGTAAAGCCACCAATTCTCTGGAGCCTGATATGGTGTTCGACATTTTCTATCATCGGGAAATTTCTTATGATCAGAAATCACTTTGAGTAAGTGAATATTTATTACAATTCTTGTTTGAATTTTCCATAATACAATTTCAGAAGATCAATATCAACATTTCCTACCTGAATTATATTGTTTTCCCACTAATGAATTTAAGCAAAAGTTAAGGCAACTCTTCTAAATCAACTTTAGATTTCTGAAATTCCAATAACAGATATTATAGCAGTAATTACCATCTTGGTGTGCATATTTACCTTTGGGGTTACACCTAGGTTAAGAGTCCATCACAATTCTCTAAAAATGTCATAGAAGAGACTGGGAACAATGGCAGAATATTGTAGGAATTATTATCTTCCTTAAGTAGACACCACCAAAGACCTATTTGAGAGGATGCCTTGGTAGATGGAGTAAAATAGACTACAGGTTGTTTGATGACCATTCTTATTTCATATATTATAAAAGGCAATCTACCATTTTTAAGTACCAAATTATTTATTAGAAAATATAGATAGCTTAGAACTATTGAGAACCCTGAAGAAAATGACAACAGAACTCCAAAGAACAACTTTTAAAATCACACTTAAGGCCTGGGCCTCCAAGAGAGCTGCTATCTTTGCTATGATATGAATTCTAGAAAGTTGCTACATTGGGAAACCACCCACCCAATTAGGAAACTGTCATCACAGTTTCCAGCTCTAGAACTATCCCCACTCTGTTTTGATCAGGAAGTAATAGTATCAATAAGCTGCTACTGAAACTCTTGATTCCAAAGCTATGCTTTCTTTGCTATAATCCTTATCAACAATATGGATAACCTGTGCCTTTACCCTATTAATGTTACTCAGTTCTCATTCAAAATCTCACAAGTGTTCATGTGATTGTTGATACATGTAAGAATTAGTTAAAAAAGGGAAAAAAGGAGTATAGCTTTTTCTAATTTTTATTTTATCTTTTTAGTTTTTGGTTGCCAAGAAAATGCAGGGGTAGATATTCAGTGTGCTATTCATTGTCTATACCATAGAGCTGTAGGTTAGGGACTTTAGCATGGCTATCCTTACTACATTTTCCTGGTGCACTCATTCATAGCAATTGGGGGTACAACCTGGAAGAAGGGATATGGAAGAAGATTTGGGATGAAAGTGTCCCAGGAACAGAATGCTCAAGAAAATCATTATTGAAGATTCCTGATCAAAATATAGTACCAGAGTACATGTTTCTTCTTTGACTGTATAGGTTATTTTAAAAGCCATGGAACGATGTTCAGTTTATTCGACCTCAGCAAAATCTGAACTATCCACTTCACAGATTCTCATGGAGCATACAGTTTTTAAAAAGACTTATGAAAAAGAGTGTAGTTTAAGACTATGTGTAGTCATGAATACTTTGACTCAATGAATTCAGTTAACCAATAGTTTCTGAACCCCCATTTGTCAGGCAAACTGTGGAAATGCTAGAGAAAGAGATACTGTGCCTGTTAAGGAGGAGATCACCATTTATTTAGATTGATTTCAATGATAAGAATTTTAGTAAAAACAGGATGAAGAATGCTCTTTTTTTTTGAATTCTGGTGAATACTGATAAAATCCTCCAGTGTCACACTCATGCTGAGTCCTGTACCACTAGAGAGAACAAAGGTTTATCATCACCACAGGTCCCCCATGCCATGATTTATGGTTTTATAAATTGTCAAGGCTCAAACATGAGGATCAGAAGCATGTGGATCACTCTAATTTTGAAACATTGAGTAGAATGTTTCTAGTACTTTTAACGGTTAAAAATCCATGCAGCGGGCTGATGTATCTCAGCATCAGAGCACTTCCCGAGTATGAATGAGGTCCTAGGTTTTATCTCCAACACTACAAACACAAACAGAAGGATCCCATGCTGGGTATGATATTAAGTGGAAAACCATGCCATAATAGGCATGTGTCTAGATTGTTCCTTTACCCTTCTCAGTGTTTAAAGTAGTTTGGCTCCAATTATTTTCAATTGAGTTTGTGAATTGTGTTCAGCCACTCAATGTGAATCATCATTGGCCTCAATTAATTTTTGAGGAGTTCAATATTTGTAACCATTCCTGTTTGAAACTACTTTTTCTAATTCATTTTCCATGCACTTTTATTTTTACCTGCCATCATTAGCATTTCAATATTTTGAATATAGTAGTTGTTCAGTAAAAACATCTTGCATTAAAAAAATACTTAAGCAATTATTTCTTCCAACCCAGTTTATATAGCACTTAACCTTAGGGCAGGTGGCTTTGAGGGTCAGAAGTGACAACTGCGCTTAATCTTTAATTGAATTAGTATAATGACTTTCCTGGCAATCAGCACCTATGTGTGTCCTCATATATCATCTTTCCTGTGACTGTCTATGACTGCAATGCTCCAGCTCCTTCCTGGCCCACAGGCATGCCCATTTCTATATCCACTGAACTGCAGCGGGGTTATAATTATTATTTCTTTTTGACTCAGCTAATTAGGTTTGCAGTCTTTTCCTCTTCCTTGCTCTGTCAAAAGTCCCTCAGATGGTGTCGAACAAGAATACATGTAACAAGAAACAAATTGTTTCTGGGGAGTGCTATTTACCTTTTTTATTTTCTGCTTTGTTAGCAACGCAGAGGTTTCATTAACAAGGAACAAATGAATTGCAAGGACAGCTAATCCTACATACATACACACATGCACACACAATAGATTGAGAACACAACTAAACCATTTTCTCTTGAGGGAAAATAAAGGAATGAGAGGTAACTTTGGGAGTAATGGCACTTGTTGTTTTATCATTATTTGAATAAATTATGTTCTATTTAATAATTGGTAGTTCAATCACATAATAGGTTTTTGCATTTTTATCAGTGAAGAGATAAAGCCAGACTCATAGTATGTTACACATATGATGAGACTGAGCACTTCATCTTTTTTTTCCCTCAAAAATCTCATCCATTCCCATCAGAGGAATATTTTGTACTGGAGTAACTGAAAGTACAAGCAAAGCTTGGATTATGAGGATTAATCTCTGTAAAAGTTCCAAGACAAAGGCAGGAAAAATAAATAAATCAGAAATCTGGATGCTATGGCTTGGACTCTGGAGAGATTGTTCATTGTTCTGTTGAAATGCACACCTGCAACTCATTGCTGAACTGAATCCTCAGAGAATATTAAAGTAGAAATTTAGTGTATTCCAAACATCTCAGTTAAAAGGGAAGAAGAAGATAGCACCATAAAACTAAAGAAGAACATACCAAAAAAATTAGGTGGTCTGAAGAGGCCCTCTCTTAATAGGTAGGGCCTATTCTGGTCAGCAAATATAAGATGAATTATTATGGCAGGATTTCTCCCAAACCTTTGACGGATATATTCCATGAAATGCAGAAAGAAAAAATATTTAAATCTACCAAATAGTTCTACAGTAAGAAATTCAATAAGCTGGTATAAGAGGGGAAGAGAAAATCAAATCAAAAGTATTTTGACTCCTAGCCATGACAATTCCTAATAGAAGTCACTATGGGAAAAAAAAGTTAGTTCATTGTAAGGAAAAAATATAGTATAAATTAAAATACTCTTCAATAATGAAATGAGTTTTCTTATGAAATGGTGAGCTCCTCATTACTATAAGGATAAAGCAAAGACTAGATGATTGTTAAATATCAGTCCATTGATTTACTCAGTCATGCATTTTTTTAACAAATATTTATCAGGCTCCTACTATGTGTCAGGGGATGGTGAGCTAGAAACTCTACGTGGGGCTCCCAATCTTCAAACCTGAGGCTTCCTTTTCACCTTTATCTTGTTCAGTAGTTACTTTTTCAGACAAATCAAGTCAGGAACATTGCTTTGGTGCTCTTGTTTGCATGAGAAGTTGTCAGGCCTGATCTGACCTGCCTCTCCATCAGGATTATAAAGGTGACAGATAGTCAATTTCAGGGATTCATGATCCATTTTACCACAACGCTTCACCTTGCAGCTAAGTAATACAGCCGTGATAAAATCAGCCATAATCACTGCATCTTACTCAGCCCTGCCTCAGCCATAAATACCAGTTTCATAACAAAAAAAAAAAAGCAAATGGAATATAGAACAAGCGAGGAGATAGAAGAAAGATGAAGGAAAATGTGTAGGTTTATTCTTAGTGACTAATGGGAGTACGTGTTTATGGTTTTTACACTATTCATTTTTCTGTTGATAGAATGGGAACATATATCACATAATCAAGACCTGCTCCTGTAGTTCATCCATCAAAATCAATTACAAACATTTTATTAAGTATTTATGAGCACTTGGAAGTATTCTTCAACTATACCTATGGGACAAATAGTTAAACAGATCCCAGGCACGAAGACTGTATAGTCTAATATACACATATACATATATGCACACACGTATCAAACCTTTTACTGGGGACAGATAGGCAGACAATGGTATAAACATTGAATATGGAGAGAATGGAATTGGGCAATAAAGAAGTCCTAGAGCCAAAATTTATCATTTCTTCATTGTTGAGTCACACACTGTTCTGAGTGTGACAGGGAAAGACATAATGGAAGCAGGGAACTGAGCCCTGAACAAGCTTAGGTTTTGGAGAAGGGAGACAGACAATAAATAAGATAAAAATCAATACAACTACATAGTATGTTAGGAATGACAAGGGCTAAATAGAAAAAAAAAAACATAAAGAAGAGAGGAAAATAGATACAATCAAGCATGAGAGAATTTTTAGATAATCTGGCTGATACTTTAGATAACTCCTCAAGGGTGGCAGTTTTGAATAAAAGCCTTAAAATAAATTAGAAAACAGATCATCCACATGCAGGAGGCAAAATTTCAAGTTCAAAAAGACTAAGGTAGAAGAATATATGTTCAGATCTACAAGGAGACTACTGCAGCTTGAGCAAAGGGGAGATGAAAGTAGAGAGAAAATAGTGGTCCAGATAGGAAGGGTACCAAGAACCTTTCATAAAGACATTAGATTTTTCTCTCATGAGTAAACCACTGGAGCTTTTTACAAGAAGAGAGACAAGATATGACCTCAATGGGAAAATAACCACTTGGACTAGTATGAGAAAAATATATAGTAAAAGACAAGAGAAAACAGCAGGAAGCCCAGTTAACAGCCTATTGCAATATTCCCCAGTAGATCAGATGACTCAGACGATGAGGAGATTGCAATAATGGTGGTAAGAAGTGATCAGATTGTTGTGACCTTTTGTAAGGGACCCATGAGATCTGATGGTAGAATATGATATGTGAGAGAAGAGAAGTCCACGAAGATAATAAGGTATTGACCTCAACAACAAAAAGCATGGGCTTGATATCAACTTGACTGAGGAGAAATGTGAAAAGGAAAGGTTTGAAGAAAAAAAGCATCTCAAATTTAGAGATGTCCCATATGAATTGCTAACAAGAAATCAAGGTGAAGATTTCAAATAAGGATTGTACATATGAGATTGAATTCCAGGGCAAAGTTCTAGCTTCAGATTCAAATTTTGAGACTTGTCAGCATATGAGAATACATGTGAGATCACCCAGGTAGACTCTCTATTCACCTCACAAAATTATTCATTTTGCTGAGAAGAAACTTTTTAGTTTGAGTCCATCCCATTTATTGATTTTTGATTTTAATTCTTGTATCACAGGAGTCTTACTAAGGAAGTTGGGGCCTAATCCCACATGATGGAGATTAGGGCCTACTCTTTCTTCTATTTCTGGTTTTATTCCTAAGTCCTTGATCCATTTTGAGTTGAGTTTTGTGCATGGTGAGAGATAGGTGTTGAGAGCCACAGCCGAAGGGGCCCTAGCAAACTTCCAGCTGATTGGCTCACCTGGCCCCAGCAAACTTCCAGTTGCCAGCTGATTGGCTCCTCTGTGGTGATGCTCATTGGGCTGTTTCCCAACCCTTTCAGATCACGGAGCTGCTCATTGGGGGACTCTTTTGGCTCCGCCCATGCGACCCAGCCAATTGGCCTCAAGAGCAGGAGGAGTGGGGGGTTGAGAGGCTTGTGGGAAGCCAGTGGTGGCAGTTGGGCTCTGAGGGAATTCCTGAAGAGCTCATGTGGTGCGGAGTGTGTGTTCTAAAAATAAAGTTCTTTTCTGCTTGACAAGTGGCTCGTGAATTTTGCCCAGCCAGACTGCAGCAGATAGGGGTTTGATTTCATTTTGTTACTTGGATTTTCAGTTTTCCCAGCATCATTTGTTGAAGAGGCTATTTTTTTCCAGTGCATATTTTTGGCACCTTTGTCTAATACAAGATAATTGTAATTTTGTGGGTTCATCTCTGTGTACTCTATTCTGTATCATTGGTCTACCAGTCTGTTTTGGTGCCAAAACCATGCTGTTTTTGTTACTATTGCTCTGTAGTATAGTTTAAGTTCTGGTACAGTAATGCCACCTGCTTCACACTTCCTGCTAAGGATTGCTTTAGCTATTCAGGGTCTCTTATTTTTCCAGATGAATTTCATGATTGCTTTTTCTATTTCTATGAGGAATGGCATTGGGATTTTGATCGGAATTGCATTAAATCTGTACAGTGCTTTTGGAAGGATGGTCATTTTAATTATATTAATTCTGCTTACCCAAGAGCAAGGTAGATCTTTCCATCTTCTAAGGTCTTCTTTGACTTCTTTCCTTAGGTTTATGTAATTTTCATTAAATAGATTTTCACCTCTTTCATTAAGTTGATTCCCAAGATTTTTTTTTTATTTGAGGCTATTGTAAATGGGATAGTTTTCCTCATTTCCCTTTCTGAGGATTTGTCACTGATATACAGAAATGCCTTTGATTTATGGGTGTTGATTTTATATCCTGCTACTTTGCTGAATAATGGGCCAAGGACCTGAACAGATACCTCTGAAGAGATGATATAAAATCAATCAACAAATATATGAAAAAATGTTCATCATCACTAGCAATCAGAGAAATACAAATCAAAACCACTCTAAGATTTTATCTTTCTTCAGTCAGAATAGCAGCTATTATGCATACAAACAACAATAAGTGTTGACGAGGATGTGGGGTAAAAGGTGCACTCATACTCTGCTGGTGGGACTACAAATTGGTGTAGCCAGTATAAAAAGCAGTATGGAGATTTATTGGAAAATTGGGAATGGAACCACCATTTGGCCCAGCTATCCCTCTCCTTGGTCTGTACCCAAAGGACTTAAAAACAGCATACTACAGGTACACAGCCACATCAATGTTTATAGCTGCACAATTCACAGTAGCTAAACTGTGGAACCAACTTAGATGCTCTTCAGTAGATGAGTGGATAAAAAAAAAATGTGGCATATATACACAATAGAATATTGCTCAGCAATAAAAGAGAATAAAATCATGGCATTTGCAGGTAAATGGATGGAGGTAGAGAATATAATGCTAAGTGAAGTTAGCCAATCCCAAAAGACAAAATGCTGAATGTGTTCTTTGATATAAGAAGGATGATATATAGTGGGATAGAGAGAGGGAACATGGGAGGAATAGACAAACTCTAGATAGGGCAGAGGGGTTGGAGGGGAGGGGAGGGGGCATGGGGTTATAGACAATGGTGGAATGTGATGATCATTATTATCCAAAGTACATGTATAAAGACACACATTATTGTGAATATACTTTGTATACAACCAGAAATGTGAAAAATTGTGCTCTATATGTGTAATAAGAATTGTAATGCATTTCATTGTCATATAAATAAAAATTTAAAAAAAATAAAAAAATCAAATGTAAACACACTTTAACTGAAGATTATATATAATCAGGATTCACATTATTTAAAAAATTACCCAGGTAGACAGAAAAGAGTAGTTTTCTCCCAACTGAGCCCTGAGCATTCCAAATTTAAAGATTCTCCTCTCCAATTTGCCATTGACCAACCTCTGCAAGTCATTAGCCCTTCTAGTTCTAAATTTCATCTTTTTGTAAATGAGCTCTAACATACGTATAATTAGCTTATGAGCACTGGAGAGACACAGAAAACTTAGATGCAATAACATTAGTTATAGCAGCAACATCAATAGAGGCAAGACTTAACTATTACTCATTGTGATGAGCATTCCATCTAAGGTTTGCTTTTTACCTGTCTCAATTCTTCTTCAGGAAATTAAGCTCATAATTATTATTATTGCCATTCTGCAGATGTGAAAACGGAGGCTTTGAAAGCTGAAGACTTCTTCAAGGTCACATATTGAGCAAGGTTTATCTGATTCCAAAGCTGGGCCTCTTAACTTGTTGTAACTCTACTATGAGGATGGGATTTTTCATAGGAATCTAGCAACATTCTCTTGTTTTCATCAATAAGAATAATTCCTGCATTTCAATTCTTCTGTAAGACTCTCTATAGAATCATAAGAGAACTTCACATGGTGACTGCATAATGCAGGTTGTTATGTGAGATGGAAGAAGATATTTTAACTAGGCAGAACTGGATTTTCATCTACTTACTATCTGTGTAATTGTAAGAAATTTACTCAAATTTATCTGAGTATCAAATTCTTTACCTGTAAAATGAGAATAATAATACCTTCTTAATGATAGCCACAGGATGGTGCAAAGATTAAATAAGAGGAGAAACATAAACAACCTGGTATAGTGTCTCAAACAGGATAGACACAGAGGAAGAGTCACTTTTGCTGTTGTTACTATACTCATCATTATTTGAGCAACAAATTGCCTCCTGGCTCTTTACCTTTCTCTTCAAATACTGTCCTCCATCCCACTTTATCTCACTGTTGAAAGATGTGTTTGCCCCCTTCCTTTGCCTTTTACACACCCGTCCCACCACCCCCATCCCACTTGCAGTCGCCACATCTCAATCCTTATGCAACTAAGAATGAATTTTCTTCCCCTTTATATCCTATGTAATGGCATCTTTCATCTTTCAAGGAATTCTAAGTTTGTTATAAATCTTTGTAACAAAAACCATGAGGATTGGCTTGGTTATAGAACATATTATGGGTAGAACCAAGGCCTTTATCATCACTTTCTTCAGTATTGAATATTTTGTGCATATATATTGTATGTTGGGTACTCAAAGAGCATAATCCAACCCCCTGACATTACCATTGCCCTCTAGATGCATCTATTTTAAAAACATGTCTCCCCTGTCTCACGAAATTGAATTGGAATATTCCTTTCTTTCCACTACACCTATGCACACCATAAAATTGTTTAATAAAAATAATCTGAGTTATCGGGTAAATAAAAATTTCTAGGAAATTTATTTTGCTTTATAACTACTTATTCATCTCAGTTCATGTTGAATTATTTTTGTTAAGAGTATATATGAAATAGACGCAACTATTGCTGAGGTTATGAAATTAGCCTTCCCATGTTGTAATTTCTTCCTTCTTTTAACATTACTCAGACTGCTGGATTTCAGTTCACTCTTCTGTTCTTCGTTAAATATGAGAGTTAACAATCAGCTCTCACAGGTTTCTCTAGTCTGTTTGTTTTAAAATGTATCATTGCCCTCTGCTATCTTCCACTCCACTTTCTTCAGGTTCTCATTTCATGTTCCAGCTTGTTTTATGCGAATTTTCTCTGTGGATTTCTATTCCTTTCCAGTGCAATTTCCCCACAGGGCTCTGGAGTCTCCTGTTCTCTTTCCCTGCAGCTCTTTTAGTATTCAGTGTTGGAATCAGAGTGACATAAAATGCTCTAAGAATCTCTGTAAAGTGTAATAGGTTAACTAAATGTTTTTTTTTTTTTCTATTTTACTTTTAATCTTGGACAGGAACATCATGAGAAACAGGAAATAAGGGACAAAGATTCATAGGTACATCTTTGGGAGAGATAAATAAAAGGGTTACTATTAGATTTAATAATTGGATAGGCACAAATGCAAAAACTACAATACAAATAAGTTGTTGTAAAAAGTGAATGTAATTTCTAACTTGATTTTTTTTTAATTTTTAAGGAAGGTTTCATAATATGTGTGTATGGGCACCAAAATAATCTGCTGAAAATAATTGATATAAACAAAAAATTCATTAAAACATTTGAGAAAAGAATGCATTCTAAACCCTTACTCTTTGTACAGGATTAACTTAGGACAAATTGTAAATGTATACTGTGAACTCACTACACTTCTGTAGCTAAAAATCTGTAGATGGTGGACTACATTGGAAAAGTTGTACCAATCCAAACAAAATGCTCTGCACATCATGTTCACAAAGCACAAAACAAACATGACTGAGCTAGTGAGATTTAGTACATTGAAATTCAATGGAAGAGTTAAATTTTTTTTAAAAGTATATATTTTTTTTATTTTGCAAAGTCCAACATTGGGAGTGAATTGTAATTTAAGTCTATGAGATCAATAATACTATACTTTTTACCAAGTGTGTTCAATGAAGCACTAGTTAGTGGCTAAAAATGAGTGAAAACAAAAATTGAGAATTGTTGGGGTTACTAGAAGTTTTCTCAGAAGCTTCACTATTCTGGTATTTATTTTAAATCTATAGGAAACATGTGGTAAGCTTCATTTCCGAACCTTTTTTGACTCATAAAGTCTTTTTCTTGTATGTGAAACATCTTGTAAGACTAGAATTCTATTGACAGACTTGGGATAAATTTTTCTTCTATATTAGGGGTTCCACTTGAAGTAGGAAGAGTAAATGTCTAGACTCGCTGATGCCTTGAAATGATAAAAACTGAAAATATAAATAATTTCAAGTCAGCTTTTATTAAATGTTTGTATGACCCATAAAATATAAACTGCTGAGGTACATTTTAACCTTTTTTGGAAATTTCAAAATCAAGTGACCTTTTAGATAATACTCTTGGCAATTCAGGATAACTAGGAACAGTAGTTTACCCTGATCCAGTGTGTAAATATTTATTTTCTAATATTTTTGTCTTAAGTGAAGTGTTTAAAGCCAGGTCTCTCAAAGTGAAGCTTTGCAGAATCAAGGATAAGCCCCTCAAAATAATTTCCTCTCACAGAACATAAATTAAATGATATTCTTAGTATACAAAGTCATATGTATCCCAGAAGAGAATGCAAATTCCAACATCTTTAAAGATAAAATATCAGATGTTAGAGAAAAGTTAAAATTTTAGTGAGTTACATACCCAGATCCATGGTAGGAGGAAGGGAAATAATGCATTTCTTTTATGTCATAGTTTTTGTTTAGTGCTAACATTTGAGATAAAGTGACCTAGAGTAATAACATAATGTTTGGCAATACTAAAAGCAATTTTAATGTATTTTTTATTAAAAAGTATGGAGAAGATCATTCTTGTAGTGAATACCCAGGACAGTTATGTCTTATTGGTAAATTCCACATGTCAAAGTTGATAGGAATATGCTACCCTTAGTCTCTAGGAGAAAACTGCTTTTGCAGTGAACTTGAACTGAACTGCATTGATTCGTGAGATCACAGGATCTGTTCTAAATATTAGAAAAAGGAATGAGATGCTCTGCTTGATAATATCATGTCTCCAATGTGAACTTAATTCAGATTTAATGCAATTACTCTGTGTTGATTAAATCTGAAACTGTTATTAAAAAACTGAATTATTGAGGTTTATCATTTATATAACAAGTTTGGCCTTCTATATTGCACCATAAACCTTAATCATTATGTTGGCAATAATGGCTTTGTGGTTATTTAACATAAATAATTACTTCAGCTGCTAAAATGAGATGATGCAGCATTACACTATTACACTATCCCTACAACTTGTAGGATAGTATTGCTATTTCTACTTGAATTACTTAACTCTTAGCATTCAGTTATTTTCTCCCTGTCCATTTAGTGAATACTGCTAAATTTACAGAATCATGTCTGGCCTTTGCCATAGTGTTTTTCTCTGCCTGGATTAATGTTATGAGGCTGTGCATTTAAATACTGTCACCCAGCTCTTAAGGTTTGTATCTTTATCATGGGATGGAGACTTATTAGCACAAATATACCCTTTAATGGCAAAAAAGAAAAAAAAAAGAAAGAAAGATCTCTTGCTTGGTCACAGATCATCTGCTCTATTCCTCATGTTCTAAGAATTAAAAACAATAAACTTTTCATGTGTATATTTTTTCTATTTTCTTTCTGTTTGGTTGACTGCTCAATTTTTTTTAGGTAAAGGCATATTTAAATAACAAATATTTGTGTGGGGATTTTTAAGAAATTTTGCCTTGGAGAGGAGAGGAAAAAATGAGAATATGACCACTGGGTTTTATAGAGATACCATCCAGTAGGAAAGATCATAGGAACCAATATTCTTATCTTCTAAAATTCTAGTATAAGGGAAGAACACTAGTTTTATTCATCTCATTCTGGGTCATAAATCAAAATTAAAATTCTAACTCTTGAGGAAGTTTTAATTTATGATTAATATAATATCTTATGTATTGTCCTCTGCTGTTTGAAATCTGAGGTCCTATTTTGTGTTGAGCTCAAGTTCCTTCACTTGACTCCCCCTTGCCACTTACAAAATAGATATTCTCCTTCAGAAATACTGTGGGGCCCAGGATGCTTAGGATTTCTGTGGTTGATAGTGTTATGTTTTGGTGTAGAATGAGCCATCATATAAATCTTGCCTCTGCCATTCATATATTTATGTGGCTTTGGAAAGTCTATTTAAATCTGAATCCCATTTTCTCATCTGTAAAACCAACATAGTAATACCTACTTTGTAAAGTTGATGGAAAGATTTGAGATAATGCATATAAGCCACCAAGCACAGTGGCTGGCACATTGTTCTTACTCAGTAAAAGGCAGCTGTATTATCCTTTGTTGATGATGAATTTACTATACAGGCAACCTATAGGGATAAAATGACTCCAGTACACAAACAACATGTCAGGGTATGCATTCATTATCCATCTGTCTTAGAATATTGCATGAGAAATTATCAAAGAATGGCACATATACTACCACCTCACTGTTGTGTACCCACTGCAGGCATTTTTAATCAATCACAGTGAGCCCAGACATAGCCTCATAATCTTTCTCAAAACAGTGTTCCAAGCAGCTACTACTAATCAATTGCTATTGACATGAAAGATGAATCCTATTTTCCACCTAATAGCTAAACAGGGAAGTGAGGCAGATAAGAAACAGTGTGCTAAAGGGACTTGGAACAGGAGGCCTTTGGGCAGAGGCTCAGGAAACTGTGATGCAGGCATTCACTCAGGGAATGGAGGAAACAGTAACTGGAACAGGCTGGAACCCAGTGTGACAGAATAAAAGTGTAAGTAGGCAGAGGTTTGAAAGATATGTCGATATGTGAGTGGCTTTCTACTCTGGATGTGCAAATGCCAGCCACAGCTGGTTCACTGCAAAGGTCAGTGATATACATAGAAATTTGTCATTGATTTATTTAATCTCTATTTTGCAACCTACCTCATAGCACAAACTAGAAATAAAACAAAATAAAATAACTAATAAATTTATTAATTCTTTCAAAGGCTGTGTTCAGATGAACTTGTCATTGATTTAAATCATGAGTCTAGACTGATTCATCATCTCTGATTTCCAGATTCTAGCAAACACAGGCCCTGGGTTGTGCCCCTAGAATGGCTTTCTCTCCAAGTTGGACAGAGTTAACATGAGATGATCCTCCCACATGGGGACTTGAGAGATTTATAGCACCTTTTTCAGCTTGATAAAATTGCACTCTTTTCTCTAAAGAAAAGTTTTCTTGTCTTAACTATGAACCCACACAATGAATTGTAATCCCAAACACATATCCATTTGAAAGATGTTGCAAGAGATCAAAGGAGCAATGTTTCACAAAAGAATGGAAAACCCTTGCTGCTGTGGTGGTCCCTAAACCTCTTATACACAATCAAATATCCATTTCCTTGCAGTTGGTCAGATAGCAGGAGTTGAGGTTCATGAGCATGATAAGTGGGATATGAAAACATAATACCTCACTGGCTGCTCCAGAGCCCAGTTAGCTTTCACTGTGGTATTTGGTGAACTAGGCTGTGCACAATATTTCAGTCTTGCAGTGGAAGCAGCTGGTAGTTTAGCATCACTCTTTCCATGCCTAAGAACACTTGATTTGGCAACTATAGTATAGTGGGTGGTCTTGGTCTCATCTGGCATATCAAATTCAAGGTCTTTGTGGCATGAATGACCATGAGGTGTCAGACCTGGATTGTGACCACTACAAAAAAAGGATCCTGACAGTACTTCCTGGATTGGATTGTTTTATTTTTCATGAAATGATATATAAAATACATCCATTCTAAGATGGTTTGTATATAGGATGGGGACAGTAGAAATAACTCTAATTAATCTTCAAATGATTAGATGTCTGTAGATGTCTGGAATTTTAAACAAATTGACTTCATTGTCTCTTTATTTTATTGATTTCCAAGTTAGACCAGCTTATGGAATAATGAATACCTCAAGTATGCTAGTTTTTTTTTTAATTGTGTTACAAATATGCACTATATGCTTTACAACTTAGACCACCTATGGAACTCTGAGTTCAATTCTGGACACTGTAGCATAATCAGGGTAGTAACAAACGGGGTTGGCTCAAAAGAGTGTACTGAGAATTGTGCAGGATCTCCCTTATAAATATTAAAGAGAATTGGAATATTTAGTTTAGAGAAAAATCAGTGTGGGTATATATCTTACAATTATTGAAGTTTTACCCAAGGAAAGATGTCAGGTTTCCCTCACAGAACTTGTGTCCATGTGTAACAGTTATTAGAAAACAAATTTTGTCTAACAGAAGGGGAGAATATTCTCACAAGTCTAAGGATAGGGTGATACTGGCTGGTTTTTAAAATAGTGAAGTTATTTTTAATATAAATGCTAGAGTAAAAACTACCTGACCACCTAACAGATTATACCAAAATGTCACTGTTTCCTAATGATACAAATGTAATAAAAAATCAGTGAATGTAAGTAAATTACCATCCTGCCTTCAACTCAAAAACAGCATAACAGGAAGAAAACTATATTTAATACTGCATATGTTGGAGTATATAGGGAACTTGCTGCTACTGAATTGAAACTAGAGAATGAAGTTTGGACCAAAGGTATAAGAAGACAGAAAGAAAAAATTAAATAAAGAAAAGATTTGGGGCATTTTTCACAGATGGTGGCTAGTGATGGAGCATTGCTCCACTCTTCAGAGCTGATGTGAGCTGGCATAAGGGGGTTGAGTGACTGGTCTAACAAGAAAAGGAATCCTAAAGTTAACTTTTGGATTCTGAAAGGGTATGGGGGAGGGGAGAGAATTTCTAAGAAAGAGGCAAAGGGAATAACCAACAGTGATAATTCAAAACTCAGAAATGCAGAGAATAAGTGGTAGAAATAGAAGCCAAGAGAGAAAAGAAGTGAATGTTACAGAAATATGTGGAATACACATAGAAAAAGAAATGATAAAGAAGTCAAATTTAGTCTGGCTCAGGTGGCAGAAAGAAAAATTCAATCTACAAATGGAACCAATTCTGCCTCTTCCAGTCAGAGGACTGTTTGGAACCAGCTATGCTGAGACTCAGCTGCAGATATTAGTTCAGCAGGTATACCCAAGGTTGTGTATCAGTCCTGAGATAGGCAGAAATGAGATGTCAAATGCCTGACTTGGTCCCTTCCCTTCCTCTTTTGAATAGGTCATTCACAGCACAGGACCAGGCTCCACCAGTAGCCCTTTATCCATGTCCCTAGTTTCCAGGACCAAACCTCCATGGGGTGTCCCATTATTCTGGTCCCCTCTTATCTTCAGATAGTCTGCTCTTTTAACTAGCTGTTCTTGCCTGGTGCTCAACAAGTGAAAATTACCAGAGGAATTTGTTATTCTTATGAAACAGACACCTTATTATTCATATGATACTATGATACATTATCTATGTTCAGTACTCATGAGACCTAGAGAGATCCAGCTTGACCTGACTGCAGCCATCTTGAGTTTTAGCCACCGTGATTACCCCTGAGTAATGCTGGTCTGTTTTCCCTGCATAGTTTCCCAGCATACTTTATGTGTGCAAAATTTTTAGAGTAGTTTGTGAAACTGTCCTTGGTACAGTCAGTGTCAGGAATGTGCCTGACATCTTTGATGTTAGATTGATACAAATCAGATTCATTCCTGCTTGGAGGATGTAACCTTTATCCTGACTACTGTATAAGTCTTCTCCTGTGACTCAAGTCTCAGGATTCTACCAGTCTTCCTGGCACCCTTAATCCCTTTTGATCATAAATCACCAGTAAAGATTACACTGAGTAATTCTGTTTCTCTTTGGTTTCTTGGCAACTTCTGCCTATGCTGATTGGTTCTTTAACATCAGAATTTCCTGGAATAGAGAGGTCTTCATGTTCTCTCTTTCCTAATCAAGTAATCAATGTACAACTAGACAGGGATTTTCCAAATAAACAGACCCCACCTATTATTGTCCAGAATAGCTACTCTAATAATGGAAATCTAGTTAGGTAGAAATGAAGTTTGGTATGGCTTAGGAGAGATAGATATGAGTTGTTGGTGTAATAAATTGCCATCTGTCTTCCTAAATGTAGTTTGAGTATTATAAGTACCTAAAAATTGTTTTATGCTTCTAAGTGATTTTTTGCAACATTGGATAGTTATGAAAATGCCTAATACTTGGAGTTTTCAGCTATCTTCTATATCTTGTACATCCTCAAGCATGACTTAATTTTAAAGTGGGAGAAAAAGAAAAATTATTACTAGTATTAGGATGTTGAATAAGGTTTATAATAGCAATAATCTCCCATGAAAACAGTTGTTATCATAGTTAATGCCCATTTTGTCAGTGTGTTAACCTTCCATGCCTCTGCCTCGGACCATTAAATGACCAACCATTTGTTAAGCACCCCAGAGCAAGCAATTTCAGGGGGAATATTTCTGAGCTCATTTTCTAAGTAAAGCACCAGAGGTGACAGTGATTAAAACTACCCAGGTTTGTGTACACACGTGCATCCCTAAATATACTTTCACAAAGTCTTCCTCTAGTAAAATCTTGCTTTACACTTCAGCGACATTCAGAGCAGCCTCCCAGCCCCTACAATATCTATTCTTATGCACTTACTCAGGTACCTCCAACTTGAACCCACCAGCAGAAACCTGTGCTGTCTCCTGACATTCTTTTGGTGTCTCAACTGATTCCATTATAAAGTATTTATTAATGTCAGCTCTGATGTTCAAGAATGGAACTTGCCTTTAAAATGCTCAAAGCAAGCCAGAAGCAGTGGTGCATGTTACAATTGCAGACTTGTGAGGCTGAGACAGGAGGATTGAAAGTTCAAGGCCAGCCTCATCAATTTAGCAAGGCCTTAAGTAATTTATTGAGACTCTGTCTCAAATTTTTTAAAAAATAAACATAAATGGCTGGGTATGCTGCTCAGCAGTGAAGTGTTCCTGGGTTCAATCCCTAGTACCAAAAAGTAGATAAAGAAATAAATAAATAAGATGCTCAAAGCACATTGCTAAAGAATAAAAATGATCTTACTTGCAAGCATGAACAAAACAGGAAAAGTAAGAGATAATCTGTTTCTAACATCCAAGAGGATCTATCCTTGAAATAGACACAGTTTGCAATAAATGATAAATTAGTTCAATGTTAGTTGCATTCAATGTTTGACACGTATTATTTCTTTTAATCCTAACTCCATCTCTATGTGATTTATATGATTAATAGTACCAACTTATGAATGAAATAACAAAATTTGAAAATAGGCTACTTGACTACAGATCCAACCTTTTCACTGCTATGGTATAATATATTGATTTCAATTTCAAGACCAAATAGTGAAGATTCCTAAGAGCAACTGGATGTTATCTCACTTGTATTCCTTGTCAATTCTGTATCAGATCAGCCACCTGTTATCATTGCTATGGTGGTTAATGATATTTGTTAAGCTCCCCTATATGATTTTTGTCTATTGAATATTTTGCAAGCATGAGCTGGTTTTCAAAGTCAGAGCAAAGTTGAGTTTTGTAACTTAAATACTGATCTAGGACATTGTGATGATTTAAGAAAAATCTTGCTCCTTCTTTTGCATTAAAGATAATTTTTATACTATGCTATCATAAATCCTCAACTAGTCCAGAATTATAAAACTCTAATTATAGATAGGGTTTACCTGACAAGTAAAGGTAGTTGCACCTATCTTCAACTACTTTCCTTCAGGGAAAAATTATTTCAATGTAATCTCATTTCAGGGAAAAAAATATACATGAATGTTATGTAGGTTTTGACATAATTAGCCATTTCATTAATGAAATAATTGGGCCTCCTTAATCAAAGGTGGAACTTCTTCCTTAAAGCTTAGTTTGAAGAATCAAATGGGCGTAACAGTAGGAGGCACAAAAATTGGTTCAGAAGAGATAGGAAAAAATTTAATGAGGGAAAGATCTTTCCTCATTAAGCTTCTAATTTGGTAAGGAGATATTCTATTTTTAAATTTTACTTCCCATCATCATTTTCACCACAGTTAACATTGTCAACTGATAATATCAGATGAGTGCCACACATAATATGTGCAAGAAAATGCCAAAGGGTGAGAAGAACTGTGGATTGTTTGCCATGATTAGTCAGCCCTTGATTTCTGGTATCGACAGAGAGAAGCCCCAGAGCAAATTCTATCAATTCAGAGATAATCCTTGGCTCTCCATTAGCCAGTGCCTTCAACTGACTGCAACTCGATATTTTCAGACCAGAAAAGCACAATTAGGATTTAAAAATGATCAAAGTACCATGCTTGACTTTCCCCCAAACACCCAAACTGTACACATAAACTAGTTTCAAGTTATGAGCAAATCTGAAAACCACTCTTTCCCAAGCACTTTAAATCCAATATATTCTGCTGGAGGAAGTAGGAAGCTGGTTCATTAGCACCTGCTTATGTACTGCCTGTATAAATGGTGCTCTTTATCATCACTTTGCTGTCCCAAGATTTTCTTGCTTGGAGTTCCAGTTGGCAGAAAGTCATAATAATTGGTGTTGCCAGATTAAATTGGCTTCCCCACCTCTGTGTTCCTGAGCATTCCCTAGAATTGAGGTATTAAAAAACAACAGAGCAGTAAGTAGTCGAACAATGTAAGGATGAGTAAAACTGAGTCATGAACTTTCTTGAAATTTAGTAACATCAAAATGCAATATGGTTTTCTAGACAAGTATGATGCTGTAAATAATTGTCATTCCCATTAACCTCTGATAAATATCGAGATCAATTATGAGATGTCTACAAGTAACATGGTCTAACTGTTAATATATGACCCTTGCAATTTTTTATAAATTAGGAAATATTCTTAGAAAAAATTCAAGGTAATTCCTGAATAAAGCCAGTCTTACTTTTTTTATGTTATGATCCATTCTCATGAGTGGGGAAATGATAGAAAAGCAACTAATCAAAAAGTGCATAGAATTTTTGATATGCTCTTCAACATGTGTCTTGTGTGTTGATGTCATGTCATCTATGAGCCAAACTGAAAAACATTAGCAACATTTACTTTTCTTTACAAGGGTCCCATTGAGACAGGAGTTTTGATGGAGGGTGAGGGAACAAAAGAAATAGGACCCATGAGACAACAGGCAGCTCGTCTCAGAGTTAGGACATTGAACGGAGTAGGTGAGGAGTAAGGTTCCTGTCTTTTTCCCCCTTGCCTCTATTTAACAACTGCTCTGTGTTATGAATTTTGAATAAAATTTTCTCATTATAGCATGGCAAACATGAAGAGTAAAATCTGATCTAAAGCTAAACTCTAAGCCTATGCACTCAAAAGAGATGTTACCTAAAGTAAACTTACTTGGGAGGGAAGAAGTCAGGCTGTCCCAGAGAGTGGAGATCATTAGCACCCCTTGGAATCTCAGGGGCCTGTACTCTGTGAGAAAGACAAACTTCTCTGGTGCAGCATGGCACCATCCCCAATAAAAATTAGGCACATAATCTCCAATCAGTGTATTCATGTGACCTTAGTCTACACTTCCACAGGAAAGGAGGCAAGAAGTGGGTATGAGTATTTATCTCTGTGCTGGAGCATAGGGCTCTTTAGAAAAGTGTTTTTGATGTGACCATATATATAGGTACAATCCTGTTGTTCTCTCTTCTCTTTCTGTAAGTCTTGAAGCTGCCTGTACCTTTTTTCACACAGCTTGGACACCTTGTTCTGCTCAAAGCCCTAACCATGAATATGGTGCCCATTATGTTGAGGATTCCATTGGTTCCTCATCTTATATCAGAACTCTTTATGAAAAAGACAAAGATGTTTAAGAAGTATAACTTAGTAAAATTCTAAAAAAATAACAGCTATTATATATCATTTTTCTTCATCTCCCTCTTACACAATTCTCAGTTATTCAGATGAAAAAAGGTAACACTCATGTTACCTGGTGTTACAAAACTAACACTTCAAACTATAGGCATGGAAGACAGCCTCAATTTTGCCCTGTGGTGGTAGGGGAGCTGCCACAAGGAGACTCACTTTATTGTTTCTGATAAGGAAAATTGACAACGACTTCATCTTAAGAGAGAATGACAGTTCTAGACTGAGAACTCCTGGCTGTTTGACTCCATCAAAATAGGGATCTTGCAGCTTTAATAGTGCGAGGCCAAAAATGCCTACTCAACAGCTTCAGTACAGTTTTCCCCAGCACCTACCTAGGAGGATGCATGGAACATGATCAGGGCTTTGTAAATATTATAGTGGATGAATCAATTAATAAATGAATAAAGAATGAATTATGGTTATATTATAAGAACATAGAAAAAGGAAATGAAGTATGATGTTCTACTTCTATCTGTTCTCACTGAGCCTCAGTTATCTAATCCATAAAAACAAAAATCACATCTCTGCTGGACTACACAGATATAACACAGCATGTAGGACCACACCTGGCCCTTACCATTTACTCAATACTTACTAGCTGAATTTGAACCTGGAGTCTATTCTGAGATGCATTTGAGATATGGCTATAGTCCAAGATGCATAGCCAAATAGTAGTAGATGAATCTCAGAGGAGGTAAGAATTAAGCCCCTGTGTCCAGGATAATTCCTGATATAGTATTTGAGGAAAAATACCCACTCCCCACTAAATTCTTTGTATTGTGTCTCGTTTCTTGTTTTCTCTTCTTGTTCCTTGTGCTTTAAAAAAAAAATTATGCCTTACATTCTATTTTGTTGATGTTTTTGAGTGGCTAGTAGCTTTGGGGTGGAATTTTCATGATATGGATCAGTGGGAGAATTTCATTGGTGATTCAGGTTCAGGCCAAGATATACAAGTTTTTGAGAGCCACGGACTATATCTTTTTACCCATGGGGAACTTCTGAATATTTGTAATAGAGAAGTCACAGGATGAAACTCCTTTGGAAGTTGATCAAATAGGAATTTATCAGTTTGTTTTAAAAGCAACAAAGAATCAATCAATCTGTAGCTTTTATGGCAGTTAGTAAAATAATGGAAGTCTAATATCGTGAAAATTTGGACTGAACTAGTGGCAATTGAAATGAAAAATTAAAAAAAATTCAAACAAAGTTGTCAGTAGGACTGAATTATTAATTAGGTTTTAGGAATAAAATGAAGGACTTAGATTTTAAAAAGTGTTATTTTAGGCTTTATAGTATTTGATTTCATAAATCTTACTAGTAGTCACCTTACTATATACACATACATATATACAGAGAAATTAATATATACACATGTCTGTGTGTATATGAATCACTAGTAAAGTTGTCTTTATGCAAAAGATTATATGAAGATGCACTTATTTATGAGTATAGACACATGTGTATTTTTATACATGTATATGGTTTATGCAACATATTGGTACTTGGACAGACTTGTGTTTTTGTTTTTATTGGTGCCCCAAATCAAAATAAGGAAACTGAAATTTGAACTCATGTTTCTCTGATTCCAAAGACCACCCTCTTCTCTTCAACATGCAGGCTTCTCAGGAAATAAATAACATGAGATCTCAATGGTTGGGAAACTAATAGTGCTCTGAACAAAATAAATCATTAAATAAAAGAAGTCACCTGTACATGAATGAACATGAATTTAGTTGGGGGAAACAAAACCCTGGAGCCTGACTTGCTCTGGACTATTTGCTAAAGGTCAACTACATGCTGAGAAGCAGGGACCAGTCCATGGCAGATATATTGTTTGGTCAAAAAAAAAATAGCTTTTGTAAAGATTATTATCCCCTTTTCATTATATAGCTAGAATTTCTAAATCATGGGTTTAGAAAGGAGTAATTATGTACTTCTCTTTAAGCTTTCCAGCATCAAAACCATCAGGAATGTACTCTACATTAGAAAAGAATCAGAAGTCTGGACCCTTATTTGTCTAAGTTCCATGACTGATGAGAGTTTGTGAACCTTAACCTCCCTATTTAAAAAAAAAAAAAATCTACTTATGAATCACCCATGGCTAAAGAAGGTTTGGTAGGTTAAAGTAGGTGGGAGGAAAAAAAAAAAACTATTCATTTTGTTTTTAAACTCAGAAAAGCATTAAAGAATAAATAAATAAATAACCCACCATAGTCAAGGCTGCTGTCACATTTCAAAGAGCTTTTCCAAAGAAGGTCTTTATGAAGGTACATTAGCATGTGCAAATTAAGAGTCTTCATATACTATGCAACAGCAGCAGTTAAGGGGGAAAGAAAAAAAATAAAGTCAAACATTTAGAGACAGCCGAAAGCTAGTTAATTACATATCTTTATCTGGGCTTCTGTGAATAGCAGTGCATTTATCAAGAATCCCTTACTGCTCTCTGTGAAGGGCTCTTGCCTTTGGTTTTGATGCTACCAGATCATAGGTAGGGAAAATATCATCAAAACAGTTCATTAGCACATGGTTCTCCTCCACATATGGACAGTTACTGTAATCCTAATTAATGTATTTTTATGAGGTATTTTTCCTCATGTTCAGATTATTCTTTTATACATCAGTAACATGATGTTTTAAGGACTATTCAACACACCAAATAAAACAAAGACAGGAAAAACTTAACTTTAGTGCATCTAGACCATAATGTTTTATATGTGGGGAACTGAAGTGTGTGTGGGAAGGGGTGGGATTTAAGAACCCTTGTCTTTTTTCACATAAAATAAATGTAGATGGTGCATGATCTTCTACCCCCATAACCAGTGCAGTGTGTGCTTCCACAATAGGGACCTTTATTTGCACGAGTGAATAAAGGCCTTTTTCATCAGAATCTTTGAGTTTACATGAATCTGTCATCTATAACTGCTCCCCACAAACAGAAACACAGGAAATAAATGTAAATTTATTCAATACAAACTCTTTCTTCACTAATATGCTAATTAAGAGAGAAACATTTGAGAATGAAGATTGATATACCAAGATAATAGACATATAGTCATAGTCACTTCTCGAAGGCAGAACTTGATGTATTGTGATTGTTCAGTATTTTCTCTCCAGGAGGTCATCACTTCCCATGTTTTATAATGCTTTTTATTAATATATGCATGGAAACAAATGCCCTGTTCTTTTCTATCAGTTTGGCTTGGACTTCTAGGACATGTTAGCAGTATACCACTAATGCTGATTTCTCATATTTATAGGACAAATATGCATATATTGATAATATTTACAATACAAACCCAACGCATGGGTACTTTGCATTAAGAAAACATAGTATATTAGATAAATACATATATAAATTTATATATATATGAAAGAACCAAAGAATTATAGTATATATTTTATACATATATACAAATATATGCATATTTAATATACATATTTGTTTTAATAAATATATAAATATTAAAGACTATATATATCACCAGCAATATGGAGCTGGCATTCACAAACCATCTTCTGAGTTTGCTCTAATTCTTTTTTCTATAACTAAAGAGAGGGAACTAAGGTTGCCTCTTGACCAAGTTGACACAAAGAATACAGATAAAATAAGAAATGATGACTTCATCTTTTTTTATCCTTCAAGACTCAGTTCAGCGATTTATTTTTCTTCAGTAATTATCATTTTTCTCTACAAGGTGAGCAAGTTTTCTCTATTACCCTCTGCTTACTTCTATCTTTGCACTTAGCATATGCCGTTGACCTGTTGCATTAATGCTTCTCTCTCTCAGATAAACTCCAAGATTTTTGAAGGCTGAAATCCAATTGTACTCATTTATCTATCCACAGCAACTAGTTCAATGCCTATAATGCAATTGACTCTTGGTAAAAGTTGTCAAATTAGATGAAACCATTTTACGCAGTCAGCTTTCACAGTACAATTATATACCTGATTAAATATATTAAAAAATGTTTACTCACAATTTTAGGGATATAGTATGTAAAGTGAGTTATGGTATCAATATCTTTCTATAGAGGCTAAACTTTATCAAGACATTAATTCATTTTGTACAAAATAAGCATGTTAATGCTATGGCTGTATTTTCAACAGTTTTATAGAGAATAACTTGACTGAGCATCAGTGATGAGTATCCATAAAACCAAGAATAGATAAATGATAACTGATCCATATCAAGACATACTGAGGTGTTGGAAAGAGTTGTGAAAAAAAAGTATTTATCTTGTGGTGTTTGCTTGCAGAATATCTACCATTTTCAACCAGAACTCATATGTTATCAGGATGAGCTAAGTGGTTAGATAAGGGTATATCTCCAGAGATGACATCCACAGATAACCCTGAAACTAGTCTCAGATCTCTGTTTTTTTTTTTTTTTCTTATAACTCCATAACTGGTCCCAAACTCTCTGTTTTTTGGAGACAAAATTTCTCACTAAGAGCATTGACATATTCAGAGAAGATGAGACTGTATCTCTAGTCCTCTGCTTGTCCTTTGTTTTCTATGAAAATCCAACCAGATTCATCCTGTATCATCAAGTCAGCCTCATCTGTATATTTGGGATGCTCTGGCACCTCATCAGCATCACTGTGCATGAATATGTCTGGGCTTGTTTAAGGAAGGGCCACTCGCATCAATTATTTTTTAATATTTATGATAAAAAGGAATGCACTTTTTATGCTGTTCATAGCCAAAATAGCATGAATCTCCTCCCATCTCTAGTAAAAGAATCTGAGGATTTTGAGATAATATGAAATAGCTCTTTTACATTATAGTGGACCAGAGACAAGAATTAAGATAGAATCATAAGAAGCTTGAGAGTAGGGGCCATTTCATGATTTGTTGTTTTCTTCCACAGATTCTCGCATAATATTCTTTGAAATAAATATTTGTTCATTGATTAAATGAACATTTTCTACATTTTTATTCGTGCATTATAATTGTATATAATGATAGGATTTGTTGTCATATATTTGTACATGCACACAATATGACACTACAATTTGGCCAATATAACTTCACCATTCTCTTCCCACCTCCAACCTCCTGGTCTTTCTTCTTTACTGATCTCATTTTGATTTTCATAAAATCTACCCACACCTTTCTTTTCCTTCTTCCTGTCTAGATTTCACATATGAGAGAAAACATAGGACCTTTGACCTTCTGAGTTTGACTTATTTCACTTAACATAATTGTGTTCTCTAATTCCATCCATTTTCCTGAAAACTATAGTTTATTTTTCTTGTGGCTGAATAAAACTACATCGTGTATACATACCACATTTTCTTGATCTGTTCATCCATTGATGGACACTTAGGCTGGTTCCATAGCTAGGCTATTGTGAATTGTGCTGCTATAAACATAGATATGCATGTACAACTATAGTAAGATAACTTTAATTCTTTAGAAATATCAAGGAGTGTCTATAGGGGTTATATAGTGATTCTATGCCTAGTTTTTTGAGGAAACCCCATAATGATTTCTACAGTGGTTATACTAATATATAATTCCAACAACAGTGTAAAAAGTATTTGTTTTTCTCTACATTTTCTCCAGAATTTATTATAATTTTTTATTCTTGATGATTGCCATTCTGACTGGTGTGAGATAAAATCTCAGAGTAGTTTTGATTTGCATTTCCCTAATTGCTAATGATGTTGAACATTGTTTCATGTATTTGTTGGCCATCTGTATTTTTTTTCTTTTGAGAATTGTCTGTTTAATTCATTTGCCCATTTTTAAATTGGGTTTTTGATTTTTTTTGGTGTAAAGAGTTAAAAAAAACTTGACTTCAAAAAAATCAAATAACCTATTGTAAGAGATAAGAGTTCAGTTTCATTTTTCTATACATGGATAATCACTGTTTTCAGTTTAAAATCCTTTTTTTTCTCCAGTGTGTGTTTTTGACTCCTTTGTCAAGGATCTGATGAGTGTAGATGTGTGGGTTTGTCTCTCTCTGCGTCTTCTATTCCATACCAATGGTCCGTATGCCCATTTTTATGCTAGTATCAGGCAGTATTGTTTTTTTTATTTTGTTTTGTTTTTACTATTACTCTTTAGTATAATTTGAAGTCTGGTATTATAATGTCTCTAGCATTGCTTTTTTGGCTTAGAACTACAAATTGGGTTTTAAAGACAGAAAGCAATAGTGTGAAGTTTATTACCCACATTTCTAATTTATTCATTAATTTCTCTTAATTTCTAGAACCATTAGGACTTGTGCATGATCATGCTCCCTTGTGTCTTCAGGGGGCCTTAGGTTGCTTGTCAAGTTGTCAATCACACACTCCATAAGAAATGACAGAACTTCTTACTGTGCGATAACTCTAGGAGCTGGGAGGAATCCAGGGAGAAGGTATGGATTTGTCAGACAGAGCTTTGTAAACTTTGCTTTTCCTACAGACTGATTACTTTCATGAGGTATTCCCTAGTATTCTTCTTGTAGGTATTTCAGAAACAGGAATCCACAGGAAATACCAGACTAAGATTTGGGAATTCAGGATTTTATTTTTTCCCTTTAGTATTGTCATTGCAACTCAATGAAAGGCCTTTAATAAGACCTAAACATCCCACTCTGTGTTTTCCAGGATAAAGGAAATAATATGTGTAAAGTCCGTAGTTCTGCATAAATAATAGACTAGATCCATGTGATAATGGAGCTTACAATTATATAGTTAGGGCACTCTGCAGTTTCACCAATAGAATCACCTATGTTGAGAACCTGAAAGAACAGAATATTGTTGGTCCTTTAGCACTGAAAACGTAAGACCCAATTTTGAAATATTTCAGATATTCTGTCATTTGACATCACTCAGGGACTAGTAAATATTTCTCAGATCCCAAGTTTATATTTAAAATAATTAAACAGACAATATCTGCCATTATTGCAACTGTTGCTGCTTCTTTTTCTCCTTCTTTATGTTTTATTAGGCATCAGAATAGAGGCCTCTTTTACTTTGAGTTTTCCTCTACATTCACAAAGCGAAATTACTCCTTCTACATAGTGACTTCACAGAGCACCAGGTAGAACATATCTGTTAGTAGCTTTAGGTATTGAACTGTTAACTGACATCTGAATAGAAACTGAAAAGTCACCATTTTTATTTTCAAGAACAACTCAAACTTCAGAAATTGCAGGCTGGTGGGAGAACCTTTGAGATTTGGAAAGATACAGAGCCTTTTCGTTTATTTTCCAACAGAAAACAAGTCACGGGTCAACCATTAAAATCATTCTTCTTCAACCTTACTGGGGACTCCAACAATCCGTGTCTCTGCTAAAAGAAAAGTAAATAAATGAAGAAATAAAAACATTCAGGGTAAATTAAATGTGTTTGTTGATTTGACTTAAACTTTACACACTGCTTGAAGAAAATATATATATATATATATATATATATATATATATATATATATATATATATATATATCTTGCACTTCCACATGACTTCCAGCTGATTCCCGCACTCAGCCATGAGTCTTAGTCTAAATCTAGTGAAAATCACTCCATGATAGAAATATTTTCTTTCTTTTCTCCATCTATTCACACCCAGTTTTGATATATTTCCCAGTTGCCTTTCCATTCATCTTCACCCCAGCAGGGTGTCTGCACTTTAGTGGGGCTGCTAAGTTTGTTCCACTTAGCCAAGGCTTCAGGACAAAACTTGCCATCTCATGACAGTTCCTAGGCAAGGAGAGAATGTCTATGAAGGGAGGTACATTTCTGGTAGCAGTTATTAGAGGCTTCCCCGTACAGCCCAGTGTCTGAAAAGATAAAATAAACAAGACCAGGTACGAATGAAGCCTGTGATAGCTGAGGCAAAGACAATTTTCACACTGGCCCTACCCTGCTCTGCCTCCAGTTACTTTCTCCCAGGGCCCCTTTTCTTGACCTACTTACCTATCCCTTTTTCTGTCATTTTCCTAAGATCAGCTCTGCTCTTCCCAGGTCCTTCTTCATCGTTGATTTCCAGGTGACTTGTTCCCTCTCCACATACAGGCACAATTTCTGAGGTTGTGTGAGGAAGGCTGGGGATATTTTCCTTGGTACAGTCAACTCAGACACTACTGGCAAAAGAAGGTCCTATATGTCAGTCACTTGCCTTTAAGACCTAGCCTAAAGGATATTTCCTCAGGCTAAATGACCTCTCCTCTGTTCTTCTACACCTCTGATCCATCCTCCTAACATGAGATGTACTAACGTATCAATCCTACAGATTCTTCCCCCTTTTGAATCTTGTCTTCTCCAAGGTAGGGTTTTGATCTTTGAATATTTAGTGTCTAGCACTGCTCGATATGTAGGAAGTGCTCAAGAAGTATTTCTCAAATGCATCCCTAGGTCATATTGTCAAACAGTGATCATTAAATCTTTATAGCTTTGTGTTTCTATAACCCCAAGCCCAGGACTTCATAAAAGATTGGGGGTTCCTGCCTGTGTGGTGGGAAGACTAGAACCTGGTCAGGTGTCCTGCATCTCGGTAGCTTTGGAAAAGAAACATTAGAGGAGAAAAAAATGCATTAAGATGGACAAGAGGGTTGCCTCATTTAAAATAGAAAGTATTGCATACTACAAAATTTCAAATGTCAAATGATCCATTTTTGTCTGGGATTTTAAAAAACTCAATGTTTTATCCACTATGCCTGTCTTTGCTAGCTCTAACCAGAAATGTGTTCTGTCAAATGGGCATTTTGGGGCCAGCTTAGTTTCTCCTGATATATAAAAGGTTCCTTGGTGTCCAGTCTAGTGAGTTTACTCTCACTTACAATGAGGGAAAAAGGAGAGAAAAAGAAGGCTATCAACTATTTCCATCTGCAGGACAGAGAAAATGTACATTGAAGATGAATTATATTCCAAACCTTATTTTATTATCACTTCCTGCCAATTATGTGGTGGGAGAAAGGATGAGGTTTCATAGAGTTCTATAGATTTCTAAGCTTGAGGGCACCTGGGAAATTGTCTAATGCAATTCCTTTGTTTTGTAAGTGACAAAACTGAGGTTGGGAGAGGTTAAGCATTAGAGGGTAGCAAATGGCACAGCAGGGCTGGAATCCATTTTTCCTAACTACATTGCATCTTCCTCTGGTTGTCTCTATGCAACATGGAGAGGCAAATAGTTCTGTGCCCCGCTTCTCCCTTCAAAATGTTCCTTTGCTCCCTGTTTCCACTCACTATTAAGAGACTTATAACCCCTTGATTCTCTCACTTTGTCTCTCAAAATATAATTCAGGAAACTGACTGGCTCTATACTTATGTATAACTGGTAGGCCTTAATATTGCAACATTTTAAAAATAATACATATAAAGGTTTTGACACATAGAAATAAAAAAGAGACATTACCTGCAATATCAAATCCCAGCTAACCTTGTTCTTTAAACAATAAAAGCAATATCTGCACAAAGTTAGAAATTCAATAAACACAAAAGATAAACTATAAGATGTACCTTCTACCAGGGCAGTGTCCTAGTAGAAGTTGCTTTTAACAGATTTTACCTATGCACTCTGAAAAATATTTTTAAAAATTATACATAAGTAAGCAAAGGTAGCTAGACAGAAGAATGAATATATAGTTAGGCATGTAGATAGGTGAGTAGATTAAAATTTTGATAAGACTTTAGCTTACAAAGGCGTTTTGCATTTAATAACATAACCTACAGAATTTTCAAAATCATCATACATTTATCTACATCATTTTCTAAAGCTGCATAGTATTCAACTCTATGGATATATAATAATTTAATTAATCCCTAAATTTTTTAAGTTTTGCTACTAGGGGTTAGAATGATCATGCTTGTATATATTTATACCTGTGTACATGCATGTACACACACACACACACACTTTTGCAAGAATAACCATATAATAGTGGAGTTATTAGGTAAAAAGGTATAAGCACATAAAAAATTTGATAAACATTTTTATAGCAGGTATTTGAATGTCTAAGAAAGGAAGGACTTTAGAAAACAGAAATGAACATTTTATTGAAACTTTTACCATTATCTCCCTGAGGACTGAGAAAAGGTATTGAAGAGTGAGTAGCAGGGAGAATTCCTAGCACATCAGTCGCTAGTATAGAGCAAAGGTTCCAGATTTAGACTTGCAGGACCTGTGTTTCAGTGACACTTCTGCTGTGATCTTTACCTGGGGTGTCAACTCGATTCATTTCGACAAGGAGAGATGGAGAACTTTTCTAGTGACTAACACATAAAGTTTTTCAGCATGGTATATCTTCATCCACGATGCAGAGAGAGCACACCTACATTGTTTGGCAGAAAACATTAAATAGGAATGGAGAGAATTTAGTTTAATGAGGACGGATGGGTCAGTGCAAAGTTAGAGGACAGGAGTAAATTCTCATGTTCATTGTACAGTCAGATGAATAGTTAACAAAAATATATTGTATATCGCAAAATAGTTTCAAGAAAGGGTTTTTATGGGTTTCACCACAGGGGAATAATAAATGTTTAAGATGATGGATATGCCAATTATACAATTTGATCGTTATACAATACATACAGATATCAAAACACCATGTCATACCCCAGAAATATGTGTAATTTTTAAATGTCAAAAAAGTAAAATAAATCTTAAAAAAGAATCTGTTTCAAGATGGCTGCTTGGGTTTTTAATGTAGGAAGTTTAACAAAGATGCCCAGCCAGACCTGCACTACAGGGGCAAAGAATAGTCCTCCCTGGAGGAGAATATCAATTTCTTCATCTGAGCAGGCCACTGGAGGGCATGTGGACAGCCCTGCCTCTGCACAGTGGGGCCACCTGACCAAGGGAAGGGCTCCCAGCAGGAAAGCAGGCAGCATTTCCTAAAGGTTCCAAAATGGAGAGTGTGGAACTGTCCTCTCTTCGCTTTTTCAAAGGAGGTCATCTCTTCACTCTTCTCTTATTAGTGTATTAGTTAGTAGTGCAGGACCAGCAAGCTAAAAGCAGCAGCCGAAATCTGATCAATAATGTATCCCTCTATATCTGCATCAAAGGCAGCATGGGAAGGAAGGGAAAGCAGAGAGTACCTTCAATCACAATGCACAGCAGCAGGAGCTGGACAGCTGAGAAGGGCCTGAGATAGAACACACAGAAGACAGAGCCTGGGCAGGGGGTCTGAAACTGGGGAGAGAGACCCAGTTGTTAAAAACAATACAGTTCTTATTTTGAAAGGTTGAAGCTTCAAAGGACAAAGGAGTCTCAGAGCTTTGGGGGGGATCAAATTGTATATATCTTCTTTACAAGTACAGGGGTCAAATGAAACAAAAATCCTGTGCAAGATTTTGGATGTTTCGAATCCCTGTCCTAGCTAGAATATTCCAACTTCTTTTTAGCCTCCTTTCTCTGCATGACATATTAGGCCTAACAAAGAGTCATGGATTTGGAGTTCACTGAGTACTATCAGTGGAACCTGGAAACCATGCAGAAGGCCTCCCAAGATTGCATTTGAGCCATGCTTTGTTCACAGCCCCTGTTCACAGCCCCACTTTACCTTCCCCCAAGAAGTATAGGTCTGGAAGTTGGAAATTGGAAATGTGAAAGTTGGGAGGAATGTTAAAGCCTGAACTTCCTATCTTGTCGATGAGGAAACTAAGGCCCTAGAAATAGACGCCTTAATTATCATCAAGTAATCAGAAGCAGTTCTCAGACCTTTTAAAGCACCACTTTAGTCATATCTTTGTGGCTCTACCGTTAGGCCATGCATTTAGCATTTCTGTTCTTGTTCATGGGAAAAAATTAAAAAGCCAACCAATGTTTCATTATTGTTCAGAAAAAGATGCATTTATATGTTTTAACAAGTGTATGATTTGTACAGTAAAGAGAATAGCAAATTGGGATTTCTAAAGTGATGTGATTTATTTCACATGCCTTGAAGTCTATCACTATTTCAGGAAATAGACTAGTTGATGAAAGAGGTATATGTTTATGTTGTAAAGCAGGAGGGGAAGCAAGATGAAGAGTAAAAGAGATATTATATTCTAAAGATATAAATTGTTTTTTTTTTTAATCACCAGTTTTAATCTCTTAGTATGAACCTAAAACAATGATATGGGCTTCTTCTATATCCAGCTGAATATTTTCATATATAAACCAAATGAGTATATTTATGTGAGTTGTTTATTTATGGTCTGTATCCCATTAGAATATAAGATCACAGAGCAGGTCTGCAGTTCATAGTTGTGTGAATTAAGGTAACAGTAGATGCTATAGCATAGAAATTTCCTTCCAGCTATCCTCTGGTTAAGCCAGCATTCTTATTACTTGTACTATAAGTGGTGATCCCACCTCTTTATACCAAGTTGTCCTACCACCTTCAATGTATCTCCCAACATCATTGTGGTAGGTGAAATACAATAGAGAATCACAAACAACAAGGGCAGGGTAACATTTTCTACTACCACATTCCATCAATTAATAGTTATATGTCCACACCTAACTGCAAAGGTTAGAAAATATACTCTAGTGGTGTTCCCAAGAAGAGAAAATGGGTCAAAGATCACTTAGTAACCTTTACCACACTATAGCTGGGGTAAGTAGGCCATTCTGCCTGCTATAATTGCACTGTAACACATTGTATTTACATGCCTATCATATCTATCTATATATATCTTTTTCCTTTCTGTCTTTTGTTGGTGTAGTATTGTGGATTGAACCCAGGGTACTGTATCACGGAACTACATCTCCAGCCCCTTTTATTTTTACTTTGAGACAGCATCTCACTAAATTACAGAGGCTGGCCTCAAACTTGCCATCCTCCTGTCAGCCTCCAGAGTACCTGGGATTATAGGTGCATGACACTGCAGCTGGCAGGATATTAAATATTTTAAGCTCAAGGAAGTTGAGAAGCAGCATGTATAGGAAGATCTCTCTGACAGTCCCCCAACCATCTTCCCTAAGCAAATCACAAAACTTAAGAAAGCTGTTCCAACCTTTCTCTGATGCCTAAGAGCCTCATGTGAGAGGCACCCTCCTTGTACACAGAGGAAAGAACACCCCTTATCTCTGTAAACAAAGGATCACAGAAAAGAATTTGAACAATAGGCTTAGCTAAGTTTTTTCCAAGTTATTACCATTCACTCATATCCTTTTGCCCTCTCATACATCTCCAAGACTGACTGGCTACTCCTGATAAAACAGCACAAAATGCAAAGGCTGGCAATTTCTTTGGGTCTTCATTTCCTTATGAAGGTTCCTGGGTCATGAAAAACTTGTATTAGATAAATTTGTATTTTTTTTCTTTTCTGTATTTTATTGATGCATTATAATTATAGATAACAGTGGAATTTTTTGTTACATATGTGTACATGCATGTGATATAACTATATAATTTGGCCAATATCATTCCCCAGGATTTTCCTGGTTCCTACCCACCTCCCTCCCCTGGTCCCCTTTCCTATATCCCACTGATTTACCTTCATTTTTCATGCAATTTCACCCCTATTCCCCATCGTCTTTCTTTCCCTTGTACCTCCCTAACTTCCACAGATGAGAGAAAACTATGAATGTTTTCTTGTGCCTTTTGTCATAGGGGTCTTAGCCTTGACCCTAAGATGGATATAGAAAAAGATAGTTTTCCTTTATATTACTCTATAACCATTGCCTAGGATAGAAAGAGTTTGGTACATGGCTGATCAGAGGGAAAAAAAAAAGTTGATGGGATTTTTGAATGAATGAATATAGTCTACCCTTTAACTCTCCCAATTCTATCAATTAAGTAATTAAGAGTAAAATACTTATCCAAATAGAAATGAGGATTCATTATGATTCCATTTTTAAAGAGGGTCTTATTACTCTTCAGCTCATTTGGTTTTTCTTTCCCCTCAGCAATGATCCTTAACTGAAAATAACTTGATTTTCTTCATTAGCCAGTTTTCATGAGGCCAAGTTTATTAGAGCTGTCTGAGGCCTCTTTTCTGTTCCTCCAAATTGTCATATAGAGTTGACTTCATGGGAACAATGTGATAAAGAAAAATATTTTCAGCTACCACGATATAGGCAGATTACTTTACACTCTACACCCACAGAATGTAGATTTTTCTGCATTTCATGTATCCAATTGGAGTGTGATTATTGTTTTTCACTTAAAAACTCAAGCCCAGCACCGTGGTGCAGGCCTGTTATCTCAGTGACAGGGGGTAAGGCTGAGGCAGGAGGATGGCAAGCTCAAGGCCAGCCTCAGTAACCCTGCCAGACCCTGGGGGCTAGGGAGGGTTCAATCTCCAGTACCAAATGTGTAAGTAAATAAATCAATTAGTTAATTAATTTAAAAAAAAAAGGCCAAGTGACATACAGAGATTATACAAGTCAAATAAGAACCTATCCTAATGTCTGAATGATTTTTAACCAACCTCATTTTCAAGAGTTTCTTTGGCTTTTTTTCACCTATGCTCTCTGACTACATGTCAAACCCAATCCTTTGCTTTTTATCTTCAACAGCACCAAGAGAACAGCAGGTAAATGTGCCTAGAATAACTGTGCAGTACAGCATCTGCCTGGGGCCTGGCTTCCTGCCTTCATTAACACCTTAAAGGCTACGGGTTGTAGCTACAGCCTTTGAAACACAGTCCTTTTCCAGCTTTCTACCCTCCTTCCACCTTGCCCTTTGCAAGTCCCCTCCAGTCAGAACATAGGCCCAGGGAAGCTGAAGATTATACTTTTTTTTTTCTTTTCTTCTTCTCTTTTTTTTTTTTTTTTAAACCACATGCAGTGAGAATAAGATATACACACACACTATTGATTTTAAGCTGTCAGATTCATAGAGCAGGAGAAGGAGAAACATGGGCAAGCGACTGAATTCTTGCCAGCTTCATCTTTCTCATCTATGCAATGGGAAGAACTGTATCTTGGTGTTAAATTAGCGTCAGATGGTGGAAGTGAAATGCCTCTTCAAAAGTGTTTGTATCCCTGCCCTTCTTCATTCCTCTCTGCACTTCCTCTGAGGTTTCTTACCTCTCTCCTAGCTAATGGGCTTTTTAACCCTCCTTGAGTTATCAACAAACAAATTTTTGCACTCAATTTTGAATTTAGTTCACTTTAAAGCAAATCCTTTTGACCACCTTCTCTGTTTAAGCTTCCCCTTAAACTCACTTGAGTTGTGCTGACCCATGCCATCATCTCTGGCCTCATGTGATTATTGAGCACTTATAATGTGGCTATTCTGAATAAAGACATGCTCTTACAGTTGGAACAAACATCAAATTTCAAACAAGAAGATGATATAAATATATAAAATATGAGATACAAAATATCTCATCATGTCTTTGAATGAATTATATGTGGGAGTGTTAATCTTTTAGATACATCTATTATATAATGCATTTATTTAAATTACTTTCACCTGTTTGGTTTTATTAGTTTAACCACACCTACTAGGAAATTTTAAATTACACCTGGCTGTCATTTGTGGCCTGCCCTGTATAGTCATCCTTCTGTATTTTCAGCTTTTGTATCTATGGGTTCAACTGACCACAGGCAAGAAATATTCAAAAGAGGAAACAATGTCTGTACTGAATATGTGCAAACAGTTTTGGTCATTATTCCCTAAACAGTGCACCATAACAACTATTTATATAGTATGTGCATTACGCTAGATATTATATGTAATCTAAAGGATGATTGAAAATATATGGAAGTATCTATACAGGTTATGTGCAAATAGGATACCATTTTATACAAGGGACCTGAGCATCCAAGGAGTTTGCTATTCTCTGAAACCAATCCCCTGTGGATACCAAGGGCTGGCTCTACTGCTGTTAGACAGCACTATAATTGAGGTATCTCTGACTTCAATTCCACACTCCAAACTTCTTCTGAAACAGAATAAACATTTAGTTTGTGACATCTCCTCTCAATTTGACCAACTATAAGTCAGATCTCTTCGGTCCCCAACCCTGATAACACTAAGAATTGTTTTAAATCTAGAGGATAAACATGGTATTTTAATATTCCAAAGAACTTGAATGTTATTTGTGTATGGAAAAAGAAAAAAAAAGTGTTTTTTTTTTCACACACACACACAATAAATTGATTGTAGCCACTTACCTGAAAGAAAGAACTGAATTTTCGACTTCTTCTGACCTTTAAAAGTCGTGTAAATAGGAATATGGCAGAAAAAAGGAAAAAAAAACTTGGTTTTGGCTTCAAATATGCATAGGTTCAAATTCTAGTCTCACATGAACTTGAATGTATAACCCTTGGAAAGTGGCTTGCGTTTTCCGAGTCTGTTTTCTCAATGATAAATATGTATTAGTGAAAATTAGACTTAAATTATGTAAAGTGCCTGGCATATAATGAGTCTTTAATGAATGCTTCAAATATTGTTTCACATGACAAATGTTATTTCATATTGCTAATTAATATACTGGGACCAAGGGGGAGGGGCAGATGTTGAGGACTTGTAAATCCCACCAACCTTTAATAAGAGATCCTGTGTGCATGTTATTTTTCAACTCCATCTTTTGTTGTGAGTCTTAGTTTCAACAGATGCTTATTAAAAATAACCTTAAAATGTTGATGGCACCAAAATATTAAAAAATTGAAGGTATAATAATTCTGAAGGTTGAAATATGACTTTTAGGCCATATTCTATTTTAAATTCACTATAGAAAGCAATTGGTCTTATGGTCTAAAAACCAAAAACATAAAAAAAAACAACTTTGCAACCAATACAGAGATTCTTGATATTCTTCAAACTCAGAGATATGCATAAGTTGAGCTTCATCAAAACCAATATGGTTGTAGCTCAAGAAACAAAGTGTAACTTTCACAAAGTAGAAAAAAGAAGTTCTTCATTAATTTTCTAGAAAGGCGAGAAAGCTTTTGTTCTTCAAAGTTCATTAAGAGCTGTATTATCAGGCTATAGAAACTTTGACTTTAAGCAGAACATTATGTTTTTCAAGGTTTCTATATATATTATTATTCCAGTTGACCTTTAGATGAAAACGTAGAAATGATAGAAAGGAAGACAAGATTCTTAAGTGGCTTATATAGGTCAAATAGAATGACCTCTGAGGTTTGCATGGGGACTAACTGCTTTTGAGGCATGAACTCCCTAGGACGCTACCAGGGACTGACTGAGCACAGGAAGCCCAGGTTCCCTTCAGTCCTTTTCCAACACCAAGTCTGTTCTAACGTTCAAGTATTTCTCTTTTATAATTAATTAAAGCAAATTAGGCCTCTATGAAAGGTAATACAACTATAAGGTCAATAATGTCAATTTCTTATTTTAGGACTAAGTATAATCCTGCTGGGATAAAATGCACTTGTGACTAAGAGAAGCCAAATTAACTGAGTCTCAACCACCAGAGTCCCTACAGCTAGAGATAGCACTGGTCTGAATTTTTTTAAATCAGTGCCAAATCGTTTTGTGGGCCACTAAAATTGTCTCCATCAAGAAGTAACTTGGGGAGCTGGAGTTGTGGCTCAGTAGTAGAGCACTTACCTAGCATGTGTGAGGCACTGGGTTCGATTCTCAGCACCACATATAAATAAATGAATAAAATGAAGGTTAACTTCAAAAAATATTTAAAAAAAAGAAGTAACTTGGGTCAGGTTGGGGAAATAGCTCAGTAGGTAAAGAGCTTGCCTAGCATGCACAAAGCCCTGAGTTCAATCCCCAGCAACACACACACACACACACACACACCAAAAAAAACATAAGTAACTTGGGAACAGTTTAAAAGTAGGTTGCAAAACAAATGCTATCTACCTCAATATTTAATGAACATTGAGAACAGCAGCTGGTTTAGAATCTTGATATATGATATCTTTTTCCTTCCCTTTACCACAGGCTCCGTTGAAATTCCACTCATCCATGAAGCTTGTCACTTGCTTTCCTGTCACATCCTTAGTTACCATCTCCCTTCCCCACCAGTTACCCTAGTACTTAGCAATAACTTTGTCTTGCAGAGGTTTCCATTATTTATATATGTGTTCATCTCTCCAAATAGAGTACCAGGATATCTGAAGCAGGATTTCCTTCCTGTACCTGTATCCCATGTCTTGCTCAAAACACTCAGGATAGAATAAACACGCACCTACTTATTGAATGGGAACAAAATTCTTCTCAAAGTGAAGGTCAATAGGATTACATTTGAAGGCAAGCATCCTTTCAAACAATTGGGTATGCCTCAACACCAAGTGAGTTCTTCATTCTTCCTTTTACACAGTCCCAAGACCCCTTGCTTCTTGCTTAACCAATTAATTAAAGAAGTATTATTATTGCTTCAGTGTTAGGATATTACTGAATTTCTTCTATTGCTGGGAGGGAATGCACCATTGAAACACAAGGGCTAAACGTGCCTCTTAAAAGGTAGTTTTAATAGTTAAGTAATACATTGATCAAATTGCCCCCAGAAAGTTTTTTTTTAATATATTCCCAGAAAAGAATAGGTGAGCTTAATTTTTTTTCAGTTGTCTTTAGCCACCATTGCAGAAAGTTACTTGGTGAGCAAGGACCACATTGTCCAATTTATAAGTTATTTTCCTTCAGTTGCTATTAATCAGGGTACCAATTTTCACTTCATTTTGAATAACTTAAAGAAAATAAGCCATGTTTCAGGGGTCTCTGTTAGGATCCTTTGAGAAAATCCATACCCTTTTAGTTGCAGAACGTGGGGTACAAGCATTTAAACAGATGCATCAGTTTAGTTATTTCCATGTACAGTTATTATTATTCTTTGCACTGCTGCTGTATTTTGTTACCTTTTTACATTTGTAATTCCAATGTTTATTTGGACGTCTCCTTGTCTTTGAAAACCTTTATAATTTTATCCTCTGAAGTGCCTGCAGTACAAGGCTTAGTATACTATGCCATTTATATGATATATTTTTCAGAGACATAGGAAAGGACTCTCTAATCCTCCTTTTATTTTCCTAAGTAGCTCATTGATGCCTGAAATGTTAAACTAGAGATTTGTTCTTTTGGCTTAAGAATTGGGTCCTTATTACAAGAGAATCTTTCAAAATAGATATAACATTTTCCTTCTCTAAGTCTGTCTATTGCTATATGTAACTTTTATGGCATTTATCATCTTCATTTTCTAGTACATTTATTGGCATATTTATCCTATATCCCTGTTCTTAAAAGCAAGAGCTATTCATTCTTCATCTGTCTTTGTCCCACTTCTCCTAGCCACATCTTCTCTGATGGATAAAAAAAAAAAAATAGGTTGTAAAAGATGAAATACATAACCCCACAGTAAAGCCAGGTCAAGTTTCCAATTATTTAACCAAACATCACAGAGCAGGAGATTGGGACCTGCTATACCAAGTCTCTCCAACAGGTTTGGTGACACAATTATTTCACAAGCTTTTATGGATCTGATCTCCACTGGTGTTTTGCTGCACCATGATTCTTTTCCTCTTAAGGCTCCTATAATCATTATGCAGAATTGATGCAAATAATCTTTTCTGTTGTTGTTGTTGCTAGAGCTTCCACTGATGGGAGTGCTTTCACTAGTCATGTATACACACTCTTATTTCTTATGCCAGATTGTGGGAGTAAAGTCCTATTCTCATGTGGGAGCAAAGAAGAATCAATGTGCAGGAAAACTGAGCTGTAATACAGCTCTGCCACCTCTCCAAGCCCCGTCTCTGGCCTCAGCACAATGTCTTATACAGTTGTCATTCCATAAAAATTTGTTCACACATGCATGCATACCCACCCACACACTCATGCATGGAAGAGGAATTGAGAAGGGGGAAAGGAAATTAGTCTTATAGATTCAATGTTTTCATCGACACACAGAGTAAACAGATAAATCTCAGGTCAAGTAATGTGGCTGTGGTCACACAGCTAGGAAGCAAGGGAACCTTCAAACCAAGTGTGGTCTAATTGCAAAGCCAGAGAAATTTTCAACACACTCTGCTTCTTCATCAGCCATGTGTCTAATAATAGAAATAATCTAGTTGGTGCATTTTGTATTCTTTGCTTTAAAAAAGCCATTCACATACTTTCCATTTTGTGTTCTATTTAGACTTACTCTGGCTTTTTATTCCTAGTTTTGGTTGATTATTGTTCTTCAGTCCTGGTGTTTTGTTTTCTCTTTTTCTTTCCTCTTCCTGCTCACTCACCTCTTCCTTCTTTCTCATTCTTTATCTCTTTTCCACTCACTCTTTTCCAATTCCATTAATGAAAGTAGATAATAACTTGTGAATTCAAGTGGAACTTCATTTCTGAAACTGCACACTCATGCTGGAACCCATTAAGCGCGATAGCGAGAAATGAGAGAAATCATAATTATCAGGCCACTAAAATACATGAAACATAAAATTTGTCAGGGAAAGTAATTGAAATTATTGGAGCAGTTGGGCCTGGTGCTGAGCAGACCCTCAGTGATAATGGAAAGGTTACAGGCGATGTTTAGCAATGCTGATGAGGTCCAAGGTGACTCTGTGCCACCACAGTCAGCAAATTTATGCTCTGCTTATATTAATTTGCTAATCCATCTCTGGAAATTGGGAGAGCTGTGGTGCTCAGGGAACCCCATCATCGGCCCAGCAGAACAGGTACTGATGACACATTTCTTTTCTTCACCTGTGTAAGTTTTTTCCCCTTCCTTCTCTCATTCATTTTTCTTTTCTCCTCCCAGGCTTCCCTTTGTTCTCATCCTTGTTTTCTTTTAGTTTTTCTCTCTATCCTTTCCCATTTATTCTGAGTCCTACATTGCTCTTTAATTCCACTTAAAACTATCTAATTATTTGTCAGATTAGTGTGTATGTGTGCTTTCTAACAAAGGTGTTGCTCTGTAACTGGAGGATGGGAATTTTTCTTCCTGTGGCCAAGGCTGCTTGCCACTTAGATGAAACCACAGTTCAGAGCTGCACTACAAGGGTTCGTGGTATTTTAATTTCCCCCCAAAATACTGGCACTGCGCATGCTCCACTGATGTGAGTGGATGTAATGTTTAGGAAAAAGAAAGAACGTGATTCTCACACCATCAATCTTAAGATTCCTCATGTGTCTCTGACCTCAGCAACTTAAGAATTTTAAATAACTAGGGCTGCATATGCACTGTGCTTCTGGTATAGTAGCTGAGACACAGAAAGTATCATCCAAAAGGAGCTCCAACTTCATATGAGATAAACTAATGTATTTGAGCCAGAAGAGTGGGATACTTTTTACAAAGATATTTGACGCATTCTGAAAAATTAAGGGAGTTCCATAGCTGGTAAGTGTTATATGCAGAATAAATAGATAGATCCCTGATGTGAGTTGATGCTTACCTTAGAACTTTGTGTACATCTTCCCTATCTCCTGGATGATCATTCATATTTATACCATGTTTTACCACTTTCAAAAGTCATGTTTGATACCCACATATTGAACATAGAGAAACTATTATTACTCTTTCCTATAGCTGAAAAAAACTGAAGCTCAGAAAGACTAAATAAATGTGCTAGCCAAGGTAGCTTGACTAGTGGACCACCCATATTTTTATTCTGTGCACTTTCCATAGTATCTTACATCCATGTCTACTATTAGAAAATTCTTATTCTTCCAAGTCTACTATTAGAAAATTCTTTGTATGGGCCTGAAGAGCATCTTGGTTCTTGAAGAGTTTGGTGTCTTTGTGGTCAAGTTTGATTCTCTAGTTCCTCTCTCCATGCATGGCCATGGCATATCTACACTGCCTCAGTGCTAATAGGTTATCAGTGCCAAATGCTTGTTAGGTGCATTAGCTCCTGTTCTAAAATCCCCCACTAAGGAGTAGCTCAATAGAGATTTAAACATTTTTACAAATGAGTGAGTTAGCTCAATCTGCTTGTTGCGTAACTCTAATTGTTAAAAAAAAAAAAAAAGTTTGTTTGATTTTCTTTTCAGATTAAAGCCATGGTCATTTAATGGAATTCCACCCTTTGGGTCACTAGGAAGAAATCATCACAGAGGCAATTGCTGAGTTTCTGTTATATGCCAGCTTTGCACTCATGTGCTGGATGGAAATAGTCACCCCTGAGGTAGCTGTCTATGAAGGCTCTGTGATCTAATATTAAAGTCTGAGATTATTATAAATAATTTGTAATGTAACATTTTATAAAATAATAAATTTTGAAATAGAATTAGAGATGTCAGACTGAAATACACTTATGTATTACTTGAAAAAATATAAATGCTTGGTTTAGGAATAATAATAAGAAGAAACGAATGTGATCTCCAAGGTTAGACAAACTGTTGTGAAAGACTCCACTGTTTTCTTTTAACTTTTTTTTCTTTTTTTTTTAAGTTACACATAATAGTAGGATATATTTTCACAGAATATACATGCATATAGTAAACTTACCTATTCAGGTCCCCACTCTTGTGGTCGTACGTGATGTCGAGTTACCCTGGCCATGTATACAAATACAAGGATGGGAATGTTATGACCAATTAATTCTACTGTCCTTCCTATTCCCCTCACTCCCCTTTCCTTTGTTTCCCTTTTTTTAATCCAATAGAATTTTATTCTTCCCCTCTACACCTTCCCTTAGTGTGGGTTAGCATACACAAATCAGAACATTCGGCCTTTGGGTTTTGGGGATTGGCTTATTTCACTTAGCAGAATATTCTTCAGTTCCATCCATTTTACTGGCAAATGCCATAATTCATTCTTCTTTATGGCTGAGTAATATTCCACTGTGAACATATACCACATTTTCTTTATCCATTCACCTGTGGAAGGACACCTAAGTTGTTACCATAGCTTGACGACTGGACTCCACTGTTTTCTACCTAAGGTTTTACAGGTTGCCTTACCTCTCTATGCCTCAGATTTTCATGTGCAAAATGAGGATATGAAGAGTACAATCACATTATGTTTTTGGCAAGACTATTACAGGACATAGTACAAATGAAGAACAGGAAGGGTGATCTGATACTTATCAAGCAATAGAAGCTGATAAAGATGAGCTAGTGTTATGTTAATGATGACATTTGGGGATATCTAGGTCCCTATCCTGAGTCTATTAGAGTTCTGTTCTCCAGGTTAAGACTGAATTCATTACTTGGGTCATCTGTTCATTTATTCATTCATCTAAAAGTTGACTGAGTTTCCAGTACAGACAGGATATGTACATAGCTTTGAAAATGAGAGTGTAAACAAAGCTACATGTGAAGGAGATCACTATGTGTTTGGGAGAGGCAGAGCTTATTAGAATTTGGAAACAAGTGATTTGATTTTTATATGAAACAGATAGTAACACAGACCAGGACACATACTTCTTTCCTGGCTGGAACTGTTGATGGGTTGTGAGTCACAACTTGCATTTTTAAGGGAGAAATCTTCAATCAGGTTTTAGAGGGCAAATTAGAAGTAGGGGAGAGAAAGAGAGAAAAGACAGATTTCAAGCTATATATGTGCCATATACAGAGGTGTGGAAGTGTGAGGCATTGGATGGGAATCCTAAGTGGTATATGGATGAAGAATAAGATTCCTATTAGAGAGAGAAAGCTGCAGAGGAGACTGGAGAGCAAGCCAGAGTTTTATTGGCTTTACCTTGATCTTTTCTTGGCAGCCTCATTACATGGGAATAAATTAAATTCCAAAGTCTTCCTTCACATGTGCTGCGATTAAAGAGGGTTTCTTTGAACAGTACACAAAATACCAATGCTTTCCAAGGCATACAGGCTCAGCCAGTAACAATGCCAAGAAGAAACCAGGGGACAACAGGAGAACATGGAGTACCTGTGGGGGAAACTTGGGCATTGTTTCAAAAGACTCTGTAGCAGATTCCTATATGTGAAGTTCTGGAGAATATCCATGCAAAATTGAAAGTTCTTCAGATTTTCTAATGAACACAATAGAAAAGGAAGGCAGGAAAGCAGAAGAAAGGCAGAAGGGAGGATTGATCTCAGGCTTCAGATTCTTTAGAAGAAATGGTCAATTGAAATTATTCACTAAAATTCCTTTGTCACTTTCTGTATGCCTGGTGGCTATTATCAGACCATTGGGATGAATATTTCCTGGATGTCACTTAAGGACAATCTTGGATCACTTTTCTAGCATTTTTCCACATTTCATGTCATAGTTTTTGTACTCAGAAAAATGCTTTTACAGTTCCCTTGAAAAATGAAATTATATCCGTAACACTAATGCCCAGTGACCAATAACATGGCACTGAAAATAAAGAAGGTTTGTTTCAAAATAGGTCACAGGAATAAAATGATTAGACTGTATAAATCTTTTAGATTCTGTGTAGCACATACAGATATAAACACCACATCGAACAAAAACAAATGAATTCTAAGCTCCTAGCATTGAATTGCCATCCAGTGTTCCCAAATTGACAAGATGATGGTATTATTTCAAACCTCAAATTATCTAATTATAATATCTGCTAAGCTGTTGTTGTTTAATAGGGTTTCTCGTGTTTATTTTACTATTCCCAGAGTAAATTCCGTTTTGTCAGTATAGTACAGACACTGGTCTTGAATTATCTCAACTATAGCTAAGGGACAGAATTAGGTACTGCTCTTTGTAGAGCCAGAGCATTTGTTACATTTATATTTGTGAATATACAAAGAAGCATTTGTATAAATAACTTCTACTTCCTGGTACCAAATGGCACATTACTCTAGAAATAAAGATTGGAAAGAATACCTTTGTTGCTCTACATAATACATGAAGACAACTTACAGTTTTGTGTAGTAGTATATTTAAGAGACTCCCCCCCCCCAAAAAAAAAAAATGTGACTTTCTTCCTGTCCTAGTTTGTGCCATGGAAGGTTCTAATCCTTAGTAGACTAGAAGAATTTCTTGGAATGTCTGTTATAACTTTTTATTCAACAGAGGAGGAATCTGTGTCCCAAAGAAGGTGACTAATTTGCCTCAGGCCTCATAGTTAATTATGGCAAAGCTAAATCCCCAAATCCCTTGCTCTTTCTATTTCCATTGGCTTTCTGGACTTTGTTGTTTTCTTCCGAAACTGTTTTTTTTTTTTTTTTTTTTTTTTAATAGGTTCTGTGAATGTTAACATTTCTCTTCAAGTGTGTTTTAGTCTATTCTGTCTAACAGAATATGAAGAATAATAAAACGTATCATTCTACATGATTTTTCAATTGCTTTATTAAAAGGATTCATTTCATTTAAAAACACACCACAAATAATACGAACACAGATATGTTGTTAGCTTACTAATGCAAAAACCTTCATCTTGTTAGTGCTCCCACACTGAGAACATCATATAAATGTGGAAAATAGGCACTTTCAACAGAATTTCTGAAATCTATGATGCTCAGTAACTATGTCAATTAACAAGAAAATGTATCTCTGAGCTGCTCCTTTGAGCACTAGGAGTGCTTTTATGTTTGGACACTACTGGAAAAACTGTTCTTGGACAAAGCAGCTCTAAAGCATTTGAGCAACAATGAAATTTCACAGGAAGAAAGGTTAGAACTGGGAGCACACCAGAAAACTAATTGCTAAGAGAGAGCTGCCTTTATATACACACTGTTGTGATTCACAGAGATACCATTTAGAAGAGAATCAACAATTCTGCTGTATAGACACTGCATCCTCTAGAACAGGGGAGAGAGAAAAAGAGGTTCCCATGGCTCTGGGGATTTTCTGAAAGGCACAACTGTGTATCTGTCACTGGAAATCATGTGGGCAGTCTATCATGGGGAAGAGGGAAACTGTTCAATCTTTATCAATTCAAAAAACGAAGTACCATTCTCTTCTCTAACAGGCTTCTCAGTTTTGGCAGAAGAAGCTTGATCCTTTTAGACTTTTTCTTTTCTTGTTTAAACAGTTTTCTTGGAAGAAAATTGACACAGAGCAATAGCATATATTTGAAGTATACATGGTTTGATTTGTTTTGATTAGCTTCACACATGTAACCACAGCATAATCAAATTAATAAATGTTGCCATCACCTGCCAATGTTTCCTCATGCCTCTTTTTAATTTCTCCTTTCTGTGCCTCTCTGTCACCAGACCACCACTGATCTTCTGTCACTGTAGATTAATCTGAACTTTCTAGAATTTTGCAGAAGTGGAATCATATCACCATGGCCTCTCTTGTCTGGCTTTTTTCACTCAGTACAATTACATTACTGTGAGGGTCATCCAAGTTGCTGCAGGTATCAAGAGCCATTCCTGCTAAGTGCAAAGTACCATTTTGCTGTGTTGATATGCCATCTACTGCTGGTCCCTTCACTGATTGATGGATATATGGGTTGTTTCCATTTTGAGCTATTGAAAGTAAAGTTGGTATGCACACCATGTATAAGCATTTGTGTGGATACATCTTCTTATCTTTCTCATGGGTAAATTAGAAGAAGAGTGAATGGGCCTTAGTGTAAGCTTTTGTTTAACTGTAGACAACTTCTTTCATTTGGGAAATATAAGGGGTAAAAATTCTAAAGTGACTACAACAGGGCCTTTCAGAAAGTTTTTGGCAGAGATCTGTACTCAGAATTGGAGTGCACAGAGCATTTGATCTCAGCTTTTGGTTCTTTGTAGTTGCAATTCCAATAAAACTTAAAAAGAAAAATCATGGAGTCTCTCACAATATGGGAAGCACATACGTGAGCAAAAAATTAAAAATACAATCTCAGAAGGGCCCTGGGCATCCTGAGGCTTCTCACTGGGCTCTCTACTGCACTTTGGACCTCTTTTTAAATGTAAATGATACAGTGTTGGGAAAACTACAACTGTTTCTCACAAATGATAAGTGGCTTAAAACTGGATCATTTTTCCAAAGTATGTAATAACCATCAATTTTAAAACAGTGTATTTGCTTTAAGCTAACTAAGTCTTGGGAGCTTTTCACATACTCTTTTCATTTGATTCTCATAGTATTTTCCATTTTAGAAGTGGAGGAAGTGGAGCTCAACAAATGTTGACAACATGGTGTAGTAGATAGAATTTCTTAACTGGAATCAGGAAAGTAAAGTTTGTAGTCATGTCTTTGTCTTTTGATCACTATGGGACCTTGGACAAGCCATTTAAGCCTTCTAGACTTCAGCTTCCTTTTTCTTCTTCTTATTTTTTTAGAGCCTCATAGTTGTGCATAGCACTTGGGTTCATCCTGACACACTCATACATGCATGGACATGGATGATCCCTCCTTTTTCCTGCCCCCTTTCCTCCTGTCCTCCATCCTCTCTACCATTCTCTTTCCTCTACTGGACTTCCCTTTGCTTGACTATTAATTTATATTTGATTGGTTCTTTATATTATCTTATCCTTCCCTCCCCTTTTCCTTTATTTTACTCTAGCTTCCATATATGGCAGAAAACATTCAACCTTTGAGTTTCTGAGTTTGGATTATTTCATTTAGCATGATATTCTCCATATCCATCTATTTACCTATAAATGTCATAATTCATTTATTTTTATGGCTGAGTAGAACTCCATTTTGTGTGTGTGTATGTGTATATATATACATATACATATATATATGTATATGTATATATATATGTATATGTATATATATATGTATATGTATATATATATATATATATATATATATATATATATATATATATGTATATTACAATTTCTTAATCAATTCACTTACTGATAGGCAGCTGGGTTGATTCCATAATTTAGCTATTGTGAATTATGCTGCTATAAACAATGAGGTGGCTGCATCACTGTACTATGCCAATTTTAGATCTTTGGGGAAAATACCAAGGAGTGGGGATAGCTGGGCCATATGGTGGTTCCATCCCTAGATTTTTGAGAAATCTCTATACTGCCTCCCAGAGTGATTGTACTAGTTTAGAAGTCCCACCAACAATGTACAAGTAAGTGTACCTTTCTCCCCACAACCTCGTCAGCATTTATTGATGTTTGTGCTGTTGATCCTTGCTGTTCTGACTGGAATGAGATGAAATCTTAATGTAGATTTATTTGTATTTTCCTGATTGCTAGATGTTGAACATTTTTTTTCATGTATTTGTTAGCCATTGTGTTTCTTCTTTTGAGAAGTTTCTGTTTAGTTATTTTACCTATTTATTTATTTAGGCACTGGAGATTGAACACAGGGGTGCTTAGTCACGGAGCAACATCCCCAGTCCATATATATATATATATATATATATATATATATATATATATTTGTTGTTTGTTTGTTTGTTTGTTTATTTAGATATAGGGTCTTACTGAGTTGTTTAGAGCCTCACTATGTTGCTGAGGCTGGCTTCCAACTTGTGATCCTCCTGTCTCAGCCTACTGAGCTGCTGGGATTACAAATATGCACCACTGTAACCAGTTCTTTTGCCCATTTATTGATTGGCTTATTTGTTTCCCTGGTGTTAAGTTTTTTGAGTTCTTTGTATATTCTTGGACATTAATCCCCTATCAGAAGAATACCTGGCAAAGATTTTTTCCCATTCTATTCTTAATCATTTCCTTTGCATAGCAGAAGCTTTTTAATTTGAAGGTATCTCACTTAATTGATTTTCTTACACTTTAGGAGTCTTATTAAGGTAGTTGTTCTCAGAAACAATATGATGGAGTGTTGGCCCTATGTTTTCTTGTTGCAGTTGTAAAATATCTGGTCTAATTCCCGAGTCATTGCTCCATTTTGATTTGAGTTTTGTGAAGCATGTGTGTGTGTGTGGGGGGGGGGGTCTACTTTTATTTTTCTACACATATAAAGCATTTTCTCTAAAATCATCTTCTTTCTTGATAAGGTAAAAATTTTGAATAGTATCAGTCATGTCAATATGAGTTCTTAGAAATATGATCTTCCAATATTTTTAATTTGAAAAAAATTACATAGTCAAATATGATAAGGAAAAATAGCATATCAAATTCCCTTCAGAGGAGTCAAAGTATAATTATTAAAGACTAAGAATTCACAGAGTAGAGAGCCTGTTTTACTTGGGTCACCTAGCATTTCCCAAAATTATTTGCCTCAGAAACCTTTTCAGATTGATTTTTTAGAACTGACATATTATGCAATTATTTTCAAAAAAAGAAAAGAAAAGAAAGAAAGAAAGAATAAAAAGAAGAAAAAAATGATGAGAAACTCTGAAATAAAAATTCAGTTGGGAATGTTGGCACATACCTTCTAATCCCAAAGGCTCAGGAAGCTGAGGCAGGAGGATAAAGAGTTCACCAAAAGCAAGGCACTAAAAAACTCAGCGAGACCCTGTTTTTAAATAGAATACAAAATAGGGCTGGAGATGTGGCTCAGTGGTTGAGTGCCCCTGAGTTCAATACCCAGTATCAAGAAAAAAGAAAAATTCCCAACAGACCCAACATTCCCTTTGCTTTGAATATTACTCTTTGACATTCACAAAGAAAAAGCATAGAAGAATGATGGAAATGAGAAGCTGAGTTTCCAAACTTCTCTTCCATTACTTTATTCTTTGTGTCAACTACACTCATCAGCTTGTGCTGTTTTATGATGACAAGTCTGAAGTTGTTCCTACCAGCCAAGAAGAAAGAGTTTCCATGACAGCCAAGTCACTGGGCCTAATTTTGAACAGGAAAGAATTTATCCAACCTTTATTGTTGCTTCTTCTAGTTACAGTTCCTTCCTGGGCAGTGCTTACAGGGCTGAACTTTCGTATAACAAGTATTGAATTATCTAGTTAAGATTTGTAAGAGGGACATACTTTACACTTCCCGGTGAGAAGTGTTTTGACTGAAAACTTTATTTGAAAATAGCAAGGTTTCCTCACTTAGACAAAATAAAACATTGGGTGATATTCAATCACAAGCCAATTTCTTTTTTCAGTCTTTGTTTTAGGCCAAGACAACTCTATTCTCCAAATCAGCAGGTGGAGACTTCTGTAAAGTCTGCCTCAGACTCTCATTTGGAAATGTTCACAGTACCAGAAAACAGTATCAAGAGAATCCCAAAGAACAAATGACAGGAGATGATCTCCTCATTTCTCACCCCATCTTGTCCCAGGGACAGCAGAGACAGCAGGGTCCTTTCCTTACACAGAGGTAGTTGCACAACTTCATTTCAGAGGAAAAGCCAAAGTCTGTAATTTTCTCACTAGCACTTCCAGTTTATCTTTAATTTCCCCAGGATAATAAAAATAACGACACTCTGAACAATAAAAAGACTAAGCTTTTTTCCCCATGTATCTACATTATAGAACTGAACAATTAATAGCTTTCAGTCTCAAGATTCCAATAAATGTACTGTAGAGAAAGAATGTGTTTAAGTATATATCTACATTAGAAATACAATTGGTCTTTAAGGTATATTATATTACCAAATTTTGGAGGAAGAAAAAAAGAAGGAAGATGCAATATATGAAAGATACAAGCAAGCAAGTTAAATTGCTTTAAAAATAAGTTTAAAGGGATAGAAATTCAGACACTAAGATGTTAGAGTTTAATGCCTACTCTCCTCTAAAATGTGCTCTCAAAGTCAAATCTGTGGCAAGTTTAAATCCTTTTCTTCCATCTCAGACAAGATTACTGAGATCCGTGTGTTGACTCATGTTTGATCTATGAAAAATTGAAAACTGAGTTTTTAGGAACTTGGCTAAGCGTCTCACACTCTTATTATCAAATTCTCCTTTCCAAAGATGTAGGATGTATATTCATTTCTTTTCCAAATGAGTTCTATAGGACTTTTAGTAATGAATGGCTTGAAATAATTGGTATCATTTCATAATCTTTGTGAAAGAAAGCTGAATTCTTTCCATGAATGATTCTGACTTTGCTCACAATAATGGAAAGAAGGTAACATATGAAGGGGGGGCGTGAGGGAAGCTATTATATTATCTATTTTTAATATTCTAAGCTATTTTCAACTATTACACTTGCATGTATTTTATTTAATGCAAAATAAATAATAACACTTCTCCACATTCTTTTTTCATCTTTAAAGCTCTTGTTTCTGGTTGCTATGGTGATGATGCCACTCTGATATTTGTTTAAGTGGATCACTTTCATCTCACTGCCTTGAAGACAGGTACTAGAAGGGCCAGAAATAATGACTGACAACATAGCCAGCTAGGTAGAATAAAGGGTCCTTGTTCTGTGGTCTTGAGAAGAGAAATTGTCCTAATAAGAGTAACAAAGGGGATCACTCTCTCTAATTATAAGGTTAATTTTATTTTATCTTCCAATTGTGTCTTCTTTTGTTATGTTTTGTTTTATAAAGGAATAAAAAAAAATAATACCAGGAGAAAATAGGCAATGTTTTAAGCTGAAGTCATTTTTAGGAAAGTTTTCTGTTCGAGCTTAACGGGATCTTGGGAGATGAGGAAGGCAGTGGACCTTTAAGAGAAAGCTGCTTTCCTCACATAAGATGAGTGAGACAGATGAAGGCATCGTTTATAATCAAGAAAATGCTCCCCAAATTCAACCTAGGTCTGTGATTATGTCAACACATCAAAATTGGTTTTGAGTTTGTGGTTGCTTTAAATTCCATGGCATCTTCACTCAAGAGAATCTAACTTACTTCCACTTACTTATCCAAGGAGGGATAGAAATCCAGCCACTAAGATGTTAGAGCTTAATGCCTTCTCTCCTCTAAAATGTGCTCTCAAAGACAAAACTGTGGCAAGTTTAAATGCTTTACATACAACTAGTTGTGTTTTTTGGGCACACTGCTGGCATGTGGAGAAATAGTGAGAATCACTCTTGATGAATGGTTTTCAGTTCCTGAACGTACTATCTAAGAACATTATCCAACTAATTACAAGTCCAGGACATTATGTATTAGAATTAAGTGTTAGGGGATGTTTGTATCTGCACTTTGTTTTTCAGCTCTACTTCCACTCATATCACCCTGGAAAAATAGCTTAGGATAAAGAATGACCTTTGGAATCAGATATACTGTAGTCCCAAATTCCACTGCTTAATTCCGGTGTGACTCTGGAAAATGAAGTGACATCACTGACCAAAGCAACAAACCTAATGGTGTTAACACTGGGCTTGGTTGGACATTAAATTAAATGTCCTCAAAGTTTTAATGATAATAGGGAACATAACCTTGGTTTCTTTTGTTCATGCAAAGTATGCTATGCTCTCCTTTTAACAGTATTCAACATCCTGTTAAATTGTTTATCTAAATGAATCAAAGGTGATAGTGTTTACAAAACAGATACAGCAGTGAGTCAGTTGGTTTTACCATTGAAACGTGCATGAATTTGAATGGACCCTTTTGTTTCTCTAATCCACAATGTCCTTAGGAACTAAACAGACCAAAAAAAGAAGTTAGGCAAAGTCTAAAGTCTTTTAGCTCTCTGAATTCTGTAACACCTTTTCTCTGGTTCTGGGAGTCCATATAACACCATTGTCCCCCTTCTTCATTTAGAATATAAATCTGCTCACCCTTTGAGCTGGCAAGAGCGGGGTTGAAGGGCATTATAAGAACATCCCCAGCTGGTGGTATGTGCTCTCCCTCAGGTCTTGGGTTTGTCCACCTTCTGGTTCATGAACTCTTGTTTTATCACCTAGTGAAAAGGAAACTTGTCCTTCAAACTTAAAACAAACAACCTAATAAAACAGGTAAGAGGGAGGAGGATGCTTTCCAAGCCATTCTTGGTGAGGTGCCAAAGGCACCTGTAAACATTCACAAATCACACTTAAGTGTGATAGAAATGACTTGATTTGCAATCATCTCCCTTTTTCAGCCCTTTAATTATGTCTGTATTTCTTTTTATCTCCAGTCCTCCAAAAAGGTCATTCTTGTTCATTATTTAAATCTGTATGCTTTATGTGTCTCTTTTTCCTTTGAATATTAGAAAACCAAATACAAAAATGTTACAAACATACTTGATGACTGGAAGATACTTTGTTTTCTGATTTGAAAATCCTCTGTCCAGGGACACTCTTTACTCATTTTCCCTTCCTTCCTGAGTGATTTGTGTTTTGTACCCATAATAGTTTTACCTAGTAATTCTTCTCTTTATTTCTTTTGCTTTCCACATTCCTAGGAGTATTCAAATGCACATTCACTATCATTATATGCTTAGGAGATACTAGTCAAATACTTTAAAATTCAAAGCAGTAAAAGAATAGCAGGGCAATAGTCAAAGAAGAAAAGCACGGAAGAGAACTAGGAATTGAGATGCAGCAGTTAACTGAGCAGGTGAGAGAATACATGCACCTCTCTTCTCCAGTTCCTGGTGTTCTGAGAAGTTTGCATATAAATCATGTTTTAAAAATTGATTTAGATTTCCCATTCACTGGAATGGCATTCAAAATTCTCCTGTACCCTTTCTGTGCCACCTACAGCTCAAATAGGGATCGTAAACCCCACCATTATTCCTCCTGCTTTTGAAAATACACTGATTTTTAACAGCTGAAGATGAAAATCACTGAGCAACTTTTTAAGAAAAATAGCAGGCCAACATTACCAACTCCCATTAGAATTAAATACATTCTAGATCAATGGCTTTCCTCATGACATTTAATAAAAAATATTCTACTTAATAGCCAGGTATATACATACATACACACAAATGCACATATATGTTACACACACATATCTGTATCTAAAAGTTTTACCAAGCAATATGTACCCCCTCTTTGCTTGATACATTTTGTTTACTTTTCCTTTCTGTTTTATTTTTTTTTAAATCAATGAAATTGCCTAAATAGATTTTATGGCCTACTAATATATCACAATAAATGATTTGTAAAACATAGCTGTAGGTAAACAGTCAATATAAAGCATTAAATCATTCCATTAAAAAGTTGAGACAAGTAGAGATTTGGAATATCGGTTCTTCAAACTAGGCAAGTCTTCAGATAACATAGAAAATCAGAGAGATTTTCTGATTAGAGATAAAAGACAAGAGGATGTAAAGTCTCTTGAGAATTCTCTTTAGATAAGTTTAGTCAAAGATTGGCGCATGATGGCACTTGAATACTGGGTGAAAGATCGCATCTGCTGTCCTTCTACCTGAAACCTGAGGCACTCCTAAGGTCTTAAGGCAGCACATGATAACCACATTGAATTTCTCAGTGCCAAGTTTTCTAAAGAGTACTAAGAACAAAAAAAAAGAGCAAGCCAAAATATTGGGGAAAACCATAAGGGACGAGAAGGCACTCCTGTGAATCCAGGTGAGGGAGTAGGACCTCTAGTCCTGGGATCCCAGTGGAATGAGTTAACCAGATCCTCATTATATAATACAAAAGTGCTTGTCATGGAGACAGATGAGCCCAGCTCTAGCCCTGACACCGACACGGATGTGCTGAGTTACCCCAGGGTAAGTCACTGTCCTTTTTAATCCTAACAGTCCTCATCTTTTTGAATCTTAAATTTTCATTTAAGAAAAGAATCTAAAAGAGTTATCCTGTGACTTTTGTGATGTGAAATATAAGTCCATCTAAGATGTGGACCAAAGAGAGGCCGAACCATTCTCTAGACTATGAAAGAAACACAGGGCAGAGTTGTAGACCCAGAGATGCCAAACAAAGGAGAACAACAACAACATAAAATAGACAAACAATGACTCAGGTTTCTGGTTGCAGGAGATCAAAACACAGGTAGAAATTCTGAACCAAGAGCAAGAAAATCAGACTTAAACTGACCACTTCCTCTAAAACTGAATTAAATTAAATACATTCTAGGATGAATTTAATTTAGGATGTATTTGATTTAGAAGGAACTCCTTTTAATACCTTCCAATACCCAGACCAAACTTTCTCTGTCTTAGGGACAGAGTAAACTGACCCAAAAGGAAAAGAACTGTAGTTGAAGTATGCTTCTAGAAATATCAGGAGTATAGGAGTGCAATTCCTTCCCATTTGAGCTGGCCAAAAGAGAGAGGGATGTTATCTCTGAACAATATGGCCAGTTTTCCACCAAAGATTTTAAACATAAAGCAAAATTTGGACTACCAAAAAATTTGTACAATCTATGAACTGAATCATTTCAATCATTTCACCCTTTTAGGCCAGGCAAGGTGGAGCACACCTGAAATTCCAGTGACTTGGGAGGCTGAGGTAGGAGGATTATGAATTCAAAGTCAGCTTCTGCAACAGGGAGGCACTAAGCAACTCAGTGAGACCCTGTCTCTAAATAAAATACAATATAGGACTGGGGACGTAGCTCAATGGTCAAGTGCCCCTGACTTCAATCCTTAGCACCAGAAACAACAACAAAGCACTCTTTTGTAAAATCCTGTAAAATTTACTGCTTAACTTACAAATTCAATTTCTTTTTCTTATAAGCTTGCTTAAAGCATGCATAACTTAATGATCTATAATGGAAATTAATTAAGTCAACAATATGATAGAGTATTTCATTCATTTATTTGTTTATTCACCAAATATTAATTGAGCACCTGTGATTTTCTGGGACACTGTATTAGACTGGAGGCTAGAAAGATGAATAATATTGAGCCTCTGCCTTCAAAGATTTCATGGTCTAGTAGGAGAAATAGAAGTATAAATAGATAAATTGCAATACAATGTGATAAGTGCTTTAATAGAGATAAGAAATGATTAATATAAATGAAAAGAAAATTAAGCACATTAAGCCCTTCTCAAAAGAGGGGAAATTTGTTCATGTAAAATATTATTATTAAGCTGTATTATTCTTCAATTCCCTAAATGATATTTGAAGATAATGTCATGCTCTTTTCTCTTCCAGCCCCATTAGTTTTCATTTTTACTCTTCTGGGGTATGTGTGTGCATGTGGGCAAATGTACAGGTGGATTTTTTTCTGCCATTTTGCCTCTAATTCCTATAAAAATGTCAGTGTTTTTATAACTAACATAAAAACTATAATTAAGAAAAATAAATCTTAAGACTACAAAGTGTTCTTTCACCCCTCCCCACCATCAGCAATTCTAGTTCTCTTTTGGGCAATTGGAAGATAGTAAAGAAAAAAAACAAAAAAACTAAGGAATAGAAAAAGAAGGAATGAAAAATAATGATAATAATAGTGGTAGTAGTAATAGTTGTTGTTGTAGCTTGTACTTATTGAGGTTTTATTATATGCTGGATAGAGCTAAGGGTTTTTTTAATGTGCTTTAATACCTTAAATCCTAATGATAACCCCATGAGGTAAATCTATTATTTCCTTTCTATTGATCAGAAGCTGAAGCACACAGAGGTTAATTAACTTGCCTGAGGTCACAGAATCAGGAAATGCGGAGGCACAAGTTGAAGACAAGCTGCCAGACTCCAGAGTGTGCAATTTAATGCTTGCACTGGGCTACGTGGAAAAACGTTCCTTCTCACATTTTTTGCTTAGAAAATCCTGAAGTGATATTCATATTAAATATATATTAATAGAATGGAATAGAGCCAGCAGGAGAAGGAAATGAAAGGCAAAGCTCTCTGTAACATCTTGCTTCATCCTCTGTAGTTTCCGTTTGTTGCCTTATCTTGTGGGTGGCATAAATCAGGACTGTGGAACTTTTTTATAACAGTACATTTCTACTTGATATCTATGCTTGGGGTGTTTTTTTCCACTCTCCTTTGGTGGAAATTTTTCTACCCATAACTCCCAAGCCAAGCATCAGAGGGAAATTATTTTCTGCTTTTATATTCTGTGAAGATAATATAACTAATTGAGAATAGGGTCACCTTTAAAAAGATCACCATAATGCTAATTGTATTTCATTCTGTTCAAGTTCATATGCTCCATGATCACAAATATTAATTAAATGACTACATTATCCCCACTTTATTCATGAGGAAAACTGAGGCTCTAAGCAATTAACCTCCCATGCCTAGAGGTGGTTTTCAATTTGAACAAGATTGAAAAGGATGGGTGTTAGACAGTATCTTATTGCTCTTGTTCCAGAGAAAGTTTCTCCCTTTCCAGGTAATCAGGAGTCCATAATATTGTCCCCACCCATGCCTCTTTGGGAGGCACCCCTGCTGTGTCACCAGCTTTGCCTGGTAATTATGCAGTTCTGTTGTACCCAGGTTGTTTTGCTCTTGGCCTCTAATCCAAATAGGAAAATAGCTATGCCTCAACCCCCAATGAGCACTGCTGCTCCTTTTGTGACTAATTTCTAGCAGCTGCCCAAGGCCCAGGATGCGAAAATGGCCTGTGACCTGACCCTGAGTGGAATTGATGTATTTAAGAACTGAAAAAGCCTCAGAGATTATCCTGCCATGTCTCCCTCTATTCTATCAGTAGAAAGGCTGAGGTCAGAGAATCCACCTTCACAGTAGGCCTCTCTCCTGAATCCCTTCAAGTGCTAGTGGTATTTATAGGGAAAATATGAGACTGTCAGGAGGCCTCTGAGATCCCCTTTTTTTTCTTATGTATTCATCTAATACCCAACACCATGAAGATGTTTCCTAACTTGAGGATCCTACTAATGGAAACATTCTACCAGCAAATGACAGTGATTTTCCTGTGGGAGAACTGGACTTAAAATCAAAGACTGGAGTCCCAAACCTGCCTATGTCACTATGTGACTCTGTGACCTTGGACTTTGGTTTTAACCTCTGTGTTTTTTAGCATCCATACCTGTAGAGTGCAGATGGTAGTGGTTACATGAACAAATGGTTGTTTCGGGTATTCAATGAGTTGTTAGCTGCATGGTTCTTTTCTTTGCTCAGAATATTTATTTACTCCTTTTCATGGCTATTATGATAAAGTTTTAAATACTTAATATGGCCTCCATGACCTCGCATGGTCTCTCTTACCTGACTTGTCCTTGTTTTCTTTGTTCCACGTATTCTAAAATTCTTTTAGTTCTTCCAAAGTGGTAATGCTTGTTTTCTTATAGTTTTCTGTTTTCTCTGCCTGAGGCTGTCCCCTCAACCCAGCAAACTCAGCTCTCAGGATTTAGCAAACATGTCATTTCTTTGAGTATCCCAGGCTTTATTTAGTTGTCTGCTGTGTGCTACAATGTTCCCTTCTAATTTTCATGGTGTTCATTCATTTTCATGGGCGCTTGTTGAATATTCCCCTTTTCCTCTAAATTGTAGATATCATGTAATTAGGAACCATGCATATCCTACAAACTTGTATAGCCCCAGCACTTATTCTTATCTATCAGGTGTCAGAATATTTGTTGGCTCTTTGATTATTTATTTTAATATGTATCTATATACCATATAATCATAGTTTATACATGAATATACAGTCTGTGTATTCTCCTAATTAAGTACCAAGTGCATAGGTATACATGTGAAATGAAGCAGAATAAGCACGTCTACCTGGGTTAAATAAATGCTGACTTTTAAATAATTTATGTGTTTATTTTAATTAGGTATATAGGACAGCAGAATGCATTTTGATTCATTGTACACAATTGCAGCACAACTTTTCATTTCTCTGTGTACAATGTAGCATTGTACTATATGTTCAGTCATACATGTACCTAGGTAATAATGTCCATCTCATTTCACCATCTTTCCTACCTCCATACCCTCTCCCATTCTTTCTCTCCCCTTTGACCAATCAAAGTTTCTCCATTTGTCCCATGCCCGCCCCTATTATGGATCAGCATACACTTATCAGAGAGAACTTTCAACCTTTGTTTTTTGGGATTGGTTTATACTTCGCTTAGCATGATATTCTCCAATTCCATCTATTTACCTCAAATGCCATAATTTTATTATCTTTTAATGCTGAGTAATATTACACTGTGTATATATACCGCAGTTTCTATATCCATTCATGTATTGAAGGTCATCTAGGTTGTTTCCACAGTTTAGCTATTGTGAATTGAGCTGCTACAAACATTAAAGTGGCTGCATCACTGTAGTGTGCTGATTTTAAGTCCTTTGGGTATAAGCTGAGGAGTGGGATAACTGGGTCAAATGGTGGTTCCATTCCAAGTTTTCTAAGGAATCTCCATACTGCTTTCTAGAGTGGTTGCACCAATTTGCAGTCCCACCAGCAATGTATGAGTGTGTCTTTTCCCCAACATCCTGGCGAACATTTATTGTTGTCTGTATTCTTGATAGATATCATTCTGACTAACATGGGATGAAATGTTAGAGTAGTTTTAATTTACATTTCTCTAATTGCTAGAGATACTGAACATTTTTTTCATATATTTGTTGCCTGATTTGTCGATATATATTTTCTTCTGAGAAGAGTCTGTTCAGCTCCTTAGCCCATTTGTTGATTTGGTTGCTAAATTTTTTGGTGTTAAGTTTTGAAGTTTTTTTGAGTTCCTTACATATCCCAGAGATTAGTACTCTTGATGATGTGCATGTGGCAAAAATTTGATCTCAAAATGTAAGCTTTCTCTTTACCTCATTGTTTCTTTTGCTGAGAAGAATTCAGCAGAGTAGCAAGATATAAAATCAATACCCATAAATCAAATGCATTTCTACACAGTGATGAATCCTCTGAAAGAGAAATTAGGAAAATCACCCCATTCACAATAGTCTAAAAATAAATAAATAGATAGATAGATAGATAGATAGATAGATAAAAATACTTGGGAATCAACAAAAGAGGTGAAAGACCTTTACAATGAAAACTACAGAACACTAAAGAAAAAATATTGAAGAAGATTTAGAAGATGGAAAGATATCCTATGCTCTTGGATAGGCAAAATCAATATTGTCAAAATGGACATAATACCAAAAGCACTCTACAGATTCGATACAATTCCAATTATAATCCCAAAATTATTCCTTATAGAAATAGAAAAAGCAAACATGAAATTTATTTGGAAAAATAAAAGACCCAGAATAGCCAAAGCAATCCTTAGCAAGAAGAGTGAAGCAGGAGACCTTAAACTATACTACAAAGCTATAGTAACAAAAATGGCATGGTATTGGCACCAAAATAGAATAGAGGACACAGAGACAAACCCATATAAATACAATTATCTCATACTAGACAAAGGTGCCAAAAAAACATATATTGGAGAAAAGATAGCCTCTTTAATAAATGATGCTGGGAAAACTGGAAATCCATATGCAGCAAATTGAAATTAAGCCCCTATCTCTTACCATGCACAAAACTCAACTCAAAGTGGATCAAGGACCTAGGAAATAGACCATAGACCCAGCACCTAGTATAGAAAAATGTAGGCCCAAATTTTCATCATGTCAGATTAGACCCAAACTTCCTTACCAAGATTCCTAAAGCACAAGAAATGAAATCAATAATTAATAAATGGGATGGATTCAAACAAAATGCTGATGTTTTCAGACAGCTATTGGTAACAACTCTTCTGTAGAAATCATAAAGCACACAAGGCATCATTGCATTAACCTTTCCACTTCAAGCAAATAAATTATAATTTATACTCATTAGACATTCCCTCAGGCCTTTTCACTAATGAGTCAGATTCCTTCTGCTCTAAGTCCTAAATCCACTCAATCTTCATCCAACTCTGCAGCCAGCCAACAAAAGGATCATCTCAACTCCTTTCTCCTTTAAATTCATGGTTTAAAATGATAGGACTGGGGAAGGCAAGATGGCGGAGTAGAGGAAGATGCAGAGCCGAGCAGTCCCTCAGCAGCAGACTTGTAAAGTGGGAAAACTGCTGTTTATTGAGGTGAGTAACAAAGGAAACTCACTGAAACATAACACTGAACTGTAGGAAAAAAAAAGTTTATAGAGCCACAGAAAGTCACTAACTTGAGCATAAGAAATAACACCTTAGAGACGCCAGGTTTGGCCTCCAGTGGAACAGTGAGGGGGACGCTGACAAGAGATGTGTGGCTAGCAGACAAAGAAATTAAAAAGTAAATCAAAATCAATTTTGGGAAAACCTGAGGTTTACAGAAGAAGGATGATTTTAATGGACATAGAGTTGGCAATTGTTATGGTTTAGGCATTAGGTGTCCATCAAAGCTCATGCGAGAGACTATGCAAGAAGGTTCAGAGGTGAAATGATTGGGTTATATGACAGCCTTATTGCAATCTGTCAGTTAATCCCTTGATAGCATTCACTGAGTGGTAATTGAAGGCAGGTAGGAGTGGCTGGAGCTGGGGCATTGGAGATGTGCCTTTGGGGTATATATTTTGTATCTGGCAAGTGGAGTCTCTCTGTGCTTCCTCCTCATCTGTGAGCCACTTCCCTCCACCACACCCTTCCGAGATGATTTTCTGCCTCCCCAAGGAAAGGAGACGGCTGTGTATGACTGGATCTCTGAAGCCAGGAGCCCCCAAATAAACTTTTCTTCCTTTAATTGTTCTTGTAAGTCCTGTAGTCACAGCAGGAAAAACAAACAAACAAAAACAAAAACCTGACTAAAACAGTAGGAGAAGCATCTCCATGAAAACAAATCATCCAGAAGTCCTTTGGGATGAGAGTGTCCCATAGGGACAGAGAGCTCTCAGCTCTCTGTTTCAAGTGGGAACATGCTGGCAGGTGAAGAGAATATTACCAGGCACTGAAAGCTGAGCATCTTGCCCAGCTGGGAAGAGATGAGGGATTGGGAACTCAAAGGAAGTTACCAACAGCCAGTGAAAAAATTCTCAGAGGGTGCCTGATCCAGAGACACTGAATCAGGCACAAAAAGACATTTTACCTGAACATTCAGTCTTGGGATCCCAAGGAAGAAAATCCCATAATAGCTGGCACCCCACTATTATGAAGATGTTCACTGTGACCACACAAGCACATCTGCACTCCAGGGTGGATACTTGGTAATTCATATCCATAATGGTGAAGGTAATATCAGTGGAGGCTTATTCCTTATTCCCTAAAAGTGGATATTTCTGAAAGTCCAGAGATCCAGAAGTCCAACAGAAGTAGAAAGCTCAACACAAATAGGGGAAGCAGACCAAATTTCAAATACCAACAAACTTAGTTCCATAAACCCCAAGTTCAAACCTTAGTGATTGGTATCTTCAATCTAAAACTCTGCATCACCTTGCTTAAAGATTACACAATTAAACAGCACTCTCCAGTCAATTCCACCCAGTAGTGGGAGACTGGAAGCTGGGCTGGGAACAAAAGGACATTGAACAAAATTACAGAGTCAAAAACAAATATAAAAACTGAAAATCTGTCCCTGCCAACATATTTCACCATCATAGGGCAAAAAGCCCTCTATCTCTCAATGAGCTTTGTTTTTCTTTTTCCTTTTACTCTTTTTTAAAACTTTTTTTTCTTGTTTCTTTTGTTCCTTCATATTCCCAATTTTTACTCTATTTAAATTTTAACTTTTTAAATTTTTTTCAGACATTTCATTATTTTATTCCCCTTTTTTTTTTTCATTCTGCATGATTTTGTGTATATTTAAGTGTGTGGGTGGTTTTGTATGCTATCACTGCACAGATAGGTTTGAATATGTATGTGTTTTATGTATTTATATGTTCATATAACTTTATGTACACATTTATAGCTCTCTTCTGCACGTGTTCATTAGTTAGCCTAGGTTAGACTTAGGTGGAGTATAATTATATGAGGGTTTGAGTTGTTCTGATTTTGTATTTGCTGGTTCCTTTGTACCGAATGTTTAGGCCATCCTCTCCCCTTATTAACTCTTCCAATAATAGCCAAATTTTCTTATTCCCTCCTCTTCTCCCTCTCTCTTCTTTTTATTACTTTCAGTTAACTTATAATTCCTCCTTCTTCACAGCTGACACCTGTTCTTATCTCCTGCCTCTCCTCTGATCACTTTTTCAAAGACATCGGATTTTTCTTGCCTTCCTACCCTATTTTATCTTACTTAAGAATGTAATACCACTAAATAATAGAAAATATATAAATTATGTAATTCATATCCCATTTAAATTGTAATTATTCATATAGTGGACAGCATAGAATAGCTGTCAAACACCTGATCTACTTCACTGTTTTTTAATGCTGGTACTCTGGTTAAATGCTGACCCCACCATTCCTATATAGGTGACAATTAGTATTATAAATGTCAGAGTAGGTACGACATTTATCTTAAGATTGTACATCTGTTGCTGATAATAGTGCCACTCTTGGATCACCCCTCCCTCTAAGAGCGGCTGGAAAGTGATTGGGAACCTTCAAATTCACAGAGTAGAGACCCTGGTGCTAAGAAATACTCACATCTCTGCCTGAATATCATGCCACACAATCTACTTCCACCTGAGAATTAACATTACTTTAACTCAAGAACTGATGAGACCAAAACCTCAAACTAATAACCAGGCCCCAGAGAGAGGGGGACTTTCAGTACCACCCCTTGACATCTACTCATATGTCAAAAACAGACAGGTCCCAGAACAAATGAGGTGATTAAACACAAAAGGACAAACATAAAAATAAGGAAGGGGAATGCATCTCAACTGATATGCAAATCAAAGATATCTGAAAACATAAGGAAACAGACAGACCAATCTCACCCAAAAATTCACAATCCCCAACAAAGCATCCAACTGATATTGAAATGGACAAAATTCCAGAGAAAATAATTAAAAAACTGATTATTAAAATGCTCAATGAACTAAAAGAAGATCTAAGGAATGGATCCAGAGAACAAATACAGAAAATGAAAGACTAATCCAATAAAGAAATTTTAAAAAATGATAAGAACCTAAGTTTAACTCCTAAAAGTGAAAGACACAATCAACCAAATTAAAAATTCTCTTAAAAGCACCACTAACAGATTAGATTGTGTAGAAACTAGAACCTCAGCCCTTGAAGACAAAACTTCAGGCCTTGAAGAGAGGGTATATAATCTTTAGTGTACAGAACACAGTAAAGAAAAATGATAGAACATAATCAGAATATGGAAGAACTCTGGGACAACATCAAGAGACCAAATATGAGAATCACTGGTATAGCAGAGAACATGAAGATACAGGCAAAAGGTACTAAAAACATTTTCAATGAGATAATGATAGAAAACTTTTCCCATATCAGAAATGAAATGGATTCCAAATGGATCTAATCAAATAAGAAGTTCTCCAAGACACATCATAGTCAAAATTCCTAGCATAGAAAATAAGGAAAGAATATTAAAAGCTGCAAGAGACAAACATCAGTTCACACTTACAGGCAAATGAATAAGGCTAATGTCTGATTTCTTGATTCAAACTGTAAAATCAAAAAGGGTCTGAAATGAGATATTCCAAGCTCTAAAAGAAAACAACTGTCAGCCAAGGCTATTATACCCAGCAAAACTCAGTTTTAAATTCAGGAGGGAAATTAAAACTTTTCATGACAAGAATAAACTAAAAGAATTCATAAACCACTAAACAAGCACTACAAAGAATACTCAAGGATAAACTGCTCAGAGAGGAACTTAAAAAAAAAAACCCAAAGTTTGCCACCAGTAGAGGAAGATCAATAGAAGAGCAATCTTCTAAATGAGAATTAAAACAAAATTAAATATAATAAAAAATAAAAATGTCAGGAAACCACAAACACATACTACCACACAATTAAAAGACATAGATTAACAGAATGCATTAAAAAATAAGATCTAACAATATACTGTTTACACGAGACTCATAGGCAAAGAAACCCACAAGCCTAAGATAAAATGATGGAAAAAATATTCCATGCCAACAGACTGGGAAAAAAAGGAGGGATAGCTGTTCTCATAACAGATAAAGTAGATTTCAAGCAAAATTTAGTTAGCACAGAGAAAGAAGGCTACTATATCCTGGTAAAGGAAACAAAGCAATAAGAAGTTATAACAATAGTAAATATTTATATGCTAGATGTCAGCACACCAATTACATTAAAAAAATATTCCATGACATTAAATCTCACAACTCCAATACAATAATACTGGGTGATTGCCGCAGTCTGGCTGGGCACAAAATCACGAGCCACTCAAGCAGGAACAAACTTTATTTTTGAAACTGCCGCCAATGCCCGTATCCTCCCGGGAAGATTGCCAACCGACCCACATGGCCTTCTCCCGGATCCCAACAGGAAGTTCCTCCTCCCGAATTCCCTCCTACTGCACTTCCCCAACCAATGGAAACTCTCCAGGAGTCCCTTAGCAGGCCAAGGTGAACAGCAGGAGTCTAATATCCATATGAATGCAAATCTTAACATAATCATATCATCTCAGTGGCTAGCTGGCATCACCTTTCAACCAAAAATGCCATGAATCATATTACTTGGCTGTGGCTCTTAGCAGGTGATTTCAACACACCCTTATCACCAATAGATCATCAAAATATAAAGTAATAATGAAGATATTTCCAACCTAAATAAAACTATACATTAAATGGACTTAACACACATCTACAGAACATTTTACCCCAACGTAGCTAACTTACCTTCTTATTAGCAGCTTGAGAAACTTTTCCAAAATAGATCATATTCTAGGTCACAAATACAAAAAAAAAAAAAAAAAAATCAGTACACTCTCATGGATTCTATCAGATCATAATGGAATGAAACTAGAAATCAACAGCAAGAAAAGTGATAGAAACCACATAAATATTGAACAATACTCACTTGAATCAAGAATGGATCAAATAAGAAATGAGAGTAAAAATTAAGAAATTCTTAGAATTGAATGAGGATGGAAAACAACATATTAGTATCTCTGGGACAGTATGAGGTCATCTCTAAGAGGAAGATTTACAGCACTGAATGCCTACATTAAAATAAACTAGAGATCCCAAATAAATAAGCTTATAGTCCACTTCAAGGCTTTAGAAAAAGGAGAACACACTAATTCAAAAATCAGTAGAACACAGGATATAATTAAGATCAGAGCCAAAAATTAATAAAATTGAGAATTAAAAGAAAAATTACACAGAATCAGTGCAACAAAGAGTTGGTCCTTCAAAAAGATAAATAAGATTGACAGAACCTTAGCCAAATTAATAGCATGATTTTGGCATCAAAATAGACATGAAGACCAGTGAAACAGAATAGAAGACACAGAGACAAACCCACATACTTACAGCTATGTGATACTTGACAAAGGTGTCAAAAATATATTTTGGAGAAAAAAACAGCCTTTTTATCAAATAATGTTGCGAAAACTGAAGAGCTCTATGTATAAAATTGAAACTAGATTACCATCTTTCACCTTGCATAAAAGTAAAATCAAAATGGATCAAAGTCTTTGGAATTAGATAAGGAAACTTTCAATTTCTAGAAGAAAACATAAGCTAAACACTCCACCATATTGGTTTTGGCATTTATTAGCAAGACTACTGAAGCTAAAGAAATAAAACCAAGAATCAATAAGTGGTATGCCTTCAAATTACAGTTTCTGCACTGCACATGAAATGATTAAGAAAGGGAAGAGAGAGTTTACAGAATGGGAGAAAATCTTGGCTAGGTACTCCTCTGAAAGAGGATTAATATTCAGACTATATAAATAACTCAAAATTTAACACCAACCAACCAACAAACAAAAGCAAACCAAATAACTTAATCAATAATGGGCAAAAGAACTAAACAGAAACTTCTCAAAAGAAGAAACACAAATGGCCAACAAATTTTGAAAAATTTTTAACATTTCTAGCAATCAGGGAAATGCAAATCTTAACTCCAGTCAGAATGGCAATGATCAAGAATGTAAACAATAATAAATGCTGTTGAGAAAGTGGAGGAAAAGGTGCCCTTGTACATTATTGATAAGACTGCAGACTACTAAAACCATTCTGAAAAGCAGTATGGAGATTCCTCAAAAAACTAGGAATGGAACCACCATATGACCCAGCTATCCCACTCCTTGGTATTTTCCCAAAAGAACGAAGATCAGCATACTATGGTGATAGAGCCACCTCAATGTTAATAGCAGCATAATTAATAATAGCTAAATTATGGAATCAACCCAGCTGTCCATCAATAAATGAATGGAGTAAGTAATTCTAGCATATATACTCAATGGAGTTCTACTCAGCCACGAAGAAGAATGAGGTTATGGCTTTTGCTGATAAATGAATGAAAATAGAGAACATCATGCTAAATGAAATAATCCAAACTCAGCAACTCAAAAGTTGAATGTTTTCTCTCATATGTGGAATCTAGAGTAAACTAAAGGAAAGAAGGAAGGATGAGTAGGATATCATAAAGATATGGGGAAGATCAGTGGTGTAGAAGAAGGAAATTGAGAGGCAGAATGGAAGATGGGTAATGGGAGGCAATGCAGAATGAATTCTCAGAAAATCATGTTATGTGTATGTACAAATATGTCACAGGGAAATTAACCTGTATGTATAAGTAAAAAGGACCAATTAATATAAAGAAATATATGAGTGAAAGGAAGTCTAACAGAGTACAAGAACTGGGTAGGGTAGGAATGACAGGTTATGAAAGGGGGCAAGGAAAAGTAGGGCTGATTGTGAACTGAAATCGAATTCTATGCATATATGATTTTTTGAGGGGGGTATGAACCCAACTATTATTATAACCCTAAAGTTCTAATAAAAAATAAGAATATGAGTCAATGTAAGCCCCAAACATAGTTGCAAGTCACTGTCCAGAAATTTGTCTTTCCTCCAGTTAATTTTTAGCTTAATATGTGATAATATTGCTAATGAACTACCCTGTAGCTATGTCATTGTGTACAGTGTTGTTCAGTAAGATTAATTTTAAATATACATCATAGACAGTCTGAGAATAATCATTCCATTTCTTTGCTACTTTATTTAATTATCTGAATAGCTTTTATTTATATAAATTTTATGAGAAGGAATAAAAAGGCTAATACTAAATATTAGGTATTTATATAAATACTTCACTTAACCCAAGATCATTTACTTGAGCTTACTATAATCTTGGTTTGCTTATGTTGTACACAAAATTAGCAGATATTGATGCTTTAGCTTTTCTTTCCCAGTCACATATGGAAACCATATTGAAACAAATGGAGTGAAATTTATTAATTTACACTATTTGTGTCCAAAGAGGTTCCTGTAGACAATTCAACAGCTTAATTTAAGGACAATAGATTATTCTCTCCAAATAAGTGGTTGTTATATACTGAGTTGCCCCAGTGACCTTAACACCCTCACCATTTCACCTGGAGTACAGATTGATCCTAGCCTTACCTTTTGTTGCTGCAGTGAACCATTATGTTACCCAGGCTAGTTGGGATTCTCTGTTTTCAAAGAAAAAACATTAAGCTTCCTCCTGTCCCCTTCCGCCCAAAAAAGAAAATTTTTTTGAAATATGAAGACTACTTTCATCTGAATAGCTACATCTTTGAGTAATCCTCTTCAAAATCAGTCTGTTGTTATATAATGTGACCAGACTATTGAAAACGAAATAAGTCTTTCTAGAGGCATGGGGTGTATGTGCACATGTGTGCATGCACTTGGAATTCAAAAAGTAATTGTGCAAGTAGCATGATTTAATCTTCCTATAATTTAATCTTCTTTCCTCATTGTTTAAGTTCAATTTTTAAACTTAGAAGCAAAACATAGTTATGTGAAATGTAAAATTTTCCTTCAATTCTGAGCAGTTTTATTTCCTGCAAAATTTTATGGACAAACTTACTTTTGGAAGGATCACTTTCTTTCACTAATGAGGGTTGTGTTCAGACAAGATAAAAACAAAAAGAGATGCAAGGGTAAAAGAAAAACAAAAGGATTTAAAAGCTAAAGAAATACACACACACACACACACACACACACACACACACACACACACATATATATATATATATATATATAATCATTTAGACACATTTTAAAGACCTATTTAATAGAAAACACTTTAGTGAATGAGTTTTTATTACAAAACAACTGCACTCTCCTTTTGTGAAAGTAGGAAGGTGAGAAGCTACTTTCAGTGTGAGAGATTTCTCTCTCTGTTGCAAGGCATAAAACAAATTATAATAATGTGGTTGCACCTCAGTATTTTTGTGGAGAACTTGGGTCAGAAATGGCCAAAAACTCAAGAAAGGGCTTTTTAACTCTGCTTCCCTTTTTTCATTCAGGCATAGTACTTCTGTTAAGAAATTTGAAGTTGTTAGGATGTTTTTGTTTTGTTGTGTTTTTTGTTTTTGTAATTTCTGTAAGTTCCTGGCATTTTTAGAGACTCTGTTCATCTACCAGTCCACTTCCCGTGTGCTCCTCTTAGCTCCACTCACTTTTTGGTTCTTTTTCAATATTACTTTACTTGAAACTTGCATCCTTGGTGATCTGGTTCTACCTGCACTCCAAGATGAGACATGTTCTTCTTCCTCTGGGCTCCTGGGATCCCATGTGAATCTTTCCTCTCCCCTTTGTCCATTGTGTTATCTAATTTCATGTTCATCTTCTCTGTAGACTTTGAACATCTTGAGGACTGGGACTAGATTTTTTTATCCTTGTATTCACATGCTTATGATGTGAATGGTATACCAAAGGCCCTCAAATTAACAGTTCAATATGTATCTGTTGAATACACACACACACACACACACACACTCTATATATAATTTTTCCTTTTTATGATCACTTTGAATTCAAATTCTGTTATCTGGGTTGGCATTACCTACAAATTTCGAAAGCAGTCACTCCCTGTACTGACCGCGCAGTGCTGGACAGGCATCCGGGCCTTAGAATGGCAGCCAGAGCTCTGGCGGGAATGGGGGCGGGAGGAAAAAATTTTTTTCAGCTTATATCCAAGCCATCGATAGCCATAGAAATACATGTATATGTATGTGTGTATGTGTTTGTATGTATGTATAGATAGATAGAGGTACAGGTATGTATTTAGCTACAGATAAAGATATAGACATAGATATTTTATGGCACATCCTTCAATTGTCCACATTTCATCATTGAACAATGCAACTTTGGGGAAGAAAAGAATGTTAAAGTTTTGTTTAATCTGACATCCACGAGTCAATCACAGTTAACTAAGTCGCCAAACTCTAATCTCTTTATAGTTCCCCATATGCTTTTTCATATGCTTGCCTAAAATAAAGACAAATTAGATCTGAAGATGTCTGATTTGCCACTTTATGAAAAAATGAAATAAGTTTAGTTCTACACTAGATGTAGATTTTTCTTCATAAGTGGTCACAACTAATCTACCTCCCAGTTCATTCTAGAAATACACATTGAGTTCATCAATCTATAATTTTGCCATTTCTTAAAATTGGGATTTTTGTTCTACTTTAATCTCTAGGATTTAGTGTCCATTCTTTTGCATTGTTATAATAAAATCTTTCTGGCCCTGGAAATTTGAATACACTTAAATTGCTCAGGTAATAATTTACTACTGCCTCATCTGCCAGAACTTTAATTTGTTTTCACAATGTTTATCCTACTCCTTCTACTGGGAAAAAAATAATTTCTTGCTAGAGAAGATGGATGAGACACAGGAGTTGAAAATCCTGGCTTCCTACTTTCATTTGTTGCTAGGTCACTATCTTCCCTAAGCCACCAGCTTTTCTGAATAAACCTTACAAATATAAACACATTTTCTTATTGATTTTAGAACATTTCATGAGCTTGAGGATCATTCTAGCCTTAAACCTTCTTGACACAGAGTTTATACATTTTTGGCACATCTAATATATGTCTTCATATGCCCCTTTCCATCTTTTATTTCATGATTTTTAGAATTTGAGCAAGAGTTTCTTGTGCAATTGCATTAATGCAGTCATGTTCTTCTTTTCTGAAAATAGTGATTTTAACTAAATTTCTTCAATTTCTCATACTCTCCAGCCCTAGTTATTTTTAAAATTCTGATTTAGTTAGAGAGGCAATTTGAAGCTGAATATTCTATACATAATTCCTTTCTTGGTAAACCTAATTTGTGTGTGAATACAATTTCACTTAGCTCTGATAGGTACATGGGGGAAGGTATTCATAATGCGGCCTTGTTAGTTTCCTCAGTTTTTTGTGAAACGTAAAAAACTCACCACACATCATTCTTCTTGTTAACCTATGCGTACCCCATACACAAATGGGAATGGAAACCAGTATCTCCAGGTATTTTTAATGGAGAATAAGTGCAAACTCACTGTCCTTGGATGGTTTTAAATTCTCAACAGAGAGAAATAATAATTTCACAATGGATCAAAGTAAAATGTATATCTTTAACTGAATTTCATTTTGACATAATATTAGGTCATATTAGGAATATCACAAGACAAGAAACATTCCTATAAAATTCACTATTATACTCTTTGCATATTGTTAAGGCTACTGTTACATTTCTACATGCCCTATAGCTACTTCTGCATTGTTTATTTGGATGAGTTATGAAGTTCCTGTGAGTCTTGTAACTGATGCTGTTTTTCTCTTATAGAAAGTTAGGACCCACATTGGTGGCTATCATTAAAAAAGTATATAGTATAGGGATTTATGTCTGGCATTTTGGTATTATGTTTACTTTGGGCTCATACTTACCTTATTTGCTATGTCCATTTACATTTTTGTAAATTGACACATATTCTTTTAGTAAAGAGGCAAGGTTGAAATATAAAAAAAGGAAAGAAAAGAAAAACTGTCCTACGATTCCTCTTCCTTTCATTACAAAATGACTTTCTCCCAAGGTTCGCAACCAGATTCCAGCCCAATCTAGTTTATATTTGGTCACAGTGAAACCGTCCTGTCCATATTTGTGATTCACTGAATCCATGGAATAATCTCACGTCTGTTCTAAGAACTACCTTATCAATTCATGAAGACCGCTTCTGAGCAAGAGTATCAAAGGTGTCACTTTTTTCTCCTTTACCTTCATCAAGTCTTTTCAAAAATTTATCAGATGCTTCACTTTTGTTGTAGTGTAAATTTCAGCAGAAATGTAGGTAGTTGTAATTTCACATCATTAATCTATTTGAACTTTGTGATCTTCCTGTAATCTGTTAGAAAAACACCAACCATATTTCCTCTGCATTCACGTATCATTATATCACTTTTAGTTATTTTTCTTTCATATTTTCTCCTCAACTAATTATGTTATATGTGTTACATATAAAATAATAAAGGAGACAAACTATTTATCTGTTAGAAATTCTTACTGTGTAGGGGATTTATGTTGACCTGGGAGAAAAGTCTAAAAATTACAGTCTCCAAGTATATTCTATAAGACATGTTAAATAAGCACAACATTTATGGTAGTTTTTTTTTTCATTAATTCAAGTGGTTTATCATTAGTAACTAATTGATTTAGAAGTCCAATAATTTAGTAGCCATTTATTTAAGCTGATCTCACTTTTTAAAATAAGCAATTTTAAAAAATGCATGGCCCAAACTCTCTTCCTTCCTTCCTTCCTTCCTTCCTTCCTTCCTTCCTTCCTTCCTTCCTTCCTTCCTTCCTTCCTTCCTTCCTTCTATTTTCCCCCTTCATTAGAAACATATAATAGCAATAATTGACTTGGGTCATTTGTGCTAGGTGCAATTTCTTTTCTCATTCCTCCTCCCTCTCTCAGCTTTGAAGCAGTTCTTCATTTCAACACTTCTTTAAGGACATTCAGACTGCCTTTCATCTGGATAGGAGAAAGTAAAATCCAGAGGAAAGCACAGAAATAAAAGGGAGCAAGTCAGGGGAGCATGTCTTCAGGAAACCCAATAAAGTTGTTTTTTTGCCTGTTCACAAAGCAAATAAAAAAAAAATTCCAGAAAGGAAGCTAAAGATGCTTTGCCCTCAATGGAAACAAGACTGAGAAACAGCAATCATTTGAGAGAAAGGGTCTTCATAGCATATCATTTGAGTTCATATGTATATATAAAACACATTTGTGTCATTCTCTGTAAAGTCATCTCATAATCAAACTTTTAAAAATTGGCTATAAAAAGATATAGTCCTGTACTTCTAATTGCTATGTCTGTAGTTGCAAGGCAACAGAAGAAAAAAAAATACTCAGAAGAAAAAAAAATACTGTGTAGCTGAAATGGGAAGGCTTTTCGTTTTGTGGTTTCAGTATCAAACTTAGCACTGGTGCCTTTGAGTTTGGACATTCAAAGTAAACCTTTCAGGCTTTTGACATTGTGGAGTAACAATCTTATGAGAAATCAAAGGATAAAAAATTCAGCGCAAGTGAGGGTTGTCTCATGCATTTTAAAAGCAAGTTTGACTTGAATATATCAGGGTGGAAGGTGAAGTTGCTGGTGCAGATAAGATGGCTACTCGAGAAATGAAAATGAGAGACATTCTGTTTTCAAACCCAGGAGGAAAACAACAAACTGGTCTTTTATATCTAAACCTGCTGAAAGGAAATTTCTAGTAAGAAAAAAAAAGTAGAGAGGACAACTAAAATATATACCGTGATTATTTTATCTTAATTGTATCAACTGATACAAATATTCCTAAAAAAAATTGTCAAAAATCTCTCCAGAAATGTTTTTCTAAATCTATTAATTTGATAGATATTGTTCTTATACCTTTATCTTCTAATTTGACATAAAAATAAAGCAGAAATTATGAGAAAATTAAAAGTTAATGTCTATCTCCTGTATAATTTTAATTGTATTTATTTATGATTTACTAAAAGATGGCAGGTGCAATTTAATGAGAACAATGACTTTTTTGAACTCTTCTAAAATAGGCATGTTGGTCTAGCATATGCCTCACAAATAAAGCTTGTAAAAATTCAATTCTTGGAATTTTTCTTATCAGTTCTTATTAATTCATGGCATCTATGAAAGTTTTTAACTTTGTTGTTGAGATACAGTTTCCAGGGTGGCTATTACTGCCACTTAAGAAAAGTATTTACTATCATGCTTTCTCTGTAGTTAATAAAGCATAATTGGATCCATGGTGATGAAGAGCATATACAAAATACAATATGCCATTAAATTCAACATCTTCTGCATTCAGAAGCCCCCACTCCAAACTGTATTATAAGCTCTGTGACAAAATGCACTATGCACTTAAAAAATAAATGGCATATATTATGAACATTTATCAGGAAAGGAGAAGAGTATGCAAAATATGAATTTGCACATGTAGGAGTCTGCAAGAATAGAGAATCACCATATTGATAGCATTGAACAAAAAAAAAGTGTTTTGGCATGCTAAATGCTCAGCTTTAATGCTCCTTGAATCTATTATTCTGTATTTTTATATTCCACTTAGATGAAGTCAGTGTACAATTGAAAAGGTGATAGAACAAGAAAAGCATATATAAGACTATGTAATAAAAAACAGATTTTATTATACCCTTCCCCCATTCATTCTGCATTTATTCCCCACCAAACATCATGATTTAAGGACAGCTTTGGGTGAATATAAATAACACCATATTATAATTGCACACTTCCTTGCTTTATTCTTTCAGCGTGGTGAGTCCACTGAGGAAAGAGCCTATCTCTGTATCCGAGCACTGGTCTTAACACCTAATCAGTGTGTGAAACATAATCAGCTCTTAGTATATGACCGTTTGATTCAGGAGCAAATATGTGAATGTGTAGGTATAGGGTGTAAGAGTGGACTATATAGGGGGTGTGGTACTCTAGGCAAGACACAATTTTAATCACTTGAAGTGAAATTTTCAGAGCATATTTCGTCATCTCTTTGTGCGGCTGCCAGCCTATCAAAGGGACAGTTCTGAACCTTGCCATTTGTAAGGGAAACCCCTCCATCCTGACCATGCTAATGCATCTGGATCTTGTCCAGATCCATTCTGTATCCTGGATAGTGATGAGCAGAGGTCTAATGCACACAGGTGCTGTTGTACCAATGTTTCATTTTATTTTGTTTTGTTTCCAGTGAAAAAGTGGGTAATGCTTTCAAATCTGTGTATACAAAACTCTGTGAGGAACTCTGCGAAGGAGTGCAGCGTTTTATGGGTCTTTTGGCTCTGGCAGCATTTTCAGCCATTGACTTTAGAGAAGAATGCACTCATAGGTTTCCGGACTGTTAATGATAGCTTGGAGCCTATAATCTTGTAGTTTGGATTATTTCCCCCAAAACATATTACTTTAGATTTAGTCTCACAAAATGAAGCTCTTATGCTGATATGCCACTTTCATGCCCACTTACCTGGAAGCACAGGAGACTTCCTGAACACTGTTCCTAATGCCTCAGCATTTCCTCATTTACTAGAGCTTGCTGTCACATGAGGATGTGGAGATTTCACTGCATATACATTCATTAACTTCATTTGTTTTAATGCTATAAGGAATACTGGCTTCAGTGCAGATGCTTTGGATGGTGAGTGAGTGGGGGTGGGGTGGGAAGGGTCTATGCACAATTTGGAGTCTTCATCAAAGAAGTTGGTCTTTTTGTTTTTGTTTCTTTACTCCACCACATCTGACAGAGCCAAAAGGCATTTATTTGGGCACATCTGTCTGCTTTTTTCTATCTGTGGGCTACATGCTGTCTAATCTTTGGTGAAACCCACATACATCAGAATAAAGATATGTGCCTCTTATGGTAGGGACATTGACTTGGCTAATCTTTTGCATGGGACTTTAAACTTTTTGCTTACATAAAGTGGGTTATTGAGAAGAGAGCTGACTGTGGAATCAAATAGTTATGTAGAGTCTGGTTGTTATTTCTGATGAGAACGTGACTGAGTAATTTCACTGGGTTTCTTTTCCTATCCACAAAGTGGAGATTATAAGGTTTATCATGCAGATTTTTTGTGGATATGCAGTGAAAAGGCACACTGCAAATCATATTGTACATCCTTGTGTATCACGGTGCTCAGGATTTTCTATTTCCTTCTTCCCATTGTTTCTGATAGCTGCCTATCCTTTAACCTGGACCTCATTATTTTCTTCTCACAACCCTCACAGAGGCCTACTCCCTTTATTGTGCCTGTCTGACCTCTTAGTCCCTGCTGTCCTGATTCTGTCATCTACCAGGCAATTCTTGCCCAGTGTGGCATCTCTGCTTAAGCATGCCCCTCATTTGGTGACTTTTTAAAAGAAATCATCCCCACAAACAGACTGTAGAAAAATCTCTGATTCTCTATGAATCAAATGTTTTCTTATTATTTTCCCAAAATGAATATCAATTACTAGAGCATAATTTCCCCTTAAATTATAATCAGTAAATAGTGAACAGGACATGTCTTCCCAGTTTCAGGAGTCTGGGAAATATAGCAAAACTATGACCTTTGAAGTGTTTCCTATATTACAGATTTAGAGACACTTTTGCTTTGGTCTGGATTCTTTTCCTTAATGGGCAGAGATGAAAATAATCTGAAGGGAAAATTGATATCTTAGCAGAGTAGAGGTGTTATAAACTAAAGGTCAGGGCCAAATGAATAATCTGTAAAATTAGAATACTCTCAAGTGAGAAGGAGGAGACAGGGGTTCCAAGTGCCGGTTGGCTGGGGGAGCAAAAGTGGGATAAGGTGGGGGCAAGGTTAATTCTGAAGGCCCTGAACAATTGGGGAATCACTTTTTGTGATGGCACCAGTTTTTTTGCATGGTGGAAGTTATCAGGGTAAAAGAAGATGTGTAAACTGAGTCACAGCACCCAGTGTCTAGTCCTGATTTTGGAAATATGGAAAACATATTGAGCACCTATAGACTTTACAAACACTAGCTTGAATTCTTAAAAGAAAATTATACCCCAGACAATAATTGGGTTATTCCAATAAGACCCTGAGCAAAATATTTGAGTACAAACCAATAAAGGGTCCACTAATAAATATCTGCTCATTGTGAGAAATGGTGGCTCCATCCTGTTGAATACCCTTTGTGAAACTGTGGAGAATACACCTCAGAACTGTGCCTCCAAATAGCAAGGAATGTGAAACATTTATCCACAAATATATCTTTCTTTGGTAGATGGTTATTCCTAGAAGTATTACCTTTCCTTCACTGCCATTCTCCTCCACATACAGAGCAAACATCCCTGTGGCCAAAGAAGGCAGGCAGAGAACACAGGAAATTGTTCATTGGAGCCATCAATGGCTTCTAAAGTAGGCTAAGGAACATTTGGGTGGGGCAATGACAATCTCCTATAGAAGGATAGTTTAATTATTTCCATATAACCAGGTGAATACACTAAGGAGTTGTGTTCAATCTAACTTATATTAGAATCTGATTTTGTCACACTTTGGTCACTCAGATTGGGGTCCTGTGGAGAAATTATGTTCATGCATAATTTGCCTTCTTTACTAAAATATATGTCAGGACAGGAACTAGCATTTATTTTACTTAAACTGCTCATCATCTAGGAGAGTACTTTGCTGAAATGAACTGAATTCAATTCTACTTGAAATTAGAAAGAAATGATTCTCTAAGACCCTTTATTTTTCCTCAAAAATCAGAACATTTGCTAGTGTTAACCTGCTTCTCTATGTCTATTTTTGTAATGCCTCCAATCCCAGTGGACCCAAATATACTGAATTAGCAATTACTGTATAGCACATTTAGCATATTTAGAAACCTCTTTGCCCACCCTTGGAATGCAGCCAGCAGGGCAGAGCACAACAGCTGTTCAGTAATACAACATAAAAATTTATGATGAATAACCCACCTGGATGTGTCTCCCATATAACAGGTTGCAAATTTGCCATCTTGGAGTATCCTCTAGATCACATTTGAACTTCTAGTATCAAGAGTGCAAAATAATATTCTTGAAGTCATTATTTTTAAGAAAAGAAAAGCAATTCATAGTGTCCTTTAATTTTGCCCATTAGAACTGGAAGTGAAAGTGACAAGCCATAAAAGTTCTATGTCTTTATCATGAAACCGAATGCTCCCAAAGAAGAAACTTGTGTCTTTGGAGGAATGAACTCTGTGCCATATGGGGTGATGATGACATCATGGACATGTATGTGGTTATTCAGCATTTAACAATATCTTGGACATACGCTCCTTAAATTAAACCATATAACATACTCATCTTGCAGAGGAGGAGTTAAAGACCCAAAGAAGAGATGGAATTGCATGAAGTAATGTCAGGAGAGTCCAACCTCCACCTCTGTTGCTTTCGCATCCTTCGGCCTTGACAACTTACACCATGCCTTAACAACTTTGTATGCAACATGACAAAGGGTTGTGGAACTTGCAATTGCTATCCAATGAATTAACCCTACCATTTTATTTTAAAGGACCCTATGCAGAGGCTGGGGGTTTAGCACAGTGTCTAGTGTAGGTGAGGCCCTGAGTTCAGTCTCCAGTAACTCACACACCAAACCAACCAAACAAAAAGCCCTTAAAGGGTCCTATTCATTATAAATTTAGAATTCTATTGACTCAAAGAACAGTAAACCTGGCATCTAGGGACCATGACTGCAGTTCTGGCACTTCTACATATCACTGTATGATGATCTTGAATTAGTTACTTTACATATCTCAGTCCTTTTTTTTTTTTTTTTTTTACATTGCAAAGTTCGATTGCTTCCCTAAAATTGTCCATGCCACTGTATTAAAGATCCTACAAGATTATGCTTTATCAGATCTAAAACACCATGTAAAAGGAAAGTGATCATCATTCTTTGAGGATCAGACAACCCTCTGAATTCTTTGTATATTTTCTTTTCATTTACTTTTCATACAGTTAGGTGAATACGACATTTTCCATTTTACATTGTAGCGGGTTAGGAAATTGAATATTAGTGAACTGCAGATTCCTACCAGAGATCACACAACTTCTAAGTGGAAACCAAGTCTGAAGGCTGGTCTGTCTGATCTATTTAATTTTAGCCTCATTCTGTCTTCCATACACCTTTTTCCAATCATAATTAACTAGGAATGTTTAACTGAGACTGTACCAACATAGAACATTCATGAAGGTAAAATGCCCATAAGATAATTATGGCTGATGTGAAACTAAGTTTTGTGGTGTTTAAAAATATTTTTTAGTTGTAGATGAACATAATACCTTTATTTTATTTATTTGTTTGTTTGTGGTGCTGAGAATCAAGCCTAGAACCTCATACATGTCAGGCAAGTGCTATACCATGGAACCACAACCCTAGCTGAAACTAAGTTTTAAAAATTCTGATAAGCCTGCTCTTTTGTTCACAGTCTTTCCCCCTTTATCATTCTCTTGTCCTAATACTAATGCTTTATTTCACTGTCATCACTGATTGAGTACCTGCACTAAGTTCTGAGGAAGAAAACAACTCACAATGTGACTCCACAAACAAACAGTATTGTTCAATAGAGCTAATATAGCATGCTCACTGTGTTCCCTGCAGAGGCAAACTCTGGAAAGTGCTGAGGAGCCCAATGGCTTGGAGGGCAGTCTTTTTCCTACCAAAGAAAATATTATCTGTTAACCTTATTATAAGAAGACACAAACATATGAATGCTAAGGTTTGAAATGTTAACTGTCATTGGGAGTATTTTCACAGTTTATATGGATGACATTTAACAACCAAAGTGGCTTGAGACCCAACCAATCATCATAGAGATAGTTACACTCCAGTGCCCTAGGGGTCCCCAGCTGTGTTCAAGTATAGTTTAGCTGCAGGAACAAAATGAGGTCCAAGGAGTCCCAGGGGAGGGGCTCTGTAGCCAAAGCTAGAAGAATGGGGATGGAGCATGGCATCTGGGGGCTCAAGGCAGCAGTTATTGTTCCACTGGTACAGAGATTTTCCAGTATTTTCACAACTAGGAGAGCCCTCCAGTATCAGTTGGATACCAGCTTTGTTATTTGCCTTTTAAGGCCACTCCTCTATTTGCTTTAAGCCTTCCTGAGATTTGCCTTAAGCTCCCCTGTGATATTTCAGACATGTGCAGGCCACTGAAGGAAGTGCCTGAATAATCTTTCCATGTGCAGAGCTGCCTGCTTTGTGAGTAGGTAATACCACATACCCACGGATTTTGAGAGAGACCTTGAAAGATTGTAGTATGTTTAGAGTTGATCAAAGGAAAACTGACTTGCATTTCGCAGGATCTCCGATTTTGACTTTAGTAAAGTAATAATAACTGCACAGTGTTAAAATTCCTTTAGGCTCTACTCTTGACAAAGCACTTTCACATACATAGGGTCATTTACTTCCCTGTACAATTTCATGGATGAAGCAGGGTTGCTATTATTATCCCTATTTTATAGAAAAGCACATGGAGACATAGGGAAGATAACTAAAAGGAGCATGTAGTAAGCAAATGACAAAACTTGTGACTCTCCAGGAGGTAAAAGTATGGGGTTGGAGCCTAATTGGAATTAAAATCTGGTTCCTATTCTCATTGCTGGGTGATCTCACACAAGTATTCTTTTAATCACTGCCTTGGTTCCATCTTTTGTAAAATGGGGTCAATCTAATTATCTACCTGCTAGAGTTGTCTTGATACTTAAACAAGGAAATGTTTTTAACCTATACAGTACTTGGCACAGAGTAAGCACTCAGGAATGGTAACTGTTAATGGAAAGCCAGTCCTCTGCCTCCTAATCAAAAGTCTTCTTATTTATTATATGCTCCCACTATTAAGCCTACTAATATCAGCAACAAAAACCCAACCTCAAATTATAGAATCAAAACAGAATACTGAATAATTTGAGATACCAACTGTTGTGGGTGTACTAACTGCTATGTGATAATATTTACATGTTTTAGTGCCAATGAAAAAAATACTAAGAAAAACAAATATGCATAAGCAAATAAAAATATTTCATGATTTGGGTTCTAATATTTGAATCGCTCCATTCTGCAGTATATTAAAATTCATCGAACACAGAATTTGAAGCTCCTTATCACAGTAGGATATTGATTAATTTCACAACCAAAATATTAGGACTAGTAAAGTTATAGAGAATAGAGGTACATTTATCACATCCAGCAAGATTTATTTTCTCAAATCTTCTTTGTGCAATAAACCATTCCATGCAATTTTTGCATGGGGTGGTCCAAGCTGTCAACTTGTGGACTTTTAACTCCTCACCTCTTATTTTAGAAGTGCGGGGATACATTGGGCAAAAAAGATTAGGTTTTCATAGTCTTCTGAACCTAATAAGATTTTTATGTATCTTTAGAAAGCACAAATTTCATGGTCTATGGGGGAAACTGCTTCATTTCAGAATCTCTTCTAAAATGACTGCAAGAATTGCCAAAACAATTCAAGAACAGTTTGGAAAACAGAGCATAGGTTAAAATAAGAATGTATTTCTTTACCCTTGATTTTTACTTAAGGCAATCTCTACTTTGCTCTATGAATCAATAAGCATTTTGTGTTACTCTGAATTGTTTATAAATGCATATATTTCCCTGGATACTGTGAATTCTTCCTGAGTTTTGTGGGTGTATAGGTATTGGTCGCTGCTATGGAAAATTCATTGTTCATTGGATGAGAACTACTTTGGGGGATGTGACTTATTTCCTCTTCACTCTCAAGAGCTCTGAAAATCTGGATTTCCTGGCCCAGACCATAACCACACCTGTGACTCATTAGTTGTCTACATTTATCAAGATCATAGGCATGAATATATAGCCTAATTGTCCCCTGGAATGCAAAAATACAGGGCTGTGACAAATCTCAGTGGCTACTATTATATGAAATGACTCCCTAGAGCAGGAAATTCTTTTCTTAAGCATTTTTGGATTTCCAAAAATGTGGAAAGCTCCCACTGCCTCATATTTTTTTCAAAAGGACTTTTTGTGGGCCAGGTAAAGTTTTCAGAGGTTTTGCTGTCTTTATCATTCTTAGATCAGGCCCCTATTTCTTAACACAAGTGTTGGTCTCTACAGTTAGCTCTTTCAAGTTGCCAGTAGCGCTGTGTGAGGGAATCCCTGAGGCTCTCACTCTCATTTCTGCCCTGGTCGGTGGCTATGTTCTCTGTATTGGACTATGCTGTGTCCCCTTATGACTACTCACATCTTGGGCCTTCTAGGCCCTACTTTGAAAAAAATCAAGGTTTTCCTACATGCTAAAGTCCTAGCTTACATCTTCCCTTCTCTCAACAATTAATGCATTTACCCATCAGTTTCATAATAAAGCATATAAAGCCAAGGTCTTAACCAGCTATGAGAGAATAGCATAGATGGGTAGTTTAATCAACAAACATTTTCTCTCACAGTTTGGAGGCTGGAGGTCCTAGACACATGATATCTGAGTGGGTTCTGATAGGGCCTTCTTCCTGGTTTATAAATAGGTGTCTTCTCATTGTACCTTCATAGGGCAGGGAAACAATACTCTATCTCCTCATTCCCCTAAAAGGGCACTAATTGCATTTATGAGGATTCTATCCTTATGCTCTGATTATGCCCAGAGGACCTGCCTCAAATTACCACCACATTAGTGATTTAGGCTTTAGCATATGAATTGGGGGGACAACAAAAATATTTAGTTTGTAGCACACAGAAGAAGGTAGAATTCAATGGTAAATTAAAGGTGACTGCTACTGGGGAAGTTAATATAAGGAAAACTTTCATTTAGACCAGACAAAAGGGGAAATAGGCTTGCTTATGAATTGATAATATACTATCATAGGAAATATTTAAGAGCTGCCTGAACAATGGACTCATTCTAGAAGGAACTTGAGTATCAGATGGGTCATTAAATAACACTGAGATTCCTAGAGCCTTTTTTTTTTTTTTTTTGAACTGAGGATTGAACCCAGAGTTTTCCACATGGAAGGCAAGCACTCTACCACTGAGCTACATATCTAGCCCATTTTATTTATTATTTTGAGATAAGGTCTCACTAAGTTGCCCAGGCTGGACTTTTACTTGAAATCCTCCTGCTTCAGTCTCCTGAGTCACTTGAATTAGCAGTGCAATAGGTATGCACTGCTCCATAATATAATATTTAATATAGAATCATGAAAAGTAAAAAGATGTGATCATATACTGCTTCTGCATATTAAAACATAACCTATAACAGGGCCTACTTAATTTCAAGTTGAATGATGTATTTATCTTACTGTTTTCTTTTGAATAAGAGATATAGAGCCCACAAGGAAAAGCTTAGAAAAGAAAGGTTGCAAGAAATGTCACACAGAACTTACAGAGTATGTATATACAATATGCTTAATATATAGCTCTTTATGTGACATCTTTAATTACTTTTTACCGATAGGGAAATATAGCCTAGGCCTCCTTATTAGGTTTATACAACATTTGATTACAGGCAAAACTAAAAGTCTGAAAAAATAAATTTGTGGGCAGGCACAGTGGCGCATGCCTGTAATCCCAATGGCTTGGGAGGCTGAGACAGGAGGATCATGAGTTCAAAGCCAGTCTCAGCAACAGTAAAGCTCTAAGCAACTCAGTGAGTCCCTGTCTTTAAACAAAATACAAAATAGGGTTGGGGATGTGGCTCAGTGGTCGAGTGCCTCTGAGTTTAATTTCCAGTACCAAAAAAAAAAAAAAAAATTGTGCCTTCATACTACTCAGAAGAAATAGTTACCTTTTATTTTGAGGCTTGTAATTTTCTCTTTGTGTTTTCTTGCTTTTTCTTAAGGATGAAGTGATCAAAAGGATAAATAACTCTACCTTACAACACACTTTGTTTGTTTTGTTGTCATTGTTTCAAAGAGATTACATAATTTTTCATTTGATCCTTTGCAGGACAACAGTCCTACAAAGAGGTTGATGAAAGTAATACCTTGTCAAGTTTCCAGAGGAAACTAAAGCTGAAAGAAGTTGAGTGACTTGTTGAAGATTGTGCAGCCATTAGTGAAATATAATCCCAATCTCTTTACTCTTAAAACCAAGATGATACTAGCAGCATAATGCAATTAGCATATTTACACATAGCAACTTCCAAGGGCTGATAAATGAGCTTAATCAAGGCAAAAATAATTTGAAATACTAATATTTAAATTTTGTAATATAAAAACATATTCTGGAGTTATGTATTACCAAAGTGTGGGTCATATTTGTTTATGCATTCAAATGCAAGGGTTATTGCATTACATTATTTTCAAGGACTAAATTGATAAATGAAAAAGAGAGGAACCCATGGTTAAAAAAAAATCATGAAGAGATAGAGCTATATTCTGTTTGAGTAAATAAGAGGTGAGAAAAGATGCAAAGAGGGGAAGCACTTGTGCTAAAAACATCATCATGTTGCAGCTGAGTCATTAAAAATGATTAGATGAACAAAGAGTTAATTAAAGTACAAAGCATGATGATGAATTGGTTGCATTTGTGAATGAGTGAATGAATGAATGAAACATGGGGGTGGGGAGGTTAAAATTCAGGTTTCCAGACAATGCTTAAAAGTCACTGTTCTTACTTTTGTACAGAGGGGTAGGAGCTTTGTGCTCATAGAGTACCAAAGGTGGAAATAAACTGCTGTCAGTGCTGGTCCATCTTCTCTGTCAGAGCAGCACCATCTTTACCCTTAGATGCCCACACTATAATGAGAAACAGGCAGTAGAGTTCCCAAGAGCAGGTGCATAACCTTTGCTGATACTTCTTAAGTGGCCATAAAGAAGTTGGCTGAGCATGAAATTTTACCATTAAAGTTTATGCTTTGAGTTGAAGTGGGGTGGGGGGGAGAAGAAACAAAATTCAAGACTAGAAAAAAAAAGTGGAGGAGGAAAAATTGAAAACAGTTCATATGAGAAGATGATGTGGTTCCTAAGAGATAGTTAATTTTTAGAAAGGAAAAACAAGATATTTTAAATTCTAAATCCAATGTGCACTGGAGGTTCTTGCCTTTCCTGTCATCCAGAAAGAGGAGGGAGAGTGAGAAGAGATTCTGTTATTGATATCTGAACATGAAATGGTCGCTGATGCATTTCTGAATTGTAATGAAGGAATGCTAACAACCTTCTCTAACCACCCAGAGAGAGGTTTCTGTTGCAGGGACTCAGAAAGTGTTAGTTGAGCAATAGGTTGTACTTACCATTGTGTTGAATTGGCTTGGAAATGTAAATACCTTCACTTAGATGACAAAAAGAAGTGCCATGAATTTTCTGTAATAGTTTTTTTTTTTTCCAGCTATTCTTCTGTTTGCTCAGTACCCTGAGGTTAAGATGGAGTAGAAAAGACCTTTTTTAACCATTTACAATTTCTTTGTGTCCTATAGTCTATTTTGGAAATCTACATGTTTTTTTTTTTTTTTTTTTTTAGATAAATATTGTCTTTTATATTTGCTGCATTTTCTCTTGCTGCTTCTTAGCATGGAGTCTGGCTCCTAAGTGAGAAACAGGAAATATTTTATATATGCTCTTTGATCTGAAATAGATGAAAATCTTGAAATAGGGCCCGAGTATCATGATTGGGATTTTTTTGCTGCAGTGGGTAACTCATCTGGTCTGGGCTTTGGACTGATATCACAGAAGCGCTCTGGGCCTGCATGGCCTTTGGGAGTAATGTGCTTGCAGAAAGTGAGTATTGGACTTGAGTTCTTCCATCTGCCTCTTCATTCTACTCTTGGACCTCAATTTATCTGCTATCTCAGCACTCCCATTTTAGCTTAAGAGAACCCATAAAAGTGTCTGGACCCCTCCTGTGCCATATACAAAAGCATAGAGACACAGAGCAGAGGAGATCTGCCACTACATCATCTTGCTGGTCCATCTTCTTTCAGAGCAGCACCATCCTTCAAGTGAACAGTGAGGAATAGGAGCAGAAGCTGTACTGGGTCTCAATTTCTCTGCAACTTTGCTAACACATCAAAGTCAGAAGCCTTTTTTTCTACCTTGCCTATGTTGCCTTGACCTTTCATTGTCTCTCATCTTCAAAAGACTATCTCTCCATTTCCTTTCCCTCTCTAGAAGCACCTTCCCCAAATTTTATATTTTCATTTCCCAGGACATGAAGCACAGTGGCTCAGCCGTAATGGTAGTTGGGAAACAAGAAGAGAAATCTGCTTCCAACATGACAGCACACAACAAGGGATATTTACAAATTATTATATTTACACAAATCATTCCATTTATACTCTATCACAGATATGATATAAAATTCAAGGCTCTTGTTACTACTGGAATCCTGAGGTAGAATGGATTATTTAATGAAACAATATATATTCATTTTATAGGAAAAATTTTTGAAATATCAAGGTAATAAAATTCTGATGGCTTTGCATGAGGCAAAATACTCTTTTGCTAAATGTAAGCAGCATAAGAATGAAATACTGAAAACAGATTTCAAAACTAATGGCAGTGTATGTTTAGCTTCTGAATAGCAGTGTCACATGTGATCCCAGAGGGCCATTTACTGCAAAGCATCAGTCCACTATCATTTAGGCACTTCCCACACACACATGCACACACACACACACACACACAAACAATGCTCTAAATAACCATTCTCTGTGACTGTAAGGCTTGGCTCTTCTTAGAGCAGCCCTGAAAAGAGGCTTCAAGTTTTACCCAAGTTCTATGTGTGAGAATCATTAAGAAGAGGTTGGTTGGGGATGTAGCTCTGTAGTAGAGCACTTGCCTAGCATACATGAGGTCCTAGGTTTAATCCCTAGCACTGCAGGGGAGAAAGAAAAGGTAGATAAATAATTATTTTTACTGTTTAAACATTTCCTGAAGTAATTAACTACATATAACCAAGAAAATGATCCTAAGGTCAGTAGATACTGACCATCCCTTAAGTTTGAGACTTATAAGAATAGGAAAAACAAAACAAACAAACAAACAAACAAAAAAACCTAATACCTGCTAAATCTTATACCAAAGGTGCATTGTTCTGCTGCAAGAAACTCAAGGTTAATTTCTAGTTAATGGGTTGTTTGATTCTATGAGTTTTTCTTTATATCACTTTTATTTTTATCTTCAGAAATTATAATAAACAGACATATGAAAAACTATTTTAATTGGAAGTTTTTCTTCTTCATCCTGCATGTCTGTCATACATTCATAAGTGAGTCAAATGCACATATTTATCATTTAGAATACGACCTCCCGTTGATTGTACTTTTTGCTTACTTATTACTGGTTCATTTGCCAGTAATGAATTATTGAGAGCTTAATATAATAAGCATAGTTATGATTCATTGGTGCATTCACTATGTGATATTTGTTTAACTAAAGAAAAGAGAGAAGAAAATGATAATGATTCAAGGTCTTACTTAAAATTTTTTACACATAAAAAATTGTATATATTTTTGGGATATGGTAATATTGATATACACGAATATACTGGGTAATATTCAACTCAGGGTAAACATATCTATCTCCTCAAATATTTACCATTTCTTTGGGAAGAAAACATTCAAAATCTTTTATCTTATTTTTTTAAACACACAGTATATTATAATTATCTATGGTCTCTTTACTAGGCAATAGAACAACAGAACTTGATTCTTCTCTCTATTATTTAGTACCTGTTGACCAACTTTCCCCATCTCTCCCTCCCTGTTGTTCTCATGAGCCTCTGGTAACCACTATTCTACTCTCAACTTCTCTGAGATTGACTTTTTAAGATTCCACCTATGAGAAGGATCATGTAGTGCTGTCTTCCATAACTGACTTATTTCATTTAACATAATGACTTTCAGTTCCACCCATGGTATTGTAAATAACAGAGTTTCTGTATTTTTTACAGTTGAATAGAATTTCATAGTGTATATGTACCAACTTTTTTTGTATCCACTAATCAGCTAATTGAAACTCAGGTTGTTTCCATTTTTATCTATTGTGAATCATACTCCAATGGAACGTGGACATACAAAGTCTCTTGAATATAGTGATTTCATTTCCTTTGGATTTATACCAAGTACTGGAAATGCTGGATCATATATAGTTCTATTTTTAATTTTTTGAGAAATTCCCACACTGTTTTCCACAGTGGCCATATTAATTTACATTTCCATTAACAGTGTTCAGGAATCTCCTTTTCTCCACATTCTTGCCAGCATTTGTTATCTTTGGTCATTTTGAGAATAGCCATTGAAACTGGAGTGAGGTGATATCTCATTGTGGTTTTGATTTTCATTCCCCTAATGATTAGTAATATTGATCATTTTTCCCTATACCTCCTGGCCATTTGTATGCCTTTAGAAAAATGTCTACTTAGCTCTACTCTACATTTTAAATTCAGGTTATCTGTTCTTTTGCTAGTGTGTTGTTTGCATTCTGTGTATATTATGGATATCAACCCCTTATCAGACGTAAAGCTTCCAAATATGACCTCCCGTTCTTTAGGTTGTCTTTTCATTATGACAATTGTTTCCTATACTGTGCAGGAGCTTTTTAGTTTGATTTACTCTTTGATTTGATTTACTCCTAGTTGTCATTTTTGGCTTTTTTTCTGTGCCTTTGGGGTTTTGTACAAAATACCCTTGCCCATCCTGATGTTCCAAAGTATTTCCTCTATATTTTTGGGATCTCATTTTTAACTATAATCTAAGTAAACATGTCTTTGAAATGCTGTTTCTTCAAACTTTCTCTCATTTAATTTAGGCAATACTCCCCTATGACTGTATATGCCAATATCATTAAAATATTATTTTCCACTAGTTTTTGTTTTGTACATATTGTTTTAAATACAAAGTGAACACAAATAAACACATCCAACAGTATTATGTAGTTTTGCTTGGAATGGTCAGGAATCTGAAATTCTTCCTTCTTGAGTGAAGCTTTTATTGTATATATAGACTCTCTCTCTCTCTTTCTCTCTCTCTCTCTCTCTCTCTTTCTCTCTCTCTCTCTCTTTCTTTCTCTCTCTCTCTCTCTTTCTCTCTCTCTCTCTCTCTCTCTCTCTACACACACACACACACACATATACATATGTGCGTGCGTGTGTGTGTGTGTGTGTGTGTGTATCCCTTAATGGGTTTTCATTGTGGATCCAAAATTATGTATACTCTTGTCTTCATTTTATATATTGTTATCCTTTTGTGCATTTTGAAATGAAAACAAAGAGCCAGTCAAGGAAAAAAATCCTTACAAAGTGCTTTTCCAGTGCAGCTGCCTTCTACTATTCTTCTACCTAATGTTTATTAGTGTTTGATTTTGTTATAAATTAATAAGGACATTATAGAGATTAAAAATTCTCACAAGAGTCATCATCTCCAAAAGCAAATTCTGCTGGCTTGGTAGGTGACATGTGGCAATAAATGGGAGATAGATGAAAGGAATAGGACAGTGATAGCCATATGATCCAAAAGGGAAAAAAAAATATGGTATTTAATTCCTTCAATGTCTTGAGAATCCATCACTCAGACAGAACCCTTAACAGAAATCTAATTCTCCAGTTGCTGGACAAAGTTAATTAATTTGCAAATATATTTCATCTTCTAAGTGACAGCCTTGTCTACTCTAGGCAATGAGGAAAAAGGAGGCTGAAACTGGAGCATGAAGAGCTGCCGGGCTCACATGACACGACTCTAACCCTGGAGAATCGAGGTGACACTAGCTCATTACATCTCCTCTAAATGAGCTCCTCATAAAAGGGAAATATTTTGATTAAGGTAGTGAGGGGGGCACTTGGCAATGCTCTCCATGTGCTGCTTCTAATTGCTCTGCTGTGTACTTAAGTTTCTTCAAAGGAATGGTGCCTGCAGGGAAAGGGGCCCTCTTGGCTTTTGTCATCAGCCCCAAAGTGAGGTGGCAGATTGTTTGCTTTTCTTTCCTAATTCCTCTGGTTGCTGCATTCCTTGCCTTCATCTCTAATACTTTTATATGGAATTCACTCACCATGCATGGAGACCTTTCAATTTGCTTCAGTTAGTGACTTGCACTGCCAAGATTCTAGCACAAGGTTCAGTAGAGACTCTAGAGTTCTAGCTTGGGCCATTTCTACATACAGATTTCTAGTGATAAAGATTATTTCCTTCTATTTAAATCACTTCACAGGTTTGTATGCTTTTACAACACTGGCATGATAATTATAAAGTCAAAACTGAAGGGACAGGGAGAAGATGAATAAGAATCTACATTCACAGTAGAGTCAGGCCATGCTTTATTCTCAACCTCTCCAATTATCTGGTTTTAGCAAGAATGGATTTTTTTTTTTTTTTTTTGGTCTATTTGCTGAGTCAGCAACCTCTCATTTTGTAGAACACAAAAAGGCATGGTTATCAGCATAGTGAGCTAGAAGGAAATAACTAAGGATAAAGTTGGAGATTTGTAACCAAAAAAAAAAAAAAAAAAAAAAAGCTTATGCATGGCTTTGTAGACCATATGATAGAGTTTGGCATGTATTCTAGGTATAATGGGAAGAAGCCATTGAAATATTTACAGAGAGGAATTAAATGATTTACATTTTCAAAATACTATTATGACTACTGTGCCAACAATGGATGGAGGAGGAGAAATAATAGAATCAGGGTATTGTTTTAGTTCTGAAAGAAGATAATGTATTGAAAAGGTTGTCTGACTGAAGATTTTTACTGGAGGTAGAAAGAATAGGCCTTGCTAAAGAACCAATAATATAGAAAATTAGTTTAAAAAAATATCCAGGGAAGAGGACAGGTCAGGATGAGCAACTGAGTGGTCATAAGCGCCAGGATATTCAGCCCTCTTTGCACTTCGTCCTACATGCTCTTAATAGTTTAGATAGTAAAAGGTACTACATCTGCAAAGTTTTAATATGGTGGTATAAAAAGAGACTGTCAACAAAAACAATATTATTCAAAGAAAGTCCTAACTAAAATGGCATCAAGAGGTCATTAATGAAAAATGACCCATGTGCCCAGCACTGTGGTGTACACCTGTAATCCCAGCGGTTTGGGAGGTGGAGATGGGAGGATCACAAATTCAAAACCAGCCTTATCAAAAGCAAGGTGCTAAACAACTCAGTGAGACCCTGTCTGTAAATAAAATACAAAATAGGGCTGGGAATGTGGCTCAGTGGTTGAGTGTCTGTGAGTTCAGTCCCTGATACCAAAAAAAAAAAAAAAAAAGAAGAAGAAGAAGATAAAGAACAACAACTGATGCATTCCTCAAGTTGCCACCTAGAAATGTGCACTTTTGGTCACCTGTACCTTTTGACTGCTGGTATCTGAAATAACCAGATCATTACATTGTGTACAGACCCTCAGTTCTTGTGTCAAGAAGTTATCAGAGTATATATATATATATATATATATATATATATAGAGAGAGAGAGAGAGAGAGAGAGAGAGAGAGAGAGAGATTTTTAAATGGTGAATATGGTGAATGTACATTATTTACTTTTGGGGGGAGGACAGGGGGCTGAGGATTGAGCCCAGAGGCAGTGAACCACTGAGCTACATCCTCACAGCAAGTTTTATATTTTATTTAGAGACAGGGTCTAACTGAGTTGCTTATGGCCTCACTAAGTTGCTGAGTCTAGCTTTGAAGTTGTGACCCTCTGGCCTCAGCCTCCTGAGCCACTGGGTATAGGTGTGTGCCACTGCATCCTGCTTCTTCTCTTTATTTTCTATCATGTGGTCCTTGTAGCTCTTGCATTCTTTTCCATCTTCAATAGAAATTCTCTATAAACAATTTTTATTATCTTATAATGATTTAGAGCTTTTTGCCTCTATAAGCCCCTATTTTCTTTTACACACACAGAGCATTCCTTATACAGGAATGAGCCCAGAGGCAGTTCTATCCAAATCGGTATCTCCCAAATTGTAATTACTAAGATCCCAAATAAAGATTTATGTTTTTTTTACAGACTCAGTATTTAACTTGAAAGACACTGGCCAGATTCTTGAAACCAGCCTTTCTGGTACTTATTTTCTCTACTTCATTCCAACAGAATCTTATTAGCCTTTTAGTAATTGTATTTGTACAGATTCCCCAGGATACTGCATTCTGGATCTCTTCATTCTGATTCTTGAACTCAGATTTGGTTACTCCAAAATTCCTACTGGGGAAACCTCATTTTGAACAGACTTTCCCTCTCTTCTTCCGGTATTGGGGGTCCTAGCCCTAAATTCAGCACCTACTACTTATGATGAGTCCAGCTTTAGATTCTGGCTCTTTTCATTTTGGTTCTATTTCACTCATTTTGCTGAGCCTTTTCCTGCTAAGTCTTGAGATAGGAAAGATAATACCATGATACAAAAGTCTGTGGCCAAGTTTCACGAAAATTCCCCATCACATTAAATCTAATGTCCCAGAAATACCTATCCTAAAAATGACCTTTCACCTTTGGCCAACCTTCCAACAATGAGTTCATAAAAATATCAATTGATTTATCTAAAGCATTAGTTCTTATTATATCAGAATGGGCAAGAAAAATGACAAAAGGCAACATTCTGGAAAAAATTACACAACTGTAATGGACTATAATTAAGGGAATTCATGAAACAAAATAAGAAATAAGATTGTCTAAAAAAGAGGTGGGGGAGGGCTGGGGATGTGGCTCAAGCAGTAGCGCGCTCACCTGGCATGCATGTGGCCCGGGTTCAATCCTTAGCACCACATACAAACAAAGATGTTGTCAGCCGAAAACTTACAAAAAAAAAAAAAAAAATTTAAAAAATCTCTCTCTCTCTCTCTCTCTCTCTCTCTCTCTCTCTCTCTCTCTTAAAAAGAAAAAAAAAAAAGAGGTGGGGGAGACTAAAAAGATAGAATGGCTTGTTTCTTTCCAAAGATCAGAGCTCCTCCATCTTGTTAGTGAGCATCCATTTGGAAATTTTAAGATATACATCTCATTTTCAATCTTGCAAAGTACAAAAGCAAAAGTACTGTTTCTGTTCATTTAATAACCAGAGATTCATTTCTAAGAGTTTTACAATATACCAATCAAATGAATTGTAGCTAAATCCTCATTTTATTCAGGTCCAGTGAACTCTAGTCCCAGTGAACTAATGAAAAAGAGGACCATTTGCTTCATTCTTGAATATAGAATTCTACCAAAAGAGAAAAAAAGAAAAAGAAAAAAGGAAGGTGGGGGGCCAGGGACACTGATTCCTTACTGGTGTTAAAGGGATCTGTAAGCCAGTTTAAAAAAAAAAAATTCATCAATCACCTCTGCAATCTAAAAATGGGGGTCTAAAGCAATTTTTATAATGCCAGGTAGCACTAAAAAGCTTGAAATTGCTTCATTCTTTTAAAAGAAAACATTATTCTAGCTAAACTTTCCACCTAGTTGTCATGGCAACCTTGCCATTTTCTACCATGTAGAGACAATTAGATATTAACCTGGGCATTTAGAGAAAGACACTTCTAACTTAGAGAAAGACTTGTTGATTTGTGTTTGGCCGAATAAGCCAAAGAATTACTATTATAATTCTTCTCAGAGCTAATCCTCTGAGCTTGCAGGCCATTGTCTTATAAAGGAGTAGCTCTAATTTTTATACATAAACCTAACACTATCAAGAGAAAGAGGAGATAATCTGTGTTGTATCAACTAGTAGTCTAGCTGAGAAACTAGAGAAAGTCATATTTTTGTATTTGTCACAAATCTTTAATATTTTAGCTGTCATTACTGCAGATTGATACTAAAATGGAAAAATAATTCATGTGAGATTTAATTGAGAGAAGTGGCAGGCAATTGGATATCTGTTTTCACAAACAACAATTATCAGATCTAGTCCTAACTCTTTCATTTACTTACATATCTTGTGATTGGTAGCAATAGAAGCAATGAGTTGGAAACCCCGTGAGAATGAAGGAATTAATCCTTTCTTTATTAAGAATTTTGTCTAACTGTTATCCTTTCTTTTCTATCAATTCACAAAATAAAACTCTTTTTTATTATCTTCTTTACTATTAATGTTTTTTTTTTTTTTTTTACTAGTAACCTAATAATACACAGAGTAGGAGAAGGTAAAGGCATATTTTTAGGAAAGTAAAGTTCTTTTTTATTAAATGGCACGCAAAAATGTATTTGAAATGTTGTTGTCACAGAGCATTTGTTTGACTCCAAGACAATGTTATTTCTTGGGTTAATGTAGACATTTACATAGACTAGAGCTATCCCCAAAACATGTACCATTCAGATGAGGAACAAGGTGAAATGCAATAAAAAATGTGACTATAAAAGAACAATGATTTCTGTTAGGAAAAAAAATTGGGTTTTTCTCTTCAGTGTACTAACCAAAGGAAGTGATATATTTTCTAATTATGTTGTCATTGTTCAAAATATTTAGGGAGCTCTTCTCCTGGAAATTGCTTCTAGAGTCTCTTGCATGTTATTTCAATTGTCCTAAGCGAAGCAAATCTGTATTCTTTGAGAGTAAGCCAAGTCTATTAAAAAAGTGGGTATTCCAGTTTAGGAAAACCATATTAACTTAATTTTTTTTAAGGAGCACTGAAGGTTGTATTTGTGTGTGCATTAAGGTGAAGGAACAGATGGGTGTATTCATGTGCTAGGTTTGCTGTTAAAATACCATAGGCCATGTGGCATAAATGAAAGAAATTTTTCTCAACATTACACAGGCTACAATTTTTAGGTCAAGCTGACAGTCAGCAGAGGTCAATTTCTTCAGAGTGTCATGGGGAAAGGATTTGTTTCAAACCTCTTTCTCTTTGTTTTTTGAGTGACCCTGGCTACCTTCTCCCTGGGTCTGTGTATTATTTTCCCATGTATATGTGTAAAAATTTCCTTAAAGACGCTAGTTACATATGATTAGAGCACATCCTCATGATCTCATTTTAACTTAATTGCTGCTTAAAAGACCCTATCTCACAGTATAGTGGTTCAGTGATTTCCTGGGGTTACAACGCAATATGGGAATTTGCTGGTGGGGGAAGGAATGCAGGCCATAATAGTGGGTGTGGTCTCTAAATAAAATGTGAAGGCAAGTCCCACAGGAAGACAGTCTTCTAAGAAGGAAAACACTTTTGGATGCTACACCCATTAACCTTTGCTGCATAAAAAAACTATCCTAACATTAAGGCATTTAAAAATACTTTATTTATCATAATTCTTTGTGAAAGTCAGATGGTTGTGCCAGGTATGTTAGGGCATGCCTGTAATCCCAGCTGCTTGGGAGGCTGAGGAAGGAGGATCACCAGCCTTAACAACTTAGCAAGGCCCTAAGCAACTTAACAAGACCTTGTCTAAAAGGATAGATAGATAGATAGATAGATAGATAGATAGATAGATAGATGATAGACAGACAGATAGATAGATAGATAGACGAAGGTTAGGGATGTGGCTGGGGATATGGCTCAGTGGTTAAGCACCCATGGATTCAATGCCCAGTACTGGAGACATTGGAACTCATTTATGTTGGTGCATTAAGAGGAGTCTTCTGGACTAGAAGATACACAATGGACTCATTCACATTTCTGGTTGTTGGTCTGGAGAAAGGACAATCTGTTCTCTTCCACAAGGACTATGTTTCTCCATGGGCTAGACCTGCTTCCTTGCATGATATTCTCAGGCCAGTGTTCCAAGAGGGCAAAGGAAGAATGCACTAGGTCTCATGAGGGCTTTCCCTGTGGTATATTCTTTCTTTCAAAGTGAGTCATAGGCTAGCCCAAAGCCAAATAATTGGGAATACTTTCTATCTCTTAAGGGGATTAACTACAAATAATTTAAGTTATCACACTCTGAAAATTCTGATGTGTTTGTTGAAGTACAAGTCTTTACATTTATTCCATTTTTAAAATTTATTACATTTTGAGTTTCATTAAATTTTGGAGGAGAAAGAGTGGGACTTGCAGGCCCAAACAGAATTTTTAAAAATCTCATTGTTCCACATCAATGTTTATAGTAGCTCAAATCACAATAGCTAAACTATGGAACCAACCTAGGTGTCTTTCACTAGAAGAATGGATATAGAAAACGTGAGATATATATATTTCCCCAATGGAATATTACTCCAGCTTTAAAGAAGAATGAAATTATGACATTTGCCAGTAAATGGATGGAGTTGGAAAGTATGCTAAGCAAAATAAGCTAATCCCAAAAAACCAAAGGCTGATTTTTTTTCTCTAATATGTGGATGCTAATTCAAAATAACGCCGGGGTAGTGGTGGGGGGCACTAGAAAAGAATTACCTTAGATTAGGTAGAGAGAAATTAAGAGAGGGGAGGGGAGGGGATGTGAGGATAGGAAACATAGTAGAATGAAACAGACATTATTACTTTATGTATATATGTGACTACATGACCAATATGATTCTACAACATGTATACTCAGAAAAATTAGAAATTATATCCCATCTATGTATGATATATCAACGTGCATAAATGCATTCTACTATCATGTATAACTAATTAAAACAAATTTAAAATTTTAAAAAACTCTTATTGTTTAACTTTTAAAAATATTCTCTTCCTACTTTAAGTGTTATTAATTTTGATTAACTATTGTAGGAAATTCACCTGTAAAATCAGTTTGTATTCCTCAAGCACAGTCTGGCCATAGAATGAAGGAGACAACCTGAGAACTATTGCTGAAGAGCAGAGAACAGAAAGCTTATAGGTAGCATGCGTTATATTTTTCATGTTCCAAGGAATGGATGAATACAGTTAGTCAGATGATAAATCCATATTATAAAGATACATTAACAAGAAAAGGAAAATTGAAAACTGTTCACTGCCATCCAGTCACACAACATAGAGAACTCAAACAGAGTAGGCATGGTGCATGGCCTGGCAACTGTATTAACTTCCAGCATCTGTTCTAACAAATTATCACAAATTTGGTGGCTTAAAACAACAGAAGTCTATTCTTTCACAGTTTTAGAGGCCAAAGTCCAAAAATCGTGCAGGGCTATTTTTTAAAAATCTCTCTTATCTCTTTTAGCTTCTGGTGACTGCCACAGCTTTCCTGGGTCTGTGGCCACTTTATCAATCTGTCTACATTCATTTCACCTCTCTGTCTTTTTTCCTTTGCCTCTCCACTGGTAAGGACATTCATGATAGCAATTAAGGTCCAATCAGATAATGTAGGCTAATCTCCTCATCTTGATATCTTAACTTTATTACATCTGCAAAGTCTCTCTCCCCCCTCTTCAAATGAAATAGTTTCTAAATTCTAGGGATTAGGTCTTGTTATCTTTGGGTTGCCATTGTGCACCCCACTACAGCAATTGCCCATTACAACTCTGTAGCCTCCAGAAGCCACCTGTCACTAAGGACTAAGAAGTTATTGAGAGGTGAACAGTATGCGCATATTCAGCTGTGCCAGCCTGTTTGTATTCTTCCTTCTCCTCAGCCCCAAGGCAATAGCACTCCACTCCACCATATTCTGTATTATCTTGTGCAGTTCAGTGTCATTTAGGACTTAGAGGTCTTTCTCAGTTCCAGTGAGTATAAGAGAGGAGCCAATGATCCTCATTTATTTATTTATTTCTGAAACTAAACTCCGTTGTGTTAAAATATCTGTAGGATTCTCCAGAGTTCCAATTTTGGAAAGCAGCTAAGCTTAGAAGAGCTCAAGATTTGTTTAAGTTATGACAGACAACACAGAACTGCCTTTGATGTTGCCCTGAGTGACAAACAGGGTGGAGAGCTCTAATGCCAAACTCTCATGTCCCAAAGAGACAATGGAGAATGGCAGGAATGGCTCTATAAATTTTGAGAAGCAACCAATTCTGTTTTTTGTTTTTTTTTTTTAAATTTTTTATTGTTGGCTGTTCAAAACATTACATAGTTCTTGATATATCATATTTCACAATTTGATTCAAGTGGGTTATGAGCTCCCATTTTTACCCCATATACAGATTGCAGAATCACATCAGTTGCATATCCATTAATTTACATATTGCCATACTCCTGTCTGTTGTATTCTGCTGCCTTTCCTATCCTCTACTATCCCCCCTCCCCTCCCCTCCCCTCCCCTCTTCTCTCTCTGCCCCCTCTACTGACATTCGTTTGTCCCCCTTGTATTATTTTTCCCCTTCCCCTCACTTCCTCTTGTATGTACTTTTGTATAACTCTGAGGGTCTCCTTCCATTTCCATGCATTTTCCCTTCTCTCTCCCTTTCCCTCCCACCTCTCATCCCTGTTTAATGTTAATCTTCTTCTCATGCTCTTCGACCCTACTCTGTTCTTAGTTACTCTCCTTATATCAAAGAAGACATTTGGCATTTGTTTTTTTAGGGATTGGCTAGCTTCACTTAGCATAATCTGCTCTAATGCCATCCATTTCCCTGTAAATTCTATGATTTTGTCATTTTTTAATGCAGAGTAATACTCCATTGTGTATAAATGCCACATTTTTTTTATCCATTCATCCGTTGAAGGGCATCTAGGTTGGTTCCACAGTCTAGCTATTGTGAATTGTGCTGCTATGAACATCGATGTAGCAGTGTCCCTGTAGCATGCTCTTTTTAGGTCTTTAGGGAATAGACCGAGAAGGGGAATAGCTGGGTCAAATGGTGGCTCCATTCCCAGCTTTCCAAGAAATCTCCATACTGCTTTCCAAATTGGCTGCACCAATTTGCAGTCCCACCAGCAATGTACAAGTGTACCCTTTTCCCCACATCCTCGCCAGCACTTGTTGTTGTTTGACTTCATAATGGCTGCCAATCTAACTGGAGTGAGATGGTATCTTAGGGTGGTTTTGATTTGCATTTCTCTGACTGCTAGAGATGGTGAGCATTTTTTCATGTACTTGTTGATTGATTGTATGTCCTCCTCTGAGAAGTGTCTGTTCAGGTCCTTGGCCCATTTGTTGATTGGGTTGTTTGTTCTCTTATTGTCTAATTTTTTGAGTTCTTTGTATACTCTGGATATTAGGGCTCTATCTGAAGTGTGAGGAGTAAAGATTTGTTCCCAGGATGTAGGCTCTCTATTTACCTCTCTTATTGTATCTTTTGCTGAGAAAAAACTTTTTAGTTTGAGTAAGTCCCATTTGTTGATTCTAGTTATTAACTTTTGTGCTATGGGTGTCCTATTGAGGAATTTGGAGTCCGACCCCACAGTATGTAGATCGTAGCCAACTTTTTCTTCTATCAGACGGCGTGTCTCTGATTTGATATCAAGCTCCTTGATCCATTTTGAATTCACTTTTGTGCATGGCGAGAGAAAGGGATTCAGTTTCATTTTGTTGCATATGGATTTCCAGTTTTCCCAGCACCATTTGTTGAAGATGCTATCCTTCCTCCATTGCATGCTTTTAGCCCCTTTATCAAATATAAGGTAGTTGTAGTTTTGTGGATTGGTTTCTGTGTCCTCTATTCTGTACCATTGGTCCACCCGCCTGTTTTGGTACCAGTACCATGCTGTTTTTGTTACTATTGCTCTGTAGTATAGTTTGAAGTCTGGTATCGCTATACCGCCTGATTCACACTTCCTGCTTAGCATTGTTTTTGCTATTCTGGGTCTTTTATTTTTCCATATGAATTTCATGATTGCTTTCTCTATTTCTACAAGAAATGCCGTTGGGATTTTGATTGGCATTGCATTAAACCTATAGAGAACTTTTGGTAATATCGCCATTTTGATGATGTTAGTTCTGCCTATCCATGAACAGGGTATATTTTTCCATCTTCTAAGATCTTCTTCTATTTCTCTCTTTAGGGTTCTGTGGTTTTCATTGTATAAGTCTTTCACCTCTTTTGTTAGGTTGATTCCCAAGTATTTTATTTTTTTTGAAGATATTATGAATGGAGTGGTTGTCCTCATTTCCATTTCAGAGGATTTGTCGCTGATATACAGGAATGCCTTTGATTTATGCATGTTGATTTTATATCCTGCCACTTTGCTGAATTCATTTATTAGCTCTAATAGTTTCTTTGTAGACCCTTTTGGGTCTGCTAGGTATAGAATCATGTCATCTGCAAATAGTGATAATTTAAGTTCTTCTTTTCCTATTGTGATGCCTTTAATTTCTTTTGTCTGTCTAATTGCTCTGGCCAGTGTTTCGAGAACTATGTTGAACAGAAGTGGTGAGAGAGGGCATCCCTGTCTTATTCCAGATTTTAGAGGGAATGCCTTCAATTTTTCTCCATTCAGAATGATGCTAGCCTGAGGCTTAGCATAGATTGCTTTTACAATATTGAGGTATGTTCCTGTTATCCCTAGTTTTTCTAGAGTTTTGAACATAAAGGGATGCTGTACTTTGTCGAATGCTTTTTCCGCATCTATCGAGATGATCATATGGTTCTTATTTTTAAGTCTATTGATGTGGTGAATAACATTTATTGATTTCCGTATATTGAACCAGCCTTGCATCCCAGGGATGAATCCTACTTGATCATGGTGCACAATTTTTTTGATATGTTTTTGTATCCGATTCGCCAGAATTTTATTGAGGATTTTTGCATCTAGGTTCATTAGAGATATTGGTCTGTAGTTTTCTTTCTTTGAAGTGTCTTTGTCTGGTTTAGGTATCAGGGTGATGTTGGCCTCATAGAATGAATTTGGAAGTTCTCCCTCTTTTTCTATTTCCCGAAGTAGCTTGAAAAGTATTGGTATTAGTTCCTCTTTAAAGGTTTTGTAAAACTCTGCTGTATACCCATCCGGTCCTGGGCTTTTCTTAGTTGGTAGTCTTTTGATGGTTTCTTCTATTTCCTCAATTGATATTGGTCTGTTTAGGTTGTCTATATCCTCCTGACTCAATCTGGGCAGATCATATGACTTAAGAAATTTATCTATGCCTTCACTATCTTCTAATTTATTGGAGTATAAGGATTCAAAATAATTTTTGATTATCTTCTGTATTTCTGAAGTGTCTGTTGTGATATTGCCTCTTTCATCCCGTATGTTAGTAATTTGAGTTCTCTCTCTTCTTCTCTTCACTAGCATGGCTAAGGGTCTGTCGATTTTGTTTATTTTTTCAAAGAACCAACTTTTAGTTTTGTCAATTTTTTCAATTGTTTCTTTTGTTTCAATTTCATTAATTTCAGCTCTGATTTTAATTATTTCTTGCCTTCTACTTCTTTTGCTGTTGTTTTGCTCTTCTTTTTCTAGGATTTTGAGATGAAGTATGAGATCATTTATTTGTTGGTTTTTTCTTTTTTTAAGGAATGAACTCCAAGCAATGAATTTTCCTCTTAGAACTGCTTTCAATGTGTCCCATAGATTCCGATATGTTGTGTCTGTGTTTTCATTAATCTCTAAGAATTTTTTAATTTCCTCCTTGATGTCTTCTATAACCCATTGATCATTCAGTAACCTATTGTTCATTCTCCAAGTGATGTATTATTTTTCCTTCCTTCTTTTATCGTTGATTTTCAGTTCCATTCCATTATGATCAGATAGGATGCATGGTATTATCTCTACTCCTTTGTATTGTCTAAGAGTTTCCCTGTGACATAATATATGATCTATTTTTGAGAAGGATCCATGTGCTGCTGAGAAAAAAGTGTAACTGCTTGATGTTGGGTGGTATATTCTATATATGTCAATTAAGTCTAGGTTATTAATTGTGTTATTGAGTTCTATAGTTTCCTTATTCAACTTTTGTTTGGAAGATCTGTCCAGTGGTGATAGAGGTGTGTTGAAGTCTCCCATGATTATTGTATGGTGGTCTATTAGACTCTTGAACTTGAGAAGAGTTTGTTTGATGAACATAGCTGCACCATTGTTTGGGGCATATATATTTATGATTGTTATGTCTTGTTGGTATATGGTTCCCTTGAGCAGTATGTAGTGTCCCTCTTTATCCCTTTTGATTAACTTTGGCTTGAAATCTATTTTATTTGATATGAGTATGGATACTCCTGCTTGTTTCCGAAGTCCATATGAGTGATATGATTTTTCCCAACCTTTCACCTTCAGCCTATGTATGTCTTTTCCTATCAAATGCCTCTCCTGTAGGCAGCATATTGTTGGGTCTTGTTTTGTGATCCATTCTACTAGCCTGTGTCTCTTGATTGGTGAGTTTAAGCCATTAACATTTAGGGTTATTATTGAGATATGGGTTGTTCTTCCAGCCATATTTGTTTATTTATGTTACTAAACATGGTTTGTTTTCCTCTTTGATTATTTTCCCCCCTTTAGTGTCCTACCTCCCACTGTTGGTTTTCATTGTTATTTTCCATTTCCTCTTCCTGTAATGTTTTGCCAAGGATGTTTTGAAGAGATGGTTTTCTAGCTGCAAATTCTTTTAACTTTTGTTTATCGTGGAAGGTTTTAATTTCATCTTCCATCCTGAAGCTTAATTTCGCTGGAAACACAATTCTTGGTTGGAACCCATTTTCTTTCATTGTTTGAAATATGTTATTCCAGGATCTTCTAGCTTTCAGAGTCTGTGTTGAAAGATCAGCTGTTATCCTGATTGGCTTACCCCTAAATGTGATCTGCTTCCTTTCTCTTGTAGCTTTTAAAATTCTCTCCTTATTCTGTATGTTGGGCATCTTCATTATAATGTGTCTAGGTGTGGGTCTCTTATGATTTTGCACATTCGGCGTCCTGTAGGCTTCTAGGATTTGGGGTTCTGTCTCATTCTTCAAGTCTGGGAAGTTTTCTCGTATTATTTCATTGAATAGATTGCTCATTCCTTTGGTTTGAAACTCTGTCCCTTCCTGTATCCCAATGACTCTTAAATTTGGTCTCTTGATGTTATCCCATATTTCTTGGATGTTCTGCTCATGGTTTCTTAACAGTCTTGCTGAGCTGTCTATGTTCTTTTCAAGTTGAAATACTTTATCTTCATTGTCTGATGTTCTGTCTTCTAAGTGTTCTACTCTGCTGGTAGTATTCTCAATTGAGTTTTTAAGTTGGCTTATTGCTTCCTGCATTTCTAGGATTTCTGTTTGTTTGTTTTTTATAACCTCTATTTCCCTGTATAGTTGATCTTTTGCTTCTTGGATTTGTTTATGTAATTCATTGTTGAAGTAATCTTTCATTGTCTGATTTTGCTGTCTGATGTCTTCCTTGAGACTCCAGATCATCTGAAGCATGTATATCCTGAATTCTTTATCTGACATTCCATCTGCTGCAGCTATTACCTCTTCTAACGTTGAGTTGACCTGCATTGCTTGTGGTCCTTTCTTTCCTTGTCTCTTCATACTGTTCGCGTTCCTTTTTACTTGGTGAAACTGTTGTGCTATTGAATATTCCCCCTATATATTTATATTGGTCTTGTATAGTTGCAAAGTCTCCCTCGCAGGCGCGGGCGGCGGCTCTGCCCCTCCTCCAATTGGGGCAACGTGCCTACCACGCCGGCAGGCCGCTGGGCCTGCTCTGCCGGTCGGTAGCAGGTCCGCCGACCTTGCAGGCGCGGGCGGCGGCTCTGTCCCTCTGCGGGCCGCTAGGCTTGTTCTGTCGGTGGTCGCAGTTCTGCCTACTTTGCAGGCGCAGGCAGCGGCACTGCCCCTCTGCAGGCCTCTGGGGCTGTACTGCCAGTGGGTTGCAGGTCCGCCTACCTTGCAGGCGCGGGGGGGGGGCGGCTCTACCCTTCCTCAGGCCACTGGGCCTGTTCTGTCTCTCGGTTGCAGGTCTGGCCTGTTCTGATGGTGGTCACAGTTCCGTCTACCTTGCAGGCGTGGGGGGGAGGGGGCGGCTCAGCCTCTCAGCAGGCCGCTGCTCCTCTTCTGCCGGTGGGTCGCAGGCCCGCCTACCTTGCAGGAGTGATTGGAAGCTCTGTCCCGCCGCGGGCCACTGGGCCTTTTCTGTTGGTGGTCACAATTCCCCTACCTGGCAGGCGCGGGGGGTGGGGGGCGGCTCTGCCCCTCAGCAGGCGGCTGGGCCTGCTCTGTGCGTGGTCACAGTTCCCTCTACCTTGCCGGTGCAGGGGGAGGGGGCGGCTCTGCCTCTCAGCAGGCCGCTGCTCCTCTTCTGCTGGTGGGTCGCAGGCCTGCCTACCTTGCAGGAGTGATTGGAAGCTCTGTCCCGCCGCGGGCCACTGGGCCTTTTCTGTTGGTGGTCACAATTCCCCTACCTGGCAGGCGCGGGGGGTGTGGGGCGGCTCTGCCCCTCAGCAGGCCGCTGGGCCTGCTCTGTGCGTGGTCACAGTCCCAATTCTGTTTTAATCTGTCTTTGGAACAAATCCTAGCATTCATAAAAAATGCATAGGCCTAGTATCTCACATGTAATTTAGAAGCAATGATGATTTCAGGTAGGATATAAGATAGAATATACACTTCGGCAGGACAAGAATCTTGGAATGTTTATATTTTGAGCACCTGGAACAGAACCAGGGGCAGCTAGAGCCTTTTAGGACCTTTCTTTAAGAGATTCTACTAGGCATAAAGTACCTAATAATGGCTTTTCCATTGAGCACAATTCCCTGAGATATAATTAATGTTTTTAGGTTATCATAGTGTAAGCATATTTATTCAGACTTGAGGCTGTTCTAGTACTTTCTCTAAAACACATAGATAACTTTGTATATAAAATTGTCATTGCATTTAAGTCAAAGGTTCTGTGATCAGATAGTCTCTGAAGGCTGTGAAATACCATATGCCTACGAGTCACCTAGATGGTGTGTTAAAAATTACTACTTCCTGAACCTGATACTCTAGAAATTCGATTCACTGAAGATGCGATACTGATTGAGAGTCAGGTGTTTGAGGACTGTATAGTAATAAATACATTCTCTGCCATATTCCAGGACTTCCAATTTATGATATACCATGTTTGAGCAAAGCCAACACAGGAGTCCTACTGAATAGGTGGCAGGGTTCGGCAGAAGAAAGATAGCCAAGCCAAAAATAGTGCATTTTTAATTTGTTTTCTTGATGTTTTAAAGAAATGAGTCATCTGAACTGTAGTCACTTCTGGTCATATTTAACTTTTTTTAAATTTATAAAACATCTAAAATTGAGCCTTCATCAATGAAAAAAATATCTTTATCTTATAGCAAAAGGAAATGATCTAGCTTTCCTGATGTTTGCTTCACTCCCAGACCTCGGTTATTTCAGGATCTATGTCATATTTCTCAGCTGTACTTTGTAATGCAGTATCAAAGAAAGAGCATGCTGGCAGTTTCTGAAAAGATTTGAGACATACATACACACAAAAGGACCCAGAGAGAAAGCTGAGCTTTCGTTGGTAAAAACGAGCTATCTGTGTGATCACCACGTTTCCATCCATACATCTAGAGAGCAGTTTTCCATTACAGAAAGGCACAGTACTTTAATGAGGCTCTCTGTCTATATATCGCTTATATCATCTAATTTTATCTACATTAACTATGTTCTATCGAGGAAAATAAAAATTCAAAATAAAATAAATATTAGGGTGACAGTATTGAGCCTATGTTTGAACTGTATTTTTTCCCCTTTATGGTGATTTCAAAGCATGGTCATGCTTTAGAAGTTTAGAGTAATAGGATACCTAATAAAATTATAATGATCAGACTGTCCCCAGGAAAACTAGGACAGAAGTGAACATGCCTAGCAAGGCCTGTATCTGACCGAGAGCATCAAGGTCCTTAGAAGTGATTGGCCTGGCTCTTTCTTCTTTGCACTGAGGAACGTTGATTACCAACCTGTAGATACTTCCTGAGATGACTATTTCTGTATTTGTCCTTGATAAAGCACCCATGAACATTAGACAAATGCTAATTTAAAATGCACCATTAGAATCTCTGAGGACACACATGTATTTGATATACTTTTAGATGGCATTTATCTAAAAAATACATAATTTGTAGACAATATAATAAGTTTTCCTCTTTTAAAAGCTAAAGCATGACCTGCCATTATGTTTCTTTTTAAAGCCATACTCTTTCCCCAATTGTGAATTTAATAAAATTTTGTGGAGTTTATTTCCAATAAATCTTAATTATAATGCTAATACTCTAGGGAATTTGATTAATATACTTAATATATTTGCTTTTTTAGGCATATATCAAACTTTAGTCCCTGAAAACTGAGACTATAGCTTATTTTTAATCAACTATAGAATATTTTTTAAATATATTTTAAGTAGGTATATATTAGATTTGAAGAAAATCCTCAAGAAACTTGAAACCAAAGGAAAGATATAGATTTTTTGACAAAATTATAATTACATTATAAATCATTGCCAAAAATATAAATTCATGTACACAATGAATGACATGGATGGACTTCAACAAAACTAGTGAGATAAATGTTTTAAACAAAAATTTCTAAAAATGAAAACAAAAGTACAGAATATGTAGAAAATAGTGATTAAATTAACACTTTTGCATGAAAATGTGTTTTGAGAAAAATACACCATCACATGACAAAACAATGTACTTGAGGAGCATTCAATTGAAAAAAATAGAAACAAAATAACATTATATCCAAACAAATTGCAGTTTAAAATATAAAATTAGAAAAATGAATGATAAAGAAATCCAAGAGTAGACTTAAAATGAAAGAGAAAGGAATCAGCATAATAAAGGCACAATGTAAAAATTTAGAATTAAGAACAGATTAAATAGTACCTGAGAAAAAGAAATTAAAAGAATAGCAAAAATATTTTTTAAAAAATTTACTCAAAGTACTTTGAAAGCACGAATGAAATCAATGATTTTCCTAGGAAAATAGAAATTAGAACATTTGTAATACCTAATCAGATAATTCTCCAAGTAGGGACACTGACAAAACTCTCAAACATCTGATTATCAAACAAGAGGTAAGCCAAGAAATACTCTTAGGTGCTTTCTTTCAAATCTGGAAGGGAGGCATTTCTAACACTTTGAAAAAGAAGGTAACAACTTCTTTGTTAAAAATATACCTGAAAACAGTCATTGAGAAAAAGAAAGTATCATTTTGTCAAGTAAATATTGATATGACTAACATAAAGAAAATTTACCAAGAATGAATTCAGAAGCAAATGAGTACAATGTTACACTCTGAATGAGATCTATTTCAGACATGAAAGGATGATTCAATAGCAAAATATCTACCAAGATATCTTATGAATAAGTTAGAGAAAATATATTAATCTTGATAGAGGTTTATAGCACTTTCAGAAAATAAATTCAACCTGCATTTCAAACTTAAATGTAAGTTGCATAAATTTAAAAGGTGTAGACTTTCAAAACATGATATAGATATATTTTATATGTTTACATCCAGGATCATGATTAATGGTGAAACACTAAAGGCATTCCCTTTACTATTCTGAAAAGAAAACAATACCATTATAACCATAAACATTTTTGAATGTCATAGATATTAAAATTTTACAAAAGAATAAAATGTGTGATATAAAAAATTGAAAAAGAAAAATATTCTTATATTTGTACAATATAGGATTGGATGTCTAGTACCCATATAAGGTAAATAAAAGCAAGTAGAAATAGCAAGTACATCTTAAGTGGTAATTGATTACATATTAATGTACACAACAATTAGACACATAATTAAATTCAATTTACTAGACAAGTCAGAAAGATGTAATATTTTTGAACAAGTTTAACAAAAAACATGTAGTTCCAATAAGGAGAAAATGTTAACAACTCCTCTGAGGAGCAAACTAGTCTTGTATGAAGGGTGGGGATTTAGCAATTGCCTAATATAAGAGAGACCCTGGGGCTTCATCCCCCACACTTCAAGGAAAAAAAAGAAGATAAAAGCTTAGATGAATGAAAAGTCAGAATATTAAATGCATACTCTGTTTAAAAATAAGAAGATTTGATTTTAAAAGAAAAACAATTTGCCTAAAAAATGTAGAATTTCTCAAAATGCCAAAAACTTTTGGAGAACTTGAAAAATAATACTAACTGAAGTTTTTCTATTAATAGTTAAGTGTTCAGATAATTTTCTAAAATAATTTGGGAAAGTGGGAAGACTTTTACGTAGTAAAACAATTTTTAAACCCAAGTACTAAAAGTTTAATGTAATGTTGACAGAAAAATAGGCAGAGTGATGGGAGAAAATAGAGGGATCATAAAACAGATTAACAATTACATGAGAACTGATATCTTAAAGGTGAAGGGCACACTAGATTTGGTAAATGTTGTGGCACCTGACTAGCAATAGGAAAAAAAAAAAACCACATATCTGCACTCACACCCTGCTCTGTGTGATAATAAAGTTGAGAGGAATCAATTATTTAAATATTAAATGAAACCCTAATAAACCAGGATATTTTAAGAATGAATTTTTTTTAACTTAAATTTGAACTGATAATGCTCTAAGGATGTCAAAATATAAGTTATTTTAAGTGAAAAAATATGTTTGGGGCATAAAAATATTGAATATTTGTGTGGCAAAAATCATATAAAAACAAAAATAATAATCTAGGAAGTATTATTTAGGCAAAACAAAACAATGATTTAATTTCTATAATATACAAAGAGCTCATTCAAGTTAAAAAAATAAAAAGGACAACAAATAAGCAAAAGGTTTGAACAGGGATCAATGCAGAAAAGAAAGCATAAATTAGTAATTAGTTACTTTCATTTTTTTCCCCAAGTGGTGGTGCTGGGCATCAAACCCAGTGTTTCACACATACTAGGCAAACAGTCTGTCACTGAACTATACCTCCAACCCTGGCTACTATCACTCATAATCAAAGAATGCAAATTCAAATAATTTGATATTAATAATATTGGCAAAAATAAATCTTTCCATAGCATCCAGAATTGATAGAGGCATAGGGATGTGTACACCAATGTTCCTGTGGTGAGAATATAAATTGGCCCACCTTTTTAAAGGAATATTCAGCAATATCTAGCAATTTATTAAGCTTATCCATAATCATTGAGTCATCTATTCCCTTCCACAAATTTTTCCTCATAGATTTCCTTGCACATGTGCACAGGGATATGTGTCTAGTGATGGTTGTGGAAACAGTTTTTGCAAGCAAAATACTGGAAATAAATTATATATGCATAAATAAGGACTGATTGAATTTGTTAAAGTCTCAAAGTGAATGAATACATTTTATATATAAAAAGGTTGTTAAGAGATATTGAAGAGTAAATTAACTGTGATTCTACTTGTATGTTAAAAAAAAAAAAAAACTGGAAGAAAATGAGGCACACACATGCCTGCCAGCAGGGGTTTCGTTTTGGAAATGGAAATAGGGGACATCATGTAAAGAAGGAAATACTTTTTCTTTCTTTGATAACCTTCTGGCTGATTGAGCAATATTTATTAATTTAGTAGTATCTATAATAATAATGATAATAAAACTTTTAAAGTATGAATATAGCCGGGAGATAGGAGCTAGTAAAAGAATGACCTATCTTACACCTGTCCGTCTTGATGATGACATCAAGAAATGTGACAAGTATTAGAAAAAGCAGTGGCTTCAGTGACAATGACTCCTTAATACTGCTCAATACTTGATCTCAATCACTCACTGGGTGACTATATACAAATGAGAAAGAGTATTCTTTATACTTACCACAGAAACAAGCAGGAAGAGAAAACTGATTCAGAGTCTTAGATTCACTGGATGATTTGTGCAGGCACTAGATTTCTGTAAGCCTCAGTTTTCTCATCTGTAAAATGTGAAATAATAATCTTTAATAGATCAAAGAGAGTTATGAACACAGCTAATGAACACTATCATACAAAATAATTGTTTTCTTTTTGAAAAGATGCCTCATACTTTTCCTTCAGCTCCCTCTTTACCTATGTCAAAGCAGATAGCATAGTGTGGAAATCAGGAAGGTTGTAGCGTGATGAGTGCTTCCTGAATTTGAACTGTTCTGAGCCTGAGGTAGACTTTTATGTGTGGGATTAAAAAAGGAGATATCTGAATGGTCAGATTCTCACTTCACTGGTTTGGTACCAGATGTTAACCATACACATCTTCTCTGCCTTGAACTATTCTTGCTGGCATCTGTCCCTCTGCATTATTTACTGTTGTACTCAGCAAAATTATTTTCTTTCTCTGTTTATGGGTATATTGCTGAACCTCAATAGAGGTGTGATGTGTTTAATCATACCCTGAACAAGGATGTATCAAATTCATTAAAATTAGATACTAACTTAGAAAATAAGACATATGCATACAAATTAACCCTGGAAATCATGTTAATTCTAAGTACAATGTCTTTGATAAGTGTAGAAATGAGGTTATCCTTTGATGATTTAAATGTTTTACTATCAGAAAATATTCAATTTACCTTGCCTATAAGAACCAAACTTCTGCACATTTAAAATAAATATATAAAGAAGTAAAAAGTTCTTCAAGCATTTTTTCCAAGCCTAATCTTCCTCATTTCCCATAATGACCTTTCCTCTATAACTAGTCATTGAATTTGTCCATTTGACCTTCCCTATTTCTCTCACCCAAGTTGTTGTTCATGAAAGGTTTCTCATCTGTTACTTACTGTTCCACACTGCTTCTTCCCTTCACTGTGATGGTCACTTTTCCACCGCTCTACCAGTTCTAATCTCTCCTCCTCTATGCTCCATGGACTCAATGATTGTATCACTCATTATGGCTCCTGTTTACATTCAACTCAATGACACTTCATGTCATCAAAGTCACTCAATCTCTTTGGATTTCACTTTCCTCACCTGCAACATTAAGCAGCTGAAGAAGTTTAATCATTTATTCAGCAAATATTTTAATAATGACCATTTTTATAAAAGGCATTTTTCTGTGGGCTGAGACTCAGCAATGAAAATATATATATATATATATAAATAAAATTTCCCATTCTCTTGCAGTGGGGAGAAATACAATGTTAGAATAGGAAGAAGCATAGATAGGTTTGTTATGCAGCAGGTTAAATGATGGTAAGATGAGTGAAGAACAGGGAATGGAAATGCCAGGGGCAGGGGAGTGTTGGGCTACAACTGTAACTGTAGACACATTTTGTACTCAGATTTTCTGAGTTTTAATGTATTTGTACATTTCTTTCAGGAAGATTACAAGTTCTAGGACATGATGACATTCATAATAATTTTCTGTTATTTCATGCTGTGAGGAAGATGTAATATGGTGAATAAAACTTAGATTTGAAAGCCAGAAAGATTTGAATGATAACTCTAGATCTGCAGTGCAGTTACTCTGTGACCAGACAAGTCACTTTAGCTCTCTATGAGCTCTTGTTTCTTCCTCCATAAAACAATATCTACATTGCAAGATTGTAGTGAGAAAAAAATTAGAGGTTTAACATTAGTACAGTGGCTGATCCATTGTAAGCACTTAACAATTTGTAACTATTATTTATTCTATATAAAAAAAATTGACAACTTTATTTGTTGAATAAATAAAAAATAAACATTGCATATAAAGGGACTGGATATCTTATCCACTGAAAAAAGATATTCACTCATAAGCAAAGCTTGTTACCTTTTTGTTCTCACAAGTCTTTTTGCTTCTATTCTATCTGAAACAAAATATTAGAGTCAAAAGCTGGTTGTTGGAAAAAATTGGCAAATTTTAAATAAGGTCTGTAAATTATATATTATTACCAGCATTATTACTTTCCAGATTTTCATAATTATGCTTTGATTATACAGAATAATACTTTTGTTTTTAGGAGATTTATACTGAAGAGTTTATGGGCATGGAAGCATAATATCTGTGACTTTCAAATGGTTCAGAATATGGGCATGTTTGTGTGCACACATGCTGCACATATGCATGTATATACACGTACACACAAAGTTAGTCATATACAAACACTTGGGAATCTAAGTGAAGGTCACATAAGAAGCCTTAAAGCTATCACAAGGAAGTTATAATTGAAATATATTACTCAGTGAGGTAGTGGATAAATGAAGAAATGAGAGCATGAGTTAATGTTAACATCATCAGGAAAAACAGAATAAAATGATTTAGTCATCTGCTACATATAGTCCTCTGTGAAACTCTTGGAATTCTTAAAGACCACTAAAACATTGAATTTTTGTAAGCTAAAAAGTGAGGGTAAATGTTAAGTTTTCAGTTTTCCTATGTTTGGGCATTTCCATGGTTTGAATGTGTCCCCCCAAAATTCATGTGTTAGAAACTTCATCCTCAATGTAACAGTGCTGGAGAGCATGCCCTTTGGGGAGTATTCAATGCCGTTATACCAGGGGTTTGTGAAGGTAGATTTGCCTGCTTCTGCTCTTCTACTATGTATGGCTAGAGCTTGTCTCCACCTTTTGCCTTCCTATCCTCCACCATGAGTGGTATACAAAGCTAGAAGAACTTCACCAGACAGCAGACACTGATGGCTTTGTCTTGGACTTCTCAGCCTCCAAAACTTTCTGTAGTTTATAAATTATATCATCTTAGGAGTTTTGTTATAATAACACAAATGGACTGCAACAGGCATTATGTCATTGAGATAGAAATCTTAGGTATATGATCAGGTTTTTATCAAGCTTTATAAAAAGTAATTTTGATTACATGCTATAATGTGCATATATATATAAAACTATGTTCATGGTAATGTGATACATAAGAATAATAGATGTCATGCTACAACTGATAAAGCGATGTCCAAATTTTGTATATTTTCAACAGGGGACAGATGCATGTACTAACCCAATGGATGCCTTCCCTAATTAAAATGTATGTGTGTAGTTTAACATGGCTTACAGGAAATTCACAAATTCAACCATGAAATTATATCAGGGGTTTCTTTATCATATTGTCTTAAGTGTCTTTAGAAAATAAAAATAGAGACTTTCAAGCTTCTGGTCTCTTACTTTGAGTATTAGCAACTCATTAAAATTTCATACTCTTTTCTAATTAAATGTAGACCTTGTCTATGCAGCAGATATTCTAAGAAACCACAGAGATGGAGTAATTAAGTGAAAAGCAAATCATACAGGAAATACCTATGCCTTCTTATATTTTCTGAAGATTTTCTGTGCAATTTGTACTCAGCCTTCAATTGTCTCTATTCTGATATGTTAAGAGCTGTTGTTTTTCTCTTTCCCATGTTACTGTTTTAAAACAGCCAAGCATCAATTCAATCAGAATTAGACACATACAGGAACACATACACACACATTTTCTCACTTTCTAGAAAGACCCCTTTCAAAGAGAAAAAAAAAATACCTAAATAAAAGCCCCTGTAATCAGTTACAAGAGTGCTGTACCAATTACTTCCCTACGGGGTGACCTTTTCATCTTTTAATGGCATTTTGGAATAAAATCTCCCTAACACATTGGGAGTGTTATGTGTGTCACATTTCCAATTCTATTTTTTCTCTTGTTGGCACTGAATAAGGCCTAATGTATTCATGACCTAATTAGAGTAATTTTTGAATAATAATGACCTCCTGGGGGAGACTCTTTTTTTTCTTGGTACTATTCAGACACATTAACTAGAACAAGTGTTTCTTAATTTTTAAGTGTTTCTCTGGTTATTGGAAGTATTTTTGCTTCATTTAAAATGGAAATTATATAACAAGAATCCCTAGAGGAAATGAGCAGCACTTTGTTTAGTTTTCATAATGCTTTCTTTTGAAATGCTGTATTCCTGTTATGTTGTTGTTACCATTTCATCTCCTTCCTTCCTTCCCGTGGATGTGACTAAATCCAAGAAAGACACATCATCACATTTGGAAAAAAGCTTAAATGATGCAGGTAGTCCACTTGTGGCTGTATCTCTGAGATTCTGAGATGCTGAATTAATTGTGTAATACTTTCACTCCAAATATCACCCTTTTTACTATCTTATCCTTTTCTAATATGAAAATAGACAATAAGGGATACAAAAGTAAATAAATGTATTAACACTAGCTGGAAACTTATAGATTGCCCCAACTCATAAATACTCAGTAGTTTTGTTTTATTTAAAAAAAATTTATTTTTTCTAATACATGACAGTAGAATGCATTTTGACACATCATACGTAATGGTAATGTAATAATATATGTACATAGGGTAATAATGTCCGATTCATTCTAATATCCTTTCTACCCACAGGTTCCCTTTGCTCCCTTCACTCCCCTCTGCCTAATCCACAGTACCTCCATTATTTCCTACCCCTGCCCATTGTGATTTATCATCCACATATCAGAGAAAACATCTGGCCTTTGGTTTTGGGGGATTGGCTTAATTTCTCTTAGCATGATATTTTCCAGCTCTATCCATTTATTTGCAAATGCCATAATTTCATTCTTCTATTTTTTATTTTAATAAAACTTAACTTCTTATGTGTGTTTGTGTTTGGGTGTGTGTACATTGAATATCCACCTTCCCTAGAGACCAGCAGAAGTGATAATTTTATGCTCTCCTTCCTCAGCTCCACTAGAAATTCATGCAGTCTGCTCTTCCTTTGGCCCAAACAGATCTCTTCCCATCCCCTTAGGTGACTTCTCAGTCATTCCCACATGGTCCTGCTACACACCTGGAATTATTAGCCCATCATCATTAAAATTCCTAGTTTCCCTTAACTCCCCTACTAACCCCTCACTTCAATGGAATCCTGGTCATCATGAGATACTGCCATATCTGTCTTTCAGGGTGACTGCTCTATTCTGAAAACTCCTTCTAAAATAGGTCCCAGAGGTTGTGTTGAGGTTCATGCTTCTCATTGCCTGTTTTAGACCAGTTATTTCTTCGTTGGATCCTCTGCAGCTCCTCATCAGACTATTTTTCTGCTACCACTTTTTATTCCAGTCATATGGCAACTTCCACTCTCTACATGCTTGTAACCAAACACTCTCTTTCATTCTACCTTTATTGATGTGTAAAATTAAAATATACCAGTATCTTAAAAACTAAAATCTCTACTTCAGTAATCCCTTCCTCTTATACTGAAGACTCATTTATACTAATAAACTTCAATGATTCTTCAGTCACATCATGACCAATCCTTTATCACCCAGCAACATTTTTTTTTCCTATCCTCACTTGCCTCCTGACAATTAAGATGCCACTATTCTCCAGCATCATTCCTTGTATACATCCTCACCTCTCGGGCCCCTCCCTTCTTCTCTCTTACTTGTGGAACAAAACTCAGATCCTAATTAAATGTAAGATGCTATGAATCAGCCTCATTCATAGTGGGATAGGGAGAGGGAGCATGGGAGGAATAGACGAACTCTAGATAGGGCAGAGGGGTGGAAGGGGAAAGGAGGGGGCATGGGGTTATTAATGATGGCGGAATGTGATGATCATTATTATCTAAAATACATGTATGAAGACATGAATTGGTAGGAATATATTTTGTATACAACCAGAGATATGAAAAATTGTGCTTCACATGTGTAATAAGAATTACAATGTATTCTGCTGTCATATATAAATAAAAAATGTAAGATGCTGATTTTTTTTTTCCCATCCATATCAAACAACTGAATTTGGTTTGGGAAAATGGGTACATTTTGCCTACCTATCATATATTTTATGATCACGAAGTTCAAATGAGCTTGAGAATGGTGCTATATATTTCTGCTCAAGTTTCTTATCCATTCAGTGAGGTGGATATTTTACGCCTTTTCCTCTTTGCTCTCTTACCTCCTCATTCCCAGTCTCTTCTGTTGGTGTCCATCGCACCTAGGTTCTTTTGTTTGGCTTAAAGGGAAAAACAAGAGGTTTTTTTTGTTGTTGTTGTTGTTGTTGTTTTGTTTTGTTTAATGTGAAAGGAGTTTGGAACTATGGGAAGGGAGTAAGACTTCAGGATGTTTCCTAGTCTAGCATAGAGACACAGAGGATCTAGACACAGCTCTGTCCCTAAAAGCTGTCTAAACTCAGGTTAGCCTTTCAACTTTCTGGAAATGTTCCTCAATTCTAAAATGAGCTGACAAATAGAATGTTTATTGTAATCAATCCAGAAATAATCAGACCTTCAAGCAAATTATTTTCTTACAAGTCTTACAAGCACTGTGCCATTCGAGCCTGTTGAATTCTGAGAACTTTTGTGTTCTGATGGCTGAGAGTATGGAGAGAATGACTAGAGGGGGATCTGGGGACCCAGGGAGTAGGAAGATTAGGGGCAGAAGAAAAGAAGTTGAATAGAATTTTCTTAGGTGCATTGATATACATCTTGTTGTATTAAAATCTACTGATGTCAGAGGATATTACAAAGCCATTTTAGTATTTGTGATAAATAAAATAATTAGATACACCTCTCAGAGTCATAAGTTAGGGAGGAGACTGTCCTAATGTCATGTCTATTTTATAAAGGAAGGTGATGATGTAACAAAGAGCCCCAAGGGGGGCCGAAAATTGAATATTGAGTGATGTGACAGAGACAAGGAACCTGCAATGTCCCCACAGTTTTAACTTGAAGAAACTTAGGTACATGAATGACTGACCACCTCAGGCTCAGCAGTGGTTGGAGGGCAGTACACATTTTGTGCACAAAGTGGCTTTATGCAAATTAGAAAAGGTATCACTCTAAAAGTACTTCCTGTCATCGAATTCCAAAAGTACCTGTTATTTGTGGACGAACAGGACTATTTTTGTGTATCAGCAGACACTCTTTTTTGCACCTGTGTATCCAGATGGCCAGTTTGGCAAGCAGGAGCACAGAGGAAATTTCAGCTGCCTTTGGTGCCTCTCAACCACATGTTCTGATCCAGGGCACCATTCACATCCATAAGCAGGGCCCTAGCAGCATGAAACTATTCTTTATAGATGTATTAAGAGAAGATAGGAATATTCAAAGAAAACCCTAAATTATTTAAGCAAATACCTTGGAGTGATAAATAAAATAATTAGATAAAATAATTGTTTGCCCAGTGCTTGATATATCTGTCAGAATACTTTCTGCCTAGAATGACTTCATTTACAGTAGTATTTATTACATTTTTTAAAGTAGTGGAGGTTAATTAACTTTCTAGTTAACAATGTTCCAGCTTGAATGTTTGTGTCCCTTTAAACTTCATCTGGAAACTTAATCCCCAGTGCAATTGTATTAAGCAGGGGATGAGGCCAGTAGGTCATGAGGGCTCCAATTCATGGATGGGATTAGTGGATTACAAAGTGGCCAGAAAGAACCCATTGTGTCCTTTTGTCCCTTTAACCATGTGAGGACGCAGCCTTTGCTCCTTCTGCAATGTGGGCACAGAGCAAGGCACCAGTTTGAAAGCACAGGACAGCCCTCACCAGACACTGCATCTGCCAGAGCCTGTATCCTAGACTTCACAGCCTCAAGAACTGTGAGAAATCAATTTCTATTATTTACAAACTACCCAGTCTAAGGCACTTTTTTTTTTTAGCAGCCCAAACTGAAAACAGAAATTCTTTTCAATGAAGTTGTCCTAGACTAACTAGATATCTGCATGTGAAAAAAGAAAAAGAAGGAAGGAAGGAGCTCACCCCCACCTCACAACATGTACAAAAATTAATTTGAGAAGAATCTAAACATAAAACCCCAAACAATAAATCTTCTTAAAAGAAAATATAGGAGAATATCATGAATCCTGGGGGTATTCAAAGATCTCTTTTATTTTTGTTTTGCAAACATTTATTACATAAAATAGAAAGCACTAATCAAAAACAAAATTTGGCTGATTTAGACTTCATCAAAATTTAAAACTGTCAGGTATGGAGGTGCACACCTGTGATTCCAGTGACTTAGGAAGATGAGGCAGGAGGATCCCAAGCTCAAAGCCAGACTGAGCAACTTAGCGAGACCCTGTCTCAAAATGGAGAAAAAAAAAATTTTTAAAGTGCTGGGTATGTGCCTCAGTGGTTAAGCACCCCCAGGTGTAATCTCCAGTGAAAGAAAGAAAGAGAGAGAGAGAGAGAGAGAGAGAGAGAGAGAGAGAGAGAGAGAGAGAAAGGAAGGAAGGAAGGAAGAAAATTATTTAAAACTTCTGCTCACCAAATGATACCATTAAGAAAATAAATAAGCAGGCCATAGGTGAAGTTTTTGCATATATACATCTGACAAAGGACAATATACACACTATTTAAAGAATTTGGACAATAAAATAAGGAATGATACAGAGATAAACAAGTAAATAAAACTAATGGTCATAAGACTTGAATAGATTTCACAAAGAAAGACATATGGATAACTAATTTGTTCATAAAAATACAACAATCATCACTTATCATCAGGAAAATTAAAATTAAATTCACAATATAACATTCACAGTTAGTAGGATGAACAATGTTAAACATTACCAACATACAGCAAATAGCACTCTCAGTTGTTGCATGTAGGAATATAAAATGGCAGTATCATTTTAGAAAACTTGTTTTAGCCATCAATCATAAAATTAAACATTTACATACTCTATGCCCTAGCAATCCCATTCCACCGAAATAAAAGTATATTGTCCACGAATATTTGTAGCAACTTTATTCCTAATCACCTCAATGTGAAAAACCCCAATCTCCATTAGAAAAAGAAAGGGTACAGAAATTTTAAAACATTCCTTCGGTGAAAAAGTATTTTGCAATAAGAAGGAATGAACAACAACATAGGGAAATCTCAAAAACATTATTTTGAGCAAACAAATTCAGTCACCAAATGAGGTTCTAGAATAGGAAGAGAGACCCATGGAGATACAGAACAATGGTTGTGGTTAAGAAGTAGGATTGGCCTGAAATTTATTTGGAAAAATAAGATACCCAGAATAGCCAAAACAATCCTTATCAAGAAGAGTGAAGCAGGAGACATCATAATACCAGACCTTAAGTTATACTACAGAGCTATAGTAATAAAAACAGCATGGGTATTAGCACCAAAACAGACATGTTGACCACTAGCACAGAATAGAGCACATGGAGATGAATCCACATAAATACAGTTATCTCATTTTAGACAAAGTTGTCCAAAACATGCATTAGAGAAAAGATAGCCTCTTCAACAAATGGTGCTGAGAAAACTGGAAATCAATATGCAACAAAATGAAATTAAACCTCTATCTCTTACCCTGCACAAAAATCAACTCAAAGTGGATCAAAGACCTAGGATTTAGGGCAGAGACTCTGCACCTAAGACAAAGCAGGCCCAAATCACCATCTTGTCTGCTTAGGACCTGACTTTCTTAACAAGATTCCTAAAGCACAAGAAATAAAATCAAGAATCAATAAATGGGATGGATTCAAAATAAAAAGCTTCTTCTCAGCAAAAGAAACAATGAAGTGAAGGGAGAGCCTACAAATGGGAGCAAATTTTTACCATACACACAGCAGATAGAGCACTAATGTCCAGGATATATTAAGAGATAAAAAAACTTAACACCAAAAATAAAAAAAATCCAAGAAAACAAATAACCCAATCAATAAATGGGCTAAGGAAATGGGCAGACACTTCACAGAAGAAGATATCCAAATGGAAAAAAAAATGTTCAACATTTCTAGCAGTTAGAGAAATACAAATCAAAACCACTCTAAGATTTTATCTCACTCTAGTCATAATGGCAATTAACAAGAATTCAAGAAACAATAAGTGCTGGTGAGTATGTGGGTGGAAAAGTACACTATCCATTCTTGGTGGGATTATAAAATGGTGCAAACACTCTAGAAAGCAGTATGGAGATCCTTTGGAAAACTTGGAATGGAACCACTGTTTGACCCAGATACCCAACTCCTTCATCTATAACCAAAGGACTTAAAATCAGCATAGTACAGTGATGCAGCCACCTCAATATTTGTATCAGCTCAACTCATAATGGCTAAACTGTGGAAACAGCCTAGATGCCCTTCAGTAGATGAATGGATATAGAAACTGTGGTAAATATACACAATGGAATATTTACGTCAGCTTTAAGAAGAATGAAATCATAGCATTTATGGGTTAATGGACAGATTTGGAGAATATCATGCTAAGTAAGCCAGTCCCCCCCCCCCAATAAAAAACAGCTAAATGTTTTCTATGATAAGTAGATTCTGATCCATAATGGGAAAGCGGTCAAGGGAAGAATGGAGGAACTTTGGATTGAGCAGAGGGGAGGTAGGGAATGGGAAGGAATTTATGGGGGGAAGATGGTAGAATGAGATGGACATCATTACCCCTATATGGGTGTGATTGCACAAATTGTGTGACTCTACATCATGTACAATCAGAGAAATTAAAAGTAGTGCCCCATTTGTGTAAAAAATAAAATTAATTTTAAAAGAATTAGGATTGGCTAAGAATGGGCATGAGTAAAATTTTTGTGGAATGAAAACATTCTACATTTTAATGGGGTGTGGATCATACAGGAGTCTGCATTTGTGAAAACTCTTCAGATAATTCACTTAATTTTCTGTACATTTGACTATAAAATTATATCTACATAAATGTACATGAAATAAAAATAAAACTGTAGCACATGCATCCTCTCCTAGATGTGTGAAGGTCATTCTCCTCCTGTCATGGTGTTTAATCTCTGTTATTTACATGCTCATTCACCTTAAGAGGAACTGGTCCAGTTGACTAAGAAGGTTTTCATATCTTCCAACTTACTGGCAAACTCTCTGAAAGATCTAAGTTTGGGCTCTTGATAAATTTCAACCCCAAGAACTTTTGGCAGATACATGACTGTTGAGCCTTTGAGAAACTGTTTCTTTTATATCTTAAAACATCCTATACAAAAATCTCAGACCAACATAGGCCTGGAGAGGAAATTACATGTACATAATACAGTTCTGAGCCTGGAAGTATCCAAATTCACATATAAAGGACAGGTGGACTTTAACAGTTCAGAGGAAGCACTGCTTTTTGTGGCCAATACTTTTGAGTTTCTAGTAAATTCCCACTTCCCAAATATGGGTTTTCTTCTAAGCTGATCTTGACTCAGATTCGCTTTTGCCTTAAATATGGTTTTTTCTACCTCATGGTACAGAAGAGACTTCAAGATAAGCCTTTGTAAATCTCAGTAAGTATTTGAGTATCTGGTCTGTGAAATGCACTGTGTAGTGAGCCTTGTAAAAAGTCATGGTTTCCAGGTTTAAGGTATTTTCTATCGACCTTGACCTCTTGGATAAGTACCAAGACTGTGGCAAAGAAGTCTTGAGGATAAAGGAAACCTGTGACCAGTTGAGAGATTTTAATTGATATTGAGCTCTACTACTCAGTACTTCTTTCTGTTGAGAAATTCAAATGTTATTAAACTGACCCCATTGATTTCAGTTCACTTACCAAGGGGCTCTAATAGAGTCCTGGGGGATGAGAACAATGCATACCCCTGTATCCTTTACAATGACTCTGATGACTGAGTGATCAGGGCAGTCTGTATGTAATGATCACAACAAATTTGCCAAGAGCTTTTGCAGCACTGGTTAGAAACACAGAGAGCAATTGAGACACTAGGGTCAGCAGTAACCTAAGGACTGTGCTCCCTTTCTGTAGAACTCTGTATTTAGTATTTAGTATACATCCTATGAAATACAGATAATTCTTAATACCTTACTGCCACATTATAAATTCATTTTAAAAGGTGACAAAGCCATACTGTTAAAGTGCAAGAATCTTTCAATACCAAATCTATTCAGTTCTTCAATTTGGATAATGAGAAATCAAATAGCCAGTTTGGTAGCAATAGATACAAGTGTTTCTAAATCTATTTGGCTTTTTGATGATTCATTTTTAGATAGTAAGTTCAGAGAGCAAGGGATATTGTTAAATATATCAAACTCCTCCATATTGCATATTTGGGATAGTAAGAGTTTAGATAACTAAGGGGGGGAGGATTTTGGCTTCATTCTATTTATTTAGTTTTATTTTATGGTATTTTATAAGACAAATCAGCCCCAATTTCTCACCAGGTGTAGAGCTATAAGGGCCCCAGTATTTATGACACAGTCTGAAATTGCAATCATCTCTTCAGCTCGTAGTTTAATTGCACTGGAAAATTCACTACCTAAATAGAGGTATAAGAAGTACACATGGATTATGAACTTATGTATATGGATTATGGTTTTATGCATTTCAGGAAGAAAAAAGCACAGATGTTTAGACTGCATAAACTACTTCATTGGTGTATCAAATAAGCACAGGTACAATTCAAGCAGGTGGGAGTAGGAAAAAAAAATAGAGAAAGACTTGCAGATAAATTCCTCAGATTCTGAAACTACAATAGGAAATTAGCATTTAAAACTTTTTTTTTCCTTGTTAAATAGTGGGAATGAGAAGAATATCTTTGCTGGGCACAATGTTGAACAACTATAATCCCTACAACTCAAGAGCTTGAAGCAGAAGAATTGCACACTTGAGGCTAGCCTCAGAAACTTAGTGAGATCCTGTCTCAAATCAAAAAATAAAAAGGGCTGGGGATATACTCAAGATGAAGCACCCCTGGTCCAGTGACCAGTACTAAATCAAAACAAATGAAAAAGCATATCTTTCCTTATTCCAATTCTTCCCAGGTTGAATTACACTCAAACCAAGCATCAACAACTAAGAAACCCAGTGAAATTATTTATGTGCACATACAGAGAGCACAGATCCTCTTCACATTCACTGAAAATGAGTGTAATGTTTTCAGTACAACGTGCAGACCTCATATTGTACTAAGAGTTTCCTCTTGGCCTAAACATGTATGATGCTGACTTTGTGGATCAGGGTAAACACTACCTATTAGGAAGAAATTTAGGAATATGTTTCCCCTTTTATAATCAAAAAGACTGGGGTCAAAGAAACTCAGAATAATATAAAAGAGATTTACAATCTGTATAGGTCAAGTTGCAATTGAACTTTACTGTATCCTTGCTCAAAAGAGAACTCTGACTATAAGTTTCTTGAAATTAAAAGGCATTTATACAATGAAACTGCTTAGAGAAGTCATAGTAAAATGTTCTTTCTCACAGATTTACTGAAAAGGAATCTGTTGGTGGTTGGTCTCCCCTGTGGCAATCTGAAAGCTTTAAAACTTGGAAATTAAGAAATTGGGTGGATTATAGGTACAGAAAACTGTCAGGAAGCAGCCTCAGTCTACTTAGTACAGGCTGACTGCCCCTAAAGAACTCACAGCTCAGCCTGTAATCAAATATGTCACAGAGGGTCTGGGCTGCCTCTGTGGAGGTGCTTGGTCCCTATTAAATTTAATGGGTCTAAAACTACATTAGGGAATACATGTAGAAAAAGCCTGTTTTCATAGGACCAGGTCCCTACTTTCATGTGCACATGCAAACCTGTTTTAGGTGAAAGCCCACAGCAGAGGCCAGCATTCTTTTATTTCATCTGCATATTTTTTTGCCTGTTTTGCATCTACCAGACTTAAAGCTCTGGAGAAAACAATAGTCAAAGATGGCCCTCATGGAATGTAATCATAGAAAGAAAGAAAAACAAGTAAATTAATAATGTGGATAATAGCCAGTGGTGGGAAGAAAGATAAAGCAAGAGACGATTCTGATGATTGGCTGACAGGGAAGGCATTTTAACAAGTGGACACACAGATGGGAAAATAACAGGAAGAAGATTCCAGACTAGAGAAATATCATCTGCAAACACCTGGAGGTAAGTGTGAGCGTGACATATTAGAGGACACTAGGAGCCCATTTGAGTGAGCCAGAGGGAGATTTGTAGTTAATGAGTTTAGAGAGGTTAGCAGAAGACAGTGCACAGGATCTGGTGATTCGTTGACTGACTGGCTGATTTTACAACCAGGAAAATCTACAGGGTGCAAGTGAGCACCACAGTGGGGCAGGGATCAGGGTTGGGTGGGGACAGGAAATAGCACCATTAAAGGAGAGATCAGGGAGTGGTATAAACTGACTTGGAAGATCACTGAATGCCCTATGAGCATACATGATTTGGGGAAGGAATGGCCAAAAACAAGATGAGCTAGTGTGTTGTTAAGTAGTTTAGGTGAAAAGTGATGGCAGTATCTCTGAAGATGGTGACAAGTGATCAAATTCTATAAGTTTTGAAATATAAACCAACAATCCTTAATGATAGGCTATGGTTTGTGTGATAATAAAGAAGAATCAATAATGGCTTCAAATGTGGAACCTAAGTCAATGGGGTAAGGTAATGCCATTTTTTTCATAAGACATAAGGGAAAAATCAACTTAGAGGCACAGATATAGCAAGAGTTCTTTTTTTGAATATATTAAATCTTAGGATTCTTAGAAATCCAATGGGGGATATTGAATAGGAAATTGAATATATAAGTTTAGAACTTGGAAAGTGATAGGCTTAGAGAAGAAAAGTATCTAGGGACAGAGTAGAGAGTAAAGAGAGATGAGAAGCTGAATGAAGTCTGAGTTTTGAAACACAACTAAATTTAGGCGTCCAGAAGTTTCCATCAAAAAAGGCAAGAAAGGAGCTGAAATAGGAGCTGGAATCTCAGGAGCCAAATGAAAATCATATTTCTGTTTGTATCAAGTGTTGCCAAAAGTCAGACTATGATAGGGATAAATATTTGACCATTGAAATAAACAAGGTGGAAGTAACTGTTAACTGGGCAGAAGTCATTTCCTCAAAATTAGATAGACTGCATCCCTTTTGGAATTGATTGAGGAGAGAATGTCAAACAATATAGTAGCGGCAGCAAATATTCTTTTTTTAAAATATTTTTTTTTTAGTTGTAGATGGACACGATACCTTTATTTTTATTTTTATTTGGTGCTGAGGATCAAACCCAGAGCCTTCCACTGGTAGAGGTAAGCACTCTACCAGTGAGCTACAACCCCAGCCCAGCAAATACTCTTTTAAGGTGATATGTTGAAAATGGAACACAAAAATGGGGCAGAAGCTAAAGGGGAACATTGAGTCAAGGGACAATTTTTCTTTTACACTATGGGAGATAATATTAGCACATGCTAATATTCTGATATAAATCTGCTGTGGAGGAGAAAGTTGATGGTGTAGGAGAAGGAGGGCAAGTGCAAAGTGAAATCCATAAGTGGGTGAAAGAGAAAGGCCTCCAGTGCACATGTGCAGGGGCTGGCTTTGATGGAGCAGTGACAGTTCATCAATGTTAATAGGAGGGAAGGCAGCATCTATTGATCCAACTGCAGGCAGGTTGGTAGATTTGAAGGAAGACAAGCAAGGGTCATTCCATCCAGAATGCTTCTATTTTCTCAATTAAATAAATATTGAGGTCACAAGTCAATGATGAAGTGAGTTAAGTCTTCCTGGGTATTTGAGAAAGATGGAAAAGGGGTAAAATAGTCTTTTTAAAAAACATGAAGGAGTGAACTTATATGAGAAATATGCATACTTGCTGGAAATGTTGAAGTCCCACTTTAAATATATGGCCAAAGCCTAGAGTATATCCAGTTATTGGAGTCTGGTGATTCTTTCATTTATTTAAGCAACTCATGTACATTAGTGGAATAAGAGGAAGACTGGGTTTTGCCAAGTATGGTTTTAATGTGTTGGAAGAAAGCCAAGTGCAAGTTGATGATGTTTGCAAGAAAGTGCTTATTGCGTTGTGTCATGGCATCTAAGCTGGTAGAAAAGGAAAGGAAAACAGGAGGAGAAAGAGATGAAGTGAAGAAATGGTAACTAATGGATTGGCATTTTCCCTGGGATCAAAGCAGTGGAGCAGCTGAGGAACTAAAATAAGTGAATTTAAAAACAGAAAGTGGGAACAGAGGCAGGGTCGATTAAAATCATTATTTTGGAATTGGCGATAACAAAGTGTAATAAATACCAAGAGAATAGTTGACCGAGATGGAGGAAAAGATCACTGCAAAGGAAAAGAGCAAGAAAATGATAGCCTAAGTTGTTGCACTACATAACTATGAGCAGAGACTAACTAAAATCCAATTAAAGACACAAATTAATTTCTAAATATTTTAAACAGAAGGGATGACCATGAGCTCAGCAGATGAGTCAAAGAAGCAGGAGTAGACGGTATCATATAGTGATGACTTCAAAGACTTTTGAGTTTTTTAAGAAGATGCAAAAATAAATAGCCTGATGTGGCAGTGAGGAACAAGATGGAAGCCTACCACACCCCCAGGTCAGGTTGCTGTAGGGGCAGGAGATAAAATAAACAATCTCTTGTAAGGACTACAGGGGCATATGTGATCTCAGGAATATTTAGGACTTGTAGGCAAGTACAAAATATGGTGAAAGATTTGGGGAGAACTAAAAAGGGCAGAAGTTTAGGCCAGATCTGGGTGGCACAGAGCTTCAGGAGGTCAGTCCTCATACTGATGGATCCTGGAAGTCTTCTACTTCTGGTGGTGCAAGCTCTGAGCAGGGAAGAGAACACGAGAAGTTAAATTATGGTTAGTGTTCTTGTCCTCTTGTTAAGGGTAGGTAGCTAACCATGGCCTCCATCCTCTACAGAGTTTTCTAGGGACCTTGTGGTGGTAAAGTTCTGGTTTCAATGCATGGAGAATGTGATTTCACCATAATCATGAGAGGTTCACTCTATTTCAAGACCAAAGGTTTATAAGCCTGTTTACTGATGATAGCCAACAGTGTTGTACTAAGGGTAGGGACTAGTGGTAATGGATAGTCAGTGAATGGTGTCCTCTTTTTCATTCTCCCCTATCACAAAGAAATATCTTCAGGAAATGAAAGTATGACATAACATTCACAAATTGTAAGAAAGACAGTCTTTCTCAAACTTTACACTGTCTAAGAATCTTCTTGGAAACTTAATAGAAAAGCAAAAGTCTGGGACTCAATCCCCAAGGCACTATAGATACAAGGCACTCCCTATGCTTCCTTTTGCCTAGGACGGTAGGGACAATGCTGAATAGCCTGGCATGATGATTTATGGCAGCTCCTTAATTCTAAAAATGTCCAGATTTGCCAGATTTGAACAATAAAATTCATTACTCTTAGGAATAAGGCCTGGGAATCTTCATTTTAAACAACCATTCCAATTGATACCAATGCAAGCAGCCTCAGTTCCATGCTTTGAGAAAATCCACTTTATGGGGTGATACTGTTTGTTTTGACAGTTCCAATCATCATAGCTTTTCCATATGAGGCAGGTGAGTTCCATCTTGACCAGGTCCTTATGTTGGGAAATATCTGCAAGAGTCCATAGTGTTTATGATAAAGGTAAGTTGATTTATTCAGAAAGGACTGACCCCTACTCTGAAAAGACTACTGTGTGTAATATATTATGCCAGCTTGAGCACAAACACACACATGTACACCACAGACACATGTAAGAGTGTTGAATAGTGCTTATTATGTCACAGATACTCTTGTAAGCACTTAAAATGCATTAGCTCACATAAACCTCAAAACCATAGTGAGACACAGAGAAGTGAAATACTTGCCCAATATCACATAGCAAACACATGTCTCTAGTGTCTGGCTCCCCAGCCTATGTTCTTAACTGCTAGGTTTTGCATCTTGGAGATTCTTCTTGTAGGAAAATGCCAATCTTCTTTGCCTCCTCCCTGAACTGGTGATAATCCTTTACAGACTGCCCACTTGTCATCTCTTTGTTTTATTTTATTTCTGCTGATCTGCTATCTACTCTACCAAGTTCTTGTTCATGTTTTATTATGAGTGACATTCAGGATCATTATTATTTGTAGACAGCTCTTGTCTTTTCATTCACAGAAATCTACCAAAATCATAGGCTTTCTTCACTCCCAGATGTGGCGTGAGTAGGACGCAGGGAATTAGCATTCACCCAGCACTTACTAGCAACTACTTGGTTTCATTTTACATAATCTCTTATTCAATCTTCACAACAACTTTAAGCAGTGAAGTTTTTTTTTTTTCTATTTTTTTTTTTAATGAGGGAAATGGAGTTGGAGGGTCATAAGCAGTTTTGCCAGAGAAACAGAAAGTAGTGGGATCAAGGTTTGAATGGTGGAGAGCTGGACTATGTATGCTGCTTTTTGTGAATACCAACAGGGGCTTCAATTCTTGTTTGCTTTACTCTGATGCTCTCTCTCCTTGACCTGCATTAATAATAGTAAGAGGAAGGATCCTCTTTCTCTCAGGTGAAAAAGCCACTATTGGATGAGGTCTACAATGAAAGATGAAAGAACAGATACCCTTTCAGCAATATGCAAGGTATTGCTATTCATCACTTCACATCTGTTATTTGAAGAAATTCTAGGTCATCCTCCTCCATCTAAAAAGGACTTATTTTCTGACATTTTGTCCTATATACATGGCTCTACTTACTAATAAAGAAACATTATTTCAATGGCCATATGGCTGATAGTGAGTAAAATTATGAAAATACCCTTTTCCTCTAGGTGGGTATGCTCTGGGAACATCAGGACAAATGAAGACACCAAAGACAACACTCTGCAATGAGCGTTTGCTTCTCTCTCTTATTGTAAATTGTATATTTGGATGAGAATCAAGTCATCAGCACCTCCAAAAAAGAAACCTCAGTGCTGAGTTTTAAAGAGAAACATTGCCACAATCCAGGCACATAAGCTGCCAAGAAAAAAAATGGAAAAAACTGGACAAAAATGACTATAACAGCCAAGGACACAAAACAAGTCCCCTGAAAGTGATTGATCCTGAGGTGGCCTGAGTCTTGTTAAGACTTTTAGCAAGGCTGAGTAATGGCTATAAATCCTCAGAGCAACTCGACAGCTGTATCATCTTGTATCTATAAAATGCCTATCTTTTCATTCCCTAAGACCATTCGGACTCATATTTTCCTCAGTGGGGATGCCCACATTCAAGTTTCTACTCTCAAAAGTAAGTCAAAGATTAAATAGGTGTAATATTTTTGCCTCATTTCCTTAGATACTTCACTCAACTTTGCCCATACTTTTCTAGTCGGAGGGGCAGCCTTCCACCACAATGTGCGAGGCATGTTTCAGGTTAGCATCTGTCACCACACTAAGCACGCAATACATGTTCCGTATCTGACAGATGCGTTACTCACTTTGGGGGAATTTGAGGGCCAAAAAAATATCACCTGATTGGAAGACATACAGGACTGTAGCAGCTTTTGTCATATACAGTCATCTTATTGAAATGGGAAATCAGTTTGATAGACTGATAGATGATAAAGATGTGTGTGTTTTAATACATAAGGAGTTATAATAACTATTAGTATACATTAAATGAAATTAAATAGTCCTGAAAAGTAAAATTTCATTAAAATTTGGAGTGTATATCTGTGTGTGGTGGGGTGTAAGTGCAGGCAATGTTGAGAGATTATATGGCCTAATACAGAAAAGACCTCCTCATTTTCCTCTTAGGTTTAGCACATGAAGAAAAACAATGGGTTTACCTACCCTCACATTTTCTTTTTGTTTTCACTTTTTTAATTGGTTCTTTTAAGATATACATGACAGTACAGTATATTTTGACATATTACACATACCTGGAATATAACATATTTTAATTAGGATCTGATCTTGTGACTGTACAAGATATAGAGTTTCACTGATCATGTATTCATACGGGAACATAGGAAAGTGATGACCATCACGTTTTCTTACCCAACCTTGAGTCTTTTTTTTATTTTAAAAGTAGATGGAAGTAATAAACACACACCCACCCCCCGCCACACACACGCACATACACACTGTACTTGCAGATTCCACTTCCATGGATTCAACACACTGTGGAAAAAAATATTTTTAAAAAATTGTATATGTAGTAAATGTACAGATTTTATTCTTATTGTTCACTAAATAATTTAGTTGAACAACTATTTTCACAGAATTTTATATTGTTTTAGGTATTATAAGTTATGTAGTGACGACAAAATATTTTTGAGGATGTGCTATTTGCAAATACTGCACTATTTTATATAAAGTAGTTGAGCATCCATGGATTTTGATATCCAGGCACAGCCCTGGAAATAATCCCCTGGGGATACTAAGGGACACCTGGGTATAACTTATGATTCACATGTGGTGGGGGGTAGATAGATATAGATTATAGGTCTAGTTATTTACAAAGGATTACAGTCAGTCTCATTTTCATTTGGGTATATAATATAATGTTACTAATACTTCATTATCACCTGCTCTTGCTTCAATGAAGAAAACTTAAAATTTTCTCTTACATATTCTTATTTTCATGGACACAACCATGTGTATTGTTTACTGCACATACTATAAGAATTTTAAGATAAGCTAACTGGAGTTCTCCAGCATTCAGTCCACATCTGATGTTTCAATAAAGTTTTTTTGATTGAAGCAAGAGCAGAGGTTAATGGAGTTTTAGAACTATTATATTATATACCCAATGATGATTTCAAAACCTATGGAGATTTTTCTCAGGTTTTGACTGCATTTCCCACTTATTTATATCTGGCACAAGGGAGAAAATAATCATTTCATGACAATTCATGTCACAGTTCTATTTTAAGCACCAGGATGCAATCTACAGTGATCATCCTTTTATTGTTGTTTTCAGGATGAGACCGAGGCTGCTTCCCATTAATCTGCCTATAAAATTTGCAACAATAAGTATGCTCTGAGTTAGCTTCCCAGCTTTGTTATTTACTAGCTGTGTGACCTTGAACATATTCTAAGCTGTTATATGCCCCGGGTTTCTATTTTAAAAAGAGGGGTTGCAATAATACATGATTTATAGGGATGAATCAAGGATCAAGTCATATGCAGCCTGTGAAAGAATTTTTAGCAGAATCTGAGTTGCCCCTACTCTGTCATGACTTCTCCTAGCAGATGCAGAAGAGAATTTTAAAGCTTAAAGATTCCATGAACTCATTTAAACCAACTCACTTCTCTCACAGACCAGGAAATGAAGGGCTAAAGGGAGGAGGTGACCTACCCAGATGCTTATATGCTGAGCAAGGACAGAAGCTTAACAAGAGCTGCTGATTCCCTGTTCTTGGTGGTTCCCATGAACCATTTATTAAGTCAAGGGGGTAACATCAAATATATTATTTCTGAATTTCATGGGATAAGTGAACAAGACTGGTAAAGTGAGGATGCCTTGGCAGCAATATGGCTTAAGAGAAAGATGGTTTTTGCATTTGTCAGTAAGTACTTTGACATCAGCTTTCCTCTGAATTTCCAGCAAGAAAACTATCTACATTCTTAGCATTGGAACATGGATTATGAGGTTCAGATAACATTACTCCATTCTTCAAACAATTATTGAACACCTTTTATAAACCAGATGCAATGTTAGTCTGAACATTTTACTAGTTTCCAAAAAAAAAAAAAAAAAAGATGTATTTTTTTCCCTTTTCTAGTTTCTGATTTCATTCTTAGCCGTATAGGTCTCTAAAAAGCCAACCCATTAATAGCTTCGACTCTCTCCTGATAAATTATTTAAAAACCTTCTTCTTTGGTCTGGAAACATACCATCTTACTTGTTACTATGGCTGAATGGTGTGTTTGGAAGGAAAACTAGTTTTCAGTTATCTTATCTAGTAAAAACTCCAAATGAGCTCTTGGCAGCAGAAGATAAGCTAAGGTGGGAAGAGGGAGAAATACTACTAAATAATAATTCTGTGTCTCATGCACACATACACATAATTCTGTTTCAGTTTGCATAAGACCCTGGATATTTTCTGTTCTGCTTCCCAGAAATCACTGAGGCACAGCATCCACGGATTGTGTTTCTGACTAATTGGAATGAGCCAGAGTAGAGACCATGACCCAGGGACCAAGTTGATGTCACTTTTAGTTAGAGGACAGAAAAGCACATTCCAGAGACATGCTATTATGCACTGCTGAGATTAAGGGAAAATCAGTTTCTAGAAATTCATGAAGAAGGATGATTTTTAATGAGCATTTTTGTTTATTTTCATTAGTGATAGCTTACTGACCCAATTAATGAGAAGTCAAAGCTTTAGTTGCAGAGATGATTAAGGAGAAAATAAAAGCATAACTATTTAGAATGTTATTCAAAATTACACAGAAAAAAATATTTCTTAATCACGGAATAAAAATATATTAATTGTAAATTATAAAAATATATTTATATTTAATATGTGCCAATCATTGGTATTATAGTCTACAGAAGTCAGGAAGTTTTGAAGGTGGAGTCAAAATGTATAGAAAAGGTCTACAAAGACTGAACCAGAATGAACTCTCTTTAGTATGAGTTATTCTCCATCCATGCAAAATTTATTATTACTACAAAACTCAAAGATTCAACAATATCTTCTCACTTGTCCACCTATGAATTCCTGCAAGTGGGTACTTATTTCAGTTAGATTCTTACTACTGATGCCTGGAGGAAGAATCAATATTCTAAGAAGCAATTGTCATAGTGCATTTGTCTCTGCTCTGTCAGTATCCAGCTCTGTGAATCTTCAAGCATTTTTCTAAGCTTCAGTCTCTTCATCTATAAATTAACCCCATTATCTTGGAAGCACATTGGTTTTTTGTGTATTTCAACTCTGAAATCCTATAACTGTAGAAATAGTTCAACAGAGACCTGTTCAATTATTAATCTTTCCCCATCTTTCCATATGTAACTTATAACTGAATTTATATATGTGTGTGTATACACATGCATGCACATGCATGCTCATGCACGCACGCACACACACACACACACACACACACACACACACACCTCCACAACTTCCTTTCCTCTCTCATCAGAAAACTTTCTACAATGAAAGGAAATTTTGTTGTGGAGGCAACAACCTACAGGTGCCTGAATTTTTAGTTTTTTTCTTTTTCAAATTTTTAATTAATACATAATAATTATATATGTATATATATATATATATATTTATGAAGTTCAGTATGATAAGTCAATACATTATACAGTATGTAATAATCAAATAAAACTGATTAGAATTGCTTTATATTTGGAATTTTTAAAATCCTCTCTTCTAGTTATTTTGAGACACATAATAATTGCTGGGAAGTGTAGCCTACTACACTATTGAACACTAGAACTTATTGCTCCTATTCACCTAAACTTCAATAACCATTAATGAACCCTCTCTCCGTTCCTTCCTCCCCAACCTTCCCAACCACTAGTGACTACTATTCTACTCTGAACTTACCGAGATCAACTTTTTTAACTTTCACAGATAAATGATAGCATGTGACATTTATCTTTCCCTGCTTGGCTTCTTTCATAATATCTTGCAATTCCATTCATGATGATACAAATGACAAGATTTTCTTTTTTTATTTTTCTTTTTTTTTTTTTTTTTAGTACCAGGGATTGAACTGAGGGTTGCTTAACCACTGGGATGCATCCTGGGCCTTTCCTATTTTTTTTTTTTTTTTAATTTTGAGACAGGATCTTGCTAATTTGCTTAGGACCTTGCTAAATTGCTGAGGCTGGCTTTGAACTTATGATCCTCCTGCCTGAACCTCTGGAATTATAGGTATGCACCACTGTGCCTGGTTCATTTCATTCTTCTTCTGACTAAATAATATTCCTCTTTGTATCAATATGCTACATTTTCTTTATCAATTCATCTATAAGTGGACATCTCACGTGATTTCATATTTTGATTGTTGCAAACAGAACTAAAATTAATATAGAAATTCAAGTCTCTCTTGACATACTGATTTCCTCTGGATTTATACTGAGTAGTAGTTTTGCCTCATGGTATAATAGCTCTATATCTAGTTGTTTTTGTTGTTTTTGAGAAATATCCATCCTTTTTTCCATAATAGCTGAACTAATTTACCTTCCTACCAACCACATATAAGACTTCCCCTTTCTCTACATCTTTGCCATTTTTTTTGCATGTTTTTGTTAATAGCGATTCTACCTGGGATGAAATAATACGTTATTAAGATTTTGATTTCCTTGAGGATTAATGGTGTCAAGTATGTTTTCATATGCCTGTTGGACATTTATATTTCTTTTTTTGTTGTTGTTGTTGTTTTTGAGAAATGTCTATTAAAATCATTTGGCGCATTTTAAATACTATTATTTGTTTTTTTGCTATTGAATTATTTGTGTTCCTTATATATTCTAGATATTAATCCCTTGTCAAATGAATAGTTTAAAAATATTTTCTCCTAGTTCCTTGGTTGTCAGTTCCATCTGTGTATCATTTCCTTTGCTGTGCAAAATCTTTCTAGTTTGAGATAACCCCTATTTCTATAATTTCTTTAGTTCCTTGTGCTTCTGAGTTTTTATTCAAAAAAATTGCACATACTAATATATGAGCAAAATAAGTCATATAAAGTTTTCCAACAAAGAAAAGTCTAGAACCAGATGGCATCACAATAAATTTTGCCAAATTTCTAAAAATAACTACAAATTATTCTTTTCAAAGTATTCCAAAATTTTAAAAGGGAGAAATCACTTCCAAACTAATTTTATGAGTCCAACATTACCAAGAAACCAAAACCATGCAAAGACATAACAAAAAAGAAAATGCATATCAATTTTTCCAATAAATCCAGATGGAAAAAACCTCAACAAAACACTAGCAGACCGATTCCAGAAACACATCAAAAATCATACACTATGATCATGATGAACGTATGCCAGATATACAAGAATGGTTCAATATAGACAAGTCAAAAATATAAAACACAATTAAGGAAAAAATATATATGATTATCTCAATAGCAACAAAAGGATCTGATAAAATGAAACACCCCTTTATAATAAAAATTCTTCACAAATTAGGCATAAAATAAACATATCAACACAATTAAAGCTGCATGTGATTAAAGCTGAAAGCAATTTATCAAAGATCTGAAATAACACATGTATGTCCCCTTTCACTACTCTTTTTCAACATGATACTGGAAGTCTTAGCAGATTAATTAGGCAAGAGAAAGAAATAAAGGACATTGAAATTGGGAAGAAGAAAGTCAAATTATGCCTGTTTGTAGATTATGTGATATTATGTAGAGAAAATCTTGGACTCTACGAAAAATTGGTTAGAACTTATAAATTAATTCAGCGAAGTTACAGGATATACAATCAACATACAAAAAATCAGTAGGATTTCTATATTCCAATAACAACTTGCTGTAAAAGAAATCAAGATATCAAAAACATAAAAAGTACCTAGAAACAGTTGATTTATTTGTTTGTTGTCTAAGGAAGGAAATGGGCTAAATAAATATAAGAATTAAAAAAGAGTTAGGAAGAATAGATTTATTTAGAAACCAGAGTTTAAAGCAGGAAGAGATGAAGTATCTGAGTGAAAGAGGAAAATGATCACCCAGAGCTGGATTTTGGGATATAGAGGAAACCTGTGACAGAAGATCATTAACAATCACTTTTACTCACAAATTTTTAGGACTTGAAAGTCCTTCTTGATCATCTTGAGGAGTTACATGGCAGACTTTAGGAGACTAGCTAGGAATTTTTTTCTATTATGTTGGACTTTGGATTCTCCTGGTACAACCTGAGATATTTTAATTATCTTTCCAATGTTTTTTCAGATACTATTTGCTTCTGTGTTCATGTAGAAAGGGACATGATATAGTTCAAGTTTATTAAGGTATATATAGATATGATGCCTATTTTTTTAGCTTCTTGTGCCCATATAAATATTTTTCAGTTCCCTATGTCCACTGTTGCTGCTCTAGCCACCCTGACACTAGAAACTTCGTAACATGACTATATCCTTTATCTAATGGCATCATACCAAACTCTTAGTGACAAATCTGCTCTTACATTTCTCCTGCTTCTCATTTTAGTTTCTTCTATATCTTTACCAAGGGGGTGACTGTGTTAATCTCATGCACACACTAAATAAAGATAGGAGGTGACAGCTACAAGCTAGGGTATACCATGAAGTTATTTTACAACAATTTAGGGTCTAGTAATTCTTCAGAAAAAGCTATAAAGTTATCTCATGGTGACAGCTACAAAAAACTTTCTCTAGCATTCCCATGTGTGGCAGGTCACCAGCCCTGGCTCAGGTCTTATTCTGTTCAGCCTTTCTATAAATAAAAGAATCCCAAATGTCATCAGAAAGTAAATTTTACAGAGATAGACGTGGGGTCATATATCCTACAGATTAGGAGCTCTATGTGTGTGTTTCTATAGGATTTGTAGAATTCCCAACACTTTTAAAATATATCATTTTTTTTTTTTTTGATCCTCCTTGCAACCCTGTGGAGCAGGCAAGGCAGAAGACATGGCCCAAGATAAGGAGTCAAGCCTTGAAAAATCAAGTTAGTTCCCCAAGACACACAGATGCTGTGATAGTGTCCATGGCAGCGCTCTCTAGATTTGACTTTGGATTTAGAGTCCACTCCTTCTTAACAGTCAGATGCTCTCTCTGGGTAAATCTGGCCAAGGTCAGAACTACTGCCTAGGATTTCACAGGAACTTGTAGTCAATAATCTCATAGTATCATTTAATCGCATCTCTAGGTTTGGCAATCATGTCAGTGTACTTTCAGCAAAGTTGAGTCCTAGAAATTTCAAAACCAAGGGAAAATCACAAGCTTATTTAAGAGCTACTTGGAATAGGCATTATTTAATTACAATATATTATAGAAGTTTGCTTATCTAGATTACATTTAATTAGTGAATAAGAATAAGTAGCTCAGGCTGGGATGTAATTCTTGTCTAAAGTGCTCAGGGCCCTGGGTTTGATTCTCAGCATACACACACACACACACACACACACACACACACACACATACACACACACAAAATTAACTCTAGTTTAGAAATGGGGAAAGTGAGTCATATTTCCTGAATCCTATATTATTGTTTTATTGCTTCCTTACTTTAATTATCTCCCTCATGTTCTTGTTATGTCACAAGTGGGATAAAGAACACACTGACTCAGGTGGAAAATATAGCACAGCCAATTAAGGTCAATTGCCTGATATTTGGTAATGTTTTTTTCTTTCACTCAAAATGTTGGCCTTGGAATTATTGCCTGGTTATAAAAATTGAGGCTGTGTTAATCTCTTGTTTTGGAAAGACACTAAATAAGATGTTTCTTTAATACCTTCTTTTAAAATTATTTATTTGGGATTAGAACCTCAATTTGGGAAAAATCAGTATTTGTATTCCTTTATCTTTTGTTTGGTCTTCTTGAAAACTAAGATTAGAGAGCAAATTCAGTATATATTTGGTTCAACATAAATTCATTGTCAAGAATTTCTTCATTCAATTATCACTGATTTCTTTTCCTTCTTCCTGTTCAATTTATCACTACTTTTTAAAAAATTCATTAGAAAACATATGCTCATTGAGTTTTATTCTACCCTTAACTCAGAAACCAGGAAGGCAGAACAGTCCTATAGAGTGGTATGTCATGGGCCAATAAACAATATGATTGACATACCTGTCTTTGAATCCTGTGCAAACATCAAGTAGTTCTAATATTACTAGTCATTGATTTCATAGTGTATCAATGTCCTTGCACAATATAAGTATGAGACTCTTCTTGAAGAATAATAGTGAAGATAAACAATTCAGCCTGCTCTGGAACTATAAGTTCATGGAGAGAAAATGATTGAAAAAGACATCAATTTTACAAATGTAAAGCTAGTAAATATCATGAAATTGCTTTTTAGAGAATAAACTTCTCAAGGTGGAGGAAATACATACTGCTTATTTTTCTTTCCTTTCTTAGAAAATGATGTCTATAGAATCACCAGAAGTAATTATATAAAGACCTCTCCTCCCAGGTATCTCTCTGAGTGTTTGAACTATTAAGTATTATAGGGCTATGGCCTCAATTATATTGTTCATGAATGGTAGTTATTATTCTCTTTTGAGTGGCTCATAGGTGCCGACTCTGTGCATGGCACTCTATCCAGAGATGCCCACATAAAATTACCCTGCTGAGCTAATCTGAGGTGAAAGGTAAGAGAGTGGCTTTGGTGGTAGTGAAAGGCTATGAGACAAGGCAGAAAGCACTGTAGGACAAATTATATTGTTATAGTGTGTGCATGTCCAAATATATAACAACAAATCCCACCATTATGTACAACTATAATGCACCAAAAAATATGGAAAAAAAAAGAGAAAGCACTGAAGGATCAGAATCAGGGGTTGTAATTACAACATCACTTCTTAATTTTATAATATTGAGAAAATCATGTACTCAGAACTCAATTTCTAGAACTGTAATGTGAGATAACAATATGTGCACCAATAATCAATTGTGATGATTCAGTGAGATAATATTTGAAAGCTTTTCACATATGATGCTCTCAATACGGCTGTATGAAATTTGCTGGAATATTAGTTACTGTGAAGAATTCTGACTAAGGGCTATCAAGGAATTTTCAAAATCACAAATGTGCATTTCCAAGAATCTACTCTGTGGAATATGACCATGCTTTTAGCTGTTAATAGGTTTTAAATAAAAATAAAGGATTTCGTACTCAAATAAGCTCAATGAGGCTCTATATAGTCATAAAAAGCACATTAGGATACAAAGCAATTAAAAGTCCTATGATTTAAAAAAAAAATTAAATCCAAGTATTTAGCCAAGTAATATAGCTATAGAGTACATTCTCATAGAATATATACTAAGTCCTTGCAGAATATGCCATCATAGAATTATGGAGTGGAAAGAGATATTAGAAATTATCTTGTTAAAACCCTGATTTATTTTATTTAATGAATAAGAATATTGGGGTACATAGAGGTTGAAGAATTTATCCAAGTTCACAGCACTGAAAAAATGGTAGAATTAAGATGAAAACGCGGATTGATGTTCTTTTCCTTGTACTGCCTGCTGCCAATACAGATTAACTCTCCAGTGGCTAAACATGAATCACTCATTAAGAGTCTTTGAAAAGGGTTGGAGTTGTGGCTCAGGGGTAGAGCATTCGCCTCACACCTGCAGAGTGCTGGGTTTGATCCTCAGTACCATATAAAAATAAAGGTATTGTATCCATCTACAACTAAAACAAAATATTAGGGAAAAAAAAAAAAAAACAGAGGCTGGGGTTGTGGTTCAGTAGTAGAGAGCACTTGCCTAGCATATGTGAGGCACTGGGTTTGATCCTCAGTACTAGACAGATAGATAGATAGATAGATAGATAGATAAGATAAATTAAATAACAGTGTTTTGTCCATCTACAACCAAAAATTATGTAAAAAGAGCATTTGAAACAGCAGCCCAGATCCTTTCTCCTGCACTTAAACTGTATACCCTTTCTCAACATTTGAGCTCACCACTCTCTTTATTCCTTATGCTAGTGAGCATGTGCAAATTCAATACCATGTCCATGCTGCACCAAGAAATAGCTAGTTCTAAATACCAGTTCACTCAACTAGATTCAACCTAATTCAACTTGTGCAAGTAATTGTGCAAGTATTTATTGAATCCTTATTGTATAGCAACATGGTAAGGTATCCAAAACTGAGAGAAACCTAGTCATTGAGGAGTATTAACTTAAATATTCAGAGGCTTTTGTACAGTTTAACAAGCCTGTTAAGGTTTAGAAATGTACATCTGTTGTATTTACATAGACAAATTAATCTTCATAGCAGTATCATAATATTTGCCTTACATTGAAATGCCCAAACACCACAATTTTTAGAATGAATATTTTCTCTTATAGTAATAATCATGTTTTGCCTCTTTGTTCTTATTTTTTGGTGTTCTTTTATCCTTTCAAAGAAATTTTTAAAATCTTGCCTATATACACATTAACCTGAAGATGTTCAGTGTCTATTTGCTTATTTGTTATGTGAAGTTCTACTGTATTGTTAAAATCATATTTGACTGAAAGTCAGATGTGACCTGCTTCTATAATCCCAGCCTCTTAGGAGCCAAAAGCATGAGGCTCACTTAAAGTCCAGAAATTAGAGGCCAGTCTAGATAAAATAGTAAGACACTGCTTCAAATATCTCTCTCTCTCTCTCTCTCTCTCTCTCTCTCTCTCTCTCACACACACACACACACACACACACACACACACCAAGAAGGGAGTGTGCTTGGGATCTAGCTCAAGAGTAAAGCATTTGCCTAGGATGTGGAAGGCCTATGGCCCATTCCTAGTGCTGAAAATATATCATTTGGCTGGGTAAAAGAGAAGAGGAAGACTTAGAGTACCATTCACAGGAAAAATGGATTAATTAAACCCAATGTAGGGTCTAGGGTTGTAGCTCAATGGTAGAGCACTTGCCTAGAATGTGTGAGGCACTAGGTTGATTTTCAGCACTACATATAAATAATAAAATAAAAAAGCCCATTAACAACTAAAAAAAATTATTTAAAAAACTAAAACTACAAAAAACAGGGTAGCCATGTCTTCTTCAAAACATACTCCAGAACTATCAGAATCTGAATGAGAACATTCAGCACCTTTATTGTTTGGATTGACAGTATAAACCCTGGATCTGAATAAATACCTCCACTGTTAACCAAAGGATTTGTTTTATTGACTTCTAGTCTCTTTTCCTTGCATGAGAAATAACCTCTGGAATACTATTCCTTTCTAAAATACAGTAAATTCTTCTACCTTACATACAACAAATGTATTTGCCTTTGCTAAGCAGTTGAGTTCCATCTCTTAATGTCATAGATAGCTGTCTTAAAATTACTCTCAAACCCCAAATAGCCATGTTCTAGAACAATGATGTATTGTTTGCTGAATTTTTTTTTCTAACATTCAGACTCCTAAGTACAGCATCATATATCTAGAGTAAAGCAAGCCATCAAGCATTCTGCTAAACTTATAAAAAATAATTTATGGATAAAAATCTCATCACTGCCTACTCCAGAAGCATTTAATGGTTTCTAATTTCATTTTTCTAAAACTTCAAGTCCACTATCCTCAGCCTATTCATAGATCCATCTGAAAGCATTTCTTTAAAATAATGATTGGAATTATTTTTAAAAAGCATATTTGTTATTTAACTTAAAATCAATATGTTACTACATACTGAAAATTGAAAGTGTATTTCTATTTTTAAAATATTTGCTGGGGCTATCTCACTAGAAGAGAGGGCTTGCCTGGCATGTACTAAGGCTCTGGGTTCAATCCCTGTACTATCCAAAAAATAAAAATTAAAACTAAAAGAAATTCTTAGGATCCTTGAAAATATCTTCTAATTGGATTATTCTGAGACATTTATCCTGATAGAAATAAAAGACGTTAACTTTTAAAAGCTGAAAGTCAACTGACAAAATCAGGTGACCAGATAGGATACAGAACTGTTACAACAAACAAAGTTGAATTAAGAGGAGATTACTCTCAAAATCAAGAATGAATCAAACCAGTAACTATGAAAAGTGTTGTGAGGATACTGTGCCTTCTGCAAATTAACAAGAAAGTTTATAGGTATCTAGATGTTGGGTCTGATGATGCCTCATTTAGCTCTTGAAATTTGACTCTACATTCATTTTCTCTGACTTCAAAAATCACAGCTAAATTATTTGGCATAATATTTTAAAAATGCTTTCTCATCTTCTTATGCACCAAATTTATAATTAACTTTCATTCTCTTTTGTATTTATAGCAACATTTACTCTATGGCTTGGTAGCTAGGAGGTACTTAACAGATTTTGTCTTATTCTTCATCTTAACTATTGAACTAAAAACTAAGCAGATATTTAACAAATTGTTGTTCTTGAATATTGCTGTTTCTATATTAAGAACCAGATATCCTACTTGGTGGCTAGGCTCCCCAAAACAATCTGTCTTTCTTTCTTACAGTTTTTCCTGAAATGTTATCATTTTTTTGTTTTTTGTTTTGTTTTCTGCACTGTTCTAAAGCATTTTAAAATTTCTAAGGTATCTACTATACATATGGATTGTGCCATTAAGTCTTGTCTATTTTAAATACTCAAAAATGCTTCATTTGATTAAAAAAAATATCATAGTCAACATATCTAGGGTGATTATAAATTTCCAAGCTTATGAGTTTTCAAGAGGTACCCTTATGAGATAAGTTTAATTAAGCTAGGCATTCTATTAATCATTTCTAATTACTCATGCAAATCACAGATGCTCTGGCCTGTGGTTTAATAGTCTGATTTGATCCCAAATACAGCTGAATTCTGTGGCCCAATGAGTATTTCAGTGAACAATGAACATTTCTTCACTGATCTTGTTACTCTTTCTAGATGTGGTAATTGTTAGAAAAATCACAGCTATATTAGTTATAAGTGGTGTTTTTGTTTTTGTTTCATTTTTTAATTTTCTTTTTCTTCTTATTGTTATTTCTTTCTTCTTCTGGCATTGGGGATAGAATTCAGATACTTATACATGCTCAGCAAGTGCTGAGCACCCACCTCCTTTTTTTTTTTTTCCCCCTCTCTCTCTCTTTGTTTTTGAGACAGGGTCCTATTAAGTTGCCCAGGCTGGTTTCCAACTTGTGATCCTTCAGCCTCAGCCTCCTCAGTACACTGTTAAAATGTTTTAATTGCTGAATCAACAGAAGCAAAGGTAAAAGAATGCAATAAACAGTTGTATTGCTACCAGCAGCAGTACTTCCCAACAATGCTTCCACCTGGTTGTGTACTGTCCAGGGTGATGACCAAAGATGGATCCTTTTATTCTTCCTAGACAATTTCTACTGGTTCACTTCAAAATGGATGTTAATGAAAGCATGTTATCCTGAATTCAGTATCAATTTTTCGCATACATAAAAAGCACATAGAAGACTTCTTCAATCTGATTCTATATTTCTTCTCTATTCTAGGGGTTCATAATTCAAGTATAATTTTAAATATGGAGCTTTTTCACCTATCCCTATTCCAAATTTTTAAGGAAAATCCATAATTGCAAAAATATGATAGATTTATTTCTAAATAAATTAATAATTTACAGTCTGTAAGTTTTGAAAAGTAGTAATAATTTTAAGTGTAAGAATTACTATTATGCAATCAAACTATAATGCTTGGTGAATCTATGAATTCAAAGATTACCTTGTAATCATTTTACATGTCCATGGGGATTATATTCTATAGTTTTAAGTCCCTGCCACTTTTCTGTGCCCTAGTAAATTTGCCTCGAATTTGATCTTATTACTTAGATGGAAATATTGAAACCTTCAGTATAGCAAGAAAAAGCAAAAGAAATATCTATATCCGTCCTCCACCCTTCCGCCCCTTCACAGAAATTTCTCCCAAATTATGTTGCCAATCTAGGCAAGCTAGAGGTGACTGTCACAAACTCAGCTTCCCTTATCCCATCACTTCTCTTCTTGGAGTGTTTCTACCTTAAATTTTGAGTCTTTCTGTCCCCTTGGACATTCCAACCATCAAAATCTGCTGTCACAAAATGTCTTGCTAAATTAATTTGTACTAAGGTATAAAGGACAGATAAAGTTGGATTTGCATTTGAATAGAGATCACTGTTTCACTAAAGGGATTAGGCTCTGACCTGAAATTTTAGGCATCAGCAAATAGATGATTGGAGAACCACTGAAAGGAATTGAGCCTTCTTAGTACCCATGAAATCATACAAAATGTGCATTCACTTATTCACCCACCAAAGAGATGTTTAATCTACTATTACATTCTGGATCCAAGCTGCTGGAATTTAAAGTTAGACTCAGATACTTTCTAACCTATGTGATATAATGCTGAACATTTTTTTTTTTAAGTTTCCCTATGCCTCAGTTATTACATCTGGGGGGATGAAGTAAAGGGGATAAAGATAATATTGTCTATTTTGTAGAGATATAGATAGTAAAATCCCTTGATTCAATGCATGTGGAGCAATTAGAAGATGCCATACATATGCTTAATACCCTGTATGTTTTTAACAAATAAAACAAATGTTAACTAATAGAGTGGCCTTGAATTTTTGAGGTCATTCTATCACAAGCAAGGCCTAAGTCTCTGAAGATGTTTCAGTTATCTCCAGGGACTAGACTACATAATTGGAACACTGATTAGATTAAGCCAAGAAGTTAGAATTATATATAATTAGAATTATATATATATTATATATATAGTATATATAATATATATATATTATATATATATATATATATATATATATATATATATATATATATATATATATATATATACACATACATACACACACACACACACACACACACATGAAGGGGAAGGACAATGGGGGGATATTTCTTAAATTAAAACATTTCGTGGGCTGGGGTTCTGGCTCAGTGGTAGAGCCCTCACTTAGCATGTGTGAGGTCCTGGGTGGGATCCTCAGCACCACATATAAATAAATAAAATTAAGGTATTGTGTTCACCTACAACTAATTTTTTTTTAATTCCTTAAAAACACATTTTTTTAAAACAATGGTTCTTCATGATAATGGTAGTGTAGAATAATTAAGTGGATTTCTAAATTCATGACTGCTTCTTGCCTTTTCATATTCTCATATCTCTCCTTTATTTCCCTTTTAAAATTTATTCCACAAATATTATTTGGACAACAAGAGGAGGTGAAAGACAGCTGGGAATCAATGATAAATAACTTAGTTGTGGATACTTGGGTTTGGGTTGCCTTTTGAGCAGTCACATGACTATATCCAGCTGGCTGAATTCTAGGGTCTGAACTCAAGTGGAGATTAGTAGTCAAGAGAGAAAAAGAGATCCCTTGCATGTAGTGTAGTGGGATTTAAAGATAGGCTGCTCCATAGAAAGCATACATCTTAAAGGAAAGGTCAACCAGACACAGTGGCACACACCTGTATTCCCAGCAGCTCAGGAAGCTGAAGCAGGAGGATCATGAGTCCAAAGCTAACCTCAGCAAAAGCAAGGTGCTAAGCAACTCAGTGAGACCCTGTCTCTAAATAAAGCACAGACTAGGGTTGGGGATGTGGCTTAGTAGTCAAGTGCCCCTGAGTTCAATTCCCCATACCCAAATTAATAAATCAATAAAGGAAAGGTCTAAAGTCTAGAAAAATGCTCTCTACCAGCTTTAAAGCAGAGAATAGAAGAGGACCATTCAGCTAGGATAAAACTAGGATGAGAACACAACGTGTTTTGTTTCATGGGTAAGAAAGGAGAACTGCATTTCTAAAGGAAGTTTAAGTGTTAAAAACTGCTTCTGGTAAAATAGGATATTTGTCCAGTGAGTGTGCAGTGAGATCTTAATGATATTTGTCAAGGTAGTGTCAGAGAAGTGGTGGGAAAAAAAAGCCAGATGTCTGTAAGCTAAAGAGAGAATTAAGAGTGAGGAGTAGAGAACATGGTTTGTATTGAGAAAGAAAAAAAAAAAAAAGCAAAGGGTTTGACAACCTTAATAATATAGTTTATATGACTGAATGACTGTATCCTTATGTGTTATTTTCTCAAAGCCTACCTCTTCTCTTCTGAGACTAAAACATCAGTGGTCCATCTCCTGCTCTTCAAAATTCTAGTTCCACAATCAGCACCCCTAGAGTCATAGTAATAAGTAGTGTAAAACAATGACCCTGTAGATAGGTCTAAACTTACCCTTGACTAGGGATGTCTAGACACAGCCAGCCAGCAGAGAGTCAAGTTTCAATTTTAGGAGTGAGATCAGAGTAGGGGATATATATATATATATATATATATATATATATATATATATATATATATATACACACACACACAGATCTCATCAAAAAAGTAGTGATAGTTTAAGTAATAAGAAGAAATAGGTAACTGAGAGATTACCCTGAAGAGGGAAAATAACACAGATCTTTGTTGAAGTTTCCGTTGGAGATAAGAAGTACAAAGACAGTCTGTCAGAGAAAGTGGAGAAACAATCAGAGAAGCCAAAGAACTAGATCAAGTCAGGTAAGAGAGGAATGGATAAAGAAATTCATTTGTTTGCAAGTCTGTTTTATTTCTCTCTCTCTCTCTCTCTCTCTCTGTATGTATGTATGCATACATACATATATATAAACATACAAATATATATAAAATTTATACACACATATGTACATGGATGTATGTACATATGTGTATATGTATGTATATATCAGTATTATTGAGATGTAGTTCATATGCCATAGAATTTACCTATTTAAACTGCAAAATTCAGATGTTTTCAGTATATTTCAGAGTTGTGCAACAATCACCTATCCACTTATGTACTGAGGTGATTGCTCTCAATTTGAGGTAAAGCCATTGCAGAGGAATAACTGGGGATAGGGTGATTATCCAGGAATTTCAAAAATAGGGAGTGATGAGGGAGGAATACATGTTGTTGTTAAGAGTCATTTCTTGCCAGGTGCCATGGTGCATGCCTGTAATCCTTGCTACTTTGGAAGCTGAGTCAGGAAGATTTCAAGTTTGAGGCCAGCCTCAGCAATTTAGTGAAACTCTGTCTCAAAATAAAAAGTGAAAAATGGATGGGGATGTGGCTCCTGGGTTAACTATGCCAGGTTTGATCCCTATTTCTAAACAACACAAAACAAAAAAGAATCAATTCTTTTTTTGAGATTCCAAAAAAGAGTAACACAGAGATGGTAGTCAAGGAATAATTAAGTCATAATCAGATTTGCTTTTAGCTTTATTTGTTATTTTGGATAACAATAGGCTACAACTGTACTAGATATCTCAGCACATTGAACATTAATAAACAAACAAATGAGTTTCCAAACTGAGTTCCCTTTAAACTCTCTGCAGCCTGATGTTTAATCTGTAAAGCGATGCCTAAATTATTGCTAATCAAATGCCTCACACTCTCAAAGGCACAGAATATATTAGATACTCTTTATATGCTAGATCATATCATTTAAGGCTCAAAAATTCTCATTTACCTTTGAAGCAAACTCTCTAAGGTTAATTGCCAAGGTCACAAAATTAGTGAGCCCTGGCTCATTCTGACTCAAGCCCACTGCCCCTCTTCTTCCATGTGGAATTTCTCTTTCATGCAGTTGCTTTGAGGTTAGTCACTAATGACCTTGAAAGATACAGCTCTTGGAATCCAATCTCACTCCCCTTACTCTTTTCCAAACTCTCAGAAATTCTCTCTTTCTTTGTGTCTATCTTTCTAAATGTTTGCTTTTCAACTCATTGTTGTTCACATTCTGATTCCATCTCTCTTACATCTATATTTCTGTTTCTCTTCTCTCCTGAGTGCTCAAGTTCTTCTCTAAGATAGAAATATTATGACCTTGTGTTTGGCCCCGCATCTCTTCGATTGTGCTAGAATTTTTGTAGTAGTATATCTGAGAGACACCTGCACAATTTCATCTAAACATTTTTAAGCAAACCAAACACAGGTTGGGGGCAGGAGAGAAACTTGAATTAAACAAAAGTCTCAGCAAACAGTTTTTGAGAATTAATTTGAATTATTTAGAATGGCTTCCTGGGGAAGTGGCATTTTGTCAACATGTTTAAAAATATATATTCAAGGATGTTGTAGTATATTGGGATTAATATATTCTCCATATCATGCAATTTTGCAGAATTTAGTTGAACATTTTCATAGATAATGTTGCTATCCCTTCTTTCTTTCATTGGAGAAGCCGAGGGAAATAATGTTTAAAAATATTCATTGTTATAGTTAATCATACACCAGACACATCTTGGTGTTTGGATAGGATTGTGACATTGCACATTACAAAACCAGTCACTTTATAAATTATCTTCATTTGCATTTTACACTTCTGTGAATTTGATTATTAGTGTTGAGAGTTTATGCCTTTAAAAGCAACAGTTCCTTGGGTCTATACACAAAGAAGTGAGATTTTTGTAAATAAATTCTTTTATATTCAAAAAAAGTATTTTACTGCCTCTGAGCTGTAAAATATGGGCTCTCATTAGCCACACTGAGAGTTCCCTGTTACCACTCCAGCTGTTGACTATTTAGTACAGGAGCTGGTGCTAGTGGTATGCAGAGAAAAATGCTCATTTAGCTAGAGCTTTCCAGGTGAAGCTTTCTTTGAGGTTGATTTGAGCATTTGCCTATAATGAGAAAAGCTATGCATTATTCAAATCATGAAAAAAACCTACAAGAATCCTCCTAAATTGTTCAGTGTTTTGTCAAATAAAATAAGTGCTAGTATTTAGAGGAAAATTCCATTACACTAATTAACTTAAAAAAGCCATTAGCTAACACGTTTTTTTTCCTTTAAATGATAGATACTAGGAAATCTCATATCTCAGTGTTTACAGATATATTTTTGTACATTTGTGAATATTTCACTCATGACCAAACTAAGCTGTGGCTTTCAATTATAGTTATTATGTAATCTAGTTTTAAGAATCTCAAATGCATCTTAAATTATCTTTAAAACAGTTGTCTATATTCAACTGACCTTTGGGAACATATTTTTTGAATGGTATTATTTTCTTAATGTGCAGTGGTCTATTATAGTGACAAAAGCCCCAGCTCTACTAAAAGGTGAATCTGGATAGGAACTCTAGATGGAACACTTAAGGGATAAATGACCTTAGTGAAGGGCCTAACCTCTCCCAGTTAACTTCCTCACTTAATATCCAGGCACAGAGATCCCAGTGACTCAATTGATTGAGTCATGTGAATCACCTAGGTCATTAAATCATAACTTTACTTGGAAATGGCACATCTAAGTCAAATGTATGAAAAGATAAAAGATGACTCTTTTTTTCTTCTTTGTATTTTCTAGTATTTAATACATGTTAATTTTTAGTCAGTGAAAATAGAGAAAAGTACATTTACAAAGAAACAATAGGCACTAAAGAATTCTTTCAAAAGACCAATGAAAATAGTTCAAGATCATATGCAGGGAAGGGATGATGAAGCTTGGGTCTATCCATTGCCATCCTCCTCACCTTCCAAACTGATGCCTCTGGAAATAGATTCTGCCATCATCTGGCACATTCCTTGGTTTTCCACTTGCATAGCCAAGAAGTGAAAGAACCATGTTGTGAGATTTTCAATTTGATTGTCTCACATGAGGGTACCAGTGTTTTCAGACTGAAAACAACATGTTACTACACTTTGGCAATAATGCATTAAATACAGATGGGTTTGTTTTTAGCCAAATATGTATCATACAGCCAACAGCTGTTTAGATATTGCCAACGGTCTGTTTAGTATACAGAGAATCTGTGAGTGTCTGTTTTGCTCAAGAAAAGATAGTGGATCTTTGTTAAAATCTCTACACAGGTGTCCAGCTAGCTATAAAACTGAAGGCAGAAGACACCAGCACACTGACAAAGGTGTGAAGTGGGGATTTTTTGAAAAAAAAAATAAATAAATAAATAAATTTTAAAATTTCAATGCCTAATTTAATATGAATACAACTACAATATTCTGACATACATCCAAGTTATCATTCAAGTTCTCTCAATGGATAATCTCTTCTAACTTCAGCAATAACATAATCAATAATGATCCTTGGTAGTTTTTCCTGTTTTCTTTAAAGCCACAAAGCACTGAAGAGTGTGCAGAATTTTAGAAGCCAGAACTTCCTTTCTACTTCCCCACAAATTGTGAGCATCCATGAACATCAAGGGTAGTGTTTCTCATTGCTAGGGTTTTAAAAAAAAATTACTCTTGAAGATATCTAGATACCTAATGAGAAGAGCAGATAATCTGAAAAGTAAAATAAAACCAGCTTTAGACTATCAAATTAGTGACTTATTTAATAAAGGACTGTGACAATAAAAATCAACAAAACAGAATTTAATGCAATTTATGTGTGGAAGGGCTTCCATGCCACTGCCATTTGTAAACATTGTTATAGCTCTTGAAGCAGGAAACACACACACACACACACACACACACACACACACCTGTTTACACTCTGTATTTTAGGGATACTGCCACCAAGTGGTGGTAAGTAAACACAATCCCATTAAAGCACCAGTCACTTTTTCTTTTACTCCCATAACCATGTATTTCTACATCTTTACAAATATATCTTTTTCATTGTAATGGATAGCCTCACACATTTTAATCAATCATCAAAGGTGAAACATTTGAAATCAGTTGAAACTCAGAAGGGAGAATTAACTTTTACAATGCATGCAGTAATGATCCACATTTTGTGGGACCTAAAGTTTAGGAAATTAGGGTTGTGGGGGTGGTTCTTAAGAATACAACTGAAACTACACAATTCTTTATGAACAGAAATAAGTTGCTGTCATGCCCATTCACAAAAATTGGGTCCTAATTAGAATAAGATACATCCTATGCTTGTATATTTTTATCAAAATGGATTCTACTGTCATGTATAACTAAAAATAACCAATAAAATAAAATTTAAAAAAATAAATAAATGTTTGAATTAGAAATCATATAACCACAAAGAACTCAAGGCTTATAGATACTTTTGTCATTTCTGGAAGCTCTTTAGGCATTCCCCTCAAAATGCTCATTTTTGGAAATACCTCCACTTTGCAACTTGGGCTCCCTTCCCCTTCTTACATATTTGACAATGTGAAAATAAACGTAAAATTACAATGAAAGGGACATTGAAAAATCCTTTCAGAATTGAATGGGGAGGCCATTAGGAAATAGGGCATGTCTAGGACCCAAGAGGCTGCCTAGAATGTAAACTTTGGTCATATTCACCTTTGACCTTGCATTTGGAATGACTGGACAATTCTGTTGAGCTCAGATACTCAAGATGCATATTCAGAGATTATCAGATTTTCTTTTATGAACCCATTTTGCTTTATCTCCTATCCCCACATAGCTCCTGTTCCTTCCCAATATTGATTAATTCATGCATATAAACTTCCACTTTTCCTGCCTTCCCTGGAACACTTATTCAGGGCTGTCTGAACCCATGCTTCCAAAATTATAATTCCTAAGATCCTAAGTAATATTCTTTGATTTTGCAGTTTCTAAGTTTGAATTGATCCAGGAAACTATTATATGACTTCTACCAATGAAGGGGTGTGTACAAGGAAAGAGCTTGAAAAGTGATGTTTTATTAGTTTTATGATAAATCCATCAAAATATAAGTTTCTGGCTTTCCCTAGCATTAATTTGCAACTGTGAGGCTGTTTTATAAAATGAGGATAGGCAACTGTGTACAATCCTCAATTCCAAAATACTTTCATTATGTTCTGTCTAACTCACAACAATGCTATAAATATTTATAATAACCTTGTATTTTACCTGGTTCAACATCTTTGATCATTTATCCTTTATTCCTCAGCTGGAGACACTTCAGTACCTCTGACAGGGCAATCCCCTTAGTCCCCTTCCCTTTTGCTCTCTAGCCAGAAAAGATTGCTTCTCCTTGCAAAGTGGTAGCTTATCAACTAAACTGCCTGATTTCCACCTGCAGGACTAAGGACAACTTTCTGAAATGACTTCAGTTGGTAGGGGAAAGTGACATAGGAGGAGGGAGCAAGAGGGAAAGGGGCAGCTAAGAACTTTCTGGAGAAACATAAGTTCACATCTGTTTGATTAGTGGTATTTTTCTTACGACATTGAAAATCTTAAATGAGACAAAGTATTTCATTGATTAAACAAAAAAAAATTCTTATGCAATCTTAGCAAATATTCTAAACTCTGATCTAGGTTATGGTTTTACACATACTAGAATAGATGCTAAAATTTTCCCGTGAAAGGAAAGCTAGAAATAAACTAGTTATTAAAAGAGTTGGGGGCAGGAAAGGAGGTAGGAAAGACAGTGGAATGAGTTAGACATCATTACCCTAAGTACATGTATAAAGACACGAATGTCATGAAAACAGTTTGTGTACAACCAGTGACTTGAAAAACTGTGCTCTATATATGTAATATAAAATGAATTGCATTCTGTCATCATATATAAGAATAAATCAATAATTTTATTAAAAATAAAATAAAAGAGTTCTTTTGAAATGTACTAATTTTATTAGACCTTTCCTCCCTCCCATCTTCCTTTCTTGGTCTTCTACCTGCCTCAGCCCACCCCTGTTTTAAGTATTGTCTTAAGATATACATAGGATCCTAAGATATGTATAAACCCATCAGAGGATTGGGACTAGTTTATCCTAAACTAGTTTTATCCTAAAAGATGCTGAAAAACAAGCCAGAGAAAGCGTTCCTCTTCTTAGCTTCCACCCACAGAGATTCCTATAAGGCAGCAGGAGGACAAAAGCAACCAGACAAAAGCCCAGCCAATTGTTTTCTATTTACAACTGATATTGAATACTTGAATTTGGTAAAAAGCATGAATTAATGAAGAAAGCTAATAAGTTTCCAAATCATTTTGTCACGTAAAGGCAAGGTTAGCAAAGGCAATTTGCATGTAAATCAACATTTACCTGACACGTGCACTTTTCACGGCTTAAATAAACTGTGACATGAAAAAGATGAAAGACATAGGACACGTATAAAAATCTTTAAAAGGTAATTGGCAGACGCTCGCAATAAATATTTATTAAGCAAAGAAATGTCCTTTTCTGTTTTCCTGCCACTGTGAGTCCTGCTTCATCTCTGTCGCCTTCCAGCTTTCTCATTAGCTATGACTTCTCTTTCATGATAAGGTTCAGACCACATTCTGATGGTGGAGGAGGGAGTTTGAAGGAGGCTTGGGAAGAAGGATGTTGTTTTTTCTTACAAGCTGCCTTTTTGAAGCCTTTTGAAAAAGTCTTAGACAAAGCTGATGCCTGAAAAGTTTGAAAGGAGGGAAGAGCATAAATTAGAAGATGAGCTAATGTCAGATTGACTTTGCTGCTCCTCACTCCTGCCTTTTAAATTATGTGGTCTTTTTGCTGTTGCTCCTTGAACTTTAACAGTCCATCTTTGAACACTGGGCAAGACCATGACATCATGAGGGAAATCAGTCATTTGTCTAATGGCTTTAAGGCCCAACCATGTCTCCAAAACATTTGAGGTACAAGAGAAAGCAAAACTTGTGGTCACCCCTTTGCCCTTTGGGTGGTTGGGAAGGCTTCTGTTTGACTGACCTCATGAATATTGTCTGACCATAACCCTTCAGTGGCCCACTGTAAAGCAAGCTCCATCAGAATCCAATATGCTCTTGCAAAGTAGCCTTGAAAAAAAATCACCATTTTGTCTCTAGCCATTGCATTATTATCTTCTTACTTGTCCTCTCCTGTTCCTTAAAGTCTTTTATCATGGCCTTCCTTGTCATGGCTAGCCTATGTCATTGTTTAAAAAATGCTCTTTTAATATTTTATTTTAGATAGATTTTTTTTTCTAAAATGTCTACTTACCTCATTCATGAAGTACCTTCCAACCACTAAAATGGGAAAGAAGTTTCTATGGACCAACACCTTATCTTACCACATTCAAATACCCTATCCCTCTCCATTCCCAATGCATATAAAATGCAATTTGAATTAAATGCAGTTTCCACATGTAATGAATAAACCTCTTTACCCTCAGTATTTAAGAACTTATCTATGCCACAAAGAACAAAAATTTTAAAAATGCTCTGTTTTGTAATTTTATTTATTTTACGCTTATCATTTTCTAAACATCTGTAGAGAATATTTTAAGTGAATTGAAATATATAATAAATGAGACTATTTAGACATCTCTACAGATCTTGGAAGTGCACTGAAATAGAGAAACAATACTGTAAATCCCTGGTTTAATATGAAGTAGAAGAATGTGGCTTTAAGCTGACAGGGTACACCTTCCACCTCTCCCTTTATTTTGAAATGCCAATTATGTAAATAATATCAACTGTGCTGATGTGATCCAACACAATGTCCTCAGCATTTCAAAACAATGACTTCAGTGCTGTCTGAAATTGATCAGCTGCCATTTAAGTAATTAAATTCTATTGTTCATGTCAGAGTAGCCCCTAGGAAGGCCTATATAAATCTCAAAGGGGCTGTGTTGATGCTTTCCTTTGGAAAAGTACCATCTAGTGTGTCTCATTGCACTTTAATGAGGTATTTACAAGGGACCCTTTCCCCTTTCCCAGGCTTAAAGTACACACTTAAAAGAGAGAGAGTCCATCTCAATTGCTATCTGCATGTTTACATTTAATATTTCTATAAGGATTAAAACAAACATTCCTGATTAAATGTTAACTTATTTTAGGCATTTACTGTGGGCATATCACACATCCCATTATGGTTTGTATGTGAACAGTACTTAATGTGGAAATTACTTTTTAAAAAATTGACAAGGAGATGGAATAACTCATTTCAACATTTCTGCAGGTCTCACCTTTTGGAAAGCTTATTACCGAATCAGGGAATGTGAAATTATATGTTCAAAACTCTAATCTGACAAAAATACAATGCCACACTTTAGAATACTAAAAGATTTCACTTACTTTATAAAATATTGCATAATTTATAAAATGTAAATTAAAGTTCTATTGAAAGTGGCATTGTAAAAGGATGCTATCAAGTAATTCTTAATAGATTTTCTACTGTTCCACTATAGCACTGGACACTTGATTCAGTGTCACCAGAAACTGAATCTTTCCATTTTCAGCAAACTTTAATTTGTTTCTTTTGTATTTCTTTTCAAGCCAAGGCTTGTACGAACTTAGGTTTTTATTTAGTTTAGCTGTGGTTTCCTTAACTCAGGTGATGTGAAAGAGGGCAAGTTAACAAACCTTATTCCAAAACCCAGTCATATTTACAAAGTCTTTTGATTATGCATCCCATTACAGTTTCTCCACACCCTTCTGTCCCCTACCACTACTTATTTCAAGTCAGCATCATCTACCTCCTGTGTTACTGTAATTGCATCCTAACTGGATTCCCTGAACCTAGACTTTTCCTCTCTTCATCTATTGTTCACACTTTAGACTGAGTAATCTAAAAGCTAAATTGATCACCTTGCTGTTCCTTTCTTAAGGACCTCAGAAGTAGCTCCTTTTCACCCTAGGATCTTAACTCCTAATATTACTGTAATAGATCATAAAAAGTACCCATTCATTTCCTCTTTTATGTACATTCTTTTATCTTGCAACTACTGCTGTTCCCATTGAGAGGTAGGGTCTATTTCTCCAACTATTCCACCTGAGCAAAACCTGTGAGAAGTTTTGACCAAGAGAAAGAAATGATACTGTAGGGGTTCTAAGTCTAGGCCCCAGAAGGTCTTGCAATTTTTAACTCCATGATCTTGCCATGTGAAGAAAACTAGTTGGCCAATTGAAGGATGGAAGCCATGCAGAACAAAGACAAGTTTTCTCATCTGAAGCATCATGGACAAAACAACCAATGGCCAGAACCAATTACAGAATAGTTTATACAGTATAATCTTACTATAATTTTGAAGATACGGAAACCAAGGGAGGTTACAAAGAACAAGCCCAACATCATATGGAGTGTTGGAGCCAGGATTCTAAATCTTCTGTGCTTTAATCATGCTTTTCTGTACATGGTATGTATATTTCATCTTTTAGTTCTCTTCCAGTTTATTTAATCACTCCTTACCAAAATTTTTGATGTTCATCAATCATATGACATCTTCCTCAGAAAATCTACTCTTGTCTTTGATAAAAACATAAAAAATATTCCTCTTGTAAAAAGTTTTTCAATTAAACTCTGTTATGAGAGAATCTTGGGATTAACATATAACAGACATTTATTTCAATAGCATTTCAAGTTAATAATACTGACTACACCATAAGCTCACTTGTGTGGGTGATACTATAGGCTGAATATATCGTCTCTCCAAATTTGTGTTGAATCCTAATCCTTGGTGCACTAAGAAATGGGACCTCTAGGTGTTTATTAAGTTATGGGAGCAGAGCTTTGGTGAATAGGATTAATGTCTTTTAAGAGAAACCATAGGTATTACAAATGCAAATAACAATAAATGCTGGTGAAGTTGTGAGAAAAAAGGAACACTTTTACATTACTGGTAAGATGGTAAATTAGAACAATCACAATGGAAATCAGTATAGAGATGCCTCAAAAGTCTAGGAAGTAAACTATTATATGAACCAGCTATACCACTCCTCAGTATTTATTCTATAAGAACTGAAGTCAGCATACTATGGCCATACCTGTATACCCATGTTTATAGCAGCACAATTCATAAGAGCCATAACTATGGAATCAACATGGGATCAGTTAATAGATAAGTGAATAAAGAAAATATGATACATACATGCACAGTGGAGTTTTATTTAGCCATAAAGAACAATGAAATTGTGCCATTTTCTGGTAAATAGATGAAATTGAAGAACATTATATTAAGTAAATATAACAAACTTTTATTAAGAAATAAAACAAACTCAGAAAGTCAAGGACCATCTGTCTTTCCTCATATGTGGGAGCAAGAAAAAAAGAGGAAAAACCAAGGTGTGTGTTGGTGTGTTGTGGTGGAGAGAGTGTCTCATGAAAATAGAAGGGAGACCAGTAGGATAGAGGAAGAGAACCAGGGGGAAGGAGAAGGAAAGGGGAGGTAGTGAGGAATGAAATTGACCAAATTATAGTTATATTTTGTGCGTGTATGAATATTAACAATAAATCCCACTCTTATGTATAAGTATAATGCACCAATAAAAAGGAAAAGATAATAACATTTTTAAATAAAATAAATGATCAAGATTACATGCAAATTAAACATACCTATAATACCAGCGACTCTAGAGTATAGGCAGGAAGATGGCAAGTTTGAGGCCAGGCTCAGCAATTTTGCAAGGCCCTAAGCAACATGGCAAGACCCTGTCTCAAAAAAATAGAAAAATCTGCAATATAATTCAGTGGTTAAGTGCTCATTGGACCAATTCCTGATTCCAAAAGAAAAAAAAAATTATCAAGCCGGTGATATGGTTCAGTGGTAGAGCAAGGCTTTAGGTTCAATCCTCATTACAGTTACCAATAGTACTGTCCTTGTCTTGGATGGCAATCAATCAATAATGAGGACATGGTTTTAAGAAAATGGAACAGAGACTCCTTTCCTAAAAGCTGTGATTCTTCCATTAGAGGTAATGGTTTAGAAAGAGGTGATTCAAAGGCTACATTCCTGTGTTCTCTGTCTGAATTTTTAATTCACTTGTTAATTTTGGAGATAGTCATTTCTGAGATCTTCTGGTGCCATCCCTCAGTCTGAATTATTTGGTTCCTCTGGTGGGTATGTGCTCTAGGACAGATGCTGTCCAGGATGGAGAAGAAAGGAAATCCTGTTTTCCCCAATTAGGGAGGGGGAGAGAGAAAGAGAAAGAAATATGTCTGTCTTAAAAATAAGTCACAATGGCAGAGCAGCAAGGGCTATATTCAAGGCATAAAGTGTACCATTGTTACAGTACTGCAAAAAAAAAAAAAAAAAAAATCAAGTATCAAGCCTGTGTGGTGGCCCAGTAACCAGGCAAATTCAAGGTCAGCCTCAGCAATTTTTAGCAATACCTGAAGCAATTTAGTAAGACCCTCTCTCAAAATAAAAAAAAAAATTAAAAATTAAAAAGGAGGCTGGGGACATGTAGCTCAATGGTTAAAAGCCCCTGGGTTCAATACCTGGTACAAAAAAGAAAAGAAATACAATCTAGACTTGTGTCGTAGTACATGCCTGTAATCCCAGCTACTCTGGAAGCTGAGACAGGAGAATCGGAAGTTGGGGCAAACCTCAGCAACTAAGGGAGACCCTGGAGACCCTTTCAAAATAAAAAGTAAAAAGGGCTTGGGATAGAGCTCAGTGATAGAGCACCATCAGGTTCCATCTCCAGGACCACCACAAAAAAACTCAGTCTAAGGTATTTTATTATAGTAGTCTGAATGGAGTAATGGGATTGAAGGAATTATTTTATGTAAAACACTAAGAATTTTGCCAGATACATAGTAAATATATACACCACATAAATGTTGGCAATTATTTACAAGTGCTGAAAAATAATATAGCAGCAAATTGTACGGATAGTTGGACAATTCTGTTAAGTAAAGCATGATAACAGCATTGAGCTTTCAGTAAATTTATGTAAATAAAAAGTGTCAGGAGAAAGAGAAAGGTTATTGTAGTTCCACACAGGATTTGCATGTGTATCCAGAAGGCTGAAAGCAAGGTCTGGAGGAACAGTATAGATGGAGTGTATCTAATCAAGATAAGAATGGAATGGCCAAACTGAGCTTACCTTCTATAGAGTTTTCACCTGGGAAAACCCACATTGTACTATAAAGAAAATCATCTCATTTTCTTAGGCCTTTGTCTTTCATTAATTGGATAAATTTACAGATTAATTGATTAAAATCTCTTTTGAAAATCAAACTCAATGTAAAAATCAAGTTCATTAAATAAGAACTGATGAAAGAAAAAGAAAAAAGAAACGAAAGAAAGAAGGAAAGAGGCAGCTAAATTTTCTAAGGTATGGACATTTCCTTAAATCTGTAAATAGAATTTCTTGGTGGATTTTTATCTATACCAACACCAAGACGAAGCAGGCACCCTCTCTTTGCCACTGGAGATAAACCCTCTGAATATTTCACTATGAATTCTCTGTGCTGGAAGGTTTGTGTGATATGTGCCTGAGTATGTGAGTATATGATTAATTCACCCACTGAATATTAGATTACACTGAGCAATAGTACTTTGCAATAAGCCTAAATTCTTTAAGTTTAAAGAAAATATCTTCCTGTCCTATGATCTGTAATAATTTACAGACTCTAGGGCAATTGCCCCTGGGATTCACTTTCCAGGACCCCCCCAAAAAATTAATAATAATAATGCCAAGACATAATCCACTAATTGTTTTTCTACTTGAAAGCCAGTACATCATCTCCCTATCTTATCAATTTTGTATACTGCCTAAAGTTTGCAAATAAATAGCTTTATTTTCAACTGAGATTGTCCTTAGCAAACAGGCTTTTTAGAAAACATATTTGTCATGCAAACAAACAAAAGAGTCTGGTTTGAAAATGAAGAGATAATAGAATTTAATTGTACATAACTGAATGATATTGTTAGCATAGAAAATTTGTATGGCACTTGTAAACACAAATGATTTATTAAATTTGAAACATATTTAGAAGGTTCGGTTCGTGTGTATTTTACTCAGATTTGTGAATTTTGAAGTCATCCTTTCTGTATAAACACTGGGACATTTATGTTTGTATTATAATCCTAAATCTTTTGTTTTTTGTTGTTTTTTGTTTTTTTTTTTGTCCTGTGCTTTCAAAAATTGTTTAGTGTCTACCTTGTTTAGTGTCAATTTGTTTTTTTTCAAAACTTTTCCTTTTGTCTGACCTAGATGACACAAGTAAAAAAGAGCAGCTTTCATTTGCTTAGACTCATTATCCATCAGACACTTTCCCTGTTTTCCTCATTTAATCTTCCCAAAGCTGTTGAGAGAAAAACTGAGAATAAGAGAAATAAGCAAGTTTTCTCAGAGTACTCATCTCACCAACAGCAAAGCTGGTGTTAAACACGGGATTGGTTCAACGCACATAGAAATGTCCCAAGCACATGAACATGCATTCATTTTCTCAGAAATTTTTTTCCCCAGTATTGGAAAATCATACCCAAAAGACAGAATTTATTCTGATTCTCCCTCTACCATACTCACCTAACCAAGTTTTTATTTTCAAGTACTGTGTTCAAATTCTATATTTTGAATTCACATTATGTGTTTTCTTCTGGCAAATGTTATTCCATTATGTCTGCACCTTATCCAGCTGTATACGGTACAAAGTGTATTTGCTAATTTGCATTTTTAGTGCCCTTATTCATGCGTTCTACCATATTTCTTGCTTATTCTACCAGCCCCAACCCTTGGATCATTTAAATCCACAATAGATAAAATGATTGTGGAAACTGAGTCTCAAAGGAAGTGGCCGTAAACCACTGAAAGATAAAAAGCACCCAGGAGCAATTTTGACTCCTGAGTGATGTGCCCTTGGCCTGGGCCCTTGACTCATGCCCTTGTAACATGAAGGTCATGTGTAAGCTCAGGGAAAACTAATACAAAATTGTATAGCTCTAGCCTGCTTCCACCACTTGGTCCAGATCCTAGCTCTTCTATAAACACCCTACACCAATAAATTGCTGCTTCTCCTTCTGGAAATAGTACACATTTTCCCTTGAACATCTATCTACTTTCCTAAATAAACCACTGTCTATGCCTTTGACTAACAGGTGTTTTTTGAATTTCTTTTCATCCTGTATGCCAAGAACCCCACTGGTCCCGAGTAAAGTTTCCCCTTCTCTCTGTGAGCTCCTGGGATCCTTTGGAGACATGTTGTCCCTGGTGACAATCTGACTTTTCTGTTTAAAATCCTTTCATAAATCTGCTTTAACCCTAACATTTTAGGTTATGATTTTAACCACTTGGCAAGTAATGTGGAAAAAGCCTAAGGAACATTTACTTTTACTCATTGTCTACCACACCTATCCTGCAGGGTAAGCTACAGACAAGGCACAATTACTAACCTCTGCCTCCAACCATTCCTACTCATCCCACTTTTCTTGTCTGACTAACATCAAATATAAGTGTCTCAGAATTTGTTCAGATAGGCTCAAAAATGAATTAAGGGCTCAGATTCTATGGCAAATATGGTGGTATTGCCAAGATCCCCCTTCCAGAAAGTATTTGCAGCCCATGGTAGAGCATGCATTTGGCTAACAGCCTCCAGCTGTAAACTAGGTCAGAATCAGCCTGGTACAGGGAGCCACCTTGCTCTTGGACACATCCTTCCCAGATAAACTTGCCTCTGGCTGATGCTGAGTTTAAATTATAACCCACCGGGACACTCCTATTGGCAATCCTTTACTGCTCTGTGCATTTGGGCTAAGATTTTTGGGGGCCCTAAATTGGAGTTTTCCTTCTTCCCCTGCCCAATCTGTTTTTCTTCAATTTTTTGATCACAGACATGGACCCATAAACAGTGTCTTATTTCTTCTTCTTCAATGCATACCTCAGATTTTTTCTGATATCCTCAGGTGATGTCTTTTTCCTTTCATAGGAAAGCTGTAGCAGATTCTAGCATCATGTTTGTTGTGTAAGCTACCACAAAAAAAATCAAGAGGGCAGGAATGCAGAAGTAAGGACATCAAAGAGCACCTTATTTTATTTTACTATGGAAGGAAATATTTCCCAGAAAGCCCCAGCAAAGTCAGCTCTTTATTTTACAGATCATATGACTAACTCTATGATGTGACAGAAGAATTTATTTAAATCTCTTTCCTGAGATTGCATAGTCAATATTGAAGAAGGGTCATGTATCTGAGAAGTTATTTAGGACAAGTATTAAAGGTTTTGTGCTTATGTTCCCCCAAAAAGAATTGAGAAAAAAAAATATTTTTAATATAAAAATAGTACATCAGTCTTTAAGTGAATCCAGTAGAATCTGAATACAAGGGAGATAATTGTTTTTACAAAAAAAAATCTTTAGTATGAAACTTTTCAAATATGCACAACAATATTATAATATATCTCCATTTACTTATCACCTACTTAAAAAAAATCAACATCTTGGCAATCTTGTTATCTATATATCCTTCTGGTACTTTTTTTCCTATTTGTTGGAGCATTTCAAAACAAATCCCCCAATAAAATTTATCGAAGCAAATCCAAGACATCATAACATTTGATTAGCAAATACTGAAACATGTATATGAGATAGCAAAAACCACAATTTCCATTATCTCACAATCAGCACAATTCACAATAATACTTTAATAATGTCTGTTGCTCAATATGTGTTCAGTTTTTTCTCCTTACCCACTTTTCAAGTTTCTGTTGGACTATTTGAATTAGAATTCAGAAAGTGTGCACAAATTACATGCAGTTGATTCATTTTGAGATTCTTTTTATACATAATATTTCCATTTCTTTTTAATTTCCATGTAATTTATTTGTTCAGGAAACTGCAACTTTGTCTTATAATAGTTCTTAAGTTACTGATATGATTGTGTTTTCACAAGTGTGTCTTTTTTCATGATGCTGTTTCACATATATACCTTCCCCCTCATTTTCAGTAAATTGAAAATTAGAGCTATCGGATTGATGGACTTAAGGATTATTTTGTGTTGCTTTGTTTGGAAGACTACTCTATGAGTAATGCTTTGTTTTTGCTATTACATCACATCTAGAGGCACATAATGGTGAAATATTATTGATGTTGAGATTGATTAGTGGATTCAGGTGCTCTAGCTTGATCCATCTATTTAAAATTCATCATCAGTCAAATAGCTTTAAAAGATGTCTATGATCATAGCAATATTCCATTAAGGTTACAAATAGTGACTTTCTATCATTCACCTTGCCTTTGATATTCATGGTTTTCTATAAAGTAGAACGTTTCCTTATCAACTATTTGGTTATCTTGAAAAATAGACCTACAGAGAAGACAGCACAAATACTTTATCCTTTTACTTAATCAGTTTTCAGGATAATGAGTTATTGCCCTGGAAACCGTCAAAGTTTATGAATGAAGAGTTGTTTTGTTTTGTTTAATCACTGTGAACTTCTGGACTTTGATATGTGTCTCTACAATTGTAGTCATTATTATTTTTGATGCTCATATTTTCTCATTTTGGGAAATGGAAGTCATGTTTAGCTATCATCTATTTTTGGAATGACTCTTGTAGAAATTAATATTTTCTTTCCTTCTAGCATGGCTAGACTCATCATGTAAATGTCCATCTCCTTACCTCCAATTGACCATTATTCCTAGATTCCAGTTTGTTGTTTGTTTTGTCTTACTAGACGAAACACAAATGATTTTCGGAAGCAACAATCTGAAAAAGCCATAGGATTTTGATATTCCTGGATATTCAAAAGAGAGTAATAATACCCAATAAATACTTCTATCAGCAATCTCACATTGCTCCTTTTTTCCTGAATTTTATTCCCATTCTACTTATTTCACATAATTTTTATTCTAATGAAATATATTGTTATATCTGAAAGTATATTGATAATTCTGTTATAACACTGCAAGAAATTTGTAAATATTTTGTTACTCTTTACAATCCATGCCTCTAAGTCTTACTTTATGAAACTTTATAAATATCAGTAAAAGTATTTCTTATAAGGATCACAATTTTTTCCTTGTTGTTTTTGGTACTGAGGATTGAACTCAGAGGTGCTTTACCTCTGTACTAAATACTCAGCCTTTTTTTAACTTTTATTTTGAGACAGAGTGTCACAAAGTTGCTGAGAGCTTTGCTAAGTTGCTGAGGCTGTCCTGAGACTTGTGATCCTCCTGCCTCAGCCTCCAAAGTTGCTGTGATTACAGGTGTCTGCCACCATGCCTGACTCTCCTAAAGATCTCATTCATTAAGAAATATTAAACATCTTTCCTAGATTTTTTTCCTGTTTTGTTCTGTGTTTTTATTTAGAGATGTTATGTTGATATGTGAGAAATAAAGATAGAAGTTTTATCTCCATTTTCTGAAAATCATACAAAAATGGAACTGAGGCAGAGAACGGTTAATGAAATAATGCCTCCTAGGCCTTTTTTTTTGTATCAGAACCATGAAAAAGGAACCTCTCCTGATAGATTAAGTTTGTCCAGCATGCTTCTTAATGATTCAGAGTATTGCAATGCTGAGATAAGCAGATGAAATCGTTCTTCCATGAGTACTATATTAACCTCAATGAGATGGTGCACCACTACTTTCTTAGCTTTGGTCTTCCAGAGATTCTTCCTCAGAACCCATGCATTCATTGCTGGTGGACAAGGGTAGAAGAAAAGAGGCAATAAAAGCAGTTATGTCTCTACTCCTCTACCATAGTCTTTGATAGATTTGCATCCAGAATATCTCAAAATTGACAAAGTATCCTGTTTCTAATGGCATACATCCCTCCATAGACTTTGTTTTGTCCTTTGTTGGAATTGGGGATTCAGGCCTGGATCTTGGAGCAATGTCCTATGAAAATACTCTCCATACATAAGAAGTAAGTCTTTCTCGTTAAAGGTGTAGAAGAGCAATAATGAAAGAAATAATGGGAAAGAAGAGAACTAACCATTTAAAAACATTACAAATGTCAAGGTAAAGAAATTGATTTACCTAAAATTATTTGTGCTTACATACCCCCTTGGATAGTTTTTGGAAACTATCAGAGGTACACATACCTCAGTTTGAGGACTGCTATGCTGAAGTATGTATTCAGTAGTGGGACAAAAGTTTCCAAACTTAAATACATGCATAATTGTCGTAAGTTCTGCCAGGTATTTCTTTAGTTTGGCTGAAACATGAAGTGCTTTCTAACTAGTAAATATCCTGTTTCCTTATATTATTGTCAGCACTTGTTATTATCCTACTGTAGTTTTTGATGATCAATTTGATATAAATTGGCATCTTAAGGTGTTTTAATTAATATTTTTCTTATTAGTCGTATTCTAGGTGTTTTCTTTTGTGAAACTTTCTTTTGAATTAGCTGCCCATTTTCTTTTTCTTTTCTTCTCTCTTTCTCTCTCTGTCTCTCTTTCTCACCTGCCCATTTATTTTATTGAGTTTTTTGTCTTTGTCTAATTGATTTTCTGGAATTTCTATGTATTCCTTTTATTAATCCTTCTAACAGTTTAAGTGTCAGAACTATCCTTTTCAATTTTTCAACTATAAAAATAATAACTTTAATTAACATAAAACTTTATTTCTAATGTGGTAAAAGACACATTTGCTTTATACTTTGTGATGAATACTGTTTAAAAACAATGCACTCATTCCCAAAGTAACAAAATTATTCCCTCAGTTTCTTCTGTTAGCATTATTGATTTATTTTCCTAATGTAAGTTTCAAATATTTGAAATTCACCTTTATGGATGGTATAATTTAGATATGAATAATACTGTCCATGTAATGAACCTATTTTCCTCTAAGTATCTATAAACAAATTTTCTTAATAAATTTACTGTAGTATTTTATCATACCCATATTTCCTATATACATGTAGAACTATTTATCTCCCTTTGGTATATTTGTTTATTTCTGTAGCTGTTTCACAATACTTTATTATTACAATTTTATAATATGTTTTACTCACAATTTTCTCTGGTGTACTTCTTGAAACTGGGTATAGTAACCTATGATTTTAATTTTTATTGGATATTGTTAAACAAATGTGTAGAATTTCTTTAATTTTTCTGATCCTGTTAGAATTTTTATTGGAAATTACATTTAATTTCTATTTAGTCTTTAGATAATACACACTTTAATAATGTTATCCCTAAAAGCTGGAAATATAGTTCAATGACAGAGTACTTGCACTGCATGTGTGAGGCCCGGGGTTCCATCCCCAGAGCAAAAACCAAATAAATGAACCATCCCCCCCCCACACACACACAAAAAATCAATGTTATCTATTATCAAAGTACCATAATTTATTTCAATTTTTATTTATGATATAGTTTATACCTTTTTTCTGTGACAACTTTGTGTACTTTTCTAGATAATTTCATCTTTTGTAGTGATTATGCATGGTCCTGAATTTCTATTGTATCTTTAATTAGGTTATTGTTGGTAAAGATGAATGCTATTGGCTTGTGTAGTTTGATCCAACTCATTGCTATTTGAGAAGTTTGATTTGAACTCTAATGGTTTATTTAACAAATTTTATGTTCCTATGTAAATGCTTACACTATTTAATTATAGCTTTGTGCTAGTTCTTTCAATTCATATATCTCATTTCTTTTTCATGTGCTCTTGTGTTGGCTAGGACTTCAGGAACTCTATTGAAAAGCAACAGGGATAATATGGATCTTTGTCTCCCCACTCCCCAGGTCTATAGGGAGTTCTTATGAAGATTTTTTTTTTCTTTCAGTAGAATATATGTTGAGGATTTGGTAAATAATCATTATAAAGTTCCAGAAGAGTCTTAATATTTCAAATATTTGAAATATTTTTACTTACTTGTTTCTTTGATTTTGTTTATAAATACTTATTAATTTTATTAAGTCTTTTTTCTACATTTATTGGGAAAAAATAAACGACTATTTTTCTCCTTTTGGGCCACTAAGAATGCCTTATGTAGGTAAATTTTTCTGATGTTAAGTCTTTTGTTCTCAGTATAAAAACTACTTGATAAATTTATTTTCTTAGTATTTTGTGAAATTTGGGTTATATAACTATTTAGAATTTCTGTAAATGAAATTGTTAATAATGTACTATCCTTATCTAATTTTATTATCTTTAAAATCACAGGACTTTTTTTCCTTCCAATTTTTTAATCTTCTTGAACAGTTTTTATGCAAGACTGGATTATCTTTCATTTGAATTTTGATTGTCCTGTAACTCTCTGACTCTAAGACTTGGTTGGAGTTTCCACGGTACCTTGAATTACCATTTCAAACTTTGCAGTGGTTATTGATCAACTCAATTTTCTACTTTTTGTGACAACTTTGGTAATTATTTAATCATTATTTCTCTGTAACCAATTATCCCTAAAATTTAGAGGTGAAAAAGCAAAAATTTTTTATCCTCACAGATTCTCTGGGTCAGGAATTCAGATAGGACTGTAGTGGGATGGCTTTCCTAAGTTATGATGCTCAGGCTGGAAAAGAGAAGATTAGGGGCTGGAGTCAGCAGAAGGCACATTTATTCACATCTAACAGTTGATGCCAGCTTTGGGATAACGCCTGTGTACTCTTCCTTGCAGGCCTCTCCATCTGGCCTCTCCCTATCATTTCCCTGTGAAAGCTAGCTTGGACTTCCACCATGATGGTATCTTTTCCACAGTGACACAAAGAGCTATAACAGAAAGCCCATGACTCTGCAGATAGCCATGCACCTACACAGGGCCAAAGGCAGGGGAAACAGACTCCTTTCGGTAGAGGGAGTTGCATGATTCTGGTAGCATATATGGACATTCATGGAATTATTATCTGACACAATAATTTATATGTAATTTTTCAATGAGTTCATCTTTGTTTTTAAGTGCATTAGGTAGTAGTTGATTGTACCACTCTATTTCTTAGTTGCTGTTTTGTCTTTTGCTATGTCTAAGTCTTCATTCTCTATTTTGTTTAATTGAAAATTGCCTTTATCTTTTAATCATTCTTATCAGATGATTGCCTTGAAAGAACTAGCTTTAGATTTATGTCGTATTCATTACTGCATTTTTGTTTGGTTTCCTGATTTCTGTCTATTTCTTAATAATTATCTCCTTTATTTTTTGGTCTGTTTCTATATTTCTAATGAATCAAGTAGAATTCAGGGCTCATTTTAGCTCAGTGTTTTTCTTTTTTTTAATAAATATATTTAAAACTATGCTTTTTCCTCTGAGTTCTGCTTTAGTTGTGCCCCTGCAAGCTTTTATATGCAATGTCATTGTCACCCAAATTCTAAGTACTTCATAATTTATCTTCTTGATTCTGGTTTAGTTCAAGGGCAATTTAATAGAAACTGCTTTAATTTAAAGATTAAAAAGGCAATATTTTATCAGGCACATTGGTACACACCTGTAATCCCAACTGCTCAGGAGGATGAGGTAGGAGGATAGCCAGTTCAAAGCTAGCCTCAGCAAAAGTAAGGTGCTAAGCAGCTCAGTAAGACCCTGTCTCTAAATAAAATATAAAATTGGGCTGGGCATATGGCTCAGTGTTCTAGTACGCTTGAGTTCAATTCTTGTTACCTGCCCCTTCCCCATGAAAAAAAGGCAATATTTTTGGTTATTTTTATTACTGGCCTTCTTTGTTATATGTTTATTGTAAATAGAAACAAGACCTTTATTTTATTTGTTTTTTATGTGGTGCTGAATATCGAACCTAGTGCCTCATTATCCAACGCAAGCACTCTACCACTGAGCTACAATCCCAACCCTTATTACTGGCTTTCTAATGTTATTACAATATGACTCAGGAACATTGTCTGATATTGGATCATTGGAATTAGTTGAGCCTTTTCTTGAAAATTTATGCAAACATTTTTTAAAGTATTCATATACCTGAAGAGAATCTATTTTTTTTTCTCTCATCTCCACTATGAGATTTTAGAAATTCTCAGAGATAATCCAAGATTTCTGCCCCCGGTCCCCCCTCAATAAAATGGTATACATAGATCTGCTCTGCAAAGGGGGAGTAGAGGCAAAAGAGCAAACTAAATATACTCCCCACAGAGTTTCAGCACATCACTAGTCCAAGGAACTCTTCCATAACAAGTTCTCTGTTGTGGGTGTTTCATGTATGAGCCTCTTTCTCCTTCATTTGGCATATTCAGGGTTGTCCTTTGGGGAGGGAGTCAGTAGTCTCTGTTGATTCCTCCCAGTGTCACTATTCACAGTTGTTCAAGTTAAAGTGACTAATTTTTCTTAGAAGAATCTTGAACTACAAGTGACATACACAACAGGCCTACTAAATGCTTAGTGTGTGAAGGAACAAAGTGTGAAGATTTATGTTTGATGCAGATCAGTGGATGAGAAGGAAAGGGTTACTTTTTTGAGAAAAGCCTGAAAGTAGGAATGCTGTCATAATAGCTTGCATACAAGTTAATCTGGGTCACAGATTGGTCATTGCCTTGTGCTTTCCTCTCCAAATACAGAACTGAGAAATGGTGCCTTTTCTTCACAGAAATAGAGAATTAATGAGGGTTTCTGACTTGTGATTACACACTACAGCAGTAATTTAAGAAAAGTGAGCTGGAGTTTAGGGGCAAAGAGAAGGTTAAGAGAAAGCCAGGGAGAACACTTAAGGGTATTGATGGAGGGACTTGAAATGATAGTAGGAAAAAAGGAAGAACTAAGATAAAATATCTCACAAAAGGAGGTAGGCAAGTAGTATATGTGTGTTGAGGGGGGGGATGCTGGGGATCGCACCCAGATACTCAAGCACAGGCAAGTACTCTACCACAGATCTACAAGGGACTTGCACAGTGAGCCTTGATGACAAGAGAGGGATAAATGAGAGGAGTCAGAAATGATTCTAAAACACCGTGTTTGTTAAACAGTTAGAATTGAGGAAATTATGAATATACCCTCATATACGAGTTTGAGGTATGATTACCAAAACTACAGGCAGATGCTCAGAAGGAGCCTAGAGAAGCAGAAGGGAGAACTCACTGAGAGCTCTATGCCCTCATCAAATGGGAAAGGTTGGCCTTGCTTTCTGCTACTCTAATGGAACACTGAACATTTCCAAAAGACCTTGACCTCTAGTGTACTTGTCCACATCTAAAGTCTTCTCAGACAAGTATTTTCATGAACGTAAAGCCCAGTAGAATTGGGTTGATTGTGTCAGTCTGGTTTTCCAATCTCTACTGGATTTCCGGAAAGAGGATTTCCCTTTTCATGTTTTTAGGGCCAGTGCAGTCTGGGTTTCTTTATATTCCTACAACCAACTGAACATCCACAATTGGAAAATCTAAAATCTGAAGTATTTCAGTGCTGAAATGATGGTGTAAATGGAAACTCTCAAACCTGACCCTCACATGACAAGTTACAGTCAAAATGCAGGTGCACTAAAATTATTCTAACAATCACCTTTAGGCTATGTGTATAAGTTTTGTATGAAACACAAATGAATTTCTTGTTTAGACTTGGGTTCCATCCCCAAAATATCTCATCGTGTACATGGGAATCTCCCAAAATTCTAAAGAATATAAAATCCCAGACATTTTTGGTTTAAGCACTTGAGATAAAAGATACTCAATCTGTACCTCTAGTCAAGTTGCAACCATTTTATTGGAAATTCATACTCATTAATTTTCTGCACACTAACATTAATTCTTTTATCCTGAATGTGAGTGAACAGCTAAATCAAGGGCATAGACCAGGTGGTTATAACCTTCATGTCTCCAAATCATTTATATAATCTCCCTTCCATCTCCTGAATCTCCAAAATGGTTTTAGATCTTTCCATGTAGAAAGGAGAAAAATTAAAACTGATGTGCTGTGTATTTTTCTATTTGGTTTGCAGAGATACTAAACTCTTTCCGACCTAGGATCTTTGTGCATTAAAATCCTGAGGAGTGGAATGTGGGGCGGTCCATCTCCCTCTCTGCCTGTCTGCCCCTCTCATGGGCTTGTATCTCTGTTCTCCCAGGAAGAACCTGTCTCCAGCAGGCCACTTCCTCAGTGACAGCTTTCAGGCCTCCAGATGCACCAAGTCCTTGGCTGTCACCCTCTGTCTGCGGCCTGTAGGATGCTTCAGCAACTCCAGCCCAGGGGCTTACATTCCTGCTCCGGCAGTGGTTGGGAGGGCATTTGATTCCCCTCTTCTTTCTTTCTTGTTTTGTTTGTATTTTTGTTGTTGTTGTCCAATTTACACATTCCAGAGCTGTCATGCTGGACCTCCCCTCCTCCCAACAGCTGTCAGACCCCCCTACAAGGAGACAGTCAGAGCAAACCAGAAACAAACAATGTATGAAGAGAAATTTCAAAGTGTATTCAGAGAAACGTGTTACTTCAAAGGCAGGAGCAAGGTCCCCCTGGAGCTCATTACTGTAGTCAGTGAGATAAGGCAGGGAGGGAGCTGCTCAGTTGCCTCCCAGGAGATCGAGAAAATGGAAGGGGGGGGAGAGCTCACAAGAATGCAGTTTAACTTCATAATGGCTGCCAATCTAACTGGAGTGAGATGGTATCTTAGGGTGGTTTTGATTTGCATTTCTCTGACTGCTAGAGATGGTGAGCATTTTTTCATGTACTTGTTGATTGACTGTATGTCCTCCTCTGAGAAGTGTCTGTTCAGGTCCTTGGCCCATTTGTTGATTGGGTTGTTTGTTCTCTTATTGTCTAATTTTTTGAGCTCTTTGTATACTCTGGATATTAGGGCTCTATCTGAAGTGTGAGGAGTAAAGATTTGTTCCCAGGATGTAGGCTCTCTATTTACCTCTCTTATTGTATCTTTTGCTGAGAAAAAACTTTTTAGTTTGAGTAAGTCCCATTTGTTGATTCTAGTTATTAACTTTTGTGCTATGGGTGTCCTATTGAGGAATTTGGAGCCCGACCCCACCGACTGTAGATCGTAGCCAACTTTTTCTTCTATCAGACGGCGCGTCTCTGATTTGATATCAAGCTCCTTGATCCATTTTGAATTAACTTTTGTGCATGGCGAGAGAAAGGGATTCAGTTTCATTTTGTTGCATATGGATTTCCAGTTTTCCCAGCACCATTTGTTGAAGATGCTATCCTTCCTCCAATGCATGCTTTTAGACCCTTTATCAAATATAAGATAGTTGTAGTTTTGTGGATTGGTTTCTGTGTCCTCTATTCTGTACCATTGGTCCACCCGCCTGTTTTGGTACCAGTACCATGCTGTTTTTGTTACTATTGCTCTGTAATATAGTTTGAAGTCTGGTATCGCTATACCGCCTGATTCACACTTCCTGCTTAGCATTGTTTTTGCTATTCTGGGTCTTTTATTTTTCCATATGAATTTCATGATTGCTTTCTCTATTTCTACAAGAAATGCCGTTGGGATTTTGATTGGCATTGCATTAAACCTATAGAGAACTTTTGGTAATATCGCCATTTTGATGATGTTAGTTCTGCCTATCCATGAACAGGGTATATTTTTCCATCTTCTAAGATCTTCTTCTATTTCTCTCTTTAGGGTTCTGTAGTTTTCATTGTATAAGTCTTTCACCTCTTTTGTTAGGTTGATTCCCAAGTATTTTATTTTTTTTGAAGATATTGTGAATGGAGTGGTTGTCCTCATTTCCATTTCAGAGGATTTGTCGCTGATATACAGGAATGCCTTTGATTTATGCGTGTTGATTTTATATCCTGCCACTTTGCTGAATTCATTTATTAGCTCTAATAGTTACAACAAGTGCTGGCGAGGATGTGGGGAAAAGGGTACACTTGTACATTGCTGGTGGGACTGCAAATTGGTGCAGCCAATTTGGAAAGCAGTATGGAGATTTCTTGGAAAGCTGGGAATGGAGCCACCATTTGACCCAGCTATTCCCCTTCTCGGTCTATTCCCTAAAGACCTAAAAAGAGCATGCTACAGGGACACTGCTACATCGATGTTCATAGCAGCACAATTCACAATAGCTAGACTGTGGAACCAACCTAGATGCCCTTCAATGGATGAATGGATAAAAAAAATGTGGCATTTATACACAATGGAGTATTACTCTGCATTAAAAAATGACAAAATCATAGAATTTACAGGGAAATGGATGGCATTAGAGCAGATTATGCTAAGTGAAGCTAGCCAATCCCTAAAAAACAAATGTCAAATGTCTTCTTTGATATAAGGAGAGTAGCTAAGAACAGAGTAGGGTCGAAGAGCATGAGAAGAAGATTAACATTAAACAGGGATGAGAGGTGGGAGGGAAAGGGAGAGAGAAGGGAAAATGCATGGAAATGGAAGGAGACCCTCAGAGGTATACAAAAGTACATACAAGAGGAAGTGAGGGGAAGGGGAAAAATAATACAAGGGGGACAAACGAATGTCAGTAAAGGGGGCAGAGAGAGAAGAGGGGAGGGGAGGGGAGGGGAGGGGAGGGGGGATAGTAGAGGATAGGAAAGACAGCAGAATACAACAGACACTAGTATGGCAATATGTAAATCAATGGATGTGTAACTGACGTGATTCTGCAATCTGTATATGGGGTAAAAATGGGAGCTCATAACCCACTTGAATCAAATTGTGAAATATGATATATCAAGAACTATGTAATGTTTTGAACAGCCAACAATAAAAAATTAAAAAAAAAAAAAAAAAAAAAAAAAAAAAAAGAATGCAGTTTAGATATTAAAAAAAAAAAAAAAAAAACTCTCAACTCTCCATATATCCATCATAGATAAAGAAAAAAGCAATGTCCCTTCTGTGTACCCAGAGATGTTTTCTTCTCCTGATATCCTGCTGATACCCCCAAACCATGGAAGAGAAGTCTTTTACACTATGGAACCAGCCCAGCTATAGGGAAAAGAGGGGAGAGTGGCAGAGATAGAGACTTTATTCTGCTGAATAGCACAGTTGAAGAGATAGGATGGAGAAAGGGGAAGGGCTCCATTCCTGGAGCCCACCACTTGCAGTTTGAAATTCCCTAGGGGCTGTGGGCACCTGAAGATGAAGCTACCTTCGCTCCTGGGGAGCTGTTTTTGTTTTAGTAGCAAAGGTTATAGTTATGGGAACACATTTCAGGCAAAAGTGACCAGGAAGGGAAAAATCTCTTTCGGCAATAATTGATCTTCATCATACCTTAAATTGTGTTTACCTCTCCTATAGCTACTAAAGCTTTTTATTTGCTTTTCCCTAAGAGCTTGTCTTGCTCATTAGATTGTGACATTGAAGGTCAAGGAAAAGGGTTTTTGTATTTTGCTTTTGTTTTGTTTGCTTTTACATCTCTAAACTCAGAGAGTCCAAGAAATAGAAGACACCATAGAAAATTGCTTTTGAACTTAGAATATTTTATTTTCATCTTTTTTCAAATTTATTTTTCAATAGGAAGCAATAAAATTTAACTCCTTTGGGTGTACAGTTCTATACATTTTGATACATTCCAAGTAGTATAATACCTCTACAATCAGAATACACAGTAGTTTTATCACCTCCACACAAACATAACACACACACACACACATATACACACACACACACTTTTCCTAACTCTTTGTTGTTAAGCCCTCCCCATTCTTTACCTCTGACAATCAGTGATGTATTCTCTGGCCCTACGATTTGCCTTTGCCAGAATGTTGTATAAATGGAATGATACAGTATGTGACCTTTGAGTCTGGCTTCTGTAATTAGCATAATGTTTTTGAGAGCCATCCATATTGTAGCATGCATTTTACTTTGTTCATTTTTCTTACTGCATTACATCCCTCCATATGGATAGACTACAATTTAGTTACCCATTCTCCAGTAAAGGATATTTCATGGTGTTCCTGGTTTGAGGTGGTTATAAACCAGGTTTCTGTAGACGTTAAATTTTAAGCAGTTTGTGTAAACATAGATTTTCATTTCACTTGGATACAAATCTAAGAGTGGGTCACATAAACTTTGTTGAGTGAATTAATGAATGTGTGCACTGATTTGCTGGACTTTATTTTTCCTCACTCTAAGCTATGTTTAGTTTCTTTCCTCAACGCACCGCTAATGAAAAATCTGGTATTTCCAATTCTTATTTCACATCAAAATCTAGTTTCTAGGATGATTAACCTACCATTTCCACCTTTAGCTTCACTTCAAATGTAAAACTGATTGGATAAGCAATTTAATTTTTATTTAAAGATTTAATTTTTATTTACTTGAGGGACATAGAGTTTTTATTGCCCCCTTTGGTTCCTTTGAGCTGAGCAGATCTGAACTCTCCATGGTAAAAGGATGGGGAAGCTGGGCAGGCTCAAAAGCATCTCAGCCTATTGGAGAGAATTTGAGGCCCAGAGTTTCCTTCTAACTGGGTTAGCTAATTTCCCCAGATTGTCTCCCTGGTGGCTTCTTATGTCCCCACTTCATTGACGAAGTAAGAGCACTCTATGTACCTTCTACCTCTGTGCATAGGCATAGAAAGGATGATTATTTGGACATGTTATACTAAAGGGTATCATTGAACTATTACTATGTATAGTGGGGTTAACTTTAAATCAGACAGCAATATGCATGGGTTTAATTTCCCTGTTAAATATGTATATGAACTGTAGTAAGCAAAGGTAACTAAAGATTGCTATTTTTTTTTTTTTTTGTTGTTCCTTTGAAGCACTTTCTTTTTTTAACCTCCAAGCTGACCAGTAAAAGTGCACTTTGGTGCTATGTGAATGCATCAAAATGCTTTACATTGAATGCATTTTATGATATGATGTACTAATTTGAAGTAGAATATACATCATAAATTAAATCTTACAGCAGTTTTTTTTTCTGATTAATCCAAGCCCCACCCCCTTTTATTTCAGTCCTGAATACTGAACCCAGGTGTATTCTGCCACTGAACTATGTCCCCAGCCCTTTTTATTTTATTTTGAGACAGGGTATCACTAAATTGCACAGGCCAGTCTTGAAATTATAATTCTCCTGCCTCAGCCTCCCAAGTAGCAGGGATTATGGACATGAACTACCATATTTGGTTCTAAGGTCTTTTTGTATCTTCTTGAGAAAGACCAAACTTTAAAATGTACAATAGGATATACCCAAGGATAATCATTTAATTTGGGTCCATCATTAAATTAAATGATGTGTAAGAAATGTTGATACCTATATAAATAAGTCATTTTAGAAATATCATCACCATCACTTTCAAATATTTCAGAGTTTGGGGAAAAAATAAAACCTATTTTTGCATATACATACTTACCCTTTCTTTTCTTTCTTTCTCTCCTTTTCTTTCTTTGCTCCTTTCTTTCTTTCTTTCCTTCCTTCATTTCTTCATTCACTCTTTGTTTTTCTTTCTTTCTCATTTTTTTTCTTTCTATTTGTCAGTATTAGTGATGGAACCAAGGTTTTCTGGCTTATAAACAAGCAGCTATTACAAAACTACATCACCAGTTATTTTTCTTTTTCCTTTTTCTTTTTCATACTGAGGATTGAACCAAGGGACTCTCAACCACTGAGCTATATCCCCAGCCCTTGCTATCTTTTATTTTGAGACATGCTCTTGTTAAGTTACTGAGACTGGCCTTGAACTTGGGATCCTTCTGCCTCAGCCTGCACACACAGTCACTGGAATTACAGGCCTGCACCACAGCTCTTGGCTCCAGTTAATTTTTTTATGTTCTCTTTTGAGACAAAGTTTCACTAAGTTGCCAAGTCTGGCCTTGAATTTTTCATGCTCTTGCTTTAGCCTCCCCAGTAGCTGGGATTATAGGCATGTGCCACCATGCCAAGCTCATTATGTTTATCTATGTAAATGTAAAAAATAATACTAAGACTCATATAAAGATTCCTGAATGTACCAACTTGATGCTCAGTAAAAATCTAGCCCTGAGTTTGGCCATATGGACAAAATTTTGGCCTGCTGTATTATAATTTGTAGGTGGGAAAAGTGGCCTTCTATTTTCAGATCAGATTTAGTATAGTCAGAAGCAAACTTTCAATGTGCACTTCTCCATATGTAAAGTGGCTTGCATCATTTTTATAGACCCATAGTCTATTAGCCTTCTGAGTTCTTTGGTTGTGAACAGTTTTCTTTCTTTTTTTTTTTTAGTAGATTTAAAAAATTTGTTCTTTTTAGATATATACATGACAATATGGTGTATTTTTAAATATTATACATGCATGGAGTATAACATTTTCTAATTAGGATCCCATTCTTGTGGTTGTTCATGATGTAGAGTTTCACTGGTCATACATTCATAAATGAATATTGGAATGTTCTGTCTGATTCATTCCAATGTCTTTCCAGTTCCATCCTCCCTCCCTTCCCTTCATTCCCCTTTCTCTAATCCAATGAACTTCTATCCTCCCCACACACTTATTATATGTTAGTATTCACTTATCAGAGAGAGCATTCGGGCTTTGCTTTTTGGGATCGGCTTATTTCACTAAGCATGATAGTCTCCAGTTCCATCAATTTACTGGCAAATGCCACACTTTCATTCTTTTTGATGGCTGAGTAATATTTAATTATATATGTACCACATTTTCTTTACCTTTATATCTGCTGAAAGGCACCTAGCTTGGTTCCATAGCTTAGTTATTGTGAATTGAACTGCTATAATTGAACTGGTGCATCATTGTAGTATGCTGATTTTAAGTCCTCTGAGTATAAAATGAGGAGTGGGATAGCTGGGTCAAATGGTGGTTCCATTCCAAGTTTTCTGAGGAATTTCCATACAGCTTTCCAAACTAGTTGCACCAACTTGCAGCCCTACCAGCAATGTTTAAGTGTACCTTTTTCCCCCACGTCCTCACCAATATTTATTGTTATCTGTATTCTTGGTAATTGACGTTCTAAATAGAGTGAGATAAAATCTTAGTGTAGCTTTAATTTCCATTTATCTCATTGCTGGTGATGTTGAACAATTTTTCATATATTTGTTGACCAACTGTACTTCTTATATGAAGTGTTTTCTCAGTTCCTTTGCCTATTTATTGATTAGGTCATTTTTTCTTTCTTTTTTTTTTTGGCAATAAGTTTTTTGAGTTCTTTATATACTATGGAGCTCAATGCTCTATCTGAGGTACAGGTGTAAAAGATTTTCTTCCATTCTATAGGTTCTCTGCTCACATTCTTGATTGTTTCTTTTGCTGTGAAGATTTTTCATTTGATACCATCCCATTTAATGATTCTTGATTCTACTTCTTGTGCTTTGGGAATCTTACTGAGGAAGTGAATTCCTAAGCCAACATGGTGGAGAGTTGGGTTGGGTGCCATTTTCCTTGTACTTGCCTGAGCTTACATCCCAGAAAAGGAAGTTAGGGGTGAAGGAGCCTTTGCCACCTAAGGTTTTCTTATGGCTGCTCTCACACATTCCTGCCTCACGTCAAGCTTCACAGGGCCAAACAGGTCTGAATTTTGATCCTGTTTCTATCACCAACTGTGTCTCCTTGTTCTTAAATTCTTGAAGTTTCTCAGGATTATTAGGATTCTTGGAGCAAATGCATATAATTTAAATGGATTTATTATTCCAAAGTGCTAAGTCCTCTTCATGTGAGTATACCAGTGATAAGTTCTTACCCTTTGAACTGGCAGTAGAAAGAGCTAGAGCCAAAGGGAAGGAGTAGAGGAGAGAAAGAGATGGGAGCAGGTTATAGGCAGGTAATTATGGAGGTAGAGTTCAGCAACCCCATTCTAGGAAAGAACGAAAAACAAAACACTGGGGTCTTTAATTCACTGCAAGTGCTGTCACCTATGCTACCTGCTCCAGTTTTGTTTAGCATGATCTTGAATGTCTCTAGGAAATGTACTAATAGAAGAATCTGTATTTTCATATTACATGCATTACTTTCCTATTGTCTGTCTTTCTCTCCTTTACTCCTTTTTACTCCCTTTGGGTTTATAAATACTTAAGTCCTTGCTTGTTCTTTGAGTGGGAAGAGGAAACACTTAACATTTTCCTAATATATACAATTCATGTTCTTATTTACTGCATAAGGCCCTGTGCTATTTACTTTGAATAACTATATGTTCTAATTTTTGGAATCCAAATTTAGGCATTTGTATTCAACAAAGAAATCCCCCTGTGGCTTAATGTCTTTAAACTGTGTATATTTATGCTCCTGCATCCATTTAGTTCTAACAAAACATATATTCATAAAATGCTTTACTGTTTATACAGTATTTTCATATATGAGTTTTTATATCAAGGCCTCATGAAAATTGAGGTTCAGAAAGAGTTAATGGTTTGTTCAATGTCATACAACTAGGAAACTATCAAATTAAAAGCTAAGAGACTCATTTTATACCTCTCAGTAACAAAAAATCAATAACTTAATTATATATTAAATATATATGTAAATATATATAATTAAATATCTAATCCCTCAGATATAGTTACATAAACATGTTTTCTGTCCTTGACATTTCATTAATTATTTCAATATCTTTGTGAATTTGAATAGTAGTTTTAATTATTTTATAAATAGAAAATCTGAAACATGTTTAGTGAACTGAGTATTTTTATATCTCAGGAAAGCTTTAAAATATTGAATATGACATTATTTAAGCATGTAATTTTGGAGCAAATATCCTTCAGAGAAATTAACATATCTCAGGAATTTGCACTCAGCTCTTTTAAAATCATAAACAATGACAGGGCTGATAAAATATACTTGTGGCTGATTTTTTGATTTTTGTTTTTGTCTAGAGGGTAAATTGACTCACATATTGTATATTATTACTTCCTTCATGCTGGCACTGTTCTGGGCATCTGTGTATATACACTAGCTTTAAGAAAACACAAAATGCCACAAACTCAAAATGAAATGAAACTTCTTTTAAGATACAATTTAAGTAGATCCAGGAAGGTTTTTCTAACACAAAATATAGCCAATTATCTTCTACACTTTCAGGTATAGAAGGACTATCTGCATTTTTTTTCTACATTCTGTTAAATTATTAGTCCTACAACTCAGGTCCTCAAAATGCAAATTCTTACTAACTGGGAAATCCTCACTAGGCAGGCATCTCTGGAGGATTTTTTCTTTGCAATAGTTGGGTCAAGTGGCAGGGCCTTCCTGCCCTGTCCGAAAGGCTGACACTGGAGACTACCAAGGCTGGGAACAGGTTTCATGCTGAAATCTAATTCCTACTCCAGGGGAATATGCATCTCTAGAAGAAGACAAGGGGTGGGGTAGGGAAGACTTCAGGGAAGCTTTGCCCACAGAACTGAGTGAGAGAATACATCCTCAGAAAGAGTCTAAACCTGTCCTTACACCCACTGAGTAAGCACCAATGGTGTCACAGGACACTTCCAAAGACACACCTCTCATATCCCTTCACAGCCATCATCCTTGCTGGGACTTGGAGCTGCATCAGTAGAAGAGAAGTAGAATATCCATTACTTTAACCTATTTTTCTTAGTTTGTGTTTGTTTGTTTTGTTGGTTGGTTGGTATAAATGCAATTATACCAAAAATCTCAAATTGAAAAAAAAAATTTCTTTTAAAAAATGGTGTCATAGAAACTGTCAAATTAAAAATAAAAATGGGATTGGTAAGAAAAATCCGGTTCAAAGTTTCCCCATCTTAAATTTTCTAATTATTCTAGCTATGAAAGGATCTTTCCTGTCTTTCTGGCTATAGCCATGGACAGCTGCAGGAAACGGGGTCCCAGAGACAAACATCATATAACTCCTAGAATATATCTGGGAGATTCTGAAGAGGCTACTCTTCCATTTTCCAATCAGAGACGCCTGCCGTTTTCCCCTGGCCAATGAAAGGGGATACTTTTCGAAAGACTTTCCAAGCTGCGGGACAGCAAATTTAAATGCATGCAGTTTATCATAGAGGTTTTCAACTGTGTTCGGGCTCCCCCTAGCTGCATGGAACCAGATTCTCGTTGCTTAAACAGTTCAGCTGAATGCTAAACTCAAAACACTGCATAAAAGAGCAAAGATTTTTATTTTTCTTTCTTTATTTATTTTTTATCTTCTGTCTGTCCCATTTCCTCTTCCGAATCCACCTTTGTTACTGCAATCAGTTGCAAGGTCAGAGTGAAGCTATGGTCAGAAAAGGGTACTTGCGGCAGAGAAGGAAAGGGCAAATATCATTGAGGGGATTGTTTTTAGAGATGCTTTATGAATGACTACAAAGATAACATCAGCTCCCCTTGTTGATATCTTTATTGGTTTTTCCCTCCAAAGAGACTGGGCTGAATGTGCTCAGTTATTGAATCAACTTGGTCTCACATAACCTGCGTTTACAGGTAATGTCAACTCATCCTTATGCAACCCATGGGGCAGAGGGTGGAGGGAGTCTGACTGGAAGAGCCACATGATCCACTGAGAAAACAGCTACCTGGCAGCACAGAGAGATGTCCCAAAGGCTTTCCCACACATCTAGAGCGCCTGCCAAGAAAGGGAAGCCTTAAAAATGAGGAAATTAGAAATATTTTAGCTTTTCCATTCCTTACCAAAGCCTGCAGTTACTGTTCCTGCTGAAAGACAACAGACAATATCCCTGTGCAGCTTCCAGCATCCTCAGAGCTCTGCCTTCAGGACACTGACATTTCGGTGTTTCTCTCTTGTATTCTGTTGTTAAACTCAGGGAATTATAAAGTGCCAAACAGATGTAGCATAATATAATGGTTAAAGTCATCCATATCGTTATCCTTGGAGCATTGATGAACAGATAGAACAACTTGTGGTTTCTTTGAGATTAAATGAAGCATTTTAGTCAACAAATATTAATTCAGCACTTGGTAGATGTGGTGCAGGGTTTAGGGAACCAGAACACCTGAACAACTGGAATCAGTCAGTTGTGGGTTCTGCCCTTAAAGACTTTGGCATCCAGTGGAGAGGACAGGCCCTTCCAGTAAAAGGATAGAGAGGCAGGTGATACAGACCAGGTGCTATGGGAACACGGGTGGATGACAGATCTTTTGCCTGTGAGGCAGACTCAAGAGAGTCATTGGGGCAATTTCATAGGTTAAAGAACATTTGAAGTGAAATTGAGAGAATAGACAGGGCTTTGACATGCTGGAAACAGGGATCGTAGAACATGGTTGGTTGCAAGAGGTAAAGTCATGAAGAAATAAGTGGAGGTTGGAGAGTTCATAGAAACTGGATGAAGCCAGAGTGGACTGGGTACAGTGAAAGAGGATGGATGATAAAGTTAGCTCTCCATCCCCAAGGGAGAGGGAGAGGGTCTGAGCTGGGACAGAGGTGCTGACAGCCATACTGGAGTGGATAGTGCCTTAAAGCCCGCTGTGCTTGGTTAGTCTGGCTAATCCTAGAGTCGCCCCAGAGGTGGGTTTATGTTTAATATGCTGTACTGTAATTAATAGCTGAAAACTTTTACCCTTTTCTGCTTTTATGCTAGCTTTCTTTTCAGAAAAGCACATAGATCCAACTTTCTATTAGTTTCTACCTCTATCACTCTCAGAATCCTCTGTCCTATTCTTGGCATAATTCTATTTTATGCTGAATTACATAGTTACCATGGCAAATAGTCCCATTTTCTAGATTCAGAAATGTTATAAGAAATAAGTACAAACAAAATACACCTTCAAAGAAAAAAAATAAACACAAAATCCACCATGGAATAAAGTTCCCACATTGACTATCAGTATAAAAACACACATACACACAGGTGTTCTGGGACATAGAACTTAACCCTCAGCCACATTGGCTTCCTGCTAAGTCTCAACCTACTAATGTGACACCTGAATTAACAATCTGTTAAACCTCTTCTGTCCTTCCCCATTCTAGAAAGTACTTCAGTGCTGTAGCGTTAAGCAACATTTAGGTAATTAATGCATTTCTGCTGTCATACTGCAGTAATTTTGCCAGAATGTATGTGGGAGAATGTAGATGGATTAAATACATTATTTCTCCAGGGAAATTGAGAGGCCATGTCAAAATAAAACATCACTGTGCATAGTTTACCTTTTAATTTTTTTCCTTAATTATTAGACAAATTTCAAACTGGGCTGTCTGTCTGAATTTGAGACAGGGTCATTTATTTACACCTAATTCCAATTAGAATATATTGAGATTGTCATTCTCAAATAAATATGACTCACTGTGAACATCACCATATTTTTGAAATTTTAAAAATACTTTCCTCCAGACCCATTTTAAACAATTCTGTGCGTGAAGTTAGTTTAAGGATCTGGTGAGACTCCTTAGATTCCTCTGGTCTTACTGTTTTATTGCAGCCCCTCCTCTCACAGGCAGCAAGATCAGCTCTACATTCAGGGACACTGGAAGAGTTGCTGCATGTTGCCAGATCACCCTTTTTCATTTTGGAAAATGCAAAAGAGTTAGGACAAATCTCACAGAGAAATGCTTAATGCTTTCTAGGGTCTCTGTTCCATGATGCTGTAGTTCCCAGTGGCACCTAGAGGATCCCAGACTGAACATCTTGATGGGTCCTTAGGAGCAGGTAAAAGATCTCCACTGATGTCAATAAAATTTCTCACAGGAAGGCTCAGTAGCAGGGGTAAACAGAGAAGAGAAACAAAGATGGTGTCATTACTATCCAGACTTTTTATTTCATTTTAGTATTTAGCTCTGACTGCTCCACAGTTTCCTGTTTTCTTAGGGCTGGCTAAGTGCTACCTCCTTGCCCATTTTACAAACTGGGTCTCAATAATTGCTCTGAGATATCTTGTGAGCACCCTTCCCAGAGAAGCAACAAATTCCCTATTACAGTTGCCTTTCTTCTGTATTCTGGACAGAGGAAAGCAAGTCCTATCCTATCAAGTATTGTTAAGGGAAGGGAGGGGCAGGGCTGTCATGGTATCTAATCAATAAAGAGAGCTCAACAGAAGCAATCTGCAGGTGCAGCAGAGGACTTAGGAGAATGTTTTCCATATTTTGTTTTATAGTGATCCACATTTGAATAGCTACATTTTGATTTCTACAGATTAGTGCTAGGAGATTAGCATAATGACATTACCCAGACGCCTTTGCAGTTGTGTTCTTTCAGAGGTCTGTGTGACTGAGGTTAGAAAATGTAATGAATTAAGAAAAAAAGAGGGAAAAATTGTCATGTTTAATATCATTTCCATAGAACTTGACATAGTTTATGGAACTAAGGAATATAATGCAATTTATTCCTTCATCCCTGCTGGAAAGACAAAGGGTAGCGTAAGGGGGAGCAAGGATGCACATAATGGAGCACAGTAGTTATGGAGATGATGTAGCTGCTAAAGAATCAACTTCCACAGTACCTTGGCTCTCAGGGGTGGCAACAACGCAGTCAAGTTAGTTACCTGTGAAATCCAGGTGTGATCAGAATAGCATTTTAGTGAAATTAAACTTGGGACAGTTCCTAGATAATAGATACATGAATGTATGAGAAAAGACCTTGATCACAGGGCCTGATCTGTGCCATGTGCAAAATCAGAATCTCTGGCAAAGAACACCAGGGACGAACGCACGAATTGCTTTCAGTCTATTACACACATACCAATTGCTATAATATTGAAGAAAATATTCATAAATCCCTTTTCCTTCCTCTGCTTTATGCTTCATTGCCTTTTCCACATTTGTGGTTTATAGATGGAATGAAGAAAAAAATGTAGAAGGCAGATGGCAAGGAGTGAGAAACTTTCCTAGAGACAGGATTGCAAAGTGGCTAAGGCAGGTCTTTCTCATCAGGCAACTGAATTAATTCTGAGCTCAGTCTTTTACTAGCTCTGTGGCCTAAGTTTTAAATTTTCTCTTAGCTTCCTCTGTAGAATCCAAGCATTTTAAATAATAGCAGGAAAAGATTAGAAGCAAATCTAATTTCAGTAAGGGGTAAGTGTCGAAGAAAGCTCACTATATAGGCTAAGTAGTTTGATGTTGCTTTGTTGAGGAGATGATGGTGAAATTTAAAAAGAACAATCATCATTAAATAAATGCAGATGCAAATCTTGTTAGTTAGGTGTGATATACAGGCCAAACCATGATAAGAAGCTTACAAAAGACCATTGTTAACAAAGCTTAAGTCCTTGATGTTAACTCTGGATTTATTTTGATTTGTTCCAGAGTACAAAAGAATCAAAACCAGAAATATGTGTAATGTGGCAGTCAATGTTGAGGAGTTTGTCATCTGACTCTTTGGGGAACCTTGCAAGTTAAAATAATTACATACACAATTAAGACTGGGTAATTGGAACAAAGAATAATTCCATTACATCAATCAGAAGAACTTGAAGAAGAAGATGTAATGAAGAGAACACAGAGGTGAAATAAAGGGTAGGGGAAGTTTCCTGTGACCAGTTTATTTTCACATCTGGCCAAGCAAATGCTTCTTTTACATAGTCACATCCTTTAATTTTGAAAGAAAAAAAAAAAAAAAAAGAGAAGATCCCAGGTGAAGAAATGTAATTTGGTCCATGCAAAATGTTTACTTCTTGTGGTAAAATTCCATAGATTGCAAAGAAGGAAAGTGTAAGTTTTTGGAAAGAGAACAGGTTCAAGAACCAAGCCCTGTCTCTGTCATTAAGGATTACAAAATGCACGCAAGCTATGTAGTCCATTTATATAGATAATCTAGAACACACAAAATTATGTCTTTTGTAGTATTTCTGTAGGAGACTTCATTTGATAAACATTTGTAGTTACACTTCAACAGCCTCAAACAAAATCAATACAAAAAATAAAACTTATTCCCCCAACCCCACCCCACCTGGCCTAAGAGTTTAGGTCTATTCATGAGTGATGGACTCTGCCAATAAAAAATTAATGGTTACTTAGCAAGAGTTTAGAAATTCCCTGCCATTATTTTGACTCTATTAGGTTCACAAGGTGACTTTTTAAGGAGATGTAAATAATATTTAGCCTAAGTAGCAGTGATTCATTTTCCTGTTTTTAGAAAAGCTTCTGTTTCATTACCATGAAGTAAAAAAAAATGGAGACTGAAAAAAATGAAAACAAATCTGATTTTGGAATACCTGGAGCTTTGGTTAAACTGTCTTAGGGAGGCTAGGTCCATTTAGTACTTACATAATATTATTTATTTATGATTTTGATTTATGTGGAACTTCCAGTGGGAGCTCTCGTATGAAAATCATCCTTCCGGGGATAATATTCACGAATCAGCACCAGTCTGTTTGTTTCTTGGGTTCTTGTACTTACATCCTTCTGAGGATGCTTAAAACTGAAGCCTTGATCAATGGACACTGGGTTGAGGATTCCATGAAACTACTACAAAATGTTCTTCATATTCCCATGCTTCCTTGGAGGAGACTTTTTGGTTTAAATTGTCTTGTTGTTTAGCTGTAATTGTTAAGCAGCTGCCTCATTATGCTCTCCACGTGGCAAAATTTCTACTGAAAACTGAGAATTAGAACATCAGAAGGGGGCCAAAAAAACTAAATAATGGTGACAATGAGAGAGGCAGTAGGAATGCAATTAGAGTGTGTGGTAGTGAGTTTCTTAAGGCTGGTGTTCAATATATACTTGGAAGGCAATAATGACCTTGGCTATTTGTAGAAAATCTTATTTTCTTCTCAGTTGTATATGTTACCCAAGACTCCGTGGAGCAGTATGACTCTTCACCAGGAGTAAAAAGGATCCCTATGTGAGTCTTATGCTTTAGAGTGTCTCCCCTACCAACTATACCCCTCCTAAAAAGATGAGGAATCCTTAGGGGAGGCAAAGAGATATGCCCACCTAGGGCCTATGCCACTAGCACTGCTTTAAACAATTGCCCTGGTTCAGATGAATCCAAACTTTCTTAGTCATGGAGCATGAGGCTTGCTTTGAGCATCTCCATGGAACTCTTCTCTGGCTCTGTTACTTTGAGGGCTGACAATACCAGTGAAGAACACATCTATAGAGCAGAAGGGTGACCAACTGATAGTTGTTTGCATGAAGATAAAACTTGAATGTGTAGTCTGGGATATAAATATATTAGGATATGAATCTCCCAACAGTGCTGATAAGCCAGGTGTGGAAAGATGAGAGGAAGCCCATAAGTCAGGGGTCAGGGTTGGAACCAGCTTTCATAGTGAAACCATATTCTGGTCCAAGAATTCCAAGTGGTCAAAGAATTCTAGATTTTAAGTTGCCCTTACAAATCATTATGACTATACATTGTCAGGATGGGAGAGGAAAATATATTTTATTATCTGTTCATTATCTTGATTATAATGTTCAAATATTTAGATAAATGTCACCTAGGCCTCCAATTGTACTCCTGCCTCAGGTAGTAGAAACATAGTCTTGTCTGCCATGTGGTTGTCACCCAATGCTTTCTTCCCTTTCCCTTGAAAATTATCTAGGCACTGTAACACGATCAAAATGTCATCATTTCACTCTGTAACTAACAAAAAAAAAGTTTATTTATAGGCCAAAATATCAAAGTTTTACTAAGCAAAGGGGATATTAAAGCTTGGAATGTTCCCGGTGCCTTGTGAACAGAGAGGTTCTACATAAACTTTCTTGGGTGTCTATCCATGTTTCCTCCGTGTTCTCACTATACTGTCTTTCATGGCTCAACTTAGATGTCCACTAGTGCCTGCAGAGTGTTTGGGAAGCCATAAGGACAACACATGGTAATGCACCATGTTATTCTCACCTCCCAGCATCACCTCCCTTGCCCAGAGACTTCCCTTAGCTGGTGTATAAGTTCAATCAGCCTAACCTGTGCCCAGAAAAAGTAGAGTTTTGGTACATACAGCATACCCCTTCCTCTACCTCAAGCTTTCCTTCCTCACAGAAAAGCAAAGAAGATGCTGCTAAGATTGTCTAAGAGAAAATAAGAATAAGAGCTACCATGTACTGGACTCTTTTTATGAGCAGACAGGCTGAGCATACCATGGTGTTAACTGCAGGAATTATTACTGTTAGAGATGAAATTGAGATTAATGTAGTTTAGAAATCTACAAAAGCTGCTAAGACTCAGAGTGGGATTCAAACACAGGCACCGTGACTCCTAGTATACTCATTCACTCGCTCTACAGCACTGCCTCTGGATCCGATGGCCTCTTCTTTTGATTTCACCCCAAATCAACCTCCAAAATCTGTACCTGCTATTTTTAAAAGCTACTACTGGCCCCAGGAGAATTTAAAACATTGTGGATGTGCAAGTAGTCATGAAGGTTCATTATTATTATTTTTCTAGCCTCATATGGTCTCTTTCAAGGTGAAATTAAAGTAAATAGCCTGTAACTCACCACTCATCAGATGGTCAATACTTTAACCAAGACATACCACTGCTCAGTGTGATGTTTGGGTATCACATAATATGACTGATTGCTTTACTTAACATCCAGATTTTTGGCTAAGAAAATCAGAATTCAGAGACATGGGTAAGCTTTAAGACAGATGTATTAAACATCATGTATTTCTCACAAGTCTGTGTGAAAATTTAAAACAGTGTAATCTTGTGTTACTACTAGTACTTAGATTTAGATATACTCATCTATTTTACATAGTGATTTGTTGATGGTCATCCATTGTCTCTTACTAACATGAGAACTAGTGTAGGAGTGTGGGGAAAAAGCACCTTTTAATTTTCATAGTCTTTTTTTTTAAATTTTTTATTGTTGGTTGTTAAAAACATTACATAGTTCTTGATATATCATATTTCACACTTTGATTCAAGTGGGTTATGAGCTCCCATTTTTACCCCATATACAGATTGCAGAATCACATCAGTTACACATCCATTGATTTACATATTGCCATACTAGTGTCTGTTGTGTTCTGCTGCCTTTCCTATCCTCTACTATCCCCCCTCCCCTCCCCTCCCCTCTTCTCTCTCTGCCCCCTCTACTGACATTCATTTGTCCCCCTTGTATTATTTTTCCCTTTCCCCTCACTTCCTCTTGTATGTACTTTTGTATAACTCTGAGGGTCTCCTTCCATTACCATGCAATTTCCCTTCTCTCTCCCTTTCCCTCCCACCTCTCATCCCTGATTAATGTTAATCTTCTTCTCATGCTCTTCGACCCTACTCTGTTCTTAGTTACTCTCCTTATATCAAAGAAGACATTTGGCATTTGTTTTTTAGGGATTGGCTAGCTTCACTTAGCATAATCTGCTCTAATGCCATCCATTTCCCTGTAAATTCTATGATTTTGTCATTTTTTAATGCAGAGTAATACTCCATTGTGTATAAATGCCACATTTTTTTTTATCCATTCATCCATTGAAGGGCATCTAGGTTGGTTCCACAGTCTAGCTATTGTGAATTGTGCTGCTATGAACATCGATGTAGCAGTGTCCCTGTAGCATGCTCTTTTTAGGTCTTTAGGGAATAGACCAAGAAGGGGAATAGCTGGGTCAAATGGTGGCTCCATTCCCAGCTTTCCAAGAAATCTCCATACTGCTTTCCAAATTGGCTGCACCAATTTGCAGTCCCACCAGCAATGTACAAGTGTACACTTTTCCCCACATCCTCGCCAGCACTTGTTGTTGTTTGACTTCATAATGGCTGCCAATCTAACTGGAGTGAGATGGTATCTTAGGGTGGTTTTGATTTGCATTTCTCTGACTGCTAGAGATGGTGAGCATTTTTTCATGTACTTGTTGATTGATTGTATGTCCTCCTCTGAGAAGTGTCTGTTCAGGTCCTTGGCCCATTTGTTGATTGGGTTGTTTGTTCTCTTATTGTCTAATTTTTTGAGTTCTTTGTATACTCTGGATATTAGGGCTCTATCTGAAGTGTGAGGAGTAAAGATTTGTTCCCAGGATGTAGGCTCTCTATTTACCTCTCTTATTGTATCTTTTGCTGAGAAAAAACTTTTTAGTTTGAGTAAGTCCCATTTGTTGATTCTAGTTATTAACTTTTGTGCTATGGGTGTCCTATTGAGGAATTTGGAGCCCGACCCCACAGTATGTAGATCGTAGCCAACTTTTTCTTCTATCAGACGGTGTGTCTCTGATTTGATATCAAGCTCCTTGATCCATTTTGAATTAGCTTTTGTGCATGGTGAGAGAAAGGGATTCAGTTTCATTTTGTTGCATATGGATTTCCAGTTTTCCCAGCACCATTTATTGAAGATGCTATCCTTCCTCCATTGCATGCTTTTAGCCCCTTTATCAAATATAAGATAGTTGTAGTTTTGTGGATTGGTTTCTGTGTCCTCTATTCTGTACCATTGGTCCACCCGCCTGTTTTGGTACCAGTACCATGTTGTTTTTGTTACTATTGCTCTGTAGTATAGTTTGAAGTTTGGTATCGCTATACCGCCTGCTTCACACTTCCTGCTTAGCATTGTTTTTGCTATTCTGGGTCGTTTATTTTTCCATATGAATTTCATGATTGCTTTCTCTATTTCTACAAGAAATGCCGTTGGGATTTTGATTGGCATTGCATTAAACCTATAGAGAACTTTTGGTAATATCGCTATTTTGATGATGTTAGTTCTGCCTATCCATGAACAGGGTATATTTTTCCATCTTCTAAGATCTTCTTCTATTTCTCTCTTTAGGGTTCTGTAGTTTTCATTGTATAAGTCTTTCACCTCTTTTGTTAGGTTGATTCCCAAGTATTTTATTTTTTTTTGAAGATATTGTGAATGGAGTGGTTGTCCTCATTTCCATTTCAGAGGATTTGTCGCTGATATACAGGAATGCCTTTGATTTATGCGTGTTGATTTTATATCCTGCCACTTTGCTGAATTCATTTATTAGCTCTAATAGTTTCTTTGTAGACCCTTTTGGGTCTGCTAGGTATAGAATCATGTCACCTGCAAATAGTGATAATTTAAGTTCTTCTTTTCCTATTTTTATGCCTTTAATTTCTTTTGTCTGTCTAATTGCTCTGGCCAGTGTTTCGAGAACTATGTTGAACAGAAGTGGTGAGAGAGGGCATCCCTGTCTTGTTCCAGATTTTAGAGGGAATGCCTTCAGTTTTTCTCCATTCAGAATGATGCTAGCCTGAGGCTTAGCATAGATTGCTTTTACAATATTGAGGTATGTTCCTGTTATCCCTAGTTTTTCTAGAGTTTTGAACATAAAGGGATGCTGTACTTTGTCGAATGCTTTTTCCACATCTATCGAGATGATCATATGGTTCTTATTTTTAAGTCTATTGATGTGGTGAATAACATTTATTGATTTCTGTATATTGAACCAGCCTTGCATCCCAGGGATGAATCCTACTTGATCATGGTGCACAATTTTTTTGATATGTTTTTGTATCCGATTCGCCAGAATTTTATTGAGGATTTTTGCATCTAGGTTCATTAGAGATATTGGTCTGTAGTTTTCTTTCTTTGAAGTGTCTTTGTCTGGTTTAGGTATCAGGGTGATGTTGGCCTCGTAGAATGAATTTGGAAGTTCTCCCTCTTTTTCTATCTCCTGAAGTAGCTTGAAAAGTATTGGAATTAGTTCCTCTTTAAAGGTTTTGTAAAACTCTGCTGTATACGCATCCGGTCCTGGGCTTTTCTTAGTTGATAGTCTTTTGATGGTTTCTTCTATTTCCTCAATTGATATTGGTCTGTTTAGGTTGTCAATATCCTCCTGACTCAATCTGGGCAGATCATATGACTTAAGAAATTTATCTATGCCTTCACTATCTTCTAATGTATTGGAGTATAAGGATTCAAAATAATTTTTGATTATCTTCTGTATTTCTGAATTGTCAGTTGTGATATTGCCTTTTTCATCCCGTATGTCAGTAATTTGAGTTCTCTCTCTTCTTCTCTTTGCTAGCATGGCTAAGGGTCTGTCGATTTTGTTTATTTTTTCAAAGAACCAACTTTTAGTTTTGTCAATTTTTTCTTTTGTTTCGATTTCATTAATTTCAGCTCTGATTTTAATTATTTCTTGCCTTCTACTTCTTTTGCTGTTGTTTTGCTCTTCTTTTTCTAGGATTTTGAGATGAAGTATGAGATCATTTATTTGTTGGTTTTTTCTTTTTTTAAGGAATGAACTCCACGCAATGAATTTTCCTCTTAGAACTGCTTTCAGTGTGTCCCATAGAATCTGATATGTTGTGTCTGTGTTTTCATTTATCTCTAAGAATTTTTTAATTTCCTCCTTGATGTCTTCTATAACCCATTGCTCATTCAGTAACCTATTGTTCATTCTCCAAGTGATGTATGCTTTTCCCTTCCTTCTTTTATCGTTGATTTTCAGTTTCATTCCATTATGATCAGATAAGATGCATGGTATTATCTCTACTCCTTTATATTGTCTAAGAGTTGCCCTGTGACATAATATGTGATCTATTTTTGAGAAGGATCCATGTGCTGCTGAGAAAAAAGTGTAACTGCTTGATGTTGGGTAGTATATTCTATATATGTCAATTAAGTCTAGGTTATTAATTGTGTTATTGAGTTCTATAGTTTCCTTATTCAACTTTTGTTTGGAAGATCTGTCCATTGGTGAGAGAGGTGTGTTGAAGTCTCCCATGATTATTGTATGGTGGTCTATTAGACTCTTGAACTTGAGAAGAGTTTGTTTGATGAACATAGCTGCACCATTGTTAGGGGCATATATATTTATGATTGTTATGTCTTGTTGGTGTATGGTTCCCTTGAGCAGTATGTAGTGTCCCTCTTTATCCCTTTTGATTAACTTGGGCTTGAAATCTATTTTATTTGATATGAGTATGGACACACCTGCTTGTTTCCGAAGTCCATATGAGTGATATGATTTTTCCCAACCTTTCACCTTCAGCCTATGTATGTCTTTTCCTATCAAATGCGTCTCCTGTAGGCAGCATATTGTTGGGTCTTGCTTTGTGATCCATTCTACTAGCCTGTGTCTCTTAATTGGTGTGTTTAAGCCATTAACATTTAGGGTTATTATTGAGATATGAGTTGTTCTTCCAGCCATATTTGTTTATTTATGTTACTAAACATGGTTTGTTTTCCTCTTTGATTATTTTTCCCCCCTTTACTGTCCTACCTCCCACTGTTGGTTTTCATTGTTATTTTCCATTTCCTCTTCCTGTAATGTTTTGACAAGGATGTTTTGAAGAGATGGTTTTCTAGCTGCAAATTCTTTTAACTTTTGTTTATCGTGGAAGGTTTTAATTTCATCTTCCATCCTGAAGCTTAATTTCGCTGGAAACACAATTCTTGGTTGAAACCCATTTTCTTTCAGTGTTTGAAATATGTTATTCCAGGATCTTCTAGCTTTCAGAGTCTGTGTTGAAAGATCAGCTGTTATCCTGATTGGCTTACCCCTAAATGTAATCTGCTTCCTTTCTCTTGTAGCTTTTAAAATTCTCTCCTTATTCTGTATGTTGGGCATCTTCATTATAATGTGTCTAGGTGTGGGTCTCTTATGATTTTGCACATTCGGCATCCTGCAGGCTTCTAAGATTTGGGATTCTGTCTCATTCTTCAAGTCTGGGAAGTTTTCTCGTGTTATTTCATTGAATAGATTGCTCATTCCTTTGGTTTGAAACTCTGTCCCTTCCTGTATCCCAATGACTCTTAAATTTGGTCTCTTGATGTTATCCCATATTTCTTGGATGTTCTGCTCATGGTTTCTTAACAGTCTTGCTGAGCTGTCTATGTTCTTTTCAAGTTGAAATACTTTATCTTCATTGTCTGATGTTATATCTTCTAAGTGTTCTACTCTGCTGGTAGTATTCTCAATTGAGTTTTTAAGTTGGTTTATTGCTTCCTGCATTTCTAGGATTTCTGTTTGTTTTTTTTTTTATAACCTCTATCTCCCTGTATAGTTGATCTTTTGATTCTTGGATTTGTTTATGTAATTCATTGTTGAAGTGATCTTTCGTTGTCTGATTTTGCTGTCTGATGTCTTCCTTGAGACTCCAGATCATCTGAAGCATGTATATCCTGAATTCTTTATCTGACATTCCATCTGCTGCAGCTATTACCTCTTCTAACGTTGAGTTGACCTGCATTGCTTGTGGTCCTTTCTTTCCTTGTCTCTTCATACTGTTCGTGTTCCTTTCTACTTGGTGAAACTGTTGTGCTATTGAATTTTCCCCCTATATATTTATATTGGTCTTGTATAGTTGCAAAGTCTCCCTCGCAGGCGCGGGCGGCGGCTCTGCCCCTCCTCCAATTGGGGCAATGTGCCTACCACGCCGGCAGGCCGCTGGGCCTGCTCTGCCGGTCGGTAGCAGGTCCGCCTACCTTGCAGGCATGGGCGGCGGCTCTGTCCCTCTGCGGGCCGCTAGGCTTGTTCTGTCGGTGGTCGCAGTTCTGCCTACTTTGCAGGCGCAGGCAGCGGCACTGCCCCTCTTCAGGCTTCTGGGGCTGTTCTGCCAGTGGGTCGCAGGTCCGCCTACCTTGCAGGCGCGGGGGGGGCAGCCCTACCCTTCCTCAGGCCACTGGGCCTGTTCTGTCTGTCGGTTGAAGGTCTGGCCTGTTCTATTGGTGGTCACAGTTCCGTCTACTTTGCAGGCGCGGGGGGAGGTGGCGGCTCTGCCTCTCAGCAGGCCGCTGCGCCTGTTCTGCCGGTGGGTCGCAGGCCCGCCTACCTTGCAGGAGTGGTTGGCAGCTCTGCCCCTCCGCGGGCCACTGGGTCTTTTCTGTCGGTGGTCACAGTTCCGCCTACCTGGCAGGCGCGGGGGGTGGGGGGCGGCTCTGCCCCTCAGCAGGCCACTGGGCCTGTTCTGTGGGTGGTCACAGTTCCGTCTACCTTGCCGGCGCAGGGGGAGGGGGCGGCTCTGCCTCTCAACAGGCCGCTGCTCCTCTTCTGCCGGTGGATCGCAGGCCCGCCTACCTTGCAGGAGTGATTGGAAGCTCTGCCCCTCCGCGGGCCACTGGGCCTTTTTCTCTAATTTTCATAGTCTTTTAGGGATCTCTCAAGACGTGAATATCTATTTAAAAACTAGAGGTGTTATAAAAGGGATTTTATTCTTTCATCAGAAATTTGTATTTTTAAGACTCTTAACTCACTCCAAAATAAAGAGAGTAAATAAATAATTTGAAACACCTAATTGAAGAAGACACATGTCTTCCTGCCAAATTGAGGAAGCCCTCAGAGTGCTAGAATGTTGTTGCTTACTGTCCTAGCAGTCTTTCTAAATACAGTCTATCCTAGCAGTCCTCTCACTCGCGAGTTCCCATCCAATCGCTTTCATTTACTAGAGTGCATTGGCTCAGCCTTCACCAACACAGCAGCTACATGCAGGGTTATAATGTGGTTTTGCTCATCTTGCAACCCTCTGTGATAGCTCTAGTAACTTCTATTGTACAGTGATAACAGCATCATTTGTCACATGCCCACTGAAAGGAGCTCAGTCCCTGTTCTCAGATTGGGTGGGATGAAAGCCAAGAGCTTCCAATGTTCACTGTGGATGCTAAGATAGAATACAAACTGGTAACATCCAATGGCAGATACAAAATGCCAGGTTGTTATGTCCCTAAGGGGACCAATACAGTTTTATCTGGAGCAGAAAGTGATTTTTTTTTCTTTTCTGCTTTGGAGATTATGACCCTATTTGGCTCATCTGGTTTGCAGTATAAAAGACATGATGCCTGTGTGATAATTGGAGATGACAATGGAGAGAGATGAGATTTCTTGTGGAGAAGTAGGGGAGTCAAAGTTCAGTTAAACCAAGGACCTTGCACCAATGTAAGGTACTAGAATGAAATGCCCTTGGCAACACTGGTGATGTGGGGAGGCTCCAGGAGTTGGATGTGGGCATCTATCATCCAGGTGGTGAAGTCTCTCCTGATGATTTGCCATGTGGCTCAGATATTACTTTGTTCCCAAAAGTTACCCTTTTCTGTCTTGGACCATGTCCCTTCTGGCTAGAAAACATGCTTCTGCACTAATGTGGAAACTAAACATAAAACTGAGGGCCAAAGCTTTTGTATTAGAGTTTTAGGCATACCTGGGGTGGGAGGGAGCAAGGAGTAGGGACCTTCTGTGTCTAGTCCTGTTGGATAAATGTACAGTTTGAATGAATAGAATAATTAATCAAGAGTGATTGTTCAGTCAGGGACAGTGTCCTCATCACATTCGGACTATCAAGCCTTGTACAGAGGCTGACACACAGTAAGGGTCAATATGCACCTCTTGAAAGAATGAAAGAAGTTCATTAAATACATGAAAAGACTGGGCAATGCCCATCTTCTGCTTTAGATTATGAGCTTGCTCTTGGTGGAATGAATCACGGAAATACAGTAAAAGCTGGCCTATGCAAGGCATTTAAATTATTTATAACAGATGCTGATCAATGAATCCTCAGATATTCACAAATAATCTTCAGCTGCAATGTCAAGACAAGGGAAAAGTAGGATTTATGAAATTTCACTAAAAACACAACCCTTTTTATTGATTTTATTTTTTTACGTACATGACAGCGGAATGCATTACAATTCTTATTACATATATAGAATGCAATTTTTCATATCTTTGTATATAAAGAAAGTTCACGCTAATTCATGTCTTCATACATGTACTTTTTTTTGTTTTGTTTTTTTGTTTTTGCATTACAATTGTTATTACACATATATACCACAATTTTTCATATCTTTGTTTGTATATAAAGTATGTTGACACCCAATTAGTGTCTCCATACATGTACTTTGGATAATGATGTCCAGCACATTCCACCATCCTTGCTAATCCCCTGCCCCCTACCTTACCCTCCCACTCCTCTTCCCTATGGAGAATTCATCTATTCCTCCCATGTTCCCCAACCTTACCCCACTATGAGTCAGCCTCCTTATATCAGAGAAAATATTCGGCATTTGTTTTTATGGGATTGGCTAACTTCACTTAGCATTATCTTCTCCAACACCATCCATTTACCTGAAAATGCCATGATTTTATTCTCTTTTATTTCTGAGTAAAATTCCATTGTGTATATATGCCACATTCTTTTTATCAATTCATCCACTGAAGGGCATCTAGATTGGCTCTACAGTTTATCTATTGTGAATTGAAAAACACAACCTTTTTAAAACATCTATCATATTATACAAAATTGCTTTTATTCTTAAATTAAGTTTGCAAAAACCAAATTCACCATGAAATAAAGTTTAATTTTGTTGTTGTTGTTTTTTCTTTCAGGTAAGTGTAAAGATATCTTCTGAAGTGCTCTGCAGAAAATGTACAGGTGGCGGTTCTCTTAGAAGAAAAAGGAAGGCAGGGATCCTTGAAATGGTAATGTTTCAGCTGTTCCATACATATGGAAGCATCTCATGCGGTCAGCAAGGCTATTGTTTTCTTTTGTGTGTATTGTACCTGTTTATTTTATTATAACTCAATATGGCTTAAACCTCAGAGTTTGTGAGAATTGTATGTTTTTTTACATCTGCACTGGAGAGCCTCTCATCTTTTAATCTAAAGCTTCTACAGCCCACCCTCACCAGAAAACTCATGTGATGTGAAATGCTTAAAAGCAAAATGTCATTCTAAATAGATGCTACATGAATACAAGCAATTTAGTCTGCATAGTACAAGAAATATATATATATATATTTATATATATATAATATATATATAATATATATATATATAATATATATATTATATATATATATAATATATATTATATATATATTATATATATATAAATATAACACACACACACACACACACATATATATATATTAGTTTGCAAACACTTCACATGAGGATAGAAAGAAGGGAAGTGAATACGCCTAAATATTATGTGAAAGGTTTATAATTATATTATTGCAGCAGGTTTTAGAAACATAATTTGCTAAGTGCACCAATTGGTTCCAAGACTCAATTTATACCCCCAAACTAAGGAATTCTATTTTCAAAAGCAAAATCAGTTGATGAAATGTTAGTACTTAGGAATTCCTACTGGAATTTTCTTTTTAAATAACATTCCTTTTTCTATCTAAAATAAATCACTCATTTGCTGAGTAAGTATCTATAGCTGGTTTCTTAAGAAAGATTAAATGTGTCTTATAATTTCCTGCAGAGTTAGCAATAACAATGTTCAATAATTTTTAATATGCTAATACATGGTCAAGCTTCTATATGCAGGTCATAACATAAATAGTGCAATGAAATATACGTTATCTGCTATCAAAAGTGTATTTATAAAATGTTGATAAAAAGTGGAGATAATTTAAAGCTAATCATTGAAGAATATTGCTCTCAAGAGTTTAACATGTTAGGAGAAGGTAAGATATTGCAGACGTTTGCATTATAGGTGAAGAATATTAAAATTATCCTTATTTTTTAAATATAAGAAATATATGCAGAAAATTAAAGGCCTAAACCATCATTCAGATTTGAGAAACTATGAAGTAAGTATTTTCTAGTTCTTCTCATTTACTTACCTATTTCCTTTTAAAATATTTTAGGTTTAGATGAGAAATAACAAAAATAAATAAATAAGGAAAAAGTAATTAGAAATATGTCTCTAGTTGTTTAGTCATTTGGTGCTGTCCTATTGGGAAGTAATAGAACTCAATTACATAATATTTAAATTTTAAAAATTATATTCACTACCAGAGAATGTACAAGTTAGTATTTTTTGTTAGTGCATGGCAAATTGGTGACATGAACTACAGCTGTCAAAGTAGCACTTTCTGTGGCATGGTGTGGACAGAGCTCAAGTGTAGCAGGCTCTCTTGCATGAACAGAGGACCCTCTTGTGCACTCAGTGCTCTGTCTTGAGGAGTGCATGGTGACATATAGAGAAGTAAGCTGACTGAGCCTCGTGAATGAGTCACAGGGATTTTTACTTCATGACTGATCGTCTACTTCAGCCAGTCTAAAAGATACTGTGAAATTGGAGGAAGAGAGGATCATGGGGAAACCCCAGAGGTGCAGAAGAGAGAATTGAAATGTTGAACTTATCAAGAGTTTTCTTGAGTTCATTTCATAATTTCTGTCCCTTTTCTCACCCTTATTTAATAGTCCAAGCATGCCTTGAGATTTTTAATTTTCTTAGACTGTTAAAGTCACCCAGTCTCTGTAGACAAAGTAGTGCTCTATCCTTTGATAATCTAGAATTCTGAAGAGAAACCAGTTAATAATACAAAAAGCATATTTATCTTCCTAATTTTATTTAATAGGAATTCATTTATACCATCTTTCATTTTCCAGAGGATTCAAGGGGTTTAAATGGTATTATAAGCAACAATCCTTTCTTTTCACACTGATGATTGAAAGACTGAGCATACTGATATTGTAGCTTTGGCCAATTTAAGGAACGTCTGCATTGAGCGGGTGGGTGACCTGTCACATAATCCAATCAGTGAATTCAATTCAGAAAATATGTTCCAGGACCTGCAGAACCCTGTACATGACGGACAGAAAGATAAGTTAGCAAAGTACAGCTCCTATCTTTAAGGACTTTGCAGCTTAGGACTCCTTGCTGGCTTTTGCTTGATCACCTGGTGGTTCAGCCTTTAGTCACTTAACTGATAACCACAGTTATCACTTAGTCATATAACTGATATCCACATTGCATGCCTTTTTCCCAGGACAAGAAAGAAAGGTCACTCCTTTAGCACAGGAAGATTTCCTTTCAAGGTCAGGCAAAGCTGGATTTGACTTAACTGGATCAGAAGAGGTTTTTATGTTACCAGTGTAGTTGTACAGTGTTTTGGCTTCTTCACTAGCTTGGATAATCAGAATGTGGCAATTATAGTACTTCTTTCATAAGGTATGATAATCATATCATGACATTTTTATGCTTCATTCGCTATGATGATTTCAACAGCTTCATGCCAAACGTTGGTTTATAGAGATTTAATATTGTGTCATGGTATTATGAAAACAAGGTAGACTAACATGATTGTATGTAGAGTTTGGAAGAGGATAGTCATATATTGATTATTACCATGACATCTAAAATAAAGACTGTGTAATTTATTAGATAAGATTTAAAAACCAAGAAAGTCATAATATTCGTTGACAGTTGATACATGTTTGTTCAGATTTTGAGATTTTCAAATAATTTGATAATGTAGAAAAATTAAGAAAAAAAGGTTTGTTCATCCCAGTATGTATTTTAGAGAGTAATCTGATCTTGTTTTTCTCTTATTACCCCAAATTCCTGATTTTCTGATCTATTCCCTCATTTAATTTTTATTTATGATTTGGTTAAGCATCTTATTTCAAGCAGTGCTTGCATTGAAAATGAAATTGCTACCAGTATTTGTTGTGTGGAGTCATAATTCCAGAATTAGTAAGAATACATTGTCCCAAGCTTACACGGCCTTCCTTAGAAGGTGGGGTTATATACCTTATTATGTTAATCTGGCTATTTTGTGATCAACACGTACTAATTTAGGGATTCACTGCACCAGTGTGTGAATATTTTCTAGGCTTCAGTTTATAACTTGGCAAATGGTAGTCTCCTTCTCAAAGGAAAAATAACCTCTTCTAGAAACTGAAGTAAAGGCAAAATCAAGTTGATATAGTTCAAAGACAGTTTGCAATATCCAGTTCAGATACAATTTTCAAAGAATGAATTTTAATGTGCACAGACCTATTAGCACAGGATCAAATTCCTAACAAATTGATTGGACATGCAAAAAGAGTCTGTGTCCTAGATTTAAAGTCATTACACAGTTTTAAACACAGCTGTGCAGCAAGCCTTTCAATCTAGATGGACATGAGTGAATTGAATGTTTTTGAAGGTGATTGGCTGGTAGAATTTCTACAATGCAATTTTCAATAATGACAAGCTTAATGAAATCACTATCATATTGTTTAGCAAGGAAATGTGTATCCTATTTTGTATAGCCATCAAGTATGCACAAGACTATAAATCTATAAATATTTAAATATATCAAAAGGCATCTGTAGTTCTTTGGTTGAAGGAAAGTGGATGCACCCAGCTCTAAGTTACCTTTACCCATCCAAAGATGAAAATAATTTTCTATTGTAACCTTGCCTTACTTATTTTATTCCTATCCATTGGAAATTTTGATTTCTTGCTGCCTCTAATCTTTCTGGGGATTATTCACTTCAGTTGAGTGTATGCTAACTTTCTATTTTGGTTTTAAATATTTTCCATTCTATACCTAGGAATATATGTTCACAGAAGCATTACACATTCAAGAATATTGCATGTGATGGTGCATGCCTGAGTCCCCGCTATTCAGGAGGCTGAGGTGGAGTTTGAGCTCACAAGTTTAAGACCAGGTCAGGCAACATAGTGAGACCTTGTTTGAAACAATACATTATCTATCTATCTGTCTGTCTATCTATCTATCCATCCATTCATCCTACATATATAAACCCCTGAGTGTATATGATTTTTTTTCTTCTGGATAATGAAGATGTCAAGGAGGAAAACAATAGTTTTATTCTTTTGTGCCATATGAATGTTGGGGCACAAAGATGTGTATATATTTTATAAAATAAAATATTAACCCATCAATGAATATTAGTAAAGGACCATAGCCATGGAAGTGATTACTTTTCTTGTGAAATTCAGTCTTAGTGTCTATTGTTATTTACAAGTAAAATGAATTATAACTGTTCAGTTTAGGCATATACCTTTATGTTTGTTGCTTATGTTTTCTAATATATAGAACATAAAAAAGAGATATACATGATTATAAATTATCAAAATGTCAATCATCTTGAAACAAATAGTCAGTCAGTATATTATTAGAAAAGCTGCACAAATCCCTAGAAAAGAAACTGAGGGGTAGATGTTTCTCTTTCCCATGTTGAAAGTCTTGTTGATTGAACTGAAGAGTTGGTAAACAAAGTAGAAAACTAAAAATGACACTTCAATATTAATTATGCTGTGAGATTATTCATCCTTTTTTTTTTAATTAAGAGGAGCGTATTCTGAGCAATAAATATAATTAGTTAATAAATTACTCCTGTTGTATGCCTTAAGGAATTTAGCTGCAGGGCAATTGCCAATAGCAGGCAATTGGAAAAGACATGGGCTTTCTATCAGAGGGACACACTGGTATTTCATAGTACCATCATGTTGAAAGTTAGTCAACAGGAAATAGTTTTTTATTTTATTGTGTTATAAATGTAAGTCAAGACCAGTTAGCTCATTTACAAAACAATGATAGAAGTTACTATCTCTTGTATAAAATGAATATTACTTTTTATAAGTCTGAAGATTGCTAGATGTTTATTTTATGTCATTAGAATTAATCCACAAAAACGTTATGAGTGATAGATTTCTTTAAGAAAATTATAGTCTAGATTTTGAACTTCTTTTAAAAGCAATTAAAAATTTAAGGTGTATTTACACAATCAAAAAGGAAAACAATATAGTCTGCTTTAATAAACATTTATTTCCAGACAGTATCCCATGGAATATAAAGATGAGTATGGTCCCTGTCTTTGATGAATTTATATTCATCAGAAAGAGAAACGAATAGGTAAACAGATGATGGTACTGTGAAATAAAACACCATGAGTTATGTGAGAGAGTCATGTGAGCACTGGAGGATGAGTGTTGGATCAGACCACAGGACAGGAAAAGGCACTTGGATGTTGGAAGAAATTCTGAGGTTCATCCGGTAAGGAAATGAAGAAAAGATATCCTAGGCAGAAAAAAAAATAACATAATCTGCATGTGTTTAATTGTCCATTTGCACTATATGTCATAAATAAAATCCATAAAAATGACTAGCATGTCTGACCTTATTTATTAAAACTTTTTCTTCAATTATTATCCTTATCTTTGTTAATCCTCTTGGGTCCCTCCATTGGGAAGATGGTTGCAAATTTAGAGAAGTGATTTACAACATTCTTGGGTTATGTTCCTGGTGGTGTTTAATGTTCTTATCCTTTAAGAACAATAGGGATGAAATGAAAGCTGTTGATTCAAATTATCTGGGTGGTGTTGGATTTTTTGAACCCAGGGAGGCTGGCTCAGTGCTGGCTGCTGGTCTGATAAGAATTTCATATGTATTTAATATGTCTATGTCTATGTCGTATAAGATGATTGTGTAGACTTTTTTATGATTTACAGAATTTTATAGAATTTAGTTTGCTTTTCAGTTAATTCTTTCATTTTGATCTTCACCCCAATCTTTTTAGGTTAGGCTTGCCAGGTAGCAAAACTTCATAAAAGCTCAAAAGATTTGAATTGATCAGTGTTTCACAATTAAGAAAGCACAAGGCTCAAACCTGGGTCTCTTGATACTAGCCAGCAGTTCTTTTCAGAGCAGGAAAATGAATAATGCTAAATTATCATTGTAACATACAAGGGTAACAAAGCTGGTTATGTCACACAAAGTCACAGTATGAATTAGTGAAAGATTGGACACTAGGACCAGGTTTCTAACTAGTTGTTATAGTCAATCTCATCCCTTGGCAAGTTGGAATCAATTTAATAGCAGTTAATTTTTTCATTGCTAATAATATTGAATAGGTTAAACAGTCTCAATGTCTTATTTCACTTTCTATTTTCTAAAATAGAAAGCTTATTGCTCTAAATCATAAAAAGTAGAACAATGGCAGAAGTTTGTGTAGAGACTTTTAAAGTTATTATCTTATTATAGCTAATTATATAGTCATAGGAGCAACATGAAGCATTATGGGACTTCCATTTCCAAAGATGTATGTATCCACATGCAGCTGATTATATGTAGTGCTGAGAAACCCTTTGTTTACTATTAATATCTAATACTCATTTCCTAGTCCTTCACAACTTTCCATTTTCTTCCACTAAATTTGATACTTTTGGTGTTATTGGAGAGGCAGAAGGTCCATCTAGTTCCACCATTAGGAGCTGTGTCATGATAGGCAAATTACTTAAATGTCCTTCGCTACCATTTCCTTATTTTTAATATGAAAATAGTCATTGGTAGCTGATAGAGTATGTAAATATGTCACGTGCCATAATTTAAGTACTCTAATATTGGGTGTCATTAGCATATTACTGGCCCATAAAGTTTTCTCATTATTTATGTATTTATTTGTGTGTGTATATTGGGTATCGTTATCACTATTGCTGGCACATAAATTTTGCTCATTATTTATGTGTTCATATGCATATATACCCAAATATATTGCAGGTCCTTTATTATCTGCAATGTGTGAATAACTGAGGGACACCCCAATGTAGAATCATATAGTGTATAAGGCAGGAAGAGACTTAATAGTAGTTAAAGACTTACTATGATAGAGCCAAGTTTCTAGCTACCATCCCACTTAGACTCTATACTATAGCCACTCTCCAAAAGCTCACTGTTCACTTTTTTCAAGATATAAACCTCTGTGTTATGGAGTTCTGTCCTCTCAAAATATAGTCTTCATTTTTCTCTTTCTACTGATTTCTCTGTCCTTTAGCGTCACCCTTCTTAAAGCATACCTACTTACTTTGAGGAGGCATTGCCAATCACCAACACACATACTCTCATGCACACATATGCATGGATTATGCATCACTCAAGTGTACATTTCTGGAATGCCTACTTAGCTAGAAAACTCCCAAAATAATTAACATCATTTAATCCTTTCTTGAGATACAGGACAATCATTATGGACCTGTTTTTTTTGGACAGTGTGGTAAAAGGCCAACCATCAACACCTCTATTTGTACTTTACCTGTCTCAGACAACTTCTGACCTTTTCTGGTTTGCTTCTACTCATCCGTCAGAGGCTGAGAAGCCAGATAACGAAGCTTTAAGAGAACTACATATTTAAAAAGTCAATACAGTTCTGCATGAATCTCTATGAGCTTTAATTCAGGGTTTTGGGGTAGATATTTTTGGCTTCTCTGAGGCTTTTATCAAAAACTCTAACAAGCTGGACCTTCTGGATAAGTGGGGAGTTACTGCATTTTAATCGAATAGTGTCTACCTTATGCAAACATAGAATAAAAAATGTAGATATAAACAGAATTTAAATTAGAAGGTAAGCACAAACTCACCAATGCTATTTAAAATGTAATTTAATATAAAAACTTTCAGTTTGTATCTATCTTTTCTATTATAGAGTTGAGAGGTAGGGACCCAGTAGATAAGAGTAATGAACAAATGGCTAGATTATCCTCTGCTTACACTTCAAATAAACCAGCTAATTGTTTATTTGCCTAGCAGTTGCTGCCTTGATTATAGGTCATTAGTGACCATTAATAAATGAAATTGTTTTTTCATTTCCCAAAGCAATTTTGAATTCCATAAATCTTGAATTTCTCATTAAAGATGTTCAGTTTTATACATGCTTGATCAACAAATGTGATCAAGGCCTACAGTGTGACTTTGAAAATAACACAGAACCTTTAGAACAAAAACGACAAAAGGATAATTTATGAGCTTTCTTATTTTCTCTGATGGGGATATTTATTCCAAGTGTTATTACTGGTGGACTTACAAATTAAGAAAAATATTAAGATATATATTTTTCTTCACTGAGAATAATAATATATGTAATAAATGCTTTATGATATATCAAATGTGTAATTTTTATATTTGATATGATTGGATGTAATTTACTAGAGTATGCTTACCCTGAGTTCCGTTGAAATATTGATTCTTTTACTAATCAATCATGTGACCTAGAGCAACTTCATTGATATTCTAAGCCTTATTTTTATATCCTATTCAAAAGAGGGCTGATATTTTCTTTTATTTATCTTGAGAAATAAATGAAGACATTGTAGATAAAGTACTGGCACACTGCAACACTCAACTGGTATGATTTCCTTTGCCTTTTCCATTAAAACGTGCCTTCCAGTTTTATAAAAGATTCTAACATTTTAAAAAGAAACAAAACAGTAAATTGGTTTATAAAATTCAGTTGCCCTGATGAATTTAGAAAACCAATAGTGTTTAAAAGTATGCTGAACTCATTGTAAGCATACTCTAGCAAATAAATATGTTACATTTGGAAAGACATTTTACTATGCATCATATTTAAATCAATGCTAATTGACTTTGGCTTTGCCAAAAAATGTATCAGGTGGCAAAACTATTTTCACAGTTCCACTTATATTACTTTATAGACAAGGACTATGTGAGACGAAAATGACACCCTAATGGGAGTCAAAAGGTCTTAATTCTAGTCATGAGTCATATCACTAACTCGGTGACTCTGAGTAAGGTTAACTTCGCCTTCCTGGGTTTTGTGTTACTCATCTACAACAGGAAGAATTTGAAATAAGTAATTTCTAAGGCATCTTCCAGCAGTAGGAGACAAAATTCTCAAACTGTATTCTATAGAACAGAAGTTTGATGAAATACTTTCCTTTACAAAAAAAGTTAATTTGTAAGTCTGAGAATAACTCAAATGGTCTCCTCCCTTAGGACATTCACAATACATAGTAATATATTAAAGGCTCTGAAATGTCCTGTACAAAAGACATCTTAATTAACTTCAGCCTTAATTAAAGTTTACATTAATTAATTAAAGGCAGCATTCACTAACCTTTTTGAACCATAGAACTTCTTTTCTCACAATGGGGAGAGGTGAAGAACTCCAAACACCATGAACTCATCTTTTACAGAGAGGCTTTAGGTTGAACAGTGCTTGAAAATATACTGATTTTTATAATTTTTCCAACTTTTCTACATCTAACCCATATTTTTAAAAAATAAGAGAATGTGAAACTGTGTAAGTGAGGAAATTCACCCAGATGGGATTATCTGCATATGCAAATAAGTAGATTTGGATTTTCATCATTCCCATCTCTTCAAGTTCTTTTCAGAGCCAAAAGAAATCTGAAATAATTTAGGAATCATGAATACTAGAGCCAGTGAAATGTCAATGCAAGAGGCTCTTCATTTGTGAGAGGAGGCATCTTGGTGTAGAATAGTCCTGGAGTAAGATCCAGAGTTGAGCCCTTTGGTACCCTGAAATCTTGGGCAAGGTCCATAACTTCTTGGCGTGACATCCCCTCACTTATAAAGTGAAAATACAATTTTCCATCTCATGCTACTCATTGTACTAAATGAAATAAAGGGAAGTGGCAATACCTTGTAAAGTGTAAAATTTTAAGTAAATGGAAAAAGTTTCCAATAGTCTGCTCAATAAGTATCTCTAAAATTACTAAATAATTTTGTATCTCCCATAGTGAAAAAAGAAATAAGCCTGGAAAAAATAAAAACTTTCATACAATTGTTAAGACTAGAAGGGCTGCAAATGGTTCTTCCCATGGTTTTATTTTTAAAATAAAATGTTGAAGCACAAGTGAGTTTTCTCATGCCAACCAGCTGGCAGGAATAGAGCTAGTGCTCTGAGCTGATTCTTCAGACTCTGAGTCCATTTCCCCTTGGCACTACCACACTGTCTCAGTTCCCATATGTCATAGCACACCTTCTCTCTCATTATTTTCATAATTCACAAAGTATTTGAATAACTGAAAAAATACTCTCCTAAGAAATGGTGGGCAGATCATTGCCCTTGAAATCATATGGTCCATATTTATTTATTTGTTTGTTTGCTTGTTTATTTAGTTGTGTGCAGTTACTAGGGATTGAACCCAGCTTCCCATTGCAAGCTAGGCAAACACTCTACCACTGAACTACCCAGTTGACTTTGTCTTTTCTTCATTTAAGATTCAGTTTCTTTTTCCCTGCCATTAAAAGAAAAAGTTAGTTCTATTTTATTCATGTCATTTCCTTTTTTAAAAATATGTTGTCCCACCCTTCTCCTATTTTCTGCTTTTTCTCTACTCTTGTGGGTGCTAAGCTGTGCTTACACACCCTGCTTATTTTTTATGTGATGCATTTTTTTTCAACTTACGATATGCAGAATGTGACGGACTCTGAAAATGGATTCTAGCTGGCTTATTTATCACCTATGTATATTGAATTTCCTTAATGTAGTTAGCTCTTAGGAATATAAAGATGTATGACTTGTAATTCATGGATAATTTGGTTATAAATAAGTCACAAAGAATTTCTGTTTCTTAACTGTAGTTCAAAGAGCACATTGGTAGAATCTTAGGTTTATTACTCTTTGCTGCTAAGAACAGAAAATGTTGCAATAAGCATAAACTGCAATTCAAAAGAATTGGATTAATCTGAGAATATATACCAAATGATAAAGGTTGTATCTATTAAAATATGTGAGAATCTAAATTTCTTTCTTTTGAAATTTAAGTAAGAGAACTTCTAGACTTTGTTTTTTTAATAGTACTGGGGACAGAACCCAGGGGTGCTCAACCATTGAGGCACATCCCCAGTCTATTTTATCTTTTATTTTGAAACAGGTTCTCACTAAATTGCTTAGGGTCTTGCTAAGTTGCTGAGGCTGGCTTTGAATTTGTGTGAGCTTCCTGCCTCAGCCTCCCAAACCATTGGCATTAAGGTATGGACCATCACACCTGGCTCTTTTAGACTTTAAAAAAAAAAACAAAAAAAAAACACAAAACAGAGATTTTGTTTTCTACGGAATTTTGGAATCAGAGAGACTTTTTCATTTTTTAAAGTTATTTTTAAGGTGCCCTTGAGACAAATCCTTCCATCTTTCTCTCTAACGGAAATTAACCAGGTTACAAGTTTTCTTTTTCCATGTGGAAATGCAAACATTATCTAATAACATTATAAGAAACACATACATATTATAGCAAATAGCTCTTTAGATATAGATGAAATCTCCCCATTATTTTTTTAATTTAAACATTAATGAGTTTCAATATTAATATAAAGAAATGCTGTAAGTATTACTAGATATATTTCTGATTTTCCTTTAGTTCTAATTTAGCTATGCAGATTATGCAAAGTAACTCCTGTCTCTGAATTTTCCTTTTATAATGTGCAAAAGCTTTCAGTAGTACTTGCTTGAAGCCCTCTTGTAGAATATATATATTTGTGAGGGTCTTCTAAGACCTAATTCTATGACTTTATAGGTCAGATTAGTGGATACAATAAGTAACTTCAATAGAATGTGGAAGAAAAATCTTTCTCCAAATTATTTTTGCTGACTCACTCTTTTGAAAAAAATAAAATTCTTAAATAAGAAGTAATACCATTTTGCTAAATTTTCACATGTGAAAAAATGACTATTGATATTAATTCATGTTCTTTTCTGCAGGAAAGTATTTTAGATAACTGGAGAAGTCCTGGACTTTGACATCTGTGTCAATTTGGGTTACTGGGGGGAAAGATTATGAGATAAATTTTCTTGCAAGAGATTTGTTGGGAGCAGTCTCAGAACACCACCGGGGAGGTGTGAGGGAAGTAGAATTGGGCAAAGGGAGGAACTGAGGTGTGAGCTAAGTAGAATTGGGCAAAGGGAGGTAACAAAGACCTCAGACCATCCCATGGGTAATTTGGTAGCTAAATGTCACTAGGGCTTTTCCCAATTGGGATAAGGGGTAGCAGGAGCCCACTGTTGCCAACTACTACTAAATGATTTCTTGCTGTCTTTGAGGGAAGGTGCCATATCAGCAACTCAGCATTGGTTCTAGGATATTCAGCAGCAGGTATAGCTAGATAGGAGTGGGAGACTTCAGGAGTGGGAGCTCATGATATCTGGCTCATGTAGATCTGCCTCAGCCTGACTGGGCACAAAATAACCGAGCCACCACAAAAGCCTTGTAGATTCAAACAGCAACTCTTCATTCACGAACTCTCCCCGACACTCTACATGCACGTTCTGGGAAAAATACACTCCCTCCACCGGGTTCTGCATACCAATTCTCTCAGAACCCCAGGAGAACTCAACGGGAACTCAAGGAGCAGGCGCCTGAGGCAGCAGGATATGCCCTATTCCCAGCAGGATCCACCCTAAACCTGGAACCACCGTAATCCCTGAGCAGGGTCACCTTTCAACCAAAAATGCCATGCTTCCTACTTGGCTATGCCTCTCAGCACAGATCCTCCCTCCATTCCTGCCATTATGGATACTCCATTCATGTGCACTTGGGATGGCTGATGAGAGAGGCCAACTAACTGGCTCAATTCCTCTACTTGTTTTTATTAGTGCCTTTTGCTTGGTAACTGCTCTTTAGTGTCAGTACGTGATTTGAAGTTTTTAACTTCATAGACTTCCAGAATTCTCTCAGTTCTTCTCCAAATGGTCTTGGACTATACCTCTCAATCATTATCTTTGCAGGCCAAAGTATTGACTGCTTCCTTTGACTCCAACATATTTTCATCTCAGGACAGTTTTATTTTCATACCAACTATATAACCAAGTGTACCATCAAATCTCTGCTAAGTCAGAAAACTTTATTTTTTTAAAATTTATTTCTTAGGTGTAGATGGACACAACACAATACCTTTATTTTTATGTGGTGCTGAGGATTGAACCTGGGTCACGCCCATGCTAGGCAAGCACTGAGCCACAATCCCAGCCCCCAGAAAACTTTATATCTACCTTTTAGATCTACCCCAGAATGGAAGTGTAATGGAACAACAGTCCATATTCAGCTTACACTCACATACTCCCCAGGAGCCAAGCTAGTTTTCTTTAACCTCCGTCAGTTGATGGAAAGAGTCTTTCTACCCCTACCCACGTATATATCTCACTGGCCCACAGGTGTCAACTGAAAAAGAGGTAGTGGATGAGCACAGAGGATAACATGGCTTTTGGGTTATTGTCCATATAGTTTATTTGATTTTTTCTGGCCTAATTTATACTGATCCTAGATTTCTCACGTCTATCTGGGGATGGTGACTCAATTTTGTATCCAAATACCCAGTGAGTTGAAGGGTCTGTCAGAACTCAGCTCGCGCTGGGGAGCTCTAGCCTAATGGTCACTTATAAACCCACCACTAGGCACGCCACTTCTACCAAGGATCAGAAGTTGTTCTTCAAATGGTGTACAGTTCTTTGCTGTATATAACATGGCTGCCTTTGCTCTAGAGCTGTACCTATAAAATGCTTTTTCATCTTCTGTCAGGGCTTTCCATAAGTTCATCATATCCTTTCTCATGAAAGATACTTCTAATATCTTTGGGTCTCATGGTGCATACAGTTCAGGTGGCACAACAGCCTAGAACTGCTACATAGCTCTTCCCCACCCCAGGCCTCTTGTAGTAGCTGGCAACTTTCCATTCACTCAGAGATAAGAGTGAAAAATTTTGTTGTCTGAAACTCAGAAGAGGAGTCAGTCATCACTTCTTTCTTAGTGGAGAAAGGCACAAGCTGTTACAATGTGTCTTTTTCTTGGAGGAAACTTCAAGCATGCCAAAGAGGACTGGAACCCTAAAAATATGACTGGTATGGCACATCCACAATCTTTGTACCTTACATGCATTACCAAATCCTCTGGCAATTTTTGTTACTGATCCCATTTTAAAATAATATTTTTAAAACAAAATAGTGAATGAATGTCAATTATGAAACGTCTCAATGATCCCTTTGAGAGAATACTCCAGAAAGTATATTATGACAGAAGGTGGAAGATTTAACCAGCCCTCTGGCAAACTGTAATACTCTTTTTATCCCTATATGATTGTGAACTACTTCTGGCTGTTCTTCACAATAGGAATGGGAACAAACACTTTTATTCAGTCAATGGTTGCTTATCATGTACCCAAGACTAAGTTGTTATGTTCTGATAAAGATATCACATTTCACAAAGCAGCTGCAGTTGCATCATTTGGCTGTTTTTCATTTACTATTATAGTTTTCATAGGGGCTGAACTGGTGATTAAATAGGATTATGATGGGAACAAGCACCTTTGCACACTTTTAGGGTATCCCTAATTCTGTAATTATTCTCATGATGCAATTTTACTTATAATTTTCAATATTGACATGGGTAGGAGTAGTAGCAGAGATTTTATATGGTCTTCCCCACTATGATTGCTCTTATCTCCAGATCAAGAAACCTAAGTAGATATTTTGGCAAGTTAAATAGAATATGTGCATTTCAACTGTATGGTAGACTCACTGTGTGTGTACCTGGGTCAGGAATCCTTTTGTTATCTCATCCACATATGCCTTCACTCTAACATGAGGGCCATTATGAAGCTAAGGTCAATTCATAATAATGTCCACTCAAGCCTTTGTCCAAATGTCTGGGAAATGTCTGGGTATTCTCATTTCCCCAGTCACTCAATAGATGAGTCAGAGCAGATCATTCAGGTGTACAGCTACAGGCTATGGGAAAGAGCCAGACTTGAACATTGCAGTGAAAACCCAGCCTCTTCTTCTATCAGAGGGAACCAGGTCTGAGAACTGGCTCATGTCTGAAAATTGGGCCTCAGATAGTGAATTTTTATTTGACCAGTGACCTAGTGATTATCTATTTTTTATTTTAGTGTGGGAATGGGTCTTGTATAAATTGAGCAATAACTTTGCTGGCTGCCCATCTGACTTAAGCCCAGGGAAATTGTATTCTACTAAGCATTTTACAATAATTTCATACATTATATTTTTCCCATGGTTAAGTCCTTCTATTATTTTGGGATTCAACCATCTTTGTTGCAATCAGGGAGTACAATTCTTTAATATCATCACGAACAAACCTGGCCTACAGAGAATGTTATTACTGCGATTATTGATTCTGGTACTTTTCTTACCAGGAAATCCTGTATTGCTTTGGCAAAGAAACTATATTCTTAGGCTTTTTTCATAGAATATCTCATATAGTAGACTTTTTGATTGTAGGCAATATATTCCCTCTAGGGTACCCAGTTACCTGAACATTTACACCCTTTACCATGAAAGAATTAGCATTTATACTTCATTTGTATGAATGAAGCATCAGTCATACATGGTATGAAGTACCAACTTATCAAAGCTTCCATAATTGTCCTAGGAACATTTTCTCCCAGTATGCTTACTAGAGTGTTAAATTATGTATCATGGAAGGATGCTGCCATATTAAAAAATAATCTCTCACGCAACTTTATGTAACATTCCTATTGATCAGTACTTTCAAGATCCTGTTCCATATATACTGCCTCACTAAGAAACAAGACCTATGAAAGGCAAGGACACAGAATAAGGCAGAATGAAGGTGAACAGCAACCCAGTACAACCGAGGCTTCCATCAATACTCTGGAAGCTCTGGAGTTAGAAGAACCCCTTTCTTCTACCCCTGCAAGTGGACCAGGCCTTTGTATTATCACACTGATAAATGACTAGATGCAGGTTGCTTTAAGGAAAGAAGAACTCTGGGTGAAGCATTTTGTTTGAGCTAATGGTAACTACTGGTAAGGGACCCAGCTATAAGCACCAGTAGCCAATGCAGCAGGCACCTGGGCCAATGAGTACTTTGGTTCTAAAGAGTTATCTAGGAAATACCCTGCAAAGGTTCCTATTCTGTCATGTGTCACTTTGTTTTTTTTTGAGTTACTGCATGTATTTCTTAGATATTTCTTTTTAGTACTTATTGTCAACCAAACCAGAGAATTATTGAAAATGGACTTTTCTAAATAAAACTGCCCATTCTGCTCATACCCAACACATACATGAATACTTTTTTTTTAACCTACAGATTTTCAGCCATTTCCCTAGTGTTCTGACATTACCCAAATAGCAGGCTCCAGGAATTAAGCAGCATGGCTCAAAGGGAATGGATGTGGTTGTACACTGTAGGAATTTTGCTGCCTCACAGCTCCCTGATGCTTCAGAAGTACTTTAGCAGACGATTCTGCTGCAAAATATTGACTCTAAAACATCTCTGTCCTGGAATAGATGCACTCAGAGAAAAGCTCTTGAATCCCTGTTTTTTTTTTTTTTTTCCTTATCAATTGAACAGCTATTATAGTATCAAGAATTTTGTGGTGCAGGGTGGCAGGGGTGAGTTGGGGGTACAGCTAAAGGGGAGACATATAAGAGTAATATTTAAGGAAGCAAGAAAGTACTTTAAGAATTAAGCAAATTTGAATAGAAAAGCCGTTTCTCTAATTGTCATTTGGCAAAACTTGAAACTACCATGAAATGTATTTGTTTGCAGAAATCCTTTTTCACAACATGGCATTATAGAAGAATGACATTGAATTAACCAGTGATTTCTAGTTCAATTTTCCCTCTTCTTGTACAGACCAGGTAATAGTAACAAGATTTTACATAGCCAAATTTCAAAGATTTAAGTCTGAAATGAACAAACACAGTAAAGTGTATCTTATCCCAAATCTCTTCATTTCTGCTGTTTTTGTTTGTTGGTTGGTTTGGTACTGGGGATTGAGTCCAGGACTGCTTTCCCACTGAGCCACATCCATAGACCTTTTTGTTTTCTGAGACAGGGTTTCTCTAAGTTTTTAAGGCTTATCCTCACACTTTTGATCTTCCTCAAAGTATTTAAATTCTTAGACCTAAAATATAAGAGCATAAAAGTCATGCTTAAAACCCAATGTTTGTCTCTGGTCCAGGTTCCTTCCAGACTGTTCCTTCTTCACTGTACTGGATAATTATTGCAAATGAACAACTTCACATGGCTCTTGAATATATGTAGACTATTACTGTTTAAAACAATTAAATTCTATAGCCAATTTCATATGACCCCAAATCTCATCTATACATATACATATATGTATTTATATAAATGTATTATATAACATATCACATATATAATGTCTTTTGCATCCTACATATACCCTTATAAAATGAATTATTGCAAAGTAAAATAATTACTTTTTTATACTTTTTATTTGTCATTTTGAAATCAATATCAGTATTGAAAATTACCCAATTCCACGTGTTATTTATCATATACACATGAAATGACCACAGCATTAAATTATATCCTAATCATTTAGGTTTATTTGGGGGGAGTATTAAAGATTTAACCCAGGGGTGCTCTACCACTGAAATATATCCCCAACACTTCTTATTATTTATTTTGAGACAGGGTCTTGCTAAGTTGCTAAAGATCTTGCTAAGTTGTTGAGGCTGGCCTCGAACTCGTGATCCTCCTGTCTCTGCCTCCTGAGTGGCTGGGATTACAGGTATGCACTACCTTGCCCAGCCTAATCATTGAGATTTTCAGGCCATCCCTTGTCTTCTATATACTAGAATGCTTTACTGAAGTTGGCTGTCCTCCTTTAAGCCCACTTGCATCCTACTTTTAAAAAAATCCTTTACCATTAATCTTTTTCTTCAGCCACACTGACACAACTGCACCAAGGTCATTGGTCAGCAGATTTTTGTCCTGTCCTCAAGCACCAAGTGTCCTGGGTGCTAAACACTTGAGCTAATTAAGCAGCTTTGTGGAAGGGCACATGAGCCCACCTTGCACTTCTAGCACAGCAGGGATGGGTGTGGGGTTGTGTGGCACAAGATGGGACAGAGCAAGGTAGACATTATAAGTTTGTGTTTTTATTGTCCATTTACTCCCCAACCACAATACTAGGCAAAGGTGTTATGAGATAGCATAACTGCACTTAAAATTAAAATTAAAAAATAGCATCGCTGCACTTAAAAATAAGTTAAGGGTCTCTGGAAGGAAAATACTAGAAAGCAAAGCAGTTGAAGCCATATTAGACTACAGGTCATCTGAAACATACTGAGACAGAGGAAGTTTGTTTTCTTTTGGTGAACAAAGTGTGCATGTGCTTCACCTCAAATAAGTGACCAGGGTTAGATTCACACTGGCACAGGGTGGAATTCCAAGGCTTATCGAGGAAGGTTGGAAGAGGCTGGAGCTGACTATTACCTGAGGCTGCTTATTCTCTTAACACTGCATACTTCATAGAACACAGAACTGTCTCCTCCAAAGAGAGGGTCTTTACTTAAAATCTACACTAAATATCTTACTGATTCCTTAGAAACATTTTGTTTAAAACCATGGAATGAATGATAGTGCACAGTGTCATTACTGTTATTCAGCATTACTCTGGAGGTTTTAGCCAGAGCAGTAAGGCAAGAAAAAAAAAAAAAAAAGCTATAATTGCAAGTGTTAAAAGTTTAACTGATAGCAACACAATTTCTTGGGTTATTTCCATGCACCTACATATAAAAATAATAGAAGTGATGAGACCAAGTTCAGAAAGTTTATTATGTGGAAAAAAACAATAAACAAAATCAACAAATTCCTAAGTATATAAAACCGGAAAATGCAACTATTTTTAAGTCAATGGAAAGCAGTTTGGAGATTCCTTAAACTAGGAATGGAGCCACCATTTGACCCAACTTTCTCTCTCCTCAGACTATGTGCAAAGGACTTAAAAACAGCATACTACAGGGACACAGCCACATCAATGTTTATAGCAGCACAATTCACAATAGCTAAACTGTGGAACCAACCTAGATGCCCTTCAGTAGATGAGAGGATTTAAAAAATGTGGCATATATACACAATGGAATATCACTCAGCAATAAAAGAGAATAAAATCACGGCATTTGCAGGCAAATGGATGGGGATGGAGAAGATAATGATAAGCGGAGTTAGCCAATACCAAAAACAAAAAACAACAACAAAAAAAAACCCAAATGCCGAATATTCTCTCTGATACAAAGAGGCTGATTCTTAGTGGGGTAGGACTGGGGAATAAGGGAATAGATGAACTCTAGATAGGGCAGAGGGGTGGGAGGGAAAGAGAGGGGGCAGGGAGTTGGCAATAATGGTAGAATGAGATGGATATCATTATCCAAAGTATATGTATGAAGACACAAATTGGTGTGAATATACTTTGTATACAACCAGAGACATGAACCATTGTGCCCTATATGTGTAGTATGAATTGTAATGCATTTTGCTGTCATATGTAAGTAAAAGAAATATTGAAAAAAAGGGTAAAAGAAAAAAATAACAGAAAATATGTTTTCTAGAGAAAACGTCAAACTGAGGATGTGCGTTATGGAAAATAATGATATTTGTTGAAAGACTTGAAGAAAGCATAAATATTTGGAGATCTATAGTGTATCTATCCATTAGTGGAATAATGAAAATAGAGTAAACGAGGTTCAATTCTAATCAAATGTGAACAAGGTTTTATAACATTCCACAAGCTATTTCTTAAGTAAAATAAAAAGGTTTATTTTTCAAGATCCACATTTAAGTAATATCATAAATTTTGACTTTTTGTGTTGAGCTCATAAAAGCAGAGTAGAATGATGGTTGACATGCTTGGGAATTGGGGGAAAATGAGGTGTTATTAAAAGAGTATAAAGTTTCATTTTTTGCAGGAAAATAAGTTCTGGATATCTAACGTACAATATTGTAACTACATTTAATAGAGTGTAAGAGTTGAACTTGCTAAGAGAGTAGATTTTAAGTGTATCTCAGACACACAATGGTTATTGTATGTTGATTAGCTTTACTGTGGTATCATCTCAAAATATGTACATGCATCTGAACATCACATTTTATACCTTAAATTCGTACAATTTTTATTTGCCAATTATACATCAATAAAACTAGGGGGAAAATAAATTTAAGTATGAAAGACCAGGAATACCTGTTATGATTTTTTTTTTAAAGATGGCATTTTGGAAGGAATTTCAATTCAAGACTCAACACAAAGCTATTATTATCAAGAAAATGTGGCATTGACTCAGTGACAGACTCATAGGTGACTGGATTAGCATTTCTAAGACACATTCAACTGGACATGAACAGTTAGTATGGGAGATGATAGTTTTAATTAGAAAAGTAATGAAGGGGTTTCCAACAGATGATGTGGAAACAATTTGCTACATAGAGAATGATAAAATTAGGTCTTTTCATCATATCAAACAGTAAAATGAACTCCAAAATATCAAATGACAAAATCTAAAAGGCAATATTTCAAAACTTTTAGAAAAAAATGTTCTTAATCTTAATATAAGAGAGTGAAACACATAAAAGTTCCAAGCCATAAGCATAATTTTCGACATATTTCATTCTCCTCAAATTAGAAACATCATATACAAAGTTAAAATGTAAGTCATAGCCTTTGAAAATGTTTTTGTAATTGCGCAGAACTACAAAATATTGCCAGAATGCTTAAATGATTCATAGAAATCAGTAAGAAAGAGGTAAATAAATACAGTTGGAAAATGATTGAATGTTATGATTAGGCAATTTTGGAACAGGAAACTAGAATGTTTAATAAATATGAAAACATGCTCAAACTTGATTGGGGCAATTCAAGGGAAAATATTGAGATATCTACCATTTCTTATGATGGCTTAGAAAAATAATGTAAAAGTCTGAAAATACTAAGTATTGATATCAATGTAAAGGAACAAATTACATATAATGCCGGGAGGACAGTTTTTGGTTACATTCACATTTGATAGTGATTGGGCAGTTTGATAAATTGTTAAACTAGTGTACATCATGCATCTTAAAGGAAGGAAAAAAAATTACTTGTAGATATAGTTATATAGGTTGAGAAATGCAGCAAAGTGCTCACAAGGAAATATGTAGATCATGTTCCACTTGACATAGCTTATATTAGTAGGGAATTTGACTGACCTAAATGTTCATCAGAGAGGGAATAGCTAAATAAATTGTGGCACATGCATATAATGGAATCCAGTGCAACTATTAAAATCAATGAACTAGAGCAATATGTATCATCTTAGGAAAATAAATTGCTAAATATGTCTTGGAAATTGTTGTTATTTAGCTAGTACTGTTATAATTGCACCATGGACTTAGTAGTTGAAGCTACAGAAATTCATTTTTTATAGTCATAAATCACAAAGTCCAAGAGCAAGGTGTGAGCAGGTTTGGTTTCTTCTGAAGCTTCTGTCCTTGGTTTTCAGACTGTCCTATCTTTCTGATGTGTCCTCACAAGATCTTTTTCTCTGTGCTCATCTGTGGTGTCTCTCGTGTGTCTGAATTTCATTTTCTTATATGGATACCTCAGATTGGACTAAGGTTTAGACTAACTGCCTCCTTTTAACTAAATCACCTATTTAAGGGCCCGGTTTCCAAATGCAGTCACATCCTGGGATAAGGGAACTTAGGAATTTAACGTATGAATCAGGAGGACATACTATTCCGCACGTATTTATAGAATTAAAAATCTTGAAGAACTTAAAGACATGTTATTGACCAATGAAATTATTTTGCCAATAGTAAAACTTTAGACTGGTGGTTACCCCTCATGATAGAGGAAAAGAAAAATGATCTATACCTGAAACATTTTACATTTGAAAAAAAATAAATAAGAGTCCTACTGTTCAACCTTATGAGAAACAAAAACTTGTTGCTGTTGTTACCCACTGTTCCCCAAATCCAGGTATGAACGTATAATAAAGTTATGGAAGAGGTCACAAAATTGGTTATTAAATTTAGTAAAATTATTATAACCTTAAGTGAGGACTAAACAGTGGAAAGAAGAAAGATTGGGCAAAAAGGAAAGGCAAAAAGACAGAAACAAATTGAGTAAGAGGAAAGAATATAAAATTATAATTCATACCAAGGTAGAAATGGGAAATAGATTGATGGTATTTGAAGTAGTTGCAGATAAGGGAAGTGGATGTGTAGGGGATAAAAGGAGCAAGTACAAACTAGAGCTAGGAAAATAAAGACAAGAAGATAGATTTCAATTAATGCTTTAAACCATTAGGTGGAATACATTCAAATGGGTTGAGGTGCAATCTTGGCTATTGGATTAACAATTATTTTTCAAATTAAGGAGTATTTATATGATCAAATTGGTGGTAGAGGTATTTATATTGAACCATGTCAAGGTAAAGTAAATTCTTGTTGAATCTTGGTTTGGATTTCATTGTCAGTTTGGACAAAAACAGAAAAAGATATATGGAGAAAAGAAAACTTCAGAGCAATATCGTTGAGGATCATAGATGCAGAATTCTTAATAAAATATTGGTGAACTACATAAAAATATTTAAAAGATAATGCACTATGGATCAATCGAGTTTCATCCTAGGGATGCAAGATTGGTTTAACATTCAGAAATCAATAAATGTAATTAACCATATAAATAGGCATAAGGACAGAAATCATGTGATTATCTCAATAGATGCAGAAAAAGCATTTGACAATGTATAGTACCCATTTGTGTTTAAAACACTAGAGAAACTAGTGATAGGAGGAACTTACCTCAACAATGTAAAAGCTATATATGACAAACTCAAACCCAGCCATATACTGAATGGAGAAAAACTGAAAGAATTTCCTCTTAAAACAGGAATAAGACAAAGATGCCCACTTTCACTGCTACTATTCACCATAGTCCTTGAAACTCTAGCCAGAGCAATCTGGCAAGCGAAAGAAATTAAAGGTACACAAACAGAAAGAGAAGAGCATAAATTATCTCTGTTTGCTGATAACCTGACCCTATATTTAGAAGACCAAAAACATTCTACCAGAAGACTTCTAGAGCAAATGAATTCAGCAAAGTAGCAGGCTACTCCATCATCACTCATAAATCAATTTAATATCTACACTCCAATGATGAATCTGCCAAGAAAGAAATTAGGAAGACTATCCCATCCACAGTAGCCTAATAAATGAAAATACTTGGGAAACAATTTAACAAAAGAGACGAAGGACCTCTACAATGAAAATTACAGAACACTAAGGAAAACAATTGAAGAAGACCTTAGAAGATAGAAAGATCTCCCATGTTCTTGGATAGGCAGAATTAATATTGTCAAATTGGTCATATTCCAGAAGTACTATAGTGTTTCAATGCAATTGCCATCAAAATTTCAATAGACATTCTTCACAGAACTAGAAAAAGCAGTTATGTAATTCATTTGGAAAAACATGAGACTGAGAATACCCAAAAAAATCCTTAATGAGAAGAGTGAATCAGGAAGCATCACAATACTGAAACTCAAATTATACTACACAGCTATAATAATAAAAAAACAACAGGGTGCTGGAACCAAAGCAGACATATAGATCAATGGAACAGAATAGAATAGAATACACAGGAAAACCCAGATAAATACTGTTATCTCATGCAAACAAAGGCACCAAAAATATGTGTTGGAGAAAAGATGGTCTCTTTAACAAATGGTGCTGAGAAAACTGGGAATACATATGTAGAAGAATGAAATTTAACCACTATCTCTCACCCTGATCAAATGTCAACTAAAATTAGATCAAAAACCTACTTATTAGAGCAGAAACACTGCACCAGCTAGAAGAAAATATAGGCCCAACACTCCAACATATTGGCTCAGGAACCAACTTCCTCAGTAAGACTCCTAAAGCATAAGAAATAAAATTTTAAAAAATCCATAAGTGGGATAGCCTCACATTAAAAACTCTACACAGCAAAGGAAACAATTAAGAGTATGAAGAGAGAGCATACAGAATCAGAGAAAATCTTTTCCACCTGCTGCTTAGGGCACTAATTTCCAGAATATATAAAGAACCCCAAAAAACTTAGCACCATAAAACAAATAACCTAGTCAAGAAATGGGCAAAAACCCTAAACAGACACTTCTAAAAAGAAGAAACACAAATGGCCAACCATACACACACACACACACACACACACACACACACACACACTGTGTGTGTGTGTGTGCAAATTTGCAAATTAAAACACACGGAAATTTCATCTCACTCCAGTCTGAATGACAATGATCAAGAATATAAACAATAATAAATGTTGGGGAGTTTGTGGGGGAAAAGGCATATTTGTGCATTGTTGGTGAGCTGCAGACTATTACAACTACGATGGAAAGCAATGCGGAGATTTCTCAAAACAACAACAACAACAACAACTAGGAATAGAACCATTATATGGCCCAGCTATCTCACTCCTTGGTATATGTCCAAAAGACTTAAAATCATTATATTACTATGATGCAGCCACATCAGTGCTTATAATGGCATAATTCACAATATCCAAGCAATGGAAACAACCTAGTTGTCTTCAACAGATGAATGGACAAAGAAAATGTTGTATATATACACAGTGGAGTATTACTCAACCATTAAAGAAGAATTCCATTATGGCATTTGCTGATAAATGGATGGACCTGGAAACTATTATGCTAAGTGAAAAAAGCCAATCCCCAAAAGTCAAAGATCAAATGTTTTCTCTGATATATGGAAGCTAATTCAAAACAAGGAGGGGGATTAAAAATAGAAGAAAGATCAGAGCAGTAAAAGAAGGGGGTTGAATAGGAGGGAAGAGGGATGAGATAGGGAAAGTATAGTGGGATGACTGTAATATAATTTTATGTACATACATGAATATACCACAGTGAGTCTCACCATCATCTATATCCATAAGACACTCATTTATTTAAAAAAATGTGGCATTTATACACTATGGAATATTACTCAGCACTAAAAAATAACAGAATCATGGCATTTCCAGGGAAATGGATGGCATTAGAGCAGATTATGCTAAGTGAAGTTAGCCAATCCCTAAAAAAATGCCGGATATCTTCTCTGATATAAGGGTGGGGGGGTGACTCAAAATGGGATAGGGAGGAAGAGCATGAGAAGTAGATTACCACTAAAAAGGGAAGAGAGGTGGGAGGGAAAAGGAGGGAGAAGGGAATTTGAAAGGAAGATGGAAGGAGACCCTCATTGTTATACAGAATACACTCATTTAAACAAAAATCTATAAGTAAGTAGCAGAAAGGTCTTACCTTTAAGAGTAGAGGCAAGGAAACTAGGGGAGAGAAGGGAAAGGAATAGTACTGGGGATGAATTAAAACAAATTATATTCCATGCTTTTATAATTTTATCAAAATCAATCATAAGGTTATATATAACTAAAAACAACCAATAAAAAAGAAAAAGGAATAAGTAAAGCTGATGTGGCAAAATATTAAGGTAGGGGGAGTCTACAGGTGTGTTTACAATATCATTCTCTACATTCTTAAATTTTAAAGAATTTTATTGTGAAAGCGACCAATAGTATCCCCACATTGGATCAGGAAAAAATTCTGTGATTGGGAGAGAATGGAAAGATACAGGTTTAGACTCCTCAGTGACTTTCTGGATCCAAGTCCATAATCACCATGTACTACCTAAGATGTAAATAGAGCAAATTTACTCCCAGCATCAGTAGGAGGCATTGTATCACCTCGGGGACTACTAGCAACACTACTCAACTTTCTTCAGATTCTGAATTATCATCTTTCACCTTTTATTTAAATTTTATTTGGGTACTGAGGATTATTAAACACAGGGTCATTCGACCACTGAGCCACATCACCAGCCTTTATCTGTGTTTCATTTAAAGACAGGGTCTCACTGAGCTGCTTAGGGTCTAGATTTTGCTGAGGCTGGCTTTGAACTTGTGATCCTCCTGCCTCAGCCTCCAGAGCCACTGGAATTATAGGTGTGTGCCACTGTGCTCAGCATCTTTCACCCTTTCACGAGAAATAAAAAGTTGGTGTCTATTTAAAATGTGTTTAAAAATGCAAGAGTTTAAGATGATTAAAACTTTAATGTGATGGAGTATTGTCAAAGTTTGATATCGACACTTTTGTATTTTGATTAGGTAAAGGAGAACTCTGGAAAGCAGAGAGGCATATTCTATTAATAGGAAAATCACACTGAGAATCTTAAATTTGAAACCAGGGGTAAAAAGGAAGGCTAGAGATATCAATGAATAATAGTCAACTTCACAACTTCACCAATTGCTCTGTTTCTGTGCACCTGTGCCTAAGAAAATGGCAACTGTGTGCAGATGCTTTTGGTGTCCAGTGTGGTCGCATAAGTAGTTATCAGCCTGGAGACCTGACTCAGGGTGGACCCAAAACCTTGACAAGCTGCCCTTTGGGCTCAGTATCACCAAGAGCACACTTCAAGGTCATTCTGTGCCAGCACCACCCTCCAGGGAACTCTGTAGGCCAGCACAGTTAATTACACTAACAGCCAAGGAAATTATATTGGCCCACCACTGCAGAGGAAGATGAATATCTCTCTTCCTTAGTCACAGGGGGACATTAATGGTATTTTTATTAACTTGTGACCTGTTGACTGCTATTAGAATATAGATTGTATGCATAAACCAGGTCGGGTGTTGCAGATATGATTATGGAGCAATTACTATAGCAGCTACTGGACGTCTAATCACTGTTGGCAGAGAGAATCTGTATGATTCCAAACTGCTTTTTGGAGTTCTACAAGAAGAGAAACGCTCAGGATCAAAGTTTATGTTGTCTCTTTATGTCTTCTTGAAATTGCAATTTGTGATTTCTATGCTTAGATAGGCAAACAAAGGCAGATTTTAAAAGAGGATACTACAAAGGAGAGATGATGATTAGGAAAATCTAAGATTTTGGCAGCTCAAAGTTGAAAACTTTTCTCATTGAAATTGTTTTGATATATATATATATATATATATATATTTTTTTTTTTTTTTTTTTTTTTTTTTTTTGCAGGTTGCTAGAAATTCTGTTTGGGTATCACTAATAACCAGTGACCAGATTATATTCTGACCTATTACTTTAGTAATGTGAAAATCCACTTTTGCAATTATGTACAGTGTGATATGAAATACAGCATTAAGTACTTTAGTCATGCTCTTTAGAGTCACATATTAATGGTAATGCCATCAAGGTTGCCAGAATGTCTTCAGAGTCGATATCTAAGGATGCTGATTTATATTCTGTGAAGTGCATTATTTATTCTGCAAAGTGCATTATTTATTCTGCAAAGTGCATTATTTATAATCACAGCCCTTCTCCCCCTCAGTTGAAGCAGAGTTTACACAACCCCTTTTAAACTACTGCCTTTGCATGGAGGGTGAGATCAGGAGGGACAAATGTTACCATTAACACAGTAAATTACGGTATTAACAGACTTCACTGGAAGCAGAAAATACTACATCTGAAAACTTGCCATCCTAATTTAGAAGTCGCAAATGATTTGGATAAAAAATAAAATAATACTAATCATCTGCCCTTCCAGGTTCTCAGCCCAACTAAATGTTTGAACCCTGTGCTAGAGTCAGTCCTTCAGGAACTTTAGACAGTCTGGTTTCACATGAAACTATTTCAGAGCAGAGAGAAGGGAGGTATTGAAAGAAGACTGGAGTTCTGGGCAAGGAGAACTAAAAAATACATGTGATTGATCGTCTATTTGCCAGAACTGAGGCTTTCATCGTTCTTTCCATGATCATCCTTGTAACTTTTCCACTTTGTATTCTGCATTAGTAACTGACATGATTTGAATGTGTGCCCCGGGAAAGCATGTGTTGGAAACTTGATCAAGGCAGATGCTGGGATGTGAAGTCTAATGAGAGGTGATGACATCCTTATTGTGGGAGTGGACTCCTTATGAAAGGATGAGTCGGGCTCCCTTTGTCCTTCTCACTTTCTGCCTTCCACAGTGGAATGATGGGGCCAGAGGTCCTGACCAGACACAGGCACCATGATCCTGGACTTTCCAGTTTTAGAACTGTGAGAAATAAATTGCTCTTCATTTTAAGTTACCCAGTCTGATATTCTGTTATAGCAGCACAAAACAGAGAAATTAGGATCATCTCAGAGATGGGGTAGTCTGCACTAAAAATAAATCTGCATTCTGCTATTACTATTTTCCTCACATAATTGCATTTTCCAAGTTTTTTATTAAAATATTCATCCTACTTTAAAGTAGGTTTAATTGTTTTCATGACAGCATAACAGAAAACACAATTTTTAAAAAAATATAGGTGGACACAATATCTTTATTTTATTTTTATATGGTGCTGAGGATGGAACCCAGTGCCTCAAGTATGGTAGGCAAGCACTCTACCTCTAAGCCACAACCCCAGCCCAGAAAACACGAATTTTTAAAAACTGAATGTTAGTTATAATTAGGCACACACACTATTCAGGAATGTGCTTTGGAAAAATCTTTTAAGTTTTGCATAGGTCCGGTTGCAATTCTAACTTTTTTATCCATTAATAATGTGAAATTGGGCATATTATTTAACTTTCCTGAGCCTCAGCAAAAATGTATCATTTTCCTATAAAATTATTCTGAGAATTAAACGAACAAAACAAGAATGCATCTGACATAGCATCTGAGACATGACACACCCTCAACTCAATAAAAGCACTTTCCCTCCCACTTCTAGCTATCCCTCTGGCTAAAGTGTAAAGCTTTAAGTGCATAGGATGCCACATTTTAAGTGAATCGCCAGAGTTTAGAAGGAGGTCAAATGGATTTCAGCATGATTTCTAAGACGTAGTAGAAAAACACATTTGCAAGCTGAAAAGAAAAAAATGGAATAATTCAGATTTAACTCTTTAACACCATGTATTTCTTCTATCTGACTATTTTCTACTTTCTGTAACTTCAGCAAAAGGGGAAAGGAAAAGTTTTTCTCATCCTTTGAACCTGAGTCATGATAGGAACATAAATAATATAAATGTCTGACATTTTAAAAATTCCTAACATTCAAGTAAATATTTTCATGACTAAGTCTTTGCCTTCTTTCCCTCACTTATCTTCTAGTGCCTTTTACCAAGCAAATGAAAAAGTCTAAAGAAAAGCCCTGAGGAAAAAAGTAAAGCCTTATAAGAGGAAGGTACCTATTTAGCCCTAAACAAGGGAAGTACATTTTATTCTAATAAACTGGCATAAAGAGGAACAGTCATCTCATAATTATTTTAGAGTCCCTATTAACATAATTAAGTAGGATATAATATCATGTACAGCACAATTTACGCGCTCATACTTATTTTTATTTATCCAGTTTGTCTGCAGCCCTGTAGGAAGGCTTTGAATACAAAACAATCAATTAATTCCCCTAGTATTGGAAAGGTGAAAATGAGGAAAGCTAGCACATTTTGGTTAGGTTTTCTGTATCAAATTGAAATCAAGGATACTGTAGTACAACAGAGATTTTAAAATTGGCAGTAATTTAACTAGGGAAGGTCAGTTCTTTGCCATGACATATGTTTATGTGTGCTTGTGTGTGTATGTTTATGTGTGTGTGTGCATGCACACATATGCACATGTGTTTTGAGTTATCAAAATAAACCAAACTTCTATAAGTATGTTCTACAATTTTTTTCCTCTACTATTGCTCCCCTCTCTTAGTGTGGATATTGGCACTGAATGAACATAGTCTTGAATCGAAAACATCATGAACTTGCTAGAGCTATACGTAGTAAGGGACCCATCTGATTCAGCATAAATTGCCTTCACATTCCAGAAAAAATAGATTAGCTCTGTAGCCCTTTAATCATACCCTGGATGCCAAGCCTGTTATATTAATGGTTTTTGCATTTAAATAGTGAAAGTGGATTCAATATGGGGAAGATGAGTTAACAGCTAACTCAGAAGAAAGGTATCTTCTATCCACAAGGAAAGCATGTCATTGCTCCCTGGAGTGAAACCTCACTGCAAAGTCTGTCCTTTCAGAATTCAAGGACCTAGCTTTGAGGAAGTTATCCACTGTGGAGAAGTTATCCAGTAATTCCTTTTCGTAACATCTTTGGTTTCTACTAAAAATTCTGATACTGGCACACTTATAGGGCAATCAATTAAAACACTTCTCTCAACTCCTTTCCACCCCCAAAAAAGTTCAAGGGTAACAGTTCATTAGCATTAATTCCAAATAGCTTGCAAATGACAAATCAGAGCCAGCACAAAAGAAGGAAGTATAAACGCAATATTTCCATTGTGATTCAGACTTCTCCCATGCCTGTCAGGTTTTATTAAAGTTAAATTTTCATTCCTTTTTACTTTACCTGTGTAGCAAAGTACCCATTGATCCTCTTCTCATGAATGCATTTATAATTGGCATATAAGACAAGGCCAGACTCGACTTATGGGTTTATAGCTTTGAGTCATTTGCCATCCAGCAAGGCATATGTATGTTGTTTAAATAATGAGCATATGCACTTTAATAAGCATTATGTTTATTAGCAATGAAAATCACATTACCAGAACATGACAGCATGTAGTTTATCAAAGTAAATGTTTAGAATATCCCCCATTAGTACATCTATTTCTTTGTTCTTTTTTGAAACCTCTCCAGAGAAAAAGACACACAATGGCAAATAATTACTAAAATAGCCAAGAAAGCTAATTCATTGTGTGGTGTTGATGCAGTATTACAAATTATCCCATAAGTAAATGGTGATATGTGAGAGTGGAATGCAGAGCTACACTTCCCATTTGCCCTGTTCATCCTCCAGAGTGATTTTTCTGGTCCTTTTGACCCCACCACAATCTTCAGTGAAATATGAAATCTTAAAATTGATAAATGTCTCAGTGGCTTCACTCCAGTTTATGTCTCTACTGTCTTTACCTTCCATAGCAGTCCTCATTTATCAGTTACTTTTTAAAATTCAATAATTTTTTTTATTAAATAAAGTAGAGCCTACATACAGAAAAGTGTACAAATCACAAATTGGCCCTTTGATGAATTTTCACAAAGAGCACATCCATGTAACCACCACTCAGAATAAGAAAAGGTTCTTGATGATTATTTCAGGAAACCTGGTTGCCCCTCCCAATCATTACTGTCTGTACTTTATAGAATAGTTTGACCTCTTTTAAAGCTTTATCTGAATTGAATCATATTCAAAGTGCTCATTTGTGTGTGACTTTTTTCGATCAATGATATGTTTATGAGATTCACCCACATTGATGGGTATGTAGTGGTAGTTCATTCATTTTAGGTAGCTTTTCATTTGGGAATGTTACAACTTAGTAATCTACACCTCTCCTTATAGACAATTGTGTTGCAGGTAGCAATACAGCATTGGGAGTATTGTAAATGCTACAAACATTCTTCTATGGGTGTTTCCATTTTATGTGTGTATTTACTTGGGATATGCCTAGGAATTAGCACTGTCATGTTATAGATGTGGTTTATTTAGCTTTATTAGAAGTCTTAAACAGTTTTTCAAAACAGTTTTACCAATTTATATATACCCTCACAATCAGTATGTATTTTACTTTCTAACCAACAATTGGTATGATTTACTTTTGTATTTTCTTTCTTATTAATAAATGAAAGTGACTCCAAATGTTTTGCAGATAACACTGGGTCATAATAGTGCCTCAGATCATTTTACCATAAACACCCATATATTATCTATATTTATATACTTCTTACCATCATTGTTCTTTCATTGACATTGTTGCTATTTAATAATCCTCAAGTTTCTCTTCTTATCTGTTGTGTCTTCTCCTTCCAACCAAAATAATTCTACATAATTCCAGTCAATAGATCACTCTTAGATGCATTTCTAATTGTAATAATTCCTTCCTCAATTCCGTAGAGGTGCCTGTTGCCTTCATAAAATAGCTCCACAATATTATTTAACCGCTTCCCCCAACTTAGCTTCTAAGCCTTATTCCAAATTTTATTTATTTTATTTACATTTTATTACATTTTATATAAATTTTATTTACATTTCAGTCCGGTGCACAGATATGCTCAAAACTTCCCCAAATCTAGTTGTTAGTACTCTTGTCCTTGTGTGGGGCCTTTTCCTTTACACATTCCCCCTCCTATTTTATCTCAAACACCACTTCTTTCAAAAGCCAGATGTGTTTTCTTCTTTCTTTGGTTCTTCTAGTACTGTGTTTTGATGGAAGCAAGTCAACCCTACTTGTGTTGTTTCTTTTTGATTATTAAATTATTTTGACACTATCCTACAAGATGGTAGGTAGTTTGCTCCTGGAGAAGAGATTCAGCTTAGCATAATGGTTTGCACATAGAAGATGCTGAACAATTATTTGTAAAATTGAAGTGAACATGCATAGTGTGTATGTTTTACTGAAACTCTCTGTATTGTTAGAACATAAATTTATTCAGTAGAGAGTGCCAGATTTTTCTAGGCCAAATAATGATAACATGCAGTCTTTGAGTATGAGAAATGAAGCAAAGTTGGCCAAAGAATCCGTTGAGAATCTGTTTGAGTGACACAATCTCCCTTGTCCCAGATTGATGCTTCTTATTACACCTAAGTGAACTATATTTTCCATGGAAACTGATTTCTGTAAGGAAAGAAAAAACAAGATTTGGATCAATTTACCAATTTGCACTTTGCCAAAATAATGTTGATTTGTATTGGATTATCTTCAAAATTTCCTTGGCACAAATAATCTTAATTAGACAATATAAAATTAGTGGCATTTAGCATACTTAGGAGCCATGTAGGTTTAGCAAATGACAGTAGAATGATTAGCCAGAATCTTCAAGGCATTGTTAGAACCATTGTGGTATGGGAGAGGAACAAACATTTAAGAACCTATAGAATGCAGTTTTTAAGTCCTTTGGGTATAAAGCAAGGAGTGGGATAGCTGGGTCAAATGGTGGTTCCATTCTAAGTTTTCTAAGGAATCTCCATACTGCTCTCCAGATTGGGTGCACCAATTTGCAGTTCATTACATTACTAGCAATGCAAAGTGTGTCTTTTCCCCCACATCCTGCCAACACTTATTGTTGTTTGTATTCTTGATAACTGCCATTCTGACTAGAGTGAGATGAAATCTCAGAGCAGTTTTGATTTGCATTTCTCTAATTGTTAGAGATGTTGAACATTTTTCATATATTTGTTGATGGATCAATTATATATCTTCTTCTGAGAAGTGTCTGTTTAATTCCTTAGCCCATTTATTGATTGGATTATTTTTGGGGGGGATGTTAAGTTTTTTTGAGTTATTTATATATCCTAGAGACTAGTACTCTATCTAATGTGCATGTGGTGAAAATAAAGGGGAGGGAGGAGAAGGGAAGGAGGCATGGGCTAGGAAAGATGGTGGAATGAGATGGACATCATTACCCTAGGTACATGTATGAGGACGTGAATGGTATGATTCTACTTTGTGTACAACCAAAGAAATGAAAACTTGTGCTCCACTTGTGTACTATGAATTGCAATGTATTTCTGCTGTCATGTATAACAAATTAGAATAGGTAAATTAAATAATTTTTAAAAAGAACCTAGTAGATATGAATTGAAATATTAATTATACCTCATATCATGTACATAATCCATACCATGTACATAATATGGATTTTAACCAGTTACTGGATCTTCTGAAATCTCAGTTTTGTCATCTATAAAATGGGAATATTAATTTTTAAATCCTGATGTGAAAATAAAGTCAGATAATATACCCCAAGTAGTTAATACCATGGCTGGACTTCAGTTTAAGTATTCCTAGGATTTCTTCCCTCATGTTTTAATTGGGGTAGATCCCATGTACTGTGTTTTTTTAACATGGTATATCTTTATATCAAAATATATAGGTGAGGCACCGGGATATGTGCCTGTTGTCGCAGCTACTCAGGAAGCTGAGGAAGAATGATCACTTAAGCCCAGTAGTGAGAACAGTTTGTTGCACAATTTATTTTTCCAGAGAAAAGTTGATATATTCTAATGAGCCCTACCCTTTTCTAGTTAGTCATGTTTGGCAGCCGTATACATATTTTGATGATACCAGCATAGCTTAAATAATTGTTGAAGGGACTCTTAAGTTCATACTACCTTCAGCCAGTATCCACTAGGTAGAATATCATCAAAGGTAGTGAATCTGTCTTTTAGAAATTAAAAATCATTTGGAATTAATTTTGACAAATTAAGAAGTTTGTTTTTTTCCATCTGAAACAAAGTTTGATAGAGTATTATTACAATTGCTTTTCTTCCATGATTATAATTTTAAAAACTCATTAAAAAAACAATTTTATATATGAGCAAGGACAGTCTGTGATTTCTCAAAATATGCTGTGAAGGAAAGTAAGAGGATGGCTATTTGGGGTATTTGTGAAACATACATAAAACCACAATTCCTTGCCCACCTCCTCCACAAATTACATTTCTTTAAAGTCATGCCTGATACAAATTCCATTTAAAAATTATTTCTTACAGGTTTTCCTAAGGAAGATAGTGAGAATAGTCAATATCTCTAAGTAAGTAAAGCATAATGCACATTTGAAGACATTACAGTTAGCATCTGCAGCCCTCCTGCAGGCCTTATGCAGCTTCCTAAAGGAGTGGATTTTTCTAAGCTGTTGTTACTAATGAGGTCTTATGTTGGAAATATTATGCAAACAATCTTTGGCTTTAAATTAATTCTGTTTAATTATATGAGGATGAATCGGAAATTATAGTGAAAATCATTTAATACTAATATGTATGCATGTATATTTTTTGCAGTTTTTAATAGTGAATTCTTCTGATACTGTTATTATAATTATAGTTATGTTTCTAAGATGATTGTCATAAGCTTAAGATCAAAGAAATATGAAAAGTATGTCTGGGCCCTTGGAGTGTATGTAGTTCAGTTATAGAACATGAGTTTGCATGAGAACCTGAGTTCTGTCCCTAGCATCCTCTCCCCACTGGAAAAGTATGCCCTGAGCCTCTTCTTGAGTATTTTGTATCAGATGTCCAATGGAAGCATATCTGTGGTGCAAATGGACAATGTTCCCAGATCAATTGTATTCCATTGACACCTATGTTGGTAACTCCATTACTGCAACAGTATCAGAGTCAAACAAAATGACATGAGCTGGAAGAATGGGGTCAGAGAGAAGCAAAATGGAAGAAAGAAACTGGAAGCTATAGGCTAATTGGAAAGTTGTGACCCAATATAGCATTTATTGTACTTTTAAAATAAGTTTGTTTTCTTGAAACATTCATTGGCAACACCTCAGATTATGTGGTTTAAATTACAGAGTGATTTTCAAATAACTGGTGCTGCACTCAAAAGTTTCTCTTGGTGCTGCTTGCAGTGGGGCATGCCTGTAATCCCAGATACTCTGGAGTCCAAAGAAGGAAAATTCCAAGTTCAAGGGGAGCCTGGGCAATTTTGGGAGATCTGTCTCAAAACAGAAAGTCAAAAGGTAAGGGGATGTAAGTCAGTGATAGAGCGTCCCCAAATTTAATCCCCATTACTGAAAAAAAATTTCTTTTCTCATGGTAAAGAATGAGAATGAGGGCTCAGCTATTACTCTTACTTGTGGGAATTAGTCCTAAAACAAGGAAATCCTGAAAAAGGTGATGTGTGCATTTTTGAGCATTGAACTACATCTTTGAAAGACCATGCTAAGGAAAGTTTACCTATGTTTCATCCACCAGTGATGTCCAAAATAAAATTGGATTCTACTGGGTTTCTTTTCTTTTTTGTTTACCTGGATTTATTTATTTTTTAGACAGACCACATTGGCTAAGACATTTAAAACATAAAATGGTAATTAAGAGTGTTTCAGGCAGCTCCAGCTGGCTCTGGAACAGCTCCCAATAGGTAGGCTGACATTTCCACCCTCTAGGAATTCTTGCTCTGATGCAGTTCAGAGCAGCCAACCTTGATTCCACCCATTTGATTAAACAACAGAGAAACTTCAAACAGTAAAAGTCACTTCTCTTGGGCCAGCTTAAACTGACAGCAAATTCAAGAAAAGAGAGTGATAGGAAAGGAGATTATGAATTAGTGTGAAGACTACTTATCAAATCATATTCATTAAAGTGAGCATCTAATTGATCAATGAGCCATCTAAATGTAGAAATTGCATTAACATCTCTATAGCTGATAATCTTGAAGGCCATTTGAAACATAATTTAATTTTCATATAGAATTATGCCCATGAAAAAATTGAAATAAACAGCCACCTATCTGCAAATCATTAGGTGCAGTCCTGTATGTTAAATGAGAGCCTGAGATGTTGCTAGAACAAGATGAAAGTCTATGTAAGACCAGGTTCCTGCCTTTTGGAAGTTTACAAGTGATTTGAGAAGACAAAGGTTTATCTGGAACAACCATGAACAATTCCAGGTGGCATATGATAAAATATCAAAATGAGAATACAAACACACATAATGCCTTAGCTGTTGGAAATAAATGAAGACAATTGGATAATGGGCTAGGGGAAAATATTCTGTTAAATTTACTATTAGCTAAGTTTAGGTAAATAATAACTCATTGAAACCTTGATTTTCATTTTTGTGACATAGGTGGAGCCTTGTTCTATGGGTCTTTGGGTCCTTTCCAGTTCTTGGGCTTTTAGTTGCATAGGCAGATAAGCGATTCAGTTTGTGATTGAGAAGTTCTCTCTAATTTCTAGAAGCTTCAGGTAGGTCATTAAGCAAGTGGGAATATTGGCTGGGGTTAAGGCTATTGGATCCCAGAATCAAGAATCCATGGTGCTGGATTTTAGCCCAGGAAATCATTTCCCCTCTCTGGATTTCAGATCTCTCATCTGAAAAATGATGGACAAGGCAATCTGTTACATGCTTTCTAAGATGCTCTGATTGTGTATGACAGCCCCTATTTATCTCACCTGCATCCTCCACTGCAGAGGAAGCCTTCCAGCAGTGACTGTTCTTCATTACACACTATAGATGCTGAGACCAGTTTCATAGCTCTTTTTTGCACAATAAGTTTTCTAGATATCAAGTGCCAATCTTGTCTTTTTTATTACTTGGTATTTATCACATGTACTCTTCTTCTCTCTTCCTTGTTGCTTTATCTATTCTTCATTTTCTACAATTAACCACTTATCTTTTCTAAGCTTGTTCTTCCATGCCATTTTTTTTCTCCTCTAAAATTGTCTCAAAGGGTTAAGGTACACACGCACACACACACACACACCAAAAAAATATTAAAATATTAATAAGAAAGCACTAAAGTGATTGTTACTACTTTTGCATCATTTTCTATTTTGGTAAGTATCTTAATGTGGATTGGTCAATACTATGCATTAGATGTGGACTGCCAGAACAATAGCCTCTCCACAGATTGTTAATTGTGCTAACCAGTTGTATTCACAAATACTACATAGGCATTAATAAGCTGCTCATGTTTGAAAATGGCACATTCCATAAACAATTTGGCTACATTAGTACAAGATGTTTAAGGAAGATTTTCTTAATTATATTGCACATCTATGAAGATGGGTAAAGCAACTGAAGTCTCTGTCTTTATGTAAAGTATCCTTCTTTGTACTACGATAATTATACTCTGATTATGTAGAAATGTAGTTTGGTTGGATGACTGTATTTGGGGAAGAAACTTCTTAATCTTTTTAATGTTTTTTAATCACATAGCACATTCCTGGGGTGTACACTTAGCATTTGCAATCACCAAAAACTTTGCCATCGATTTTCTGAAATCTGCTTCCAGTCCTTCTCATTGCTTCCCTGAAACTACATTTGCTGCCATAACTAATACTGCAGCCCTGCCTAGAACCAGAGACTTCTGTATTCCTGGAAACTGCAGACTTACTTTTCATTAGATTTTCCTTTTTCTTGATGCTTTTCTTAACCTGGTGTAACCTACTCTTTGTCATATTTTATTATTATCACCTTCCACATTTCCTTTGTTGACTTGTTTTCCTTCACTACTCACTAGAAAATTACTGTTGGATTCACTCCAAACCCTCTGTCTGTCTGTCCTGTCTTTCTAATCTATCATCTATCTATCATCTGTCTATTCACCTATCATCTCTGTTCATCTATCCATCCAGGGGACTTGTCCATTCTTAGTTAAAACTATTTTTGTTGAAAGTTCTCAAATTCTCTATTAAATCTATATCTTCCTTTATGTAGGCCACATGATCACCTGGAAACTTCACTAATTTTTAAATCTTACTGTGCTTATTGCCATTTTTAGTTTCCATTTTAAGAACTTACTTCAATCAGATATCTATTTCACATCATTTTAGAAAGAGGATTTGAGATGGCTCATCACAGAAATATGTAGACTACTTAGATTCTATCTGAAGCATAAATTGGCTAACCTCACAAAAGGCAATTTGGAAATATTTATCAAAATCACAAATACACAAATATTTCAGCTATAAATTTCACATATAGACATCTATCCCAGGAATATACTTGCACATGTGCTAAATGTTGTTTGAATGAATGTATTTACTGTGGTACTGTTTATAATTGGCATTGTTTATAATTATAGATTTTGAAAATGTATAATAGAAAGGGATTGGTTAAAAATTAATCTTCATTCACAATGAATTATCATTCAGCAATGGAAAATATTGAAAAACTCATACTGGCATGAAGTAATTGTTAACATTAAGTCAATATTGAATCATGTATATAAATATAAGGTTATATGTAAGGAGACAAAGGGATAATGGAGAAGGAGGAGAGAATAGCTACCTAATTAGGAAGACCACAAATATTTTTTTTATCTATGACTTTACCTTTGTGTGTCTTGAGACATTGCATATACCTGGAATGATACATAATTATACTAGTTATTTCCAAATAGGACCATAGTGAGAGAAAGATGTCTTTAATACCTAGACATTCCTTTTGAATCTATTAAATTTTAAGCCACACAACTATAATATCTCTCTATAAACTATAATAAAAAAGAAAGAAAGAAATTACCTGAGATACCACAAAAATAAGAAAAGGAATTGGAACAATGACAATTATAGGAAAATATGAGAAGATAATAAGATAAAGATAGTAGAAACTGATAAACCAAATATCTGCCATCAGGCCTTATTGACTCTTTGGGAGGTTACACAGTTTTATTCTTATGCCTCCAATGATCCATAGGTCCCATTAAAAAACAAAAACGCATAAGGTCTATTTATTCCTCATTGGGGACCTGAGAGACAGGGATGGACTCTTGAAAATGGATATTGTGTAAGATTTTGTAACCGATCCCCCAAAACCCCTAAAACACATTAAAAAGTCTAAATTTTACATGGCTATTTGTTTTTAGCTTTTTTAAAAGGTCTAATTGACAAATATAATTGTATCTATTTAAAGTATGCAATTTGGTTTGATGGTTATATATGCATTGTGAAATGATTACCACAATAAAGTTAATTAACATATCTAACATATCCATCACCTTTTATGTTGCTTTTAAAAAAAAAAAAACACTAAAATTCCTTCTCTTCATATTTCAGCAAATCTGAAGCTTTCAACCAGAATTATTAACTGCAGTCACCGCATTGTATGTTACATTCTCAGAATTTATTCATTTTATAACTAAAAGCTTGTTATTTGGGGGCCCTTTGACCAAAACCTCATTTCCCCATCCCCTGACCACCACCATTCTACATTCTGCTTCTGTTAATTGAGCTTTTTTTTTCTTCAAATTTTAAAATCACAGATAAGTGTTACCAAACAGAATTTGTCTTTGTCTAGATTATTCCACTTAGTGTGATGTTCCCCAAGTTCATCCAGGTTGTGAAAGATGGCAAGATTTTCTTCTTTTTTAAGATTGAAAAATATTTGTTGATATATTGTTTTTCATCCATTCATCCATTGGCAAGCACATAGCTTGGCTTCATATCTTGGCCACTGTGAATGAAGCTGTGATGAACATGGGAGTGAAGATATCTCTTTGAGATAGCTACTTAATTTCTTTTGTATAATATACCCAGAGAAATCTCCATTCCCACCAGCATTGTACAAGAGCTCCCTTTCCCCTTCTTCTTGCCAACATTTGTCATCTCTTGTCGTGAGGGTGATTTTATAATGCCTCTCAAAATAGTTCAATGGCATAATGCTTAAGTGCAAGTCAATAAAAGGAAATCTGTGAGAGGTTAGACAAGTAGATAGAGATTCACAACTTTGAAATAATCTTGATTAACCCAAGAAGAAATTTGGAAATGTTTTTCAAATTACGTATTATCACCCATTAGTGAGTCATAAAGTCAATTTAGTGAGTCACAATCAGTATTTTAGAAAAGAAGAAAGAGAGAGCAAGAGAATGGAATTGGATAGAATGTCAGCATTTATGATATTAGTAAAGGTAATCTCACGAATATGTGTCTGTACACATGTGAGTGTGTTCATACATACGCATGTGCATTCATGATAATGATTTAAGATTTTTTTCTTGTTTTTGAAAAATTTTTGAAAGTAACTGAATTTGGAGGCAGAAGAATGTATTTATTTCCAGCTCTGACTATATAGAAAGGAATAAATAAACTATTTTATGACGAGAAAACTGAGAATAAGAGAAGTTCAATTACTAGCCAGAGATCTTAGTTTGCACTGAGAAGAGTGAAAACTCATTGCCAGAAAAGTTGACAGCAGAATATACATTGGATTTTAATTCTATAAAGTTCTTACAGCAAATGTATTTTGTAAGGTAGTGTACGAGCCAGTTCCTAAGCTTTCACTATTGCTTAGACTAGCGGTTCAACAACTGCTGATTTTTGCCTGCAGTTTCTCAGATCATCCTTTTTCAGGTACAGTTTACAAAACTAACTTCATATTTGAACTATGAGAAGATTCTTTCCCCAAGGTTCTCTATCTCCTCTGACCTAGCATAATGTAACAACTTCATGTCTTCTCTAGAATCATTATCCTTTTGGCACTCTCTAGTAATACTGTTGGATTTCTTAACTGCCTTCTTTATCAAATCAAAGTACCATGAGAAAGTTACTTAATTTCCTTGAATGCAGTTTGCTACTCTGTAAATAAGGATAATACTACATCACCCTTTTAACATGGTCAAAACAGATAATATATGCAAAGAATTTAAACATTTTTTGGGAAATGGCATTGATCCAGAAATTAGAAATTATTTGAATTAATACAACAGCATACACCATGTATTTAATATTAACTTATTCAACAAGTGTTTGGAGTACCCATTTATGATTTATTACCCTTCCTTTTCTTCAAGGCAGTCCCTTTACTAATCTCTCCTTTTTAGTTTTCATCTCTTAATCTACTACCTGGTCTCCAAACTTGAATTTCCTTATCAATCTTGATTGTGACCTTTAACATGTCTAATCCCTCTAGAGATGGTTATCATTGTTCAATTTATAAATTTGCAAATTTATAATTCGTGAAATCAATAGGTACTCATTAGAACGTGTATTTCAGATTATGAATATTGAATTTTTGTCTTTTCCTGGGCTAGCTATGAGAGGTACGTTCTTGATGCTGGGCAGCAGCAGCTCCTTTTCAGCCATGGGTTCACAAGGATAACTGGCTAGCACCTACCATGGACTGCACTGCTCAGTTCTGATGTTCAGTAGGTTAGAACTCACGACATTTTCAATTTATGATGGGCTTAAAAGGAAACAACTCAAGCATCTGTAATGAGAATTTTAGTCCTACAAGTTCTCTTCACTATAGGCCATAGTACTCTTTGTTCAGAACTCTACCCAGAACTCAGAGTTTTCACTAAACCTTCCCAATTAATGACAGTTTCTTCAATAATTGTCACAATTTCTCAGTTAGTCTCTGTGTGTTTTGGCTTAGCTCTAATTATATCCCCATATCCTGAAAGTCAGGAAAATATTCTCCATAGTCTACAGTTTCACTTAAGGTGGTCCAGCTCTCCTGGTAGACGTGAAGTTCTCAGAGAGCACCATGTTCATCAGTTATACCTTCTATAAAACTCTATACAGTTTTGTGAACAGCAGAGCTATTCCTCATAATTCTCAAGCCCTTTGGGATTTTTGTAATGTTCCTACTTGATAAGGCATAATTTCACAACACCCCATTTCCCTACTGAGCACCAATAATAACACTGATTCCTTTTCCAGATGGCACATTCTTATAATCTTTTTTGAACCCCATTATTATTTCATACCATCCTAAAAATCATGCCAAGTTCCCTCCTTCAGCAAGAGAACAATGTATAAAAGACATGGAATTTTCATTGATTGTAATGAAACACAGACAAATTTTCATCATTAGAAGTGTTGTGATTATTTCAAGAAGCTCTGCTAAAAGTTTGTGTGGACAGCCTGAATCTCAAAGGATTTTAGTAATATTGTATTGACTCAGAAAGAAAATCATGTTTATTGACTATTTCTCTAAGCAATAGAAGGTTTTATTCAATGGTGAATATTTTCAATGTTGCATTTCATATTTGTAGGATTAAAAATGTTATATGTAAAATAAATCTGGCAATATTAGCTGGGCTCGATCTCATTCCATAAACCTCATCTCATATAAAGCAAAAAGATTGATTTCTCAGTATTCAATTTCTCAGTGAAGCAAATATTCAAGACATGCATTACATTCTGCTCCTTTTAAAAAAAGGCATTAGTGTTCATTCCTTCATACATTATGACATTGGCTAGATCCTCAATTTGCTCTGGATATTTCCCATCTTTTCCATGTCCTGCATTTCCTCCAAAATCAATGAGAATTTAGTGGATGGAAAAGCAACAGTCATATAAAATAGAACATGAATCTATTTGATTTTAAAAAACAGTCCAAGAAGTCTATAAACTATGGGGTTTAATTCTACCACCTTCTCTCAGACAACACTTGTATTGAGATCAGTGAGAAGTTGGTTCACTTGAAGAGAGAAAAATCTAATCCAACTAGCATGGGGAAAATATTTTACCTGTTATCCTTACAACCAACACTGAAAGCTAGCTTCTGAGCAGGAGGAAAGCACATACCAACACAGTACAATAGGTGAAGAGAAGAAATAAGGTATTATTTCAGTGGTTTTTTTTTTCAGCATATTCCATACTTTAGACTATAGAGCACCTAGAGAGGTTTGTTCCATCTCAGCTCAATATAAAATCACAAATAAATATGTTGGAGTGCAATTTGATAAAGGCAAAGTAAACTCTTAGAACACATTCTGACATTGTCATTTATATGCAGTTTATATGTAATATCTTGACCATTTTAGATGCAGCTTATTTGTACACTGAAGTTCAAAAGCAATAACTCTTTTCTGTTAGACTAAGAAACTGTGCAGTATCTACTAATGACTTCATTGCCTTTGCATATTTATACGTATGCATGTATATGTATACACACACACACACACACACACACTACACACACACACTCACACACACACACACACACACACACACACAGAGTCTTGCAGTAAGAAGACACCCCAGGCAGGAAGGAGCCAATGATCACAGCTGTCTCTCTCTCTCCTGCAGGGGTTTCATCTCTTTCTGTTCAGTTTCAGCCTTATCAGCTGCTAGGGAAGGAGAGGCTTGGAGGGAGTGTCACCCAGCTGAGATGGCAGCTGCCACTGCCTTGCCTATGCCCTCCAGCTTTCAAATCACAAGGTGGAAAATTTTCAAGGGGAAGTTTATTAGAAAAATAAAAAGAAATGAAAACAAAGCTTCCAGTGAAATTACTAAACATACAGAGACATGTTTCCAGAGAATAGTTTTTTTAGGACTTAAAGTCTACCCCAGAATGGCTGGTGGTTCCCAGATGCAGTCTGCATGGAAGGTTCTTCCATCTGACCAAGCCATGTGAATGTTAGACCATGCTCTAAGTTTTTTTTTTCTTCATCTCAGTGTTGGGGTTGGAATAATTATCAGGACCATGGGCCTTTGAATATTCTTTATTAACTCAGAAAATTATTGCAATGCTTTTATGTATTTTCATTTCTACTTCATTTTAAGGGGTTCCTTTGTGTTTTAGTCAGCTTTTCGCTGCTGTGACTAAAAGACCTGATCAGAACAATTTTAAAGGAGGAAAAGTTTATTTGAGGCTCACAGTTTCAAAGGTCTCAGTCCATAGAAAACCGCACCATTCCTTGGAGCTTGAGGTGAGGCAGAATATCATGGCAGAAAAGTGTGGCAGAGGGAAGAAACTCACATCATGGTGATCAGAAAGCAGAGAGGTTTTCACTTGCCAGATATAAATATATACCCCAAAGCCACACCCCAATTCCCACATCCTACCACAATTACCATTCACTTAATCCCTATCTGGGGATTAATTCACTGATTGGGTTAAGACTCTTATAACCCAATCATTTCTTCTCTGAACCTTCTTGCATTATCTGACATGTGAGCTTTTGGTGCACATGTCACATCCAAACCATAACACTCTGTGTCCTAATTTGGAAAGAGGAGTGACCCACTAGCTTTCAGAACATATGGTATTCACTGTGGTATCAATCTTTATTTTGCTAGGTAATCCCAAAGTGTCTAAAATGCCTGCCTTTCTTTTAAACCATTTAGGACATCTGATCTAAACCTTCTTAATCAAGTTCATAATCCGGTAGCTAAACTGGTTTTAATCCATAGCTTACATTCACTTTCATCACCTGGTGTTCTTATCAAGAATCATATTACCAGACATTGCAAGTAGTTAACATGAACTTCATCTTGTATAGACCTTACATAAACTGTTAGACCATTCATCAAGGTCTTTATTCTTTCCCAAGAAATGCTTTTAGCTGTGACCATTTCTGCAGATCCCATCATATAATTTATTTAATTCTGCCTACTGGATTTTTCCCCCATCATGATTCATAGCTTTAAAGAAATCAAATAATAGGGCTTAGGGCACAGCTCACTGTTACAGTGCACACTTAGCAGGCATGAGGCCATGGATTTGATCCTCACTAACACACACACACACACACACACACACACACACAAACACACACATACAAATAATAGTCAATATCAATTTCAGTATCTTTTATCAGATTGAATTGTGGCCTAGTGAAAGATAAAAGTTAGAAATTGAAAAACTCAATGAAATTATGAAATGTGGAAGATTCCACAAGGCGATCAGTTGCAAAAATAGACAAATATTTACACTTATGATTGAATCTCACCCTGTGTTCATGGCCCCTGATATATTAGATTGTACTCAGAGTTTAACTTCTAGAAAGATTTCTTCTTTTAACTTCTCTTTTCATGTAATATATAAAGCTGGACAAAAGTTACTCTTGGAGACTGTGAATATATTTTAGTCAACCAAATCCTTTGTAATTATATCCAGTCATTCACTAGTGCCACACACTATTCATCCAGAAGGCCTCCTTCCCAAACCTTTGACTTCTCCACCTCCTACCCCACCAGTCCTGGCTCTCCTCAATGCCTACTAGACATCTGTGTTGACTTCACTTTATCCCTTATCCCTTTGTTCTGTGTACTTATGCTTTCTTGTTTAATATTTTAAAATGTTGCTTTTATGTTTTTCTTTTAGTTATCTTATACTACAAGGTATTATTTTCAGATTACTTCAGTGTGCCTCTTTATGCTTCTCAACATACATAATAATGTTCAAATTATGGTCTTTGTGCCTCTGCACAACTTGGAACAATATGTCTTTTCATTCGTGTCTCCTAAGTTTCTTTCTTCAGATACCTTTCACATTTCCATCCACTTGCCTGCCTTTTCCACATTATGAGCTTTACTATTTTTGTTTCCATTATTTCTTCTAACATAAAAACCCCTATTCTCAACAAGCACAAGTCCTATCCTAGCTAAAAACAAAATCTGAATCTTCAGACAATAAGAATAAAAATTGTATCTTACTCTTCTCTGTACTTCACATGCTTATCAGAGTATTTGCATTATTATGCTATCAAAACATAAAAAAATGCATGAATAAAAAATTAATATGAGCATTCTGTTGGCTACTTAACAACTCCCTGAAAATACCACTTTTATCTATCTTTTCAATCTTTTCTCAATTTCTTATTTTGTCCCCAAATTGTGACCTTCTTCCTGTGTCAACCCAGGACTAACTCAAGACCCATGACTTTATAAAGCCATTTTTGTATTATGTATCAATTCCTTCCCTCATCTCTCATAATAAACAAGGTGATACCACACAATCCAGACCTTGATTATGTACTATCTTTGTGGTTCTTTAATTATTTCAAAGTATGTAAATCTAATCTGCCCAAGTTTACAACTCTATATTTTCTCAAGGGCAAAGATTCTGTCTTCAGTTTATCACATGAATCTACCACAGGACTAGGTCTATAGAGGAAAACAGTTGTTGAACTGGCCTTCCAGCTGAATGAAGTCAACCCTCACAACTTTTAAAAATAGAATATTGACCCTACCAACTGAGAGTGTGGTAGCCCAAGCATATGGATCTTTCCTTCTTCAGAAACAGAGAATAAGAACATTCCAGGATCTACTGACAGTGAGTCCTTGATGTGACTGCCATTTGCTTCAGCTAAGTGATACAGCATGCACAGGAGAAAGCATAAGGCAACCATTCCCAGAATTAACTTTGCACCATCCACATCAGAACAATCAGAGAATTTGTTTAAAATACAGATTTCCAGCCAATACTGGCTCATGATAAAGTTTTCCCCTTTGACCTCTGTTTCCTCTAACCTGGACTTTTTTTAATTTTTAAATTTATTTTAATTAGTTATACATGACAGTACAATGACTTTGATATATCACACATTTGAATCAGACGGGATATAATTTCTCATTTTTCTGAGAGGTGGGAGGGAAAGGGAGGGGGAAGGGGAATTGCATGGGTGATGGAAGGAGACCCTCATCGTTGTACAAAATACACATATGAAGATGTGAGAAAAAAATAGCAATACCTTAGATTAGGTAGAGAGAAGTGATGGGAGGGGAGGGGAGGGGAGGGGGGATAGGAAAGATAGTAGAATGTAATCTGGACTTTCTTGAATTACTCCTTGTTATGGTTTAGATAGGAGGTGTCTCCCCAAAGCTCCTGTGTTGATACTTTGCAAAGGTAAGCTGATTGGATTATGAGAATTGTATCCTGATTATTCCATCCTACTTGGGATACACTAACTGGGCAGTAGCTGCAGGGAGGTGGGTAATGGCTAGAGCTGGTGAGTCACTGAGGGTGTGCACTGATTCACCTTCTTTGCAGCCCCTTTCCCTCTCTCTGCTTCCTAGCACCATGAGTGGAGCAGTGCTTCTCTATCATGGCCTTTCTGCTATGATATTCTGATTCCCCTATAGCCCAGAGCATTGGAGTTGGCTCAACATGGACTAAACCTCTGAAACCATGAACCAGAATCAAATTTTCTTTCTCTAAGTTGTTCTTGTTCAGTATTTTGGTCGCAGTGATGAAAAGCTCAGTAACACACTTCATAAATGGAGTGGGAAAGTTTTTATTGCTGCGGTAGTAGTGCAGGTGCTGTGTGATGGCTAAGAGTTCTTCCTTCCTCTGGTGATGGACTGCTGGTTCAGCCTTCCTCCTTCACTTAATGGTTGCTTAGCCCAAGCAAATTGCCTCAGTTTTAAGCCTCAGTTTCCTCATTTGCATTAAAGGGAATATGAAATACCTGGCTTATCAGACTGCTGTGCAGATATAATTTAAGATAACTACTTAATACTGCTTCCTTCATAGTATAAGTTAAATAAATGTCAGCTATGTTTGTTTCCTAAAACTGACCACTCAAAGAAATATAAATAACCAATACTTATTCAAGATGAATCCCGCTTCTACATAATCTATAAAATGATTGCTAAAATTACTATGTGGGAATATTACAAAGGTAAGAAAATCTTCCTTAAATTTTTATAAAACATGTTTCTATATCTGGAAATTAATTTTAGTTATAGAAATTTTAGTTAACTTTGAACAATATAAGCTATTTTTATCTGATAATAAGGATTATATAACTTGGTTTTTTTTCATCTTTTATGGTTGCCTAAGAGTTCAGAAATCAATTTTAAAATTACTTACTTTATCCACATTAACTAAGGAAATCAATATAATTAACTTCCCATGCACCTACATGGATATATGACTTTATTATTTTTGATATAATGATCTTATTGTTCTTATTGGACTCACCTCTTTTTTAAAAAGAAATAAGCAATTTTAATAAATAAATAGTTATTCAGTTGAATCCTCTCATTCTGAAGCTAGCCATTTAATTATTTTTTAAAATTATACTGTTGAAAAAGTAATGCATTCAAGTAATTAGAATTGTACCCCCCCCCCAAAAAAAAAGCTTTTTTTTTTTTTTGTATTCTTGTTCCCATCTGGCCAACTGCTTCTACCCAAACATAAATAACCATTTTTATTCATTTGTAGTTGCATGTTTAATTTCAAGTTTTCTGTATGCACATATAACAAATATAAATAAAAATATAGATATCTATCATTTGATACATTTTACATTAAAAATAGACTATTCTTACATAATTTGAATCTCAGTTTTTAATCTAAAAGATTTTCAAGAGATTTCATCATATGCAAAGTGACTATTAAATTTTATAGTTGCATATTATTTTGTTATATGAATATACATAATATATTTAGCAAGTTCATTTAGACCTTATCTAGACTAATAGTGCAGTTATCAAGCTCATAAGTCTTTCTGTATATGTGTGTATATATTTTGAACTGTTTGCTATATCTAAGAGTATTCATTTATAATTTTGATGTAAATATTATCAAATAGTCCTCAATGGGAAAGCATTGAAGATTACATGAGAATGTCTGTTTCCAAAAGCTCACCAAAATAATGTTATTATACGTATAGATTTTTCTAATTTAACACTTTAAAAAATGAGATTCAACATCTTTGTACATATTGTAATGTGATTTGCTTTTATTAAAATTAATTGTCTGTGATCTTTGCACATTTTTCTGTTGAGCTGTGGATATTTTTCTTATCTATGTTATAGAATTCATTATTTATTGGTGAAATAACCTTTTTGTATTGAGTTGCAACTATTACCCCTCCATCCAGTTTGCATTTGTCTTTTATAAACTTTTAACTTTAAAAAGTTGCAAAAGTTTGTTGTTATTGGATACCATTCGCTTAGGAATTGTTTGAATGAATTTGGCTAAAGGCAGTATATTCTGGAGCAGCAGGTTTTTATTTAAGTTGCATAAAGCCTCAGGGTTCCGCAAGGCATATCTATAGAGCTACTTGAAATACAGAACAGTTACAGTTCAAATGTTAAAAATGCATGTGTTCTATCTCCACCAGGCCATGCCACAAAGTCATACTCGATGTTGAAAAGTCAAGATTTGTAGAAATTTACCAAGTTGAAAAACTGCCTGTCTAGGAAAAAAAGCTCTGAAATAAGGGAGAAAAGATTTTGCATTTGTCTCATCTCAGATACTCTTGTTTTGTCTCTGATTATTTCTCTGGACCAGTAGTTTCCTCTTTTCCCCTACCTTTTTAATATATGTGTATATAAGCGGTTGATGTTTTTTTTGTTTGTTTGGGTGTTCTTTTTTGCCGCAGTCTGGCTGGGCACACAATCACGAGCCACCACACAGCTTGTAGATTCAAACAGCAACTCTTTATTCCCGAACTCACCGGCACTTTACAAACACGTTCTGGGGAAATCCACGTTCTCTGCCCAAATCCACCCCCACTGGGCTTCTGTCTCCCAAAAAATACTGTCTGAATCCCGTGAGAACTCAAGGGGAACTCAGGCAGCAGGATACGCCCTATTCCCAGCAGGAATAATCTTAAACCTTAAACCTGGAACCTAAACCGGGAACGCCCTAAACCCGATTATCCTAAACCGGGAACACCCTAATCCGCCCTGGTCCTTGAGCAAGGTCACCTACATGCAATGTCACTGCAAAATGTCCTATTTGCACGAGTCCTTCCACTAAGCAACATGGGGTACGCTGGCAAGGAAATTGTCATACCTACTTGGCTAATGGCTCCCAGCACTGTTTGTTTGTTTTCTCCCCTCAGTGGAACTCTGTGAGGAGCCCTATAGTAGAAAGCAAGATGTAGGAAATGGTAGGCCCTAATCCTTCTGATTGTCCCTTTTCCCTGCTCTCTGTCATCTTCCTAGACATACCAGTTCCCAATGCCCTCAGAAAGATCCTAGAACTTCCCTGGTGTAACTTAGAAGTCACAGCTATAGTTGAATTTCTTACTAAGAATCATGAAATGCCAACACTTCTTTAACATATTTAGGAATTTTGTGTATTTCCAAATCTGTATCCCCTTGCTTAGACAGAATTCTTCCTTAGGCATAATGTAAATGAAACCATCTGCAGTTTATCTTATTCAGCTATCAAAAGAAAATGGAAATAAGAAAGACTTTTTTGTGAGACCTCTATAGTAATCAGAGTTATGATATTTCTAAAGGTTTTATGATGGGGAGAATCTTAAGACTGCCATATAAAGCTTCCACCAATGATAAATTTCTTCTGTAGTATCTCTAGACCACAGTCACTTGGTCAAATCCTACAGAATTAATTTTTCCACAATCAGTTGTTTCTACTCTCCTACAAGTCTCACTGTTGAAGTTTCTTCCCATTTTGCACCTTCCTGTACCTTTTACTCACTGAACCAGCCAGGGCACTTTAGAGCTACAGGATGAGATTTACTTTTCTTCAATGAGGACAAATATTTAGAAACAGTTATAGTAACTCCTCCCAATCCCATTCTCTGACTTCTGTTCTCTCAAATAAACTTTTGATATTCTACCACTCAATTTCAGATTAGGAAGACAGTAATAAAATCTGATAATTTCTTCATTCCACTGTGTTTCTCACGCCTTTAAATGCAGTGGTGCTAAAGGAATACAGTATGTATGTGGGGACCGGCCAGTGCAGAGAGCATAAGCCTGGTAACCAAGGTGGTCTAGCTAACCCTTTTCCAATTTTTCTTCTGTTTTTCCCTTTGTGAGTCTTTAAGTTTCCTCTAAATCTGAATCATCCAAATTTGTTAATAAGTAGTGAGTGATGTCACGTACATTGCTGGTCTTGAAGCTACAGCAAAGGTACAAATGCCAGGGCGTGAGGACATCTAGAAGTTAGAAAAGGAAAGGAAACATATTCTCCCCTAGATTTTCCAGAAAGGAATGCAGCTTTGTCAGTGCCTCAATTTTAGTCCTCTGAGACCCATGTTTGGCTTCTGATGTACACAACTCTTAAGATAATAAATGTGTATTGTTTAAGCCACTGTTGTGATTTGTTATAGCAGCAGTAGAAAACTAATACACTAGGCAAGGCCAAATACTAAGCCAAATGCATTCATAATTTTTTTAAGATTCAAGCTTTAAAATTATGTGGCATATGCAAAGCATTATGGAGCCAAATTTCTCTTGTTTGATAGCCATATCCTCATAATGAGCTAGGCTCTTTTAGAAATTGCATTAATAACTCAGTGTACCATTTAGTCATTATTGCTTTAGTGTGTTAGCTGTTATCCTGCTGCTGATAGCCTAAATCTCCTAAGTTACTCCCAGGGAATTGATCCTATACTGGAAAAATATCAATTTAGATTAATCTTTCATATTATCACTTTTAGAAAGCATGTTTGTGGAGCATTTTAGAACCCTCTTTATTTTACACCTGGGTTCTCATGGCACTTGCTTCCATAATACAGGCCAATTTATACTAAGTATGTTTCTATACCAACTTAGAGTTTTATTAATTTAGTAAAAGCTTGGAGACAGCAGAATTTTTAGTAAGAAATTGAGAGCAATGAGATAGCTTTGGGGGCTTTTCCCAAATATTCAGTTTCACAAATGCTCTGCCACCTGGGTGCTCAATTCATGGGCTTGGAGGGGAGATGTGGTTATATTTCATGGTTTTTAAGCTGCCTTCCAATGAAAAATAATTTTTGCTAGTTATTAAACAGTTATTTTGTGCCAGATAATATGCTTGTTACTGAACATATATTGCCACATTAAAACCATACAATGAATGTATTGTGAAGCCCTATGTCACAAATAAGGAAACTAAGATACAAGAGAATAATTCCTCAAAATCACACAATTTGTAAGTGCTGAAATGGGACTCACAGGATGGCCAGTCTGACTGCGAAGTCAGTGTCATTCTGTTTCTACATGGAAGTGGGAACCTGTCCTAACTTGTTTGGAAAATCATAAGCCTATATCATGCCATTCTAGAGTCTTTGGACTATGATAGGAACTTCATAATGCATTCTAATTTTTTTAAGATTTAAGCTTTAAAATTATATGCCATTTGTAAAGCATTATGGAGCCAAATTTCTCTTTCTGAATGAATGAATGAAGTATAGAGAAAGGTAATGAAGAACTTGTGCTTCATCTTCACAAGAGTTTCTGGGAGATTTGGTATTTTAAAAAGTCATTATAAATATCTAATTAAAGACAATTAAAGAAAACAACAAAACTTTTAAAAATATGTGTAATCTTCCAGGTATGTGGCACATGCCTGTAATCCCAGCATATCAGGAAGCTGAAGCAGGAGGAGCACAAGTTCAAAGCCAGCTTCATCAACATAGGGAGGCACTAAGCAACTTAGGGAGACCCTGTCTCAAAATAAAAAATAAAATAAAATAAAAATAAAAAGGAATGGGAATGTGGCTCAGTGTTTATACACTCCTGGGTTCAATCCCTAGTACCAAAAAAAAAAGTGTAATATTTTACATCTGGATTTTACTGTATCCCTCAATCATGTAAGCACACATGTACATGCACACACACACATACATACTGATGTGATTAATGGATTGTTTCTATAGGCTTTACCACTAATTTCACAGCTGTCCTAATACAGTGTTGAAATTTTAAACTGCTGTGAATTTTGTATGACTGTTAAGCTCTGAATAAGTGCAAGAAAAAGTTACTGCAGCAAATTTCCCTCATGTGGTTTTCAAACTGTTTTTCTTCTAATGTGACTTTTTTTTAACAGCAGAATACTATTTTTAAGAGAAAAAGTTTAATTAGAACCTAATATGCAAAACAGATGAAAGAGAAAGAGTGGTGACAAGGGGCCAGAGCTCTTTCCCACATCTTTTGTACTGAAGTCCTAATGCTCTGGAAAGACTGATATAAAAACTACTGTATTAGTGAATTTTGCAGAATTCTCAAAACCATGTGAACAGTTAGAGAGTGTTAGATGGGATTTTCTATAACACGGTTTTTATCATTTGATTCAAATGTATGTCTATGTCATCAGTAGAAATTTTTGATATTTCCAAGGTCATTTATTTTATGAAAACACATACATTGTATTTTCTGGAGTACCTAGAAATTAAGGTGAGATGAATGCCACCACCTGGCTTTAGTCTAGTGCACATGGAGATTTTTTGGATGTGGATCCCATTTTGTGTGTAATGTGTCTCATACTTAGCATGGTGACACACAGCAGAGGGATCCTTTTGGTTTGTTGGTACCCAGGAAGTTCTCAGTAGAGATTTGTTGGGTAGTTGATTGAGGTTGGATACATTGATCAGTACTGAAAGCATTGAGGATCAAGTTCAAAACTGAAAAAATAAATAAACATATCTAAATTATAATTGGCATGGTTTTCTGTTCCTTTATTATTTATTCAATATTGAAGTAAAGTGCTAGGGCTTAAAGGAGTTTTAGTTATGGCTTGAAGGGATTTCAGCTGAATATTAGACAATATAAGACATCCTCTAGCTAATTTCAACTATTTATTGGGCAATTACTAAATGCCAAAGAACCATGACACAAGCTATTAGGTGTTACATAACTTGATCCTCACAACAACTTTGACAAAAATTATAATTATTTTACATTTACAGAAAAGAAAATTAATACTAATAGAGGTCAAGTAAATTGTCCAAAGTCACCAAGTTTAGGTTCTGAAGCTGGAATTTTGGATAAAGTCTTCTTGGCTCTGGAATCTTACACTTGGCAGCCACTACTAAGAATTAACCTATAAATTTTTGGAGAATTCACAATTATGCCAAATGCTAGTAAGCACATCTAGTGTTCTTTCACAAGGAAAAAGTATTCTATATTATTCCTACCATGGAGAAAGGCCTAAATCTTGGTAAGCCAATTGTTTCCCTTTTTTCTATCTGACATTACAAACTCTTTTGCTATGATCCAGAACTGTTCCCACTGACTGGGTTTTAATACAACTTCTGATGCCCTTCTCCATACCAGGAAATAGACTGTTTGATAAAGAACATGGCGGAGCCCATTATTTTGAAAACCCAGCAGTATTGCTGGAGTCCACTTTCATTTAATCATTCACAGACAAGAAATCTATGGCAGGATTTCTCCACTCTCCCTCCTGTTTCCATGGATGATAAAAATGTCCCACATTTCCCTGAAACATAGCAAACTCTTTAACTCTCCTATGGCAGGACTGTAATGGCAGTGGAATGCACCTTTGGGAGGCCAAGGGGAAGATGGCTCTGCATACTGAAGAGAAATGGCAGCAATACTAAAAAGGTCCCCAAAGTGGTAGCTGCCTTTGGGGCTTTTTGATGCCTTGCATTGAAAGGGAGGGGGACATTATCTAAACTAGTGATCTCAGGAGAATCATATGTTTCCACTGACTTCCATCTTTCTGGAAGGAAAATAAGCCTGCTGGAGCCAAACAAAACTAGATACAGCCTTTTAGAGTCCATGGTGATACTTAATTCCCTGAATCAGATGTTTATTGAGCCAATCAAATAATGGGAATGGTGCTTTTCATATTATTTAAATGTATCACACTCATAGAGCCATCAAATAAAAGAAAGAGAAACTATAAAAGAATAAAAAATAATTTCAGTAAGCATGGCCTTGTTATTTTTTCTTCCTCTCCACCTCTGAAAGCATTGACAAAATTTCTTCTCTTGCTTTCACATATGGAATAGTATGTGGGTGGTGAGCAATCTGTTGTGGTGCCCCAGGACTAAGAAGCTATGTCAGACAGGGCAGGGTAAGTGGTGGAAGGAAGCCAGACTCCAAGATGTAGTAGGAGCATCTTGCAGAGTGTTTGAATCTGGAATTATTTTATTGTCCTTTACAAAAACAATGAAAATGCTCCATCTCTGTAGGCATATTGAGCTGTCTTCATATAAAATACAATTCCAAGTTTGAACTCAAACTCTCCCTGTCTCCTCTTCCCTTACCCATTCTCCATTTTATTTTCCTAAACTTTATAAAATCTTTTTCACCATTTTGTTTCACATCCCTTTTCCCAACCAGGGAATCTCCTTGTCCCTTTGAGCCACATGGATATTTGCAGTGCTTCAGTGAATCGGCCTCCTTGACATATTTTGTTTAGTGCAAATACTGTCTACAGTAACTGTAACCTTCCTGGTTTCCTGGCTTATCATTCATGAGAAGCTGAAAAGATGGGTTAGAAAGTGTTCTTTTAACTGAGAGACAAGTATGCTAAATATAAAGCAATGAAAATGGAACAACATTCTCCTTTCAGACCTGCAACAGGCTAATGGACACCTTGTTTTCATCTTATTTTATTTTTTCAAGCTTTGAAATTATTGTAGCATATGAAAATCAGTTTGTATGCTGTCCCTAATAGAGCCTGACAAACAAGCTGCTAAAAACCTGCAAGACGTAGGGAATAAAGCCATGCTTGCAACATGTTTGTTATATAAAAGAAATAAAACAGAAGACAAAGAAAAAAATAAACTCTTTTTAAAAGCAACACATGCTTCGATTCTTTAGAAAAATCACTTTAGCAGTTATTAGGACAGAAATTACCAGAATAAAGTGAATAGAAAGCCAGAAGCACTTACCTATTTTAGGAATAATGAAGAAAAAACACGATGGAAATACTTGTCATTGCATATCCTTTTAAGAAAAAGAGGCTTCATTTAAAATGGAGTTCTCTAAGTTACTGTGAAATTCTTCACATAACCCATTATTTAATAAATGTTTGTATGCAGACATTGGTTGAGAATTTTTTTAGAAAACAGACCACCTTAAATCATGAAAGGAGGTACCCAAGACAAAAGATGGGCTAGAATTGATAAGAGGTCACTTTCTCTTCTTTACCAAAGATAGGATATATATATTAAAGCAAAACTAACCCCAAAACCAAAACAAAAAATCTGAGAAAACGCAGGAAATAGGTAGGAGAATAACTCTTTTTCTGCTTTCTTTTACTTTTTATTTGTGCTTTATAATTAATTTAGATAAATTTTCTACACTTTCTAAATTACTGTCTCTTTTAGATGTAGAAACTACTTGCTTTAGAAAGGAGAAAGGGATAGTATGTAAAGAACAATGATGAGCTAATATTTTTCTCTGCAGAGAATTAAGGATGCAGGTTCCTTAAAACATAGGATATTAAATAATAGTTTTTTAATGGAAATAAACTCTTGCTGGGACACTGATTCTCTGCCACTAGATTATGATCTAACCTCTTGTGTAATCTGCTTTTTGATAGCATTTGCTATAGCAGTTTCCTCTTGTGTACCAAAAGAAAGTTTCATTGATGTTTCTCAAGATTTGACTCTTTGAAGCCAACTTTGAAATTAAATAATCTGGAAGCATCCCTTGCCCTTTATAGTTTTTTTATTTTTTTTATTTTTAAAAAATTTACCTTTAATGTTGTATTTCTTTACTAAGGGAAGACTGGAAACATCTTGTTTTCTGAAGTACTTTCAATCAACAATTGGACAGATAGATTCTTCTATTCTGTTTCCCCTCTAGCACTTGGTTTTTAATTTTTACATCTGAATTATGAAATGCCATCTCTACCAGCTACTGCTAGGAGCAGGGAACATTAATATTGATGTCCAGAAAGATTGGGAAAGCAGCTGCAGGATGATTTAAAAGGGAGAATTATTAGGAACAACATCTGAGTAAACAGATTCAGTATACCATTCACTTACCTTTTCAACCCAAATTTTAAAGGGAGTTCATTTTTCAAGAAAGAGAAAAAACAATAAAAAAGCTAGGCACAAAGTCTCATGCCTGTAATCCCTCCAGCTCAGGAGGCTGAGGCAGGAAGATTGCAAGTTCAAAGCCAGCCTCAGCACAAGCAAGGTGCTAAGCCACTCAGTAAGACCCTGTCTCTAAATAAAATACAGAATAGGGCTGGGGATGTGCTTTGGTGGTTGAGTGCCCCTGAGTTTAATCCTCACTACCAAAAAATAAAATAAAATAAAAATAAATAAATGACTTAAGCCTACTAATTCTACCTAAGTGTTTCCCTCTTCAAGTCTACACTCATCTCCAGTCATAAACTTGTATGATTGGCATAGGCTGAATACTGCAAGATTCATGTCGCAGCACCAAATTATATAAATAGGAAAAAAGGCAGGGGGAAGACAAGAAACAGAGGAGAAAGGCAGAGTTGGTCCTGACATTAGTCCCTTTGCAATTTTAGACTTAGTTATAACCAACCACATCAATGTACAGAAGGCAAACTGTTGCTTATGATGTTTGGGAACCATCTGCTGAGCCTAAGGCAAATTTCACATTAAAACCCAATTTCAGTTGTGACCTAAAAATGAGAAGAAATTTTGTGCTTCTGAGTAGATTCCACTTTGAATGTCTTATCCCTACCTTTGGCATTCAAAGTAATGTTCATAGGGTAAGGACTTAAATTAAAAGAAAGCCACAGGAGGAAAACACAAAGTGCATAGTATCCTCCACCCCAAGCTTTGCACAGCTGTGCTAGTGTTCACAAGCCACACTGAAGACCTGATATGAGGAGTGATTGCAAATCTGCTGGACCAGCCCCTGCTCCCAGTGCAGTGGAGATTTGCTTCTTTTTTCATTTTCAAACATGACTCCCAGCTCACATAGTTTGATTTTCAATCAGGAACAAGGGTTTAGAGATTCTCAGATAACTTGGGCAAATTCAAGGATAGTATTTCTTCAGGACAAAGTAAAAAACAAAAAGAAATTAAAAAAAAAAATAAGAAGAAACAAAGAACAAGATAAATTTGGTTCTAAATTCATTTTCAATACTTATTTTTCTCTATCTTTATGCTTTTCTTGGGGGCTATAATAAGAGTAGATTACAATGTCCTTGATTTTAAAGAATCTAATCAAGTTGAGGAGAAAAATACAGAGCAATTGAAATTGTGTAAACATAGCATAGTACTACAGCTTGAATAAATTAGTGCTTAGATAAACACGTGCAAAAAATCTTTAGCATGGGAGGGTGAATCAGAAATTTCCTCATAATGCAATGGTTATATTTTAATGATGCAAAATAGATGATTCATGCATCACAAATGAACCCAATATCACTAAATAAAGTTTGCTTAGTCCCTGCATTGCCATAATACATGAAAGAAGGTCTCAGGGCCCTAGGTAGACATTTAACTGAACTGCTGAACGTTTGCAAAATCAACAACTGGCTGAAATGATTGTAGATGTTCCTGTCAGTAGCTTATGACTATTTGCTTTAGCATCTGTAGGCAAAACCTCTGTCAGGTCCCCCTCTAGACCAGGACTTCCCTAACTTGACTCTGTGAATTACGAGGGGTCTGAGCTAAAATGAAGATTCTGATTGAGTGGGCTTGGGGTAGGGCCTGAGTGTCTGCATTTCCAGCAAGCTCCCACTGATGCATACACTGCTGCTCTGGAAACACAAGACATGAAACCAACAGTGAATTCCTTTATATAGCTCTGAAAATTTTCATATTGACACAGTGTGTGTTTGTGTGTATATGTGTGCATGTGTGATGAGAGTACTAAAACTGTCAGACCAGATGTCCTCTGAAAGCATGAACTGGTTTGAAAGGACTGTGCATAGAATCCATAGCATTTGGTGTGCTAGTGCCCTTTACTGAACAGTGACATTGTGTTTTGGCCAACGTCTGGAAGTTTTGTACAGGGAGCATCTGTGACACTTTTATTATTCTTTTCCCTCCTAAGAGCTCAGTAGAGAAAGAATTGTATTGCTTTATTAGATGAGTTATGACTAAAAATTTGATTTCCTTTTCTGTCGAAATAAAATCGTGTTCAAAGCCCCTTCAGAATTCACTGGTGCCGCTCCTACAAAGCTGCTTCAGGGTCTTTCACAAACCTGCATAGACCTAGTCACTAGGGATTCTGCCTTCATAGCTCTTTCAAAGCCTAGTTGCTAAGCTGTTCCAGGAGTTTATTTCACAGTATACCTTTTTGTTGCTTTTCTACTGTTTCAGCATTAATTGGTTCAACAAGGATTTTTTTTGAACATCTACTTTGTGCAGAAAAGCTGCTGAGGCCTAGAAAGATTCATAAGAACTCAATTCCCAGTTCCCATGTGCAGCCATGTCACCTTGAGTACATTTATATATTTTAAGTCTCTGCTTCCTTCCTATAAAATAGGTATAATAATTTCTATATACATGTAAGATTATGCACAATAATAATAAAGTCCTTAGCATGGAATATGTAAGAACTGAAAAAAAGTATGCTGATTATTATGTTATTATCATAACTGCTCTAAAGAACATAAAAAAACTTACCAAGGTATTAATAACTTATGAATATTTTCTCATTATATAAAATACATTCTGAGATATAAACAAACAATATGCTTTAAAGAGTTGTGTATTTGTTTATGTGTCTGTTTCCTAGAGTCTGAAGAAGCTAATAGTGTTCCACAGTCTTGGTTAATATTCAACAACAAGGATTTTATTTGAGAGAAAAATGATGGGAAAGGGAAAGTTTTAAATATATGAAACAAATTATGGTGCCAAACAGAGTGTCCAGAAATGGGGAAATTAAAATACTTAGCTCATTCTTTATTTCCTCTTACAATTTGGCCAAAAAATATGGTGATATTCAAGGAGTAGAAGTTTATTTTCGTCTCCTTAACCTAACCTTCCAAAGAAAAGAACACTGCCAAGGTGAGATGAAATTTTTAAACCAAGTTCTGACAGCCTAAGAGAGAAGAGACCATACTCTTTGCCTGACGTTATCATCCCCAAATCAGATTAGGAACTGAAATATTCATTGAAATGAATCGAACTTGAGTTTTCACTCTTTGTTAAAATGTTTACTTCATAGGAAAAATACTTACATCTCAAATTTTAATTTTTTAAATAACTTAAAACCAGAGCAAATCCTAAGACTAGACTAAGAAAGATGTTGGTCTAACAAGTCAATAGAAATTTTTCCAAAGGAGAGATGGCAAAAATTGGGACAAGTAAGTGGATTAAGTCTGCTTTTTATGATTAGAATGTAGAAGAACATGTATGGAAATTAACACTGTCAGAAACTGCTTATGAGGCAAAGGCAGCATAGTCTTCTCAAAAAAAAAAAAATAGCTTCAACTAGATTGTGAACTTTGGCAAGTTCTTTTACCTTTTGGGGGGCTTTAATTTCCCCATATATAAAGCAGTTAGAGAGTATTAAGACACACATAAATTTTAATATATCAATACAATTAAATTATTTGCCAGTAGACAAAGCAATTCACCATTCAATATGTCTATCCTCAGACTACTTTTTTTCAATCCAGTTAACTATCTGGGACCCATATAATGAGATGACCATTCTTAAATCACAAAAGTATGTATGGTAACTACCATTAATTATCAAAAGTAGTTAATGATATTTGTAGGTCCCATTATTACTTTCCCATTTTGCAGAAGACAAAGCACAGATAAGGAAGAGAAATTGTCAATTGTATATCTATAAAGGAATGGAGCTAGAATTTGAATCTAAGCCTGCTTTGCTTTCAGATGCTTTACTTTAAACCTGTGTGCTGTGCTGAAACCCTCTAAGTTTTTCTTGGTGATGGGAGAGCCAGTTAAAATATGAAAATATGCTTTAGCAAAATGTGTTCTAGAGATGCCAAACAGATTCTCACATGTAAGCAAACAGAGTACGTTAGGAAATGATGATAAATGATCCGGTGATGGCAAAGACAGTGGGTGATAGCTGACCAGGAGAGCATGATGACAGAAGTAGAAGTTCATGCTTGTGCATAACTGATCTCTAAATATGAGTTGGACCACTTTTCACACATAGGATCTTCAATCAGTCATTTAACTTCATTGAATCTCAGTTCCTTTATATGAAAAATGATCAGATAATATAGACTTCTAAGGGTGATGGACAGATTAAATGACATAATACCTATGAGCGTGTAGTGCTTCTACATTGCGGGGGGACAAAAGAGGTCAAGGCAGGAGCAGGGTAGAATCATAAGGATAGAAATTGAAAATGGTTTTTCCCACAGTATCTGAGGCTACATTTGTTATTATTGTTCTTTGGGTACCTTATCTAAGATAACCTCCTCTCCCCATGTGATTTATAAATCCCTAGAAGACAAAGACAGGCCTGTCTGATCTGTGTTCCCCAATGGCCAAGTGATATCTGGTTCACAGCAGCAAAGATCTGCAAAACACTTCTGAAATGGTATTTTGAGTGTATCCATACACCTCTATCTATTGCAATGGAATAGAGAGAGGTTGGAAAAGGGAGATTCGTTAGTAGACTATTGGAAAGGATAAAAACATTTTAATTTTAAACCTACTAAGTCAGCAAGTTCAGAATCTGTATTGATTTACTTTATAAAACATATATTAATTTCTCTTAAAAATGTGGGTGAAAGACTAAACAAATTAGATCTTGGATTTATTTACTATGATGCAGTCCCTGATTATTCTCCTCTTTAAATCATCCCACCGTCACACTGCAGGCCCTTTCAACCATTAATATTAATGTTGCTTGCTGCTGGCAGAGCCTGGTGGATGTGGCATTTCATAATTCAGATGTAAAAGTGAAAAGGGTTTCACAATTTCAACTCCAGGGTCTTTCCTGTGCCCTGTGAGGGAAGGAAAAATTGGAGTCTACAAAAAAAAAGTTAGAAAATTAAAAATCTTTTTAAAAAAATAATCTGTGAGAAAGTTCTAGACTTCTATTAGACAAAAGCATGTTTAGTGCCTAGTATCAGTTATAATAATACCTCTATTTGTATGCACATAGTTTAATACTATGCTTAGAGTCCTGCTAAGTTCCTGAGGCTGTCTTTCAACTTATGATCCTCCTGCCTCAGCCTCCTGAATCTCCATGATTATAGTGTGCATCGCCATGCTCTGCTGCTCTATTTTTGAGTGAAGAGACAAAACTTAAGTTGCCTACTCTGATGGTATATGTATCTTAAGAGCGCTTCTCCAGCATGTGCAAGGACCTGATTCACTTCCTAACCACACACACACACACAAAGTCCATTTGTCAAACTGGAAGCAATGTGTATGGCTGTGTTTTAATTAGCTTTTCCATCGCTCTGCCCAAGACACCTAAAAAGGACAAGGTAGAGGAGAAAAAGTTCACCTGGGCATCAGGGGTTCAGAAGACTCAGACTACAGATGACCCACTCAGTTGCTCTGGGCCCAAGGTGAGGCAGCCCATCATGGGGGAAGGGCCCAGCGTGAGAAAGCTGCTCACCTCAGGGCAACAAAAAGGCAGAAGCAGAGACAGAAACAAAAAGAGGATGGGGCAAGGGTCACAGGGATGAAGCATTCTTCCAGGGCATAACCCCAGTGACCCACCTCCTCTGGTCACGCTCCACCTGTCTACAGTACTCAGATGGTCAGTCTGGTCAACCTGAAATGGACTGATAAGGTTACAGCTCTCCCAGTCTCTCGTTTTCACCTCTGAATATTCCTGCACTAGTACAGGAGCCTGTGCGGGGGACACCTCATTTCTCAATCATAACAGGCTCTAATGCTGTCAACTCGGGACACAGAGGCAGGAGGATCAGACACTGAAGCCCAACCTGAGCGACTTAGCCAGACCCTGTCTCAAAAAAAAAAAAAAATAGAAAGGGCTGGGAAAGTACCTCAGGGGTAGAGCACTTCCCCAACATGCCCAAGACCCTTGGTTCAAGGACCAGTACCTATAGAATAAACATAAATAATAAAACAGAAAAGAAAAGAAAGAAAGATAAAGAAAAGAAGGGCTGGGCTGGGGATGTGGCTCAAGCGGTAGCGCGCTCACCTGGCATGCGTGCAGCCCAGGTTCGATCCTCAGCACCACATACAAACAAAGATGTTGTGTCCGCCGAAAACTAAAAAATAAATATTAAAAAAATTCTCTCTCTCTCTCTCTCTCTCTCTCTCTCTCTCTCTCTCTCTCTCTCTTAAAAAAAGAAAAGAAAAGAAGGGCTTGAGGAAATAACTTCTGCCCCTCCCATCATGTGAGGATCCAGCAACAAAATGCTTTGACCTTGAACTTAACCAGTCTTCAAGACTGTGGAAAGTGGATTTCTATCGTTAATAAATTACCCAGTCTTTGGCATTTTGTTACAGCACCAAGAAGGGACCCAGGTATCTGGGAATGCCTCCATTTCTTCCCTCATAGGAAGGACACTAGGAGAAACAGAGAGAACCTCAGTGATAACAAGTCCCAGCCTGTCAGAGGACTGCACACTCTATAATTATACAAACCATTTCCTCTAATAAATCCTTTTTTAATCTCTCTCTCTTTCCTATTAATTCTCTCTTGCTCTGGAGCTAATGAGCCTGACTAACACAGGCTCCTATACTTCAACATATAACATAATAAGTCTGTGTCTTACTTCAAATTTTGCAAAATTTTCTAATATTCCTCTGGAAATAGGGCAATCTAGAAGCTCTAATAATACTTAAATCTATGAGACTTAATATAATAAAATTTCATTTTTTCCTCACAAAAAGTTTAATATCAGTACTCTTTGTTGGATTGCTCTTCTGGGCACTACTTCTTTGACTCTGGGATACAGAGTTCTTTCATCCTGACCCACAACCATCTTCTACATGAGGACTTCGGGGTTGCTATGGAAAGGAAGACATCATGAAGTAGTTCTCTGCACACTTGGCCTGAGTGACTTACATACTTTACTCACAGTCCTTAGTCAAAACTGGTCCCATGGCTCCTTTTGGAGAGAGCTGGACAATGTCATCACTCACTGGGCAAACGCTTCCCAGCCTCGTGTCTACATTATGGAAGGAGAACCCAAGACTTCAGTGTTCAGCAGTCCCTCAGCTGCACCCCTTACCCCTGGTCCTGCCACACATCCATCCACACAGACTGTACCATGATCTTTCCAAACTTGGATATGATTGTGTCCCTTCCCCATCGAGTGCCCATCAGTTACTCTCCACTGCCCACTGAAAGAAGTCCAGTCCATTCATCAAGACTTTGCAGATCATTTAGGATTGAGTCCTTCCAGCCCCACTTCCTACAGGATCTTAGACACTAGTCCCACCAAACTGCTTCTAGTTCCCAGGAGCTACTATAATGTAACCTCTCTCTGTACACTAGTACATGGCCTTCCATTTTTCTGAAATGTTGCTCTTCGCTGTGTTTAGTGGACACATTTCTACATTTTCTTCAAAATCCAGTATAAGCAAGTGTATTTAGAACTCCCCCCACCTTAAATATTGTTAGTTATTTAGTTCCTTTGTGTCACTTCTGAGCTTTTGGAAAACCTCCATAGTGAACCCTCATGCTGAGTTGCAGTTGTATTTTTACATATCTGTCTTTCCCTCTTTAAATTGAGTTCCTTGAGAACTGAGACCATGACTCACTATCTTAGTATTTCCAAACCCTAACACAGTGTTGGCCATATGATGGATACTTATGTTTGTGTAATGAAATCTAAATTATTGAATCAATGAGGTGGAATTTCAAATAATCCTTACTCCTGAATTTTAGTTTAATATTTATTCAATATTTTTAAAATATTGGGCAACATTATGAGCTGGAGCTATAATTATTGTATTTTCACCTATGGAAGAAGGTCTTATAGAAATTTACTCACATATATCCTTGATTTGGTGAGAGACGCTTCTTCACACTGCATCATTAAACTTCATGGAGGTGATACAAATTGGGCTGACATGATAGGAGTTTAAAGTGACATGTGTTCTTGCAGAAAGAGTAGCAAATATTTCAAGACTAGAAGGTCAAGGAGCACAGAGAACAACCACAAAAACTGAGAAATCTTGAGTGACTGAGACAAAAAGCTTGAGGAAATATTACTTCAGTCTGCAATATAAAAATGAAGGGTGCAGAAGACCATGCTTCCCCAAACTCCTTTCTTCTGACCCATCAGAAAACAGCTAAATTAGCTGAACTAGTTGTAATATAATTTTGAATCAACTATATTTCATTAATAATTCTTTGAAAAACATTCTCCATCTATGTTGCATATGGTAATTCTTAGACTAGTTGATCAGATCACCACAATTCCATCTCTAGCCAGTCTGTGTAAATGGAAATCACTGTATATTGAAAAACAACAAACAAACCAAATTTCTCAATACCTGAATTATCTCCTCTGAACCATAGTGAGTTACTGTCATAATTCTCGTGGTTTCCAATTTTATCCGTGCTGGCACTTTGCCTCCACGGGAGGAGTTGGAGTGAGGCAGGACTCTGATTTTCCAAATTGAGGTGAGAATTAAGAAAACTATCCTTGCTGTTGAGGCTGGTGCAATGCAGGAGAGGAGTTGGAGATGATCTCAGCCCTTGTTTCTGACATTGGTTATTGCAAGAGATGGAAGCAACAGTGGGAAGCTTCCCTCTCTATGAATTTGGAGTTCAGAATCACAGGTCATCTTCTGAGTTGAGCTGGTGAAATTCACACACAATGAATAAGATTAGCCATCTTTTGAAAAAAATCCCAGAGACTGTCTGAAATAGGTGGGCCTCACAATAATTCAATCACTGTAGGTGGTCTGGTGTCATCAGAGAAAGGCAAGTCCAGAGTGTACTTTTTTTTTTTTTTTTTGTAGAAGACTTTTAATCAACTGTATTATATATTCTCTGGCAGAAGACTGTGTGAAGGTAGGTGGCAGTGATAGGGCTAGTGGTAAGACTGGACAGAAGGGGATGCAATCAACTTGGGCTACAGAAAATGAAAACCTAAGGACCCATAACTTGGCAGTACTCACCCATTATTTGTGCACAGGAGAGACCCTTCCCTTTTATGCCTTCATAATTACTGGAGAAGTATAGTCTTCCATGGAACAGGATGTGCTTCTACCATGCTCTCCCCAGCACCCTGTGAACCCTTTGCCTAGCATTCTTATTCACACATTGTTACCTTCTCAGGGCTGCTCTGAATAATGGACACAAGCCTTTCAGCCTTTGGTAAGGAATGTCTCCCAGTGTAAATTGGTAAGCTGGTCATGAGATGAGGCATATAGATTTGATTGATTTGAGTGACCCTGAATTCTGAAAATTTCTAAGATCCTGCTGAGAATAAATGGTGTCATTTGGACAGTAGTCAGTTCCATAAGCAGATACTACACAAAATACCTCTTGATAGGCAGCACAGTCTTCTTGCAGAACATAATTACATTGTCATGGCTCCTCTCTGCCTTCAACAGACAGTGTCACAATATCTACTTGGGTTAATGATTGTCAATCCTATCAGACCCAATGACCTATTGTGTTTTTTTTTTTTATTTTTCATTTTATCTTTTTTATTGATTTTTTAAATATATGACAGCAGAATGCATTACAATTCATATTATATATATAAAGCACATTTTTTCATATCTCTTGTTGTATATAAAGTATATTCATACCAATTCTAATGAAGTGTCTTCATACATGTACTTTGGATAATGATGGTCATCACATTACACCCTCATTTCTAACACCCTGTCCCCTCCCTTCACCTCCCACCCTTCTGCCCTATCTAGAGTTGTCTACTCCTCCCATGCTTCCCCTCGCTACCCCACTATGAGTCAGCCTCCTTATATCAGAGAAAACATTCGGCATTTGTTTTTTTGGTAGTGGTTAACTTTACTTATTATCTTCACCAGTGCCATCCATTTACCTGCAAATTCCATGATTTTATTCTCTTTTATTGCTGAGTAATATTCCATTGTGTATATATACCACATTTTTTTATTCATTCATCTACTGAAGGACACCTAAGTTGGTTCCACAGTTTAGTTATTGTGAATTGTGCTGCTATAAACATTGATGTGCCAATGGCCTATTTTTAAATAAATGGGTTTTTTTAGGACCTTTACTATTCTGAAAATAAATTTACAAATAATACAATCTTGTACTCACATATTTTTTTAAAAAAAAACTTAATATAATGTCCTAATTAAAGAATTTAAAAAATACTGGTAAAGAAGAAGAATTTCTAATACAATAACATGTGCTAGAGTATGCTGATGCTTGGGGTTGACTAACCAGAAGGCATAATGCAGTAGTGACAGAGATAAATGTAGGTGGTGCTAGGTGTGCAGGCAGCTCAAATACAAGATGCTGCTGCCAGGGGCATGGTTTTCTGACATCATGACTACTGTTGTAAAATTCCTAACCAAACAAAGTCATTCTTCTCTTGCTTTAAAAATACTTAGAGGGCATTCATTGGAAAATCCAGTGTATATTAGAGAAATTTATGCAAGTAATTTGTGTGTCCAAATAAAATGAGGTTTAATTCCACATCAAGATAATTCAGTGTTTTCATATCCATGTCCAGTGTGACTTCTGAAAGTTATATAGGACAGGACTCTTATCTATTTATTTATTTGTACCAAGGCTTTATGCCAGGGGTGTTTTACCACAAAGTGATATCCAAAGCCCTTTCCATTTTTATTTTTGAAGCACAGTCTCACTAAATTCCTTAGGGCCCTGCTAAGTTGTTGAGGCTGGTTTTGAACTTGCCTCAGCCTCCTGAGCTGCTGGGAATACAGGCCTGAACCACCTTGCCCGGTGAGGCAAGAAATTTCAATTTCTTAATTTCACCTTTCCTTGCAATGGTTTCCTCCAACATATACATTCGTGGTCCAATTGTTATTCAGTAACTAAGCAGACATTGTAACGATAAGTTGTGTTTTAGTAAATGTTCATCATCTTAAAATATTTACTTTTCAGTATAAAAGACATTTCTCTTTTAATATATCTCTTTTGAACAATCAGTGTTAGCTTGGTATTGGACCATGGTTCAGGAGTACTTGCCCATACTTGATCATTATGACCCAAAACTTTCTTTAAATTCTTCTTTGGGCATTGCTTTTCTTCAATATTGACTGCTTTACTAATTGCAGAAACAATTGAATGACACATCACCTCTCTGCGCTCCTAAGGTGAACATTTTGTCCTACATCAGTGTTCCCTCTACTGGCTAATTTCTCATTGACAAAATCAACATTCCTTATACTTCCTGACACTGATTAGGAATTTCAAACTCCTTGCCGTGGGCAATTACTTCATGTTTGATGTACAAGCTAAACAAGAGGTTCACATTTCAGACTGCCATCAAGTTTTGTATATAAACCCCTTTAAAATGTCCTTGGAGTTTCTTGTCATCATATGAAGCAGACTATTAGTTTCATAAGAAAATTTTGTTCTCTGGGGTTTACCAGGAAGTTTTGATAGTATCTCCCCTTGAATAATTTTTAATATCTCTGAAAATTAAATACTTATGCAAATGATAAGTGATAGAAGGTAGTACAGAGAACAAATATTATATCCTATAGCATTTTTTGGGCGGGGGGATACTAGAAATTGAACTCAGGAGCATTCAACCACTGAACCACATCCCTGGTCCTATTTTGTATTTTATTTAGAGACAGGGTCTCGCTGAGTTGCTTGGCACCTCATTTTCCTGAGGCTTGCTTTGAGTTTGTGATCTTCCTGCTTTAGCCTCCCAAGCCACAGGTATTACAGGTGTGAGCCACCATTCCCAGCTTATCCTGTAGCATTTTTAAGGAAAGGTTTTAGTGCTGGCCTTGAATAGCTGGGAGAAAATGCAAAGAAATTCAGTAAGATACAGCAGTGGTATGAGTCTGGAGATTTTTGGTAGGAGGGAGAACAGAAAGTTGTGTTTATACCATGGGGAGTTATGTGAAGAAATGAAGGGTCTTTCACTTAGCTAAGCAACAGGTGCAAGGTAGAAGAACAGTGCGGTGTAGGGAGTGACCTGTGTATTCCTAATAAGACCAAAAACTTCCATGCAAGGGGCTTGATCTTTGTAAAGATCCCTGATATTTCTCATGGAGTGTGAAGGGCATTCCCCCTCTATGGCAGGACAGTGCGCCTAAGCATGGAGAGGATTGAATCGCCAGGTGCATTTGGCAATGTGAAAATATGAGGATGGTACCAGCAAGTCCACCTCTCCGTGCTTGATTCTTCACAACCCTTTAAAGCATCTTATGAGGCTGAAAAAAAATTCTAAGCAAAAATCCCAAAGCTCAGCATACCCAATAACCAGAAAGACAAACTCAGTGTAACAAAGTGGGATGGTAACTGCCCACACCACAGCAAATGTCACCAAAGTGACATTGCCCCTAAGTTTCTTGATATACCTGACAATATGCTCCAGCTTATGCATGTCAATGTTCTCCTCCACTTATGTTTTTTCACACTTAGTTTACTGCCCATTCCCCCAATCCTGCCTGTGGGATTTTGATTTTTCTTAAAGCAATGAGTTACCCATTTTGACTTTATATGACCCCAATTCTGTGTCTATAATGAGGCCATGCTAATTCGCACTGCGAGTTTATAAGTTTTGTTTAAGCATGGGCAGAGGTCATGAGACACAGCAAAGGATGATTCTTTCTTCCTGAAACTGCCTCTCACTAAAGCTCTGACCTATTTACTCTTTCATTACCATCAGACAGATTCCCAGAGAAACCCATGGCCCCAGATCTGTGTCCAGGTCACAGACTGGAGATAGGCAGGACAGAGTGGTATAAGGAAGAGACCGAGGGTGGGAGGTGGGGCCAGTGAGCAACACCACTGGGCTTATTGAAATACCATCCACTTTGTCACTGAGGGGCAGAGGCCAACAATTTTCATGACATGATTAGTACAGGAAAGCAAATTAAATAGTTATTAAAGGAAGGCAATCAATTGGTACCTGGCAGTAGTCTGTGAGAAGATCTGTCAGTCTCATTTATTAATTGAAGAAATGTCTTCAGGGAGTCCTTTCTATATATGCTTACTTGGGGACAGACCCTTAGCAAGTAACCTATCACTATTATTCACAGTAATATAATAATAATAATAATAATAATAATAATAATAATAACAACAACAACAACAACAACATGTATTTTCTCTGAAATAGTAAGTTTTGGGGAGCATTTTATTATTATCAGAAAAGAATCTCATGCTGGGCTCTAATTGCTATTTTTAAGAAGACTATATATTCTTTCACTTAGGCAAAAATATTTGTTTATGAAGGGACTTTTCCTCTCCTTGTTCCACTGCTCTGAAGCTTAACTTTTTCTAATGGGAGCATTGGAGATTTATAGAACAATGATTTGTGCCATCTCTGGAATGCTGCATTCTCAGCTAGTGAGCGAGGGAGACATGTCACCGACTGTATACAATGGCATTTGAGCAAAATTCTGAGTTTTCTCTCATTTATTTCATCCAAGCTTAAGCTGGGCAATGATGAGCTGTATTGCGGCAAGAAAATGCATAATGCATCAGGTAAGTAACTGGACTGGTCCTTTATGATTCCTTCTAACCCTGAGAATCAAGAGTTCAGGGTTTGATGATGTGATGGGAAGAATGCACAAATGATCAAGAGAGAGGTGTGCACCTTTAGGAAATAGCCTTTCTGGTTTCATGCTTCAAATAATCATGAGAACTTCTTTTAGTGAGCTTCCTAACCTTTGGCCAGTGAGGGCAGTGTCAGAAAGACTACTTCCTTCAAAGCCAGTGCTTGGGTTAAGGATGAAAGTTAAGGTTATTTTCCTGCTGCTTAGGACAATCTGTGAACACGTCAGGTAGGAAGCAGACCTGCGTATGCCTACTGGTCAATGGACAGCAACACTAGTAGCCGAGATCCAGAGCAATTTGAAATTTTTTAGGCAGGGTAGTTTGTGCATGGGCAGTGAGGATGGCTAGGGGTTTTCATCTCGTCTCTCTTTCTGTTTCACACATACATGCAATTTTACACAATTGTCCCTTTTTTTCCCTACCATCCTTTTCTCCCCATTTGTCTCCAAGAAACAGAGTCTTTAACTTGTGAGGCTTATCCTTTCTTTTCCCTTTGTCAATGCAAAAAGACATATTCTAGGCCAGTGCTTCTAAAACTTCACTGTGCATATGAATCACTAGGGATCTTGCTTAAATTCAGTTTATAATTCACTATATCTGGAGTAGGGCTGGCATTGTGCATTTCTAACAAGTTCTTAGGTGCTGGCCAGTGGACCACATTTGGAGTAGTTTGCGTCTCCTTTCCTTTGTCTCTTCTAAAGAATGACTAAAGAATAACCTGGTTTTCTTCTCTCATGGGCCCCATCAAAAGTGAATGTAGGAGGGCCACTATGTGGCTGAGAATAGAAGACTAACAGCACAATTAAAAAAGACAGTGTGAGCTAGGGCACCAGCCCCTTTCTCTGCCCCATGGGTAAGCTGACTTAAGGTGGACAAAATAATTCAGAATTCTATCAGTCCAATAACCAAAAAAATTGGTTAAATCGAATTAGAGCTCTAAACTGGAGACTCTATAAACACACATACCTGAAGAGTCATATTGGTTCAAGATCTCAGGGCACTTCTTTTCTTATGATATTAAAAATCAATGTGTAGTAAAACTCTTGCTACTAACTTATGGGGAAACCTGGTATTGAATGATGTGTTCTGCCCATTTTTATATCATCTCACAGTGCTTACTTCTTTGCAAGGCACACACACACAGAAAAAAAAAAAAAAAACATGAAGATATGGATAAATAAAGATTGAGCATTGCACTCCAGTAATTCAGGGTTGGAAATTATATTGTTTACAGTGAAAAATCCATACTCAAAAGAAAAAGTAAAAAAGATGAAAGGTTGAAACCAGTTCATGGAGAGATGGGGGTCAAAGACCAATTCTAAAGGGGGTGGGCAGAGAAGGGGATAGTTCAGAAGAGACTCCATGTTCCTTGCTTAAAAAAGAGGTCATTTTGATAACTTGCCTGGTTAAAGAAAGTGACAACATTAAAAAGAAGAAATGGATTCCTATGGTAAAGAATATGTTTCTGTAGGTAGATTTTAGTCTTAGTAAACCACATTGAGGGGAAGAGTGTCATCTGATAGTTACCTTCAGCTCCCCATAGCCTAGCATGAAGTTTGGCACATCATCGATAGTAGATGTTTGTTGAATGTAGGCAACAAATAAATGGTAATGTACCATCTAAATTCTTAGCTATTAAAAATTTAACAGTATTAATCATTTAAGAGTTCATTAACTGAGAATTATTGTTGTTTTAACATATATCAATGGGGGGTGTAGCTAAGTGGTAGAGCACTTGCCTAGAATGTAGGGGGGCCCTGGATTCAATATCCAGCACTGCTAAAAGAAAACACATATGCGCATTTTGAAGGATTGCTCTATATAATGTAAAATGATGTCATCTGTCTTGATTTGATAGCAGTGGACATGGAAGGTGTGTTAGAGTAAGGTAAGAAAAGGTGTGATTTAAAGAAAAACATATTTGTCACTGTAATATTGATATTTTATTAATGAGCACAATAATCAAAGAAATAGGGGGAAAAAGGTTCTTAAGACACCAGAGTAAATAAGAAGTAGGCAATAAAATTAAGCTCTCTGCTGTTTTTTTTTTTTTTTTTTTGTATGTTTGTTTGCTACCAGGGACTGGACTCATGTGTGGTTAACCACTGAGCCACACATTCCCTGTCCTTTTATTTTTTTATTTTGATACAGGGTCTCATTAGGTCCTTGCTAAGTTGGTGAGTGCTGAAGCTGGCTTTGAAATTGCAATCCTCCTTTCTCAGCTTCCCATGTCACTGGGATTACAGGCGTGAGTCACTGTGCCTGGCTCTACTGCTCTACTTTTGAGCAAGGAGATAAACCTCAAGTTGCCTACTATGTATTCCTTCCATAATTCTGAAATAAGAATGTGGGATAGGGAAACTTGAAGAATCTTCTTGGATGTAAGGTGGAGAAGTCAGTCCAGATGGCAGGGAGCATTGCTAGCTCCTTGTCTTCTCCATTCATCTTCCCATTTCAGATAAGAACAAGGAGGCAGCCAGGGCATGGCTCAGGGAAGATCTCCAGCAGAGTACTGGGACATAGCATAGTGTATCCACACTCACTGGGGCTCTCAGGACCCTCTTTGTTTGCAGCCATTGAAAATATAGTGTATTTTTACATAAGCATGTATCAGAGATTGTTGTCAATGGCATGATGCCTGGGAGAGGAACTGAGGATCGGCCTCTGAGGACCCAGTCCAGAGACCCCAAATAAGCATGTATCTTCCTTTCTGTCCATCTTTCTCTATGTTTCTCTTTTCCTTTATCTCTCTGCATATCATGCTAATAAAACTTCATGATTATGCCTCAGGAATGCTGAAAAAGATATATGAAGACTGACTGAAGAAAAAGAAAATTCTCGAATAGCATTTCAATAACCTTGTTTTCCTGTTCTTTACAATTAGTTACATATAAAGATATTTTTGAGAGGAAGGCCCACACCTCCCTGAATGCCACCATTTGGATTCTATAGTAGTTAAACACAGCAAGGTCCTTAGCATTGTGCCCAGTCATCCTTGGCTTTGAGCGAGGTCCCAAAACAAATTTGATTGCTACCAGGAACAGGGTTAATTGCCAGCCTCAATGCTTCCACACACAGAGAGAAGCAGGCGTGCCTCACTAGCTGACAAATACATGAAAATCAAATCACCCAGATAATAGGATAGATGTAGTTGGGTTTTTATCTTCCTTTTTATAATGTATGCCAACAGATGGAAGGGTTAAAGATGTGACAGTTGACTCAGACTGAACATATCCTGTTTGATTCTGAAGTGTTTTTAGCATCATCTGTAAAATTGGTTGTTTATTTCATTTTCTTTGTTTACAGGCTTGGGGAATTAGTCATTTTCTCAGGGAAAATCAGATAGTGGGCATAAATCATTGGCTCTCTAGGTCATCCATTTTAAACCATCTCAAAGTTCTTTCCACTTCCCAAAGTTCTTATCATATACTGACTGGGGAAAGAATGGATGGCTACACTTTTCTTGTAGATAGACAGTTATTCACATAATTTAAAACCCCTCTAGACAAGTGATTATACATCATCGCCCCCTGGAGCCTTCTACCAAGGAGGCAGAGACGGAGGCTCTGTGTCAGATGAGATGGTGTGAGGGGGCCAGGTACCATGTCAGGAGAGCTCAACCTGCTGTGTAAACTTACAAAGAAATCAGATGTTTGCTTTACCTGGCAAGTGGGCACTATATATGAAAGAAAGGGACAGAAAATATACTCATTTACCCTTAGCAAGACAGTGCTAAAACAAAGTGTCAAATGCATTAAATAATAGGGATATGCATCAACTAGAAAATAAGAATCATTTAAATGGTTATAGTATCTACCAAAGTCCTAAAACTTTTTCATGCCAAATATCAGCTATGCAAGATATTTAAAGTGCCTAAGTCTTACCAACAACTTTTTCATTTGTAGACTGAAGAAAATATTTCTGTTCTCCAATTTGGGGGTGGGGGGTTAGAATTAAATGACATTAGCTCAGGGTTTGGAACATAGCAAACACTTATTGAACATTTATCATTAGTTTTATTATTTTATTAAAAAAAAGGTTTTAGCTAGGTTATAAATTCCTAATCATTTCATTCTTGGATTTCCATTTTGTTCAAAACCTATATATGGGTATATACTTGTACCAAACATACTACATTAATCAAGTAATAATTAATTTTTTTCTTCCATTTTAAACTGTTCAAAGACATCAAGCTGTCAATTAGAGCTTCAGATGTTTGTGATAATGAGTGTTAACACATTGAGCTCATATTTCAATATGAAATAAAGAAGAGTGATATTTTAACTAAATCATATTGAACTATTCAGTCTTATCTTAGATGAATGTGAACTGATTAATGAAAACATCATAAGAAGCTAGGTGTTCAGATATCTTGGGCAAGGACAAACAGATTTCAAAGTCATTTCTATGACTAAAGCTCTATGATTTTGTGGCTGAAGATTGTTGGAGCTAGATAGAGCCAAAATATAGATGATGTGATTACAGGGACACTAGAAGTTATCTGTACTCCTTTATAAACCCAATCAACTGAATAATAACTGGAATTTAGTATATGCCTTTAGAAACTGGATCAACATTGATATAAGAATAACAGGAGACACATTATTTTATTTTTATTTTTTTAAGTTTATTATTTAGTATAATGACAGTAGAATGTATTTTCACATATCATACATACATGGAATATAACTTCCCATCTTTGTGGTTGTACATGATGTGGAGTTATACTGGCTGTGTATTCATATATGAACATAGGAAAGTTATGTTTGATTCATTCTACTGTCTTTCCCATTGTCATCCCCCCCACTCCTCCCTGTCCAATCTGGTGAACCTCCACTCCTCCCTCATTCCCACCACTACCTATTGTGAGTCAGCATCGCATATCAGAGAGAATGTTCAACCTTTGGTTTTTTGAGATTGACTTATTTCCCTTAGCATGATAGTCTCCAGTTCCATTTATTTACTGGTAAATGCCATAATTTCATTCTTCTTTATGGCTGAGTAATATTCCATTGTGTGTGTGTGTGTGTGTATCTCACATTTTCTTTATCCATTCATCTGTTGAAGGGCACCTAGGTTGACTACATGGCTTAACTATTGTGAACTGAACTGCTGTAAACATTGATGGAGACACAATATTTTAAACTGCTATTCATCAACAAACGTTTATTGCATGTTAAACTTTGTGCAATTACTTACATATATTTTATTTTTTGAGAGAGAGAGAGAGAAGTTTTTAATATTTTTTTTCAGTTTTCAGTGGACACAACATCTTTATTTTATTTGTATATGGTGCTGAGGATCGAACCCAGCGCCCCGTGCATGCCAGGCGAGTGCATTACCGCTTGAGCCACATCCCCAGCCCCTTACATATATTTTAAATAAAATATTTGAGCTGGAGCAGAAAATATGAGGGAAAAGATCTTCAAACACCCTGTATACTTGAGCAATAGAGGACATAAAGAAGAACACAAAATGGGGAAAGAAAGATGGCAGACATTCACTTCTTTCCCTGCTGGAACTGACCAAGATCCAAAACACATGGATCAAGTAATCAGGAATTTAAGAGTAGAAATTGTTATTTTAGGATGATTATATCCAAGTGTCATTTTCCAATTTATACAAGTAGGTTGTTTGAAGAGAGCCCTCATTTACTTTTTTTTATATATGTTATTATAATTAGTTATACATAACAGTAAGATGCATTTTTGACACATCGTACATAAATGGAATATAGCTTCTCATGGTTCTCATGGTTGTACATAATGTAGAATCATACTGGTAGTATAATCCTATATGTATATAGGGAAATAATGTCTGATTCATTCACTTTCCTGAACGTCAATTGTCAGTCTTCAGCAATACAGTCCAAAGAAAGTACAGAAGATTTCTCCAATCTGTTTGATGGAACAGAGAAACACCACTGACCCAAGCCATCCTTGCGGCTTCAAAAAACCAAAAAGTCCTGGAGACTAGGCAGCTCTGCAGTATTGGGACTGCACACTGACGGGGGCAGGGGGGTGGGTGGGCGGTGAACATTCTTAGCACAGGGAGCGGTGAATAGAATAGTGGGACACAGAGCTCACTCTTTCTCTGGTGTCAGGGGCTACTCTTTGTGAGGTGCACACTCAGGCACCTATCAGAGGAGAAAGAGGTGAGCCTTGACCCCCAAATTCATACATGATGGAGCCATCAGCAGGGCTAGCTCACAGAAGACTGACTATGAGCCATAAGCCCAATTCAAAGTATTTTCTTAAAGCATTGCTTGCATTTGGGAGAAACATTGTCCACACATACATCGGTCAACACACCTATTATATGTTCTCAAGAGCAGTACTTCTTTTAGAATATACTTGCCTTCCTCCTTTCCTTTTTTTTTTTTTCAATTTTCAAGGGCTATGTCTCCAAACATTCAGAAAACATTTAGAAGTTCTGTGTACTGAGGAAATTATGCTGGATGTAGCCATTGGTAGCAATACAACCTGCTCTCACTTCATCTCCTACCATGTCCTTGGAGGGTCACGCTTGTATCAACGTTCAGTTAGCCCCATGGGGCACACTCCAGAAAGAGAAAGGGTATTACCTCTTCTATAGGGAGCCAGTAGTGAGGAAGAGCATCAAAGAGGAGGAACCACCTGAAAGAAGCCTGAGGGTTTGATAGAGGAGGTGAAGGGATGTGGCGAAGGCAGAATGCCTACATGGGTGGCGCATTTGCAGAGCTTGTAGTAATCTTGTGAGTTTCCATGGTTTGTGGTGGTCTTTCCAGTCTATGAAAGACTTTGTGCACAGTGCTAGATAATTTACATTTTATCCAAGTGATAAGAGTTGTTTTAAACTGAACTGAGTCCTCCTCTAAATTCATGTTGAGATTCTGAGTCTTAGTACCTTAGAATCAATTGGCTATACTTGGAGACAGGGACTATCCATAGATGATTAAGTTAAAATGAGATCCTTAGATCAGGTAGGTCCTGATCTAATCTGATCAGTGCCTTTTTGAATAGGAGGAATATAGGCACACAGGTTGATACTATGGATGTGCTTGCACAGAGAAAAGGCCATGTGAGCAAACCCATGAGTTTGCAGTCCTTGATCTTGGACTTTTAGCCCCAGAGCTATGAGAAAAAGAAAAAAGAATGTGTTGTTGGAGGCATCTAATCTAGCATTTTGTCCTGTAAACCCTAGCATACTAATAAAGGGTCTTTATTAACATTAACTAAGGATGTATCTTCATATAGAATTGATATGTTCACATTGGATCTTTATAAGCCTAAATATTTTCCCAGTGCAATACTTTAATTATCTCAGTGATCTGGTGTGGTTTTGTTTTTACAGTCTTTTGTTCAGACCTTAGAAAACAGTTAACAGAAGTTAACCACCTTTCCTGCTTTAATCAAGAAGCCAAAGTGTCTAGAAAGTGAACCTCAACATACCCAAATCAATCAGTGCCTTATTTATTCAATATACCATGCATTTTTCCCAAGGCAGGGAGAGATGTGATTTTCCTCTGGCAAGGGGAATAGAACTATCAAATCTGTAATAAATAAAAATTATTTTACCTTTTACACATTTTTATAATTTCCCCTGCTGCTTCAGCTAATTAATTATCAATGCTATTTGTGTTTAGACAAGGGGGTTTGTCTCCTTCACAGCCCATCTGCTTCTTGGTAACCTTGCTGTGAAGTCATTGCAAAGCAGAGTTGCTGATAAAGCTATCATCTCCATGGCAACCTGCAGCTATGTCACAGACACAGTAGTGTGACCTCACTGCAGTTAAAAGGAGAAATCCAGCTGGTGTCTGTTGTGTGAGGTGATAAGAGTTTTTAATCAGGTGCATAGTTTGTTCATTTTTTATTCCAGAAATAGAAGAAGGAGAGTGGGATCCTTCTTGAGTAATGTTAATAGAGTAAACTTGCTGCTACTTACTGAACATAAAATGAGCATTTTTATATTGGGAGTACAATATAAATATACACCTCCTTATACTTGGAAGAAATGTCCTATGTAAATATGATAGTGATCCAGAGATGTCTTTTCTAGGCCATACAATATGTGTCTATCTCTTTAGTTTTCTCTGTGCTTATTTCTATTAATTCCTTAATAAGAGATAACATTCAATATTTATAACCTCTTACATCCAGAAACCCATTAAGTGGAGACCATCTCCATTTTAAAGATTATGGAATTGATGTTTAATGAGGTGGAGGACTCATGCAGGGTCACAGAGCAGGGGTGGTAGAACTAGGTGCTAACCTAGACCTATGCCTACAAAGCCTGGCTCTTCCCCTTTCTAGTACGCTACCTGCGTCTGTAGTGACTATCCTACAGCATTAACTTTGCTGTCTTATTACTGAAAGCAGAGTACCTAGAATGAGAAGTTAGTTTCATAAAATTTTGTCAATTTTTAAGCATTAGTGAATTTTTAGTAATAAATGAATATCAGGAGGGTTGGAAGTGTAGCTTGTAGCTTAGTGGTAGAGTCTTACCTAGTATGCATGAGGCCCTAAGTTCAACCCCCAGCGCTGCAAAAGAAAAAAAACAAAGAATTGTAGGATGCCAGAACTGATTTGTCCAACTTCTTTATTTCATGGATGAATAAACTTAGTGGTAGTAAGGAACTTACCCGAGGCAACTCAAGGATTACCTGCTGCTACTTTGATCACTTACAGTAACAGCTACTAACTTTTATTCTCAAAGTGTCTGTGTTCATCCCAGCTCCTCCAGAGTTTGAAAAACACAGTGGGGAGTGTCAAGGGGTGCCTAAGTGGGCTTCACATCAGTAAGTCTTAAGAGACCACCTCAAATACATACATATATATATATATATATATATATATATATATATATATATATATATGAACACCACCTTAAAGAGAGAGAGTCCTGCTCTGCCTAGGAAACTATAAGGCAGTTGGGAATTACTGGACTTGTATACTTCTCCCAGAAGTTCCCAGTCCTTCTCTTCCAACCAGATGGCCTCTTGAAATCCCTCACTATGTAAATATTCTGAAGTCAACAATGGAGGGAATAAAGCACAAACAAAAACGAGTACAGAAAAATGAACCAATTTTGTTGTTTATTTCCTTGACATGGTAATTTAGAACCAGTCACAGTTTCTTAAAAAAAAAAATCAGCTTTTTGCATAATGAAAAGTAGTATTTTGTCTATTTTGTTAACTGATCCTGAGTATAAATTAAATTAACCATGGGCCTAATTCAGTGATTTTTTCATCTATTTCCCTTTACAGGTTAATTTCTTTAACATTCAACTAATGATATTCTTTGTTTTTATCCTGCAAACAACCTATGATTGTTTTGTAACATATCCTCCAGCAAAGATGACTCAGCTCCTGGTCTTTTATTTACCAAGCTTGAGAAAGTAAGCAGCTTCTTCCCTGCCAATTGCACCCATTTGTACAGCAGCCCAGATACTCAAAGGGAGTTATGACACGCAGCCCCAGAGTGTCTCTCCTAGAGAAATAACCAAACACACTGAGTGAGAAGGTGAATTCTGAAATCGACCCACAGGAACTGTTACCATAAGTTCTAATCACTCTGTTATTTTCTTCCTTCGATGGTTGGTTAACTGGTTATTCAGTTGTATGATCCAGGCAATAAATACTACAACCTGGAAGTTTTGCATCTCTCCAGCTGTCAGAGAGGTAAAGCAATAACATTCATTGGGCGTTTGGTGTGTGGGCACATACTAGACACCGGTAGGAGAGAAATAACAGAGCCTGTATGCAACCTGTGCATGGTTACAGTGTCATGGGGGATAGGTAGAACTGAAAGACACCTAGAAGCACAAAGCAACAGAGTGAACATCATCTCCAGTGTTATGACCCAGAGTTAATTCATATAAGTGCTGGGTATAGGAGTAAAAGAAAAGACATCAAACAAGTGGTGCATTAGATAGCAATTTTTAAACAGATGTTTCGAAAGTAAGAAGATAAGAATAGCATTTTCCCAGTATTTACTGTGTACCAGGCACTGAGCTAAGCATTTTACATTCTTCATATCATTTCATATTTTCAACAACCCTAGATCACCTTATTGTACATTTTATAGATGAGTGGATTATGGCACATTTCATAGTTGTAAGGTTAAGTAACTTGTCTAAATCAGTAGGCAGAAAATTGGTAAATATTAGAAACTTTGCATTTCAGAGCCTGAGTTTATACAAATTTATGCTGCTTGGGGGAGATCAGATAGGCAAAAGGCACAAACAAAGCTCAGAGTTGATAATCAGCAACATCCTGTCAAGGACATGTCAAATCCCCTTTATCCCACTCTCCTCACTTGAAGTGATGAAGGGCATAGCAGAATGGACTCACTTCCCTACAGCTTTACTCCTAATCCCTTCAATTCCTTCAATTCAAATAGGTCCTTTTCATTCTTGTAACACTAAGCAAATATATGCCAGTACATGTTGCTCCAAAGTACTTTCCCTCCTGGAATCTTCCACCTTTGAACACAATTGACTTTTAGGGATTAACTGAGCTGCACAGAAAGACTCAACAGGATTAATATATCGACAGAATTGATAGATTTCATTTCCTTTTTACCCATTTACCTGAGTACTTCAAACTCAAGTTGCTTAAGCACTATTGTTTAGACATCTGTGTTATTACATAATCTCCAATGATCTGTAACATTTGTGTTTTCTTATATACACATTTGTTTGGTTTATTTGCTTATCGTCTCATTTGTTCCTGTGACCATTAAAGGAGGCAAATACTTGGAAAAGGTGAAAGACTTCAGCAGGGTGTCCCTGAAGCTGAATAAGTTAGATTTGGGTAGATGGGAATGGGAATTACTTGGTGACCTTAAATTTTAGTTTGTGAACTGGAGGTGACTGCATGTTCCCAAATACTTCTGAACAGGGATATTGTTGTATGAGCTAAAAGAAGTGTTCATTAGCTCTTACATGTCTGTATAACTTCACATGAAATTCGTATTTTTAGGGGAAAAAGTCAGAAATGATATAAATCTGTACTCCGTTGCATAATATTTTTTCACACAATAATGTAGCTAGGACATTAGTAAAATATTATAACAAGAGTTTTTCATTCATTTTGATCACTGGATAGTGATTTAATATGTTCCTTTTTATGAATTTCTGTTGTTTCTAGGGTTTCTGTTTTGGCATGTTTTATTTTGTTTTACTATTACAAAGAATGTTGCAATATGCTTCTTTATCCACGTTTTGCAAAATTGGTGAGTATCCTTGTAGGATAGATAAAATTTTAAATTGTTCGGTCAAGGATATGCAGATTTATATTTTTATAGATATTTTTGATGACTAACTGTACAAAGTACATCAATTTAAACCCCAGCAAGAGTATATCTAGTTTTTAAATGTATTCATCTTCAGCATTAGGAAATGTTAAACTTTAAATATTTACATTTTTTATGTGTAAAAATAAACAGACAGTATAGTTTTAATT